>NW_028259154.1:6875000-7500000 GCF_977971745.1 Zootermopsis nevadensis
ATCTTACATTTGAATAACAGTGAGAGCTTTCTTTTATTTATTAATCAAAAATGACAACATACAGAAAAACTGACAGGTTTACAAAATAAAATTATGATTTGAGAATTAACAACTGTGCTTTGTACTGACAGTTTTATGTTCCATTCAGTGACAAAGTTACATCACCACATATGTCAGTGTTGGTCACATGAATGGGTCAAAAGTCTGTATTATAAAGGCTTATTTTATATATGATTTCAAGCTTTCACGACGAAGTAACTCACTAAAATCTTCTTAGGCGATCAGCCACGTCAAAGGTTTAAACAATAAAACCGACATTTCAGAGACCGTCTTTGTCCCCATCATCAGAAGCCTGATGATGGGGATAAAATTTAATCTACATAATTTTGGTAATGTGGCAGAAAAATCTTTCTTATGGTCATACAAACATTATTATAACATTGGAAGTTATAAAATAGTCAGGGATGTGGTAATGCTACCCAGACTTTCCTTGTGCCCTACTCCCAGACCATTATAATATTCCTACTCAGAACCACTACTAATTATTGGGTACAGGCCAGTGGGAACTAGTTGTCACAGCCAAGCATATGACTTTGATTTGTCTTGTTTTGTGATTGGTGTTTGTCTGGACTGAGAATAAAGAAGATGTTGAATAAATAACCATTAGGATGAACAAGGATGAGAAAAGAAAAATAATGTATGCAAATGGCAGCAAGAGGAGTGCTTATAGGAGAATGGCATATTTCAATAGAAACACCAGTGGATGAAAGGGGGCATCATGCCAAATATACCACATTACATAATTCCAAAATCCTTTTGTGAAACATTTTGTAATTTGGTGAATATTTAATGAGAGGAACATAATTTTACATTGTACTTAACTGACAGTTGTTATTATTCAACAAAGTACTCATGCAAGTGATCAATAAATAGCCTGCTTATTGGCATCACAACGATTTATATGCAGGTGAAGTATCATTGTTACTTGTGTTCTCTTTTTCCACAACATATTTTTCATATTACACAATAAGTACAAAGGTGAATTTTATAACATTTGATACAAATATATAATTGTGTATAAAGAGTTTTATCATACTAAATAACATAAATTGTTTAAAACTTATCTTACTGAATATGGTTGGTTGGTGGCTAATGTCCCAGTCTTAACTATTGTGGGGGAGCAATGTAGGTACTCCACAGAGTGCCCCATGGACTTTGGCTAAACAGAATACAATTCAGTGATAAAGGCTTCAGTATTTAACAGCCTGACTGGCCTAACTAAGCCAGGAGATGACATTAGATTCTGATCTTGATTAGATTCCTGAGTGTAACAATTCATTAAATTTTTCTGATGATACTACAGACTTTGGAATATAAAGGACTCCCTACATTTAATTAAAATATGGTAAGTGGGTCAATATGACAGTTACTGTTTGAACCATCAGCTGTGGTTACAGTGTATAAGGATGAAATGATTATCTCAACATTTGAATTTCTACTGCATCTGGTTGTTATGACATATAATCTCTCTTACAAACCATAGAAAAACCAACAGAGCAACATAAAATTGTGTTTAAACAGATGAGTTTAAGGGGCATGCCTGGAAAAATGTTTACCTCTAACATTTAACCATTTTAATAATAAATGTTAAAAAATCCAAATGAACAGGAAATATAAAAATAGAAATAGTAATGGCTTTGTCATAGAATTTGCATGCTTTACCCATTGGAGGAGGCTGGGTAGGGCCCAGAGCCAGTTTGGACACACAAGCTAGAGGAAGAAATCCTCCAATCCTCTCTGATCATCAAGTCTGTAGTCAGTCACTACACTGACCTACCCTGGCTCTTCCTAGAGCAGTTTGCATGGATTGGGACAGGCTTTTCTTAATGATGCTCAGATTCACCCACTCTTTATCATGAACAATTAAATAAGAAAGAAGAATCAGCATCATGCCAACCGACCACATGTAACAGAGAGCAGATCCAATTTAAATGTTATTTGTATCAGGTACAGTTTTACAGTGGATGGTTTCAAGCATAAACTTATAAACATAACTCACAATTATAACTCTTTAACTTATTAATATAGTTCAGAGAGCAATTATGGTTAGTGAGAGTCATCAGACTTGACTGTTGGCAGCATTGTCTACTGTCTGTGGCACAGTTCTACCTAACAGGCGAGGACCAGCTATGTATATTCCCACTGCTCTGATCAGGGCAGTTATCAAGATAGCTACCGCAGATCATGTCAGAACTTGTGATGCTAGATCTAATTTGTTCATGTCCACTGGATCCTCCTTGCATGCAAAATCCAGAGCCACAGGACTAAGGGCAGCCTGAACAAATAAGTACTCATGCAAGAGATCAATAAATAGCCTGCTTATTGACATCACAACGATTTATATGCACATTAAGTATCATTGTTACTTGTGTTCTCTTTTTCCACAACATATTTTTCATATTACACAATAAGTACAGAGGTGAATTTTATAACAGTTGATACAAATGTATAATTGTATGTAAAAGGTTTTATCATACTAAATAACATAAATTGTTTAAAACTTATCTTACTGAATATGGTTGGTTGGTGGCTAATGTCCCAGTCTCAACTATTGTGGGGGAGCAATGTAGGTACTCCACAGAGTACCCCATGGACTTTGGCTAAACAGAATACAATTCAGTGATAAAGGCTTCAGTATTTAACAGCCTGACTGGCCTAACTAAGCCAGGAGATGACATTAGATTCTGATCTTGATTAGATTCCTGAGTGTAACAATTCATTAAATTTTTCTGATGATACTACAGACTTTGGAATATAAAGGACTCCCTACATTTAATTAAAATATGGTAAGTGGGTCAATATGACAGTTACTGTTTGAACCATCAGCTGTGGTTACAGTGTATAAGGATGAAATGATTATCTCAACATTTGAATTTCTACTGCATCTGGTTGTTATGACATATAATCTCTCTTACAAACCATAGAAAAACCAACAGAGCAACATAAAATTGTGTTTAAACAGATGAGTTTAAGGGGCATGCCTGGAAAAATGTTTACCTCTAACATTTAACCATTTTAATAATAAATGTTAAAAAATCCAAATGAACAGGAAATATAAAAACAGAAGTAGTAATAGCACTATCATAGAATATGCATGCTTTACTCCTTGAGAAAGGACCCAGTACCCATTGGAGGAGGCTGGGTGGGGCCCAGAGCCAGTCTGGACACACAAGCTAGAGAAAGAAATCCTCCACACCTGTCTGATCCTCAAGTCTGTAGTCAGTCACTACACTGACCTACCCTGGCTCTTCCCAGAGCAGTTTGCATGGATGGGGACATGCTTTTCTTAGTGTTATTCAGATTCACCCACTCTTCATCATGAACAATTAAATAGGAAAGGAGAATCAGCATCATGCCAACCAATGACATGTAACTGAGAGCAGATCAAATTTAAATCCTATTTGTATCAAGTACAGTTTTACAGTGGACATGTAAGATTTGAGGTTTTCACAGCAGTGAGAATAAAGATTTCTGTCTTCTGGGTTGTTGTACCAATGTTGGTAAATATCAACCAGATTACAGAGTGCAACAACCCAGAAGACAGAAATCGTCTTTACAGTGGATAGTTTCAAGCTTAAACTTGTAAACATACCTCACAATTATAAATCCAAACTTAATAATACAGGGTTATTCATAATTCCCTGACACATTACAAAAAATTGTTAGACTTGAATGATGCAATGGATAGTAACATAGGACATGCTGATAGAAAAAGGAACTTTCCAAGTTTATTTTACATACCTCATAAATGCTCTATGTGTCCGCCCTTTGTGACGCAGCAGATGTCAAGCTGATAATCCATTTCAGCCCATACCCGCTGCAGCATGTTATGATCGATTTGTGAGATGGCAGACATGATTCGTATTCACAACTCATGCAGATCCCGTGGCAGAGGCTGTACAAAGACCTTATCTGGAACGTATCTACACAATAAAAAATCACATGGCGTCAGGTCAGGTGATCGGGGTGGCCAACTAAGCAGCACATGGTCATACAGCATTTATGAGTTTTGTAAAATAATCTTGGAGAGTTTCTCTTTCTATCAGCATGTCACATGTTACCATCCTTTGCACCATTCAAGTCTGGCAATTTTTTGTAATATATCAGAGAATTATGAATAACTCTGTATAGTTCATAGAGCAATTCTGGCTAGTGACAGTCATCAGACTTGACTGTTGGCAGCATTGTCTACTGTCTTTGGCACAGTTCTACCTAACAGGCGAGGACCAGCTATGTATATTCCCACTGCTCCGATTGGGGCAGTTAGCAAGATAGATAGCACAGCTATAGTCAGAACTTGTGATGCCAGATCTAATTTGTTCATGTCCACTGGAACTTCCTTGCGTGCCAAATCCAGAGCCACAGGACCAAGGGCAGCCTGAACAAAAGTCACATATAAGGAAAAACGTATGATGCACAATTCACATAATAGGCTGGCTGAAAATAGAGCAATTTTTAAGTTAACAACAAACTGAAATGTTGTCGCAACAATAGATCATTCATATCCCTGTTGCAAGAGTACTTGTACGAGCACCAAGAGAAGTGACTATCTGGACAGAAATTAATTTTATATTTAACATTATAATAGCTAATATTTCCATTTGTGTCCTAATTTAACCTTTCTAGCCTCTCCCTGATTTGGCATTAATAAGGAGTCCATTTCTAAGGTAGGGATATCTGTGAGAAAGATTTTGTTAACAAACACCCCCCCCCCCTTGAAAAAAAAGGGCTTCAAACTCGTTTCTTCAGAATGATAAAAAATCAAGAAATATTATACTCCTTCATAGGTAGGAAACTGTGTGGAGATGCAACTTGCCACATTGTCACAATTACCACATATCTGATATTAATACAATCCTTACAATAACTAAATTCTGTCAAATCTGTAAAGGTTGCACATCACTTTTATATGCATTCCTTGCACAATGTATAAAATGCTGAGTTTGTGACCATCCATCTGTTCATGTTTGTTCTCCAAAAGCTGGCTCTACTTTGCAAAATTTCAATGATTTTGTATTTGGGTTTTTTCTAAAACTCCTGAGCGATTTTAATTTTGGTCAGAATTAGTACCCCAATATGCATGAAGCTGACGTCAAACTAAATATTTTTTTCGATGAATCACCATATAATTTTCTGTACATAACCAGCATTATCATATTCATAATTTTCTCAAAACCAGTTGGTTATAAAAGTAAGTGTTATCTTTTGGAACAAAACTAAAATATTAAGTATATTAATTTACAGAACTGTTACTAGTGCTTTTATTGAGAAATGACTCCTTGGTACAGGATCTTCTTAGCATTGGTATTTGGTTGTTCATATTCTTTGTTGTCAGTGAATCTGAAAGATCATTACTGTCATCACAAGACCGAATTATGGGCTTGTTCAGTGTAGTTCACAAATTCAAGGCCAAGGATAACAAAATATTTCAGTCAGAACAGTTAGTCCCAGTTTCAACACAGCAGAGATATATTTTCTTTTCCACACACACACACATGCACACACTTTTTTTTACCACACTCGCCCACTATTTTCTAGTTCTGGTGTGGTGTTACAGGTGATCTGATGCAGCAGTTAGTACATGGTCCCATAGAGGTGGTAATTGGGCTGAGTTTTGGAATAGGATGGGGAATTCTTTTGATGTTCATTCCTCATAAAGATGATGTAAGTATTCATTATAATCTTCATGTCATCCACAATAATAATATATTTCCCTGTCTTGATGTTTCACTGTTGAATATTAACCTTCTGATAGGTTATGTTTCACTTGTCAATATTCCTGATTTTTGTGGTGTCTGGCAACTTGAATGTTAAAGAGTCTTTCAAAGGATACCAATTTTATGGTCAATTAGAATTTTGAGATTATGATCTTTTGAGTTAATTTTTCACAACACAGAGGTTATGAGTGCTTCATTCTGTATGGCAATACTGTTTTTGTTTATAGTTATCAATAGAATAAATGCAAGTAAATACTTTTTTCTGTCTGTTAATACTCTATATCAGGTTAGATATCAACAATGCTTTTGAAGATATCTGTCTTCTGGGTTGTTGCGCTGTGTAGACTTGTCAATGTTAACCAACGTTTCAGAGGTCATACTGCCTCCGTCATCAGGGCGAGCGAGGGTAAGCCTTGTCACTCATTCACAATCATAAGGTAGGACAAGAATAATTATGCATGCAGTAAAGCTACAGTAACTGAAAAAACTAAACACAGCAAAATATATACAACACATGATGTTACAGAAACTTGTAAAAATGTAGCACTTAAAAAGTTAATAAGTTGATTATATTTTAGCTGTCAAGACTTTCCAGTTTTCTGTTGAAACCTAAGATTTATCTCTTTTGTTTTCAGTAAAGCCAGCCTTGTCCTCAGTACAGTTTGCATCATAAAGTAAATTATAAATGCCCTTAACAATGTTGTATGTACTTAATTATTTTTTATCCCGAATGCAAGTAAATTTTGCCAGGTCAGGAGGCTTGCGTGCTCAAGTGACCCTTAGGGCTATGCGGGCCGGAGCTTCAGCTCATGGTAGGGTCACCTAAGCTGGACAGGTCTAAGGCAATGAGCCAGACTAAGGGTGATACCCTTATATCTTAATTGCATCATGCTTGTGTTCCTCAATACAGTACTTTTATTTTCCGTCGTTACACAAGCTTATTGTTAAAATCATATAAAATTTCACATAAAATTGTTACATTTTAAAATTGACGACATGTTTCGATATACAATTCTATCATCGTCAGGTCTATCAAAATTAAAATTAAAATCTGGTGTATCTGTTGCTCTGCTTATATTGCTTTTGTTTTTATCCGTTTATTACATCTCCAGGCTTCTTTCATTTAATTTTGGAGACGCGCCTGGGTGCCTATATCTGCAAAATCAATTTTAATTTTCATATCGTGATTCTGGCTACCGACATAGGAAATGGAATAATATTACTCTAATTTTATATTATTTTTTTTTAAGGAATTACTCAAATATATCGTAATACAAGCAAAAGAAATGCAATGACAAAATATAAAGTATTATAACATACCGGGTTGTGTGTGAGGTGCGTGTCCGTTGTTATTGAATGGCAGACAGCAACTGAGTTGTAGGTATCGTGTGTGGCTATATATATTGGGTGAAAGTTGTTTAGGGGGTTGGGTCAATGGACTGTAGAATGTTAAATATCGGATTGTTCGTGTAAATGTTGCTGTCGTTTAGTGCAAGGTTTTGTTTATGTGTTCTTTGTATATGATATTTCTCTATGGTGTCTCTATGTCGTTTGTTTTGTATTATTTTTATAATGTCCATTGTATGTTCTATTTTGTTGTATGAATGTCCTGTGTTTAATATATGCTTTGCATATGCTGAATGGTCTTTATTATGTTTTATTGCTGTAATATGCTCTTTATATCTTTGATTAAAGGTGCGTCCAGTTTGGCCTATATAGGTTAACGGGCAATCATTGCATTTTAACCTATATATGCCTGGTTTTTCGTATTGATTTGTTGTGTCTATTTGTGGTTTTTGTTTCAAGATGTTTTTTATAGTGTTTTTTGTTCTAAATGCTATTTTTATGTTATTTGTTTTAAATGTTTTTGTTATATATTTGGTTTCTTTTCCTATATATGTGAATGTGGCCCATTTGTTTTGTTTATTTTCGTTTCCGTCTTCATTTATGTTGTTTATATTGTTTATTTTATTTTTGGGTTTTAATTCATAATTATTATATCCGTTTTCTATTAGAATTTGTTTTATTGTGTTACATTCAATTTGTTTGTTTACTGTGGTTATGGGATATGTATTTTTTCTGTTTATTAAGTAGTTAATAGCCATCTGTTTATGTTCATTCGGATGGCATGAAGAGGCATGAATTATGGTGCTTGTATTTGTGGGCTTTCTGTATATTTTGAATTCGAAGTTATTTTCGTTTCGTATTATAGTTAGATCTAAATAATTTAATTTATTATTTTGTTCTTTTTCTAAAGTGAATTGTATATTTTGATTTATGTTGTTAAATTCATTTAAAACATTTTTTATGTCTGCATTTTTTCCATCAAAAATCATGAGTATATCGTCAACATATCTACTATAGTATTTAATTTGATATTTATTTAATATATTTACTATGTAATCATGCTCGAGATATTGTAAGAATATTTCAGATAATATGCTCGAGGTGGGGGCTCCCATAGGTAATCCTGTTTCTTGTTTCCAATATTCATTGTTGAATTGGAAATAATTTTGGTTAATAATAATGTTAGTTATATTTGTAATTTCATTTATTAGATCTATATTTATATTCTGTCTATTTAGAATATCTCTTACAATATCTCGTAGCATGCTTGTTGGAATATTTGTATACATATTATTGATGTCAAATGAACAAATTTGTATATTTTTATTATTATGAAAATTTAATTGTTGGATTTCATTTATTAATTTTATAGAATTTGTTATATTAAAGGTATTTGGTAAATTACAATATTCTTTTAAAATGTTTTGCATTTTTATTGCTATTTTATATGCAGGGGCTGATGTCCAATTTATTAATGGTCTGATAGAGTATGGGTTCTTATGTAGTTTAATTTGTCCTGTGATGATTGGTGCGGTGGCGCTATGATTATAGTATTGTGTTTTGGGATGGTTAAAAATGTTATTACACTTTTGGGTTATTTTTTGTATTTCCTTTTGATATTTTAGTGTTGGGTTTTGTGTTAGTTGTGTGAATTCATTTTTGTTTATAAATTGAGTAATGTATTTTTGGTATTGTTCTATAGAGAGTATTATGATGGTTTTTCCTTTATCTGCTTGCGTAATTGTTAGTTTATTTTGTTGTAATTTTTGTTTGATATTTTTTATTAATTTCCATTCATTAATATGTGTTTTATTATATTGGTCGTTCTTTTTGTTTTGTTTAATTAGGTGTTCAATTTTGTCAGCTATTATGTGTCGTATATGATCTTGTTTTTGTATAGGAATTAGATTTATTGCAGTTTCTGCTTCCAGTGCTAGGTTTGTGATCCATGTTTTATGTTTTTGATGTAAATTGTATTTTAAGCCTTTGTTTAGTAAATTATATTCATTTGGTGTGAATTGAATATTTGTTAAGTTTTTTACGCGACATGCGAAATGGTGTGATGGTTCATTTTGTTTGTATTCGTTATTATCTTCGTTTCGTGTTTTGTTTATTAATGTTTTTATTTTATTATTTTGTTTCTGATATACTTTAGTCAATTCGGTTTTTAATTTTTGTATTATTTCATTTTCTATGTCCAACCATACATCCTTCCATATGTTTGCAACTTCTAAATGTTTTTTATAGGTTAATATGTTTAACTGATATTTCTTTTTGTATAATTGTTTAATTTCTGCTTTTATATATAATGTTTCTGCCTTTCTTTGAATTATTTGTATATTAGGATTATTTCCTTGTATTTTGATTTTTACATATTTCGGTGTTATTCTCTCCTTTAAACATAATTTGTTAAACCTAATATTAGCATTGCACTTCAATACCTTACGTTTTAAATTTAATAATTGATATATGCAATTTATTTGACAATTGTACAGCTTATATCTTAATTGCATCATGCTTGTGTTCTTCAATACAGTACTTTTATTTTCCGTCGTTACACAAGCTTATTGTTAAAATCATATAAAATTTCACATAAAATTGTTACATTTTAAAATTGACGACATGTTTCGATATACAATTCTATCATCGTCAGGTCTATCAAAATTAAAATTAAAATCTGGTGTATCTGTTGCTCTGCTTATATTGCTTTTGTTTTTATCCGTTTTTATCCGACACATAATAGCTGACAAAATTGAACACCTAATTAAACAAAACAAAAAGAACGACCAATATAATAAAACACATATTAATGAATGGAAATTAATAAAAAATATCAAACAAAAATTACAACAAAATAAACTAACAATTACGCAAGCAGATAAAGGAAAAACCATCATAATACTCTCTATAGAACAATACCAAAAATACATTACTCAATTTATAAACAAAAATGAATTCACACAACTAACACAAAACCCAACACTAAAATATCAAAAGGAAATACAAAAAATAACCCAAAAGTGTAATAACATTTTTAACCATCCCAAAACACAATACTATAATCATAGCGCCACCGCACCAATCATCACAGGACAAATTAAACTACATAAGAACCCATACTCTATCAGACCATTAATAAATTGGACATCAGCCCCTGCATATAAAATAGCAATAAAAATGCAAAACATTTTAAAAGAATATTGTAATTTACCAAATACCTTTAATATAACAAATTCTATAAAATTAATAAATGAAATCCAACAATTAAATTTTCATAATAATAAAAATATACAAATTTGTTCATTTGACATCAATAATATGTATACAAATATTCCAACAAGCATGCTACGAGATATTGTAAGAGATATTCTAAATAGACAGAATATAAATATAGATCTAATAAATGAAATTACAAATATAACTAACATTATTATTAACCAAAATTATTTCCAATTCAACAATGAATATTGGAAACAAGAAACAGGATTACCTATGGGAGCCCCCACCTCGAGCATATTATCTGAAATATTCTTACAATATCTCGAGCATGATTACATAGTAAATATATTAAATAAATATCAAATTAAATACTATAGTAGATATGTTGACGATATACTCATGATTTTTGATGGAAAAAATACAGACATAAAAAATGTTTTAAATGAATTTAACAACATAAATCAAAATATACAATTCACTTTAGAAAAAGAACAAAATAATAAATTAAATTATTTAGATCTAACTATAATACGAAACGAAAATAACTTCGAATTCAAAATATACAGAAAGCCCACAAATACAAGCACCATAATTCATGCCTCTTCATGCCATCCGAATGAACATAAACAGATGGCTATTAACTACTTAATAAACAGAAAAAATACATATCCCATAACCACAGTAAACAAACAAATTGAATGTAACACAATAAAACAAATTCTAATAGAAAACGGATATAATAATTATGAATTAAAACCCAAAAATAAAATAAACAATATAAACAACATAAATGAAGACGGAAACGAAAATAAACAAAACAAATGGGCCACATTCACATATATAGGAAAAGAAACCAAATATATAACAAAAACATTTAAAACAAATAACATAAAAATAGCATTTAGAACAAAAAACACTATAAAAAACATCTTGAAACAAAAACCACAAATAGACACAACAAATCAATACGAAAAACCAGGCATATATAGGTTAAAATGCAATGATTGCCCGTTAACCTATATAGGCCAAACTGGACGCACCTTTAATCAAAGATATAAAGAGCATATTACAGCAATAAAACATAATAAAGACCATTCAGCATATGCAAAGCATATATTAAACACAGGACATTCATACAACAAAATAGAACATACAATGGACATTATAAAAATAATACAAAACAAACGACATAGAGACACCATAGAGAAATATCATATACAAAGAACACATAAACAAAACCTTGCACTAAACGACAGCAACATTTACACGAACAATCCGATATTTAACATTCTACAGTCCATTGACCCAACCCCCTAAACAACTTTCACCCAATATATATAGCCACACACGATACCTACAACTCAGTTGCTGTCTGCCATTCAATAACAACGGACACGCACCTCACACACAACCCGGTATGTTATAATACTTTATATTTTGTCATTGCATTTCTTTTGCTTGTATTACGATATATTTGAGTAATTCCTTAAAAAAAATAATATAAAATTAGAGTAATATTATTCCATTTCCTATGTCGGTAGCCAGAATCACGATATGAAAATTAAAATTGATTTTGCAGATATAGGCACCCAGGCGCGTCTCCAAAATTAAATGAAAGAAGCCTGGAGATGTAATAAACGGATAAAAACAAAAGCAATATAAGCAGAGCAACAGATACACCAGATTTTAATTTTAATTTTGATAGACCTGACGATGATAGAATTGTATATCGAAACATGTCGTCAATTTTAAAATGTAACAATTTTATGTGAAATTTTATATGATTTTAACAATAAGCTTGTGTAACGACGGAAAATAAAAGTACTGTATTGAAGAACACAAGCATGATGCAATTAAGATATAAGCTGTACAATTGTCAAATAAATTGCATATATCAATTATTAAATTTAAAACGTAAGGTATTGAAGTGCAATGCTAATATTAGGTTTAACAAATTATGTTTAAAGGAGAGAATAACACCGAAATATGTAAAAATCAAAATACAAGGAAATAATCCTAATATACAAATAATTCAAAGAAAGGCAGAAACATTATATATAAAAGCAGAAATTAAACAATTATACAAAAAGAAATATCAGTTAAACATATTAACCTATAAAAAACATTTAGAAGTTGCAAACATATGGAAGGATGTATGGTTGGACATAGAAAATGAAATAATACAAAAATTAAAAACCGAATTGACTAAAGTATATCAGAAACAAAATAATAAAATAAAAACATTAATAAACAAAACACGAAACGAAGATAATAACGAATACAAACAAAATGAACCATCACACCATTTCGCATGTCGCGTAAAAAACTTAACAAATATTCAATTCACACCAAATGAATATAATTTACTAAACAAATGCTTAAAATACAATTTACATCAAAAACATAAAACATGGATCACAAACCTAGCACTGGAAGCAGAAACTGCAATAAATCTAATTCCTATACAAAAACAAGATCATATACGACACATAATAGCTGACAAAATTGAACACCTAATTAAACAAAACAAAAAGAACGACCAATATAATAAAACACATATTAATGAATGGAAATTAATAAAAAATATCAAACAAAAATTACAACAAAATAAACTAACAATTACGCAAGCAGATAAAGGAAAAACCATCATAATACTCTCTATAGAACAATACCAAAAATACATTACTCAATTTATAAACAAAAATGAATTCACACAACTAACACAAAACCCAACACTAAAATATCAAAAGGAAATACAAAAAATAACCCAAAAGTGTAATAACATTTTTAACCATCCCAAAACACAATACTATAATCATAGCGCCACCGCACCAATCATCACAGGACAAATTAAACTACATAAGAACCCATACTCTATCAGACCATTAATAAATTGGACATCAGCCCCTGCATATAAAATAGCAATAAAAATGCAAAACATTTTAAAAGAATATTGTAATTTACCAAATACCTTTAATATAACAAATTCTATAAAATTAATAAATGAAATCCAACAATTAAATTTTCATAATAATAAAAATATACAAATTTGTTCATTTGACATCAATAATATGTATACAAATATTCCAACAAGCATGCTACGAGATATTGTAAGAGATATTCTAAATAGACAGAATATAAATATAGATCTAATAAATGAAATTACAAATATAACTAACATTATTATTAACCAAAATTATTTCCAATTCAACAATGAATATTGGAAACAAGAAACAGGATTACCTATGGGAGCCCCCACCTCGAGCATATTATCTGAAATATTCTTACAATATCTCGAGCATGATTACATAGTAAATATATTAAATAAATATCAAATTAAATACTATAGTAGATATGTTGACGATATACTCATGATTTTTGATGGAAAAAATACAGACATAAAAAATGTTTTAAATGAATTTAACAACATAAATCAAAATATACAATTCACTTTAGAAAAAGAACAAAATAATAAATTAAATTATTTAGATCTAACTATAATACGAAACGAAAATAACTTCGAATTCAAAATATACAGAAAGCCCACAAATACAAGCACCATAATTCATGCCTCTTCATGCCATCCGAATGAACATAAACAGATGGCTATTAACTACTTAATAAACAGAAAAAATACATATCCCATAACCACAGTAAACAAACAAATTGAATGTAACACAATAAAACAAATTCTAATAGAAAACGGATATAATAATTATGAATTAAAACCCAAAAATAAAATAAACAATATAAACAACATAAATGAAGACGGAAACGAAAATAAACAAAACAAATGGGCCACATTCACATATATAGGAAAAGAAACCAAATATATAACAAAAACATTTAAAACAAATAACATAAAAATAGCATTTAGAACAAAAAACACTATAAAAAACATCTTGAAACAAAAACCACAAATAGACACAACAAATCAATACGAAAAACCAGGCATATATAGGTTAAAATGCAATGATTGCCCGTTAACCTATATAGGCCAAACTGGACGCACCTTTAATCAAAGATATAAAGAGCATATTACAGCAATAAAACATAATAAAGACCATTCAGCATATGCAAAGCATATATTAAACACAGGACATTCATACAACAAAATAGAACATACAATGGACATTATAAAAATAATACAAAACAAACGACATAGAGACACCATAGAGAAATATCATATACAAAGAACACATAAACAAAACCTTGCACTAAACGACAGCAACATTTACACGAACAATCCGATATTTAACATTCTACAGTCCATTGACCCAACCCCCTAAACAACTTTCACCCAATATATATAGCCACACACGATACCTACAACTCAGTTGCTGTCTGCCATTCAATAACAACGGACACGCACCTCACACACAACCCGGTATGTTATAATACTTTATATTTTGTCATTGCATTTCTTTTGCTTGTATTACGATATATTTGAGTAATTCCTTAAAAAAAAATAATATAAAATTAGAGTAATATTATTCCATTTCCTATGTCGGTAGCCAGAATCACGATATGAAAATTAAAATTGATTTTGCAGATATAGGCACCCAGGCGCGTCTCCAAAATTAAATGAAAGAAGCCTGGAGATGTAATAAACGGATAAAAACAAAAGCAATATAAGCAGAGCAACAGATACACCAGATTTTAATTTTAATTTTGATAGACCTGACGATGATAGAATTGTATATCGAAACATGTCGTCAATTTTAAAATGTAACAATTTTATGTGAAATTTTATATGATTTTAACAATAAGCTTGTGTAACGACGGAAAATAAAAGTACTGTATTGGTGATACCCTTGTCCTCCAGGTTGGGGGTTGGGTGTGGGGCAAAGAACTCCACCCTGGAAAACAATTATTGTTATGATACTCTCAAAAGATATAAATACCTGTAACTCACAATGTAGTCAGTACATTTATTCTCCCATATTTCTTCCTTTGCTGTGGAATTTCTTTAAACATGCTCTGTGTTATGATATCCTGTATATTTGGCACATTACAGAATTATTCCTCCCTAACAATTAAAGACATACAGGTATTTATATCTTACATTTGAATAACAGTGAGAGCTTTCTTTTATTTATTAATCAAAAATGACAACATACAGAAAAACTGACAGGTTTACAAAATAAAATTATGATTTGAGAATTAACAACTGTGCTTTGTACTGACAGTTTTATGTTCCATTCAGTGACAAAGTTACATCACCACATATGTCAGTGTTGGTCACATGAATGGGTCAAAAGTCTGTATTATAAAGGCTTATTTTATATATGATTTCAAGCTTTCACGACGAAGTAACTCACTAAAATCTTCTTAGGCGATCAGCCACGTCAAAGGTTTAAACAATAAAACCGACATTTCAGAGACCGTCTTTGTCCCCATCATCAGAAGCCTGATGATGGGGATAAAATTTAATCTACATAATTTTGGTAATGTGGCAGAAAAATCTTTCTTATGGTCATACAAACATTATTATAACATTGGAAGTTATAAAATAGTCAGGGATGTGGTAATGCTACCCAGACTTTCCTTGTGCCCTACTCCCAGACCATTATAATATTCCTACTCAGAACCACTACTAATTATTGGGTACAGGCCAGTGGGAACTAGTTGTCACAGCCAAGCATATGACTTTGATTTGTCTTGTTTTGTGATTGGTGTTTGTCTGGACTGAGAATAAAGAAGATGTTGAATAAATAACCATTAGGATGAACAAGGATGAGAAAAGAAAAATAATGTATGCAAATGGCAGCAAGAGGAGTGCTTATAGGAGAATGGCATATTTCAATAGAAACACCAGTGGATGAAAGGGGGCATCATGCCAAATATACCACATTACATAATTCCAAAATCCTTTTGTGAAACATTTTGTAATTTGGTGAATATTTAATGAGAGGAACATAATTTTACATTGTACTTAACTGACAGTTGTTATTATTCAACAAAGTACTCATGCAAGTGATCAATAAATAGCCTGCTTATTGGCATCACAACGATTTATATGCAGGTTAAGTATCATTGTTACTTGTGTTCTCTTTTTCCACAACATATTTTTCATATTACACAATAAGTACAAAGGTGAATTTTATAACATTTGATACAAATATATAATTGTGTATAAAGAGTTTTATCATACTAAATAACATAAATTGTTTAAAACTTATCTTACTGAATATGGTTGGTTGGTGGCTAATGTCCCAGTCTTAACTATTGTGGGGGAGCAATGTAGGTACTCCACAGAGTGCCCCATGGACTTTGGCTAAACAGAATACAATTCAGTGATAAAGGCTTCAGTATTTAACAGCCTGACTGGCCTAACTAAGCCAGGAGATGACATTAGATTCTGATCTTGATTAGATTCCTGAGTGTAACAATTCATTAAATTTTTCTGATGATACTACAGACTTTGGAATATAAAGGACTCCCTACATTTAATTAAAATATGGTAAGTGGGTCAATATGACAGTTACTGTTTGAACCATCAGCTGTGGTTACAGTGTATAAGGATGAAATGATTATCTCAACATTTGAATTTCTACTGCATCTGGTTGTTATGACATATAATCTCTCTTACAAACCATAGAAAAACCAACAGAGCAACATAAAATTGTGTTTAAACAGATGAGTTTAAGGGGCATGCCTGGAAAAATGTTTACCTCTAACATTTAACCATTTTAATAATAAATGTTAAAAAATCCAAATGAACAGGAAATATAAAAACAGAAGTAGTAATAGCACTATCATAGAATATGCATGCTTTACTCCTTGAGAAAGGACCCAGTACCCATTGGAGGAGGCTGGGTGGGGCCCAGAGCCAGTCTGGACACACAAGCTAGAGAAAGAAATCCTCCACACCTGTCTGATCCTCAAGTCTGTAGTCAGTCACTACACTGACCTACCCTGGCTCTTCCCAGAGCAGTTTGCATGGATGGGGACATGCTTTTCTTAGTGTTATTCAGATTCACCCACTCTTCATCATGAACAATTAAATAGGAAAGGAGAATCAGCATCATGCCAACCAATGACATGTAACTGAGAGCAGATCAAATTTAAATCCTATTTGTATCAAGTACAGTTTTACAGTGGACATGTAAGATTTGAGGTTTTCACAGCAGTGAGAATAAAGATTTCTGTCTTCTGGGTTGTTGTACCAATGTTGGTAAATATCAACCAGATTACAGAGTGCAACAACCCAGAAGACAGAAATCGTCTTTACAGTGGATAGTTTCAAGCTTAAACTTGTAAACATACCTCACAATTATAAATCCAAACTTAATAATACAGGGTTATTCATAATTCCCTGACACATTACAAAAAATTGTTAGACTTGAATGATGCAATGGATAGTAACATAGGACATGCTGATAGAAAAAGGAACTTTCCAAGTTTATTTTACATACCTCATAAATGCTCTATGTGTCCGCCCTTTGTGACGCAGCAGATGTCAAGCTGATAATCCATTTCAGCCCATACCCGCTGCAGCATGTTACGATCGATTTGTGAGATGGCAGACATGATTCGTATTCACAACTCATGCAGATCCCGTGGCAGAGGCTGTACAAAGACCTTATCTGGAACGTATCTACACAATAAAAAATCACATGGCGTCAGGTCAGGTGATCGGGGTGGCCAACTAAGCAGCACATGGTCATACAGCATTTATGAGTTTTGTAAAATAATCTTGGAGAGTTTCTCTTTCTATCAGCATGTCACATGTTACCATCCTTTGCACCATTCAAGTCTGGCAATTTTTTGTAATATATCAGAGAATTATGAATAACTCTGTATAGTTCAGAGAGCAATTCTGGCTAGTGACAGTCATCAGACTTGACTGTTGGCAGCATTGTCTACTGTCTTTGGCACAGTTCTACCTAACAGGCGAGGACCAGCTATGTATATTCCCACTGCTCCGATTGGGGCAGTTAGCAAGATAGATAGCACAGCTATAGTCAGAACTTGTGATGCCAGATCTAATTTGTTCATGTCCACTGGAACTTCCTTGCGTGCCAAATCCAGAGCCACAGGACCAAGGGCAGCCTGAACAAAAGTCACATATAAGGAAAAACGTATGATGCACAATTCACATAATAGGCTGGCTGAAAATAGAGCAATTTTTAAGTTAACAACAAACTGAAATGTTGTCGCAACAATAGATCATTCATATCCCTGTTGCAAGAGTACTTGTACGAGCAACAAGAGAAGTGACTATCTGGACAGAAATTAATTTTATATTTAACATTATAATAGCTAATATTTCCATTTGTGTCCTAATTTAACCTTTCTAGCCTCTCCCTGATTTGGCATTAATAAGGAGTCCATTTCTAAGGTAGGGATATCTGTGAGAAAGATTTTGTTAACAAACACCCCCCCCCCCCCCCCCCCCCCCCAATGATGGCAAGGTAAAGAAGCCTGCAGATTAATGTGGACCTAAACTGTGATGGGATCCCACACTCATAATGTCCCACATTTGTTAGGGGTTAGAGTAAGAAAAAGCACGTGCAAAAATATCTTCACTGGTTGTATCTGGACCTTTAGGACAGTAAGTATCAGATCACCAGGTCTCCTTCTTAGGAATAACTCATATTACAGCAAAAACAGGGTGAACATAAATAGCCTGAGTGGTTTCAAATGTTTATTTAACAAAAACTAAACAGCATATGGAAGTGAAACACCACTAGATAGATACTTATGAAAGTGTTCTCGTACATTAGTGGAGTTTTATATGTGCTCCATTTGTGGCTCTGCACAAATCAGAGCAATACTAGATTGTTCTGCATAACTGTTGGTCTTGTTTGCTGTATCTATCAAAGTATGTGAATGTGATCATGCACCCCACAGGGATGGCAACTCTAATACCAACTTCCATCTAGTGCCAAAATCTAGAAAGGTGTAACTTTACATCCATGCCCCTTATATACCTTCATAGTGTTATTACCTGAACAGTTGCTTTTGGGAACCATGCGATCGTCACAAACAGCATCTCTTTCAGGTTCAGTGTTCCTCCCATGGTTGCCAAGCAGCTTGCCAACAGTCGCAACTAAAAACAATATATTTATTAACTGGTTGAGTTCTTACACACGCATCCAGAAATATTGCTGGTGGATCAAGAGAATTGTGTTTTCAGTCTTCCTTCTGGGATTCGGGCATATCTAGCACTAATGAGATATAATAAATAAAAATTAACTTTACTTTTTTCTGTAGCCTTTAATTGCTTAGCACCTTGTTTCAAAACATCATCAACCTGTCCTTTGAACAGAGTGACAGGCATATATATTAATGCTTTTATAAATTTTCTTCGTTGATTTTGATATGACCATATGTGGTCCTTGCCACACTGTAATGGTGAAAGTGAGGTTCAACTTGGCAGGCCTATCTCAGTTAAAACGAGTGGAATGACATATTTTCTAGATGCAATCTGTGATTTTGCACAATTCATTGTTTCATAATTAATTACAGTACAGATTCATTGCACTGAGTTATAAAAGTTTTCATTAGTTCATTATCATCATCCATGTGTCACTGCTTACACAAGATCCAGCTGACCGTACATGACTTCATCATATCACTAAACCTGTTCAAACTGAGTTAAAGTTCAGCCAGCAGCCCCATTGTACAGGGTTTTAAATCCCATATTAACCATACTATAAAGGTTAAATATTCACCATATAAAAACTGTTTTCAAATAAAACGTATGTCTTAATACTTTGAAGCTATTGTTCATCTAAATAATATATTCAAATTCTGGCTCTACAGCAAAAAAAAATCATCTTCATTACAAAATTAATTGGGTAATACTTTTAGGGAAATAAACACTGTTTACTATGAGAATTATACAAAACATAAATGCAGGGTGAGTCAGAAGTATGTTTACCAACTTCGTGTGCATGTTCCAGAATCAAAAATAAGAAAAAATGTTCCTATGAACATGGGGTCGCAAATGATTCATTTTCGAACTAATAGCCAAAAATAATTTTCAATATATGCCTTTATTGCCAAGTATAATTACAAGGATATTTCTTTATAACAGATGCTCAAAGGTTGCTCCTCCATTCTCCACACATGCCCGAGCACGATGTACACAAGACTGATGAATTCGTTCGTACACACCAGGGTTTCCTCGAATCATCTGGCATGCATTCTGCACATGGTCCCATAGGTCATCATCATTGTTTATGGGTGTTGCATAACCGACGGACTTCAAGTGACCCCACAGATAAAAGTCCAATGAAGTCAGGTCCGGTGACCTTGGTGGCCATGATACTGGGCCACCACGCCCAATCCATCACTGAGGGTACTGTTCATTGAGATGATATCTGACGCGATGGGAGAAGTATGCTGGGGCTCTGTCGTGCATAAACCGCATTCGTCTTCTTGTATTCAGTAGTACATCTTCAAGGAGATGTGGCAAGTGTCTTCTTAAGAATCATCAATATGAAGTTCCTCTTAGACGCGATGGAAGCATGTGTGGACCAATAAGCATGTCGCCAACAATTCCTGTCCAAATGTTAACTGAATATCTTTGCTGGAAGCTGGATTCACTTTGATATAGAATCAATTCATTGAAACTTATTTTTGTCTATTATTTCGAAAATGAAACATTTGCGACCCCATGTTCATAGGATCATTTTTTCTTGTTTTTTAATCCTGGAACACGCACACGAAGTTTGTAAACATACTTCTGACTCACTCTATATACTGTGGGAGTAAAATTCAGTCACTGAATATTAAAACAAGCAGTGAATTTAGTTACCACTGGTTGTTAAAGGGTAAATGAGTCCTAAAATTGTCATGTACAATTTTTTTATGGTGAAACATTTTTAGATCTTTTGTAGAATTCTGTTTGAACTTCATGCAAAGTTGGGATTTTATAAGATGAACAGAAACCCAATTTGCATTTGTCTGAAAACATTTCATATAGACCCTTCTCCCGTATATTAATATCCATATAGTATTTTCACAAATGAAATGTGGGTGATCAGATAGCTGTTTCCTCATAGTTCTGTAGTCGCATGAAAACTATTATCTGCAAGAAAAACCTAGAGCATACTGACCATAAGACCCACAGCCAAGACACACAGACCATACAGAATTGTGTTTGCTTCCAGCTGTGAGAGATCTATTTCTGTGCCGATGAGACCAAATAGCACTGGCTCAAACACCTTCCAGATTACACTGTATATATCTGCCACAGGATTCTGCCAGGAGAAATTATACAATTACAAGAAAGTTACAACAGTGCATTTAGCATGTGGCTCCTTCATCTTGTGTTTCTTAAGACAAGAAATATTTTCCCATCCAAATTCTCTTGCATCATATTTTCCCTTCTCTGTAAGTAAAATGAGGTTAATGATGTATCATTCATGTGTGTGTCTTTATCCCTGTCTTTCATCTTATTTCCATGAAACACATAATGAACACATTTCTTTTGCAAGCAACACTTCTAAATTTACTGCTTAAAAATATCAGCATAGCAGTCATGTAAACTAACAGGGAGTAACAACAATGTCACTTCATGTTAAAATCACTGAATTTCTATTGTGACAGACTTCTTGACAAATGTGTAACTTTCGTTGTGGCCCATTTCATATAAAACAAAATATAAGAACCTGCTGACTGCATGTTTCAGTTCGGAGAATTGTGTGATATCCACAGTTCAGAGCAGGAATTTTCCTGTAGTGTGAACATGGGGTTAGTGTAAAAATATATGCCCAAATTGGCAGATTCATGGTAAATAGGAAACACAAGTGTATGGTGAGGATGAATTAGGAGGAAGAAGACATGGGAAGTCAAATTTGGTTTCTGGACTCCTGGTTATAGTGCTATTGGTTATTGGTGGAGTAGAGATGAATCTGGGAAAACAACTTGAGCAGTTGAAGATAGATCCATTTCTAGCATGTGAGAAATGAGAAGGAGAGTTAGGTGGTGAAAGAGTAGTTTGAGACACACAAGCAAGAAATTTCTGAACTAAGAAAGTAAGCATTACCGTAGGTTCCATATTTGACAAATGAGGTAATAAATGAAGTGATTACTGAATACAAACAAATTAAGCAGACAGTGAGAGAATGGGAGGAAAGACAGTAAATGCTGCATAGCTAAGTAATATATTTGGAAAAAAGACACTAGAAGGATATTTTAATTTTCAGATCGTCAGAGAAGCATGATGAAGGGTACCTCAAAACTCTAGGAATGATTAATATGTTTATGGGAGATAGAATGAAAATTCTTAAGGAATACCAATTGTGTGGCTAGATGTGAATGAGAGGGAAATAGCTAACTGTAATGAAATTTATTTATTTCTCAGTGAAATTATAAATGGTGACAAGTAAGAAACTAAATGGGTGTGGATGAAGATTTTCCTTAGAAACAAGGAAGGTCAGGAAAGGTCTGATCCCATATTATAGGATGCTATGAAGAGGGGACACAGCCTTTTTGAGAAAGGACAAGTTGATAGTGAATGGGCAGGTTTATGATTTGGAGCACAGTATTAAGAAATATACAATGGCATTGAATTTTATGTGAAGTGTGTAGAAAATGAAGTGACAAACTTTGTTGAACAAGAATGATGTGAGATGTGGACGTACCTTAAGTTCTAAATTTGTTTAATATTTTTATGGATGATGATATTTTGTAAAAAAAAAGTGTTATGGACACCTAGGTTTGAAGCAAATGGTGGCAAAGTTGGAGATGAGAAGATAGTCAGAGGGGAAAGGTACTTGCTTTGCATAAATGAGGATTTAGCCTGTAGGAAAATAATATAAATTATACTATCATAGCCTATGTAAAGAATTTTTATAAATATGAATATAAATTTAGATGCAAATGGGAAAACAAAATCAGTAAGATGGAAGTATTAGTTGAGGGTAAAAGAGAATTATAGATGCTCATGGAACTATTAAATGGTGTTCAACTCTATGTACTAGTGCATCTCAGCATGTGAAATTCAGTATGGTAATAAGTTATGGCAGAAGGCCTTAATCAACACTTTGAGTGCTGATATTTATATAGAAGTATACTTATTTGTATGCTACCAGTGGTACATGCTGCTTTTAAAGCATTTGGTACACAAGTTTTCTCATTGCATGAATATTCAGCTCTGACTGATCAGATTACTTGATTACACGTGTGAGAGAGATATAGAAGCTCTGTTGAATCAGTAATATTTCTCTCTTTCATCTGAAAGATAAATTTTGTGTTTGGAAAACAAGTTTGTCAGTTGGCAATGGTAAACATGGCAGACAAATTGTATAATGGAGGCAATGGTAATGTGCTGTTTGTAGTGATGCAGTGATAGTGATGGTAAAAACAAAAAGTAAGCCTCCTCACTCATTCACAATCATAACGTAGGACAAGAATATTTATGCATTCATTAATATTACAGTAATTGCAAAAACTAAACACAACAAAAAATATACAACACAGGATGTTACAGAAGCTTGTAAAAATGTAGGACTTAATAAGTTGATTATATTTTAGCTGTCAAGACATTCCAGTTTTCTATTGAAACCTAAGATTTGTCTCTTTTGTGTTCAGAAAAGCCAGCCTTGTCCTAAGCCAGCCCAGTCCAGTTCACATCATAAAGTAAATTGTAAATGCCCTTAACAATGTTGTATGTACATAATTATTTTTACAGTTTCAATCCACTTTAACACACTTTTTCTGTGATTTGAAGTAACAAATGGAACAAAATATGGGCAATTATAAGTACAGAAATTGTGTATTAGAAACTGTTAATAGGATTCAGCAGTTGATTAAATGCAAAATGTCAAGGTCAGTATTAGAACTCACAAAACTGCTGCTCCAGCCTAGCATCTTCCAGCCAGAACAGGCTAAAAAGGCAGCTACAATGCAAGCAAGTGGACCTGCTCCTGAGTATCCCACTAGACTACTGCCCAGGACAGCAAACAGTCCACCCCCTCCTATTAGGAAGGCTCGTTCCCTAACCACCCACACCTGTAACACAGACCATTATCACTGTGAAGATAATGGAAAAAATTACTTATGTTGCTTAGAAACAAAACCATAGAAATAAGCACAGAGATTTGTGTTTTCATAACAATAAACAAATGTATCTGCGCTTTCAGATATGTAACATATGGTATTCTTTAATACGTATGCAGAAATATTCCTTTATAGTGATAAGCAAGTGGTTTTTTATTAAAAAACACAGAAATTAACCTGAAACTGAAGAAATAATACTGACTGGAACAAGGATAAACTTTATGATGTTTTAAGGCTTCAGTTATGGAAAAAAAACTTAAGAAATGTAAGTATTGTTTATCTCCACTCTTTGTCACATCTGTATGCTGGTATCTTCTTTTTATAAAGAAAAAAACATTGTTGATATCTAACCTGATATAGAGTTTATATCTTAATTGCATCATGCTTGTGTTCCTCAATACAGTACTTTTATTTTCCGTCGTTACACAAGCTTATTGTTAAAATCATATAAAATTTCACATAAAATTGTTACATTTTAAAATTGACGACATGTTTCGATATACAATTCTATCATCGTCAGGTCTATCAAAATTAAAATTAAAATCTGGTGTATCTGTTGCTCTGCTTATATTGCTTATGTTTTTATCCGTTTTTATTACATCTCCAGGCTTCTTTCATTTAATTTTGGAGACGCGTCTGGGTGCCTATATCTGCAAAATCAATTTTAATTTTCATATCGTGATTCTGGCTACCGACATAGGAAATGGAATAATATTACTCTAATTTTATATTATTTTAAGGAATTACTCAAATATATCGTAATACAAGCAAAAGAAATACAATCACAAAATATAAAGTATTATAACATACCGGGTTGTATGTGAGGTGCGTGTCCGTTGTTATTGAATGGCAGACAGCAACTGAGTTGTAGGTATCGTGTGTGGCTATATATATATGCAAAGCATATATTAAACACAGGACATTCATACAACAAAATAGAACATACAATGGACATTATAAAAATAATACAAAACAAACGACATAGAGACACCATAGAGAAATATCATATACAAAGAACACATAAACAAAACCTTGCACTAAACGACAGCAACATTTACACGAACAATCCGATATTTAACATTCTACAGTCCATTGACCCAACCCCCTAAACAACTTTCACCCAATATATATAGCCACACACGATACCTACAACTCAGTTGCTGTCTGCCATTCAATAACAACGGACACGCACCTCACATACAACCCGGTATGTTATAATACTTTATATTTTGTGATTGTATTTCTTTTGCTTGTATTACGATATATTTGAGTAATTCCTTAAAATAATATAAAATTAGAGTAATATTATTCCATTTCCTATGTCGGTAGCCAGAATCACGATATGAAAATTAAAATTGATTTTGCAGATATAGGCACCCAGACGCGTCTCCAAAATTAAATGAAAGAAGCCTGGAGATGTAATAAAAACGGATAAAAACATAAGCAATATAAGCAGAGCAACAGATACACCAGATTTTAATTTTAATTTTGATAGACCTGACGATGATAGAATTGTATATCGAAACATGTCGTCAATTTTAAAATGTAACAATTTTATGTGAAATTTTATATGATTTTAACAATAAGCTTGTGTAACGACGGAAAATAAAAGTACTGTACTGATATAGAGTATTAACAGACAGAAAAAAAGTATTTACTTGCAGTTATTCTATTGAGAACTATAAACAAAAACAGTATTTCCATACAGAATGAAGCACTCATAACCTCTGTGTTGTGAAAAATTAACTCAAATGATCATAATCTCAAAATTCTAATTGACCATGAAACTGGTATCTTTTGAAAGACTCTTTAACATTCAAGTTGCCAGACACCACAAAAATAAGGAATATTGACAAGTGAAACATAACCTATCAGAAGGTTAATATTCAACAGCGAAACATCAAGACAGGGAAATAAATTATTATTGTAGATGACATGAAGATTATAATGAATACTTACATCATCTTTATGAGGAATGAACATCAAAAGAATTCCCCAACCTATTCCAAAACTCAGCCCAATTACCACCTCTATGGGACCATGTACTAACTGCTGCATCAGATCACCTGTAACACCACACCAGAACTAGAAAATAGTGGGCGAGTGTGGTAAAAAAAAGTGTGTGCATGTGTGTGTGTGTGTGTGGAAAAGAAAATATATCTCTGCTGTGTTCAAAACGGGACTGACTGTCCTGACTGAAATATTTTGTTATCCTTGGCCTTTCCTGGCAAATGGTGGGAAAATACCTTAAAATATGCTGCAATTCTTTCCTCAAACATTTCTCTTAGTTTATACATTTATTACATAACCTCATTCTTGTGGAGTTGCCATTTTTTTAGGTTCCCTATTCTCATACTCCACAACTGTCAATAATTCCAGCTAACTTCCTTCAAATGCTTTCTGTCCCTGCTTTAAACAACATTATTCATACCTGTAGAAAAGATGAGTCCAACAACCACGCCAAACCCTGAGATGGCTACAATGTCATCGATGCTTGAAGCTGCTATGACAAGAGTTGCAATTCCTTTGTCTTCACCATAGCCCTTTCCTTGAAGTGCAAGCAATGACGGTACCACCACAGCAGGGGACACTGCCCCCAGTACAAACCTAGAAACATATTTTACATACATAATTATGGCGCATCATTTAATTACACAACCAAGGAGTTAACATCTAGATTGCAACACTTTTTTAACAAATGTTTGTATGCACTTTTCCCAGTGTAATAGTTTCTAACATGCCAGTTTTTATGATGAGTTGTTAGCCCCCACGCCAAACAACCAAGCTGGAAAATTACCCTTTGTTAGTTGTCTGTGACTGCTATTTAAGTCTACTAGCAGCTACACTTAATATCTGGAAGTCATCTTCTCCAACCATAATAAGATAATTTGCCATGCTGCAATGGCAAAGGACCCACTTCAAGTTGTGAGGGTGTGGACTGGAGTAATGTAGCTCAGGATAGGGACTAGTGATGGGCTCTTGTGAACATGGCCTCTCAGGTACCACAATTGGCAGGGAAATTCATGACTCAATTGCCTGGAGATAATTATATTCATTTGGCCTGTCATCCAATCACTGACCAGCCTTTAATTTGGAGAGAGGTAAAGAGCAGTTGCTTCATGCTGCTGGTGAGACACATCTAAGAAAACAGTCACTTGAAGGAATAAGGAGGAGATGGGAAGATAACATTAAGATAGATCCTAGGAAAATGGTTTTTGAGGATGGGAAACAAATGAAACTGGTTTGACATCATGTTCAGTGGTAGGTTTTGGTATTAGTGGTGTTGGACCTTCATGTCCTTTCAGCAAGAGTTACCTTATCTCCTGCATTGAAACTTAATAATGTCAGTCCATCTTTACACTCACACTGTCTTCAGCAGATTTTTCAGTCTTACACTCTTGCTTACCAGCTGCAGAAAGCATCTCAGTATGGAATAGCAAGCACCTGTCATAAAATAACTGACTTGCAAGAACTTAACTCAGTATTGCTTTATATATATTGTGGATTCTATGTTTATCTAACATGAATGGAGGGATAAAAGAAATGGCTATAGCATTTTAATTATGAAACCTCAGAGGAAGAAACAATGGGGCAGATCAGGCATCGATGAGGGAATAATACTAGCATGAATTTTTAAAAAAAAAACATGTTGTGAATTTGTGAACTGCACTGAACAAGCCCATAATTCGGTCTTGTGATGACAGTAATGATCTTTCAGATTCACTGACAACAAAGAATATGAACAACCAAGTATCAATGCTAAGAAGATCCTGTACCAAGGAGTCATTTCTCAATACAAGCACTAGTAACATTTATGTAAATTAATGTACTTAATATTTAAGTTTTGTTCCAAAAGATATAGCCTCCAATCTGAGGCTCAGGGGTATCAGCTTTCCCAATCAGGTCATGCTCTTACCCAAGCAGGATGCCCCAGAGCCAGGGGAACCCCAGCACCAAGTGGGCAACCACTGCAACAGTTGCAGCTTCCACCAGACATGGGATGAATGCCAACTTCACAACAACAAAACTTAACCTCTTTAGAGCAGCTGCATCCAGGCCGAGACCAGCTTTGATCAGGATGACAACCATTGCTACCAATCTGAAACACAGGGTCATAAGTGCCTTCATATCATTGACTTTAGTTACATGATTTGAAGACTGAAGAGGTCAGCAAATATTCATAATTTTCTTAGTAGCTTTGGCTTACAACTTACTTAGGTGAAGGAACATTTCTTATAAATAAAAATGGAAAGGTACACTCCAGTGGGGTCCGCCTTTTTCAATCACATTATTTACAAATCTGCATTCCTGTGTAGTCCTAATATCCACTTGTTGCAGATACAAATCAGCATCCATAATATACTGAATTCTTATAGCAAAGACAGATATTAAAGATTTATAATACAGGCTACAAGAATTGCCAGAGACATTTTTCTTCTATGTACTCCACTCAAAACTGCAAAATGAATATATCAAATATTTTATGTGGGGAAGGGGTATTTTGGTTTCATAATTTGAAAGTAATGTGACACTATTAACATTTATTCTCATTTTATTCACGTTGTGCTGCAATCTTATGGAAGAAATTACACCAATTTTTTTTATTGTATTTAATTAAATATGCATCAGATAAAAATATTCAAAATCAAAACGTTATATCTTAATAAGCAGGATATGAGGTTTTCACGGTGGTGAGTCTGAATTGCAGCACTGTGTAGTCTGGTAGACGTTTACCACCAGACTACATGGCACTACAAACCAAATGACAGACATCATCTTGTATGTTAATGACATACATATTATATGCACTGTACCAATTATTTTGCAATTTTTAGAAAATCTGTAGCATATTTTAATTTCCTGTAAAGCAGACACTCGGTTAGACTGATACAGGTCTAAATCAAATATGCCTTCAAATTTTGTTCTAGGCTGATAATACCAGATGTCATTGAAATTAGTTACTTTATGAGATGAAACAGATAGGAATGGCCTCCAAATTATGTGTTCATTTTTTGAACTTCAAGTACTGTGCCTAGGGCAAGGTTCACACCCTGTGCAAAGTACTGAGCTGTTTAGACATTAGAATTCTGGACCATACCCACTTGCTTCTGGCATTCAGACACCCACATTTCTTACCTCAATGTGGACACAGCAGTCGCATAAGGGCCTGTCATGTGGAAGAAGCCAATGTTACGCAGCAGGATACCCATCACAAGCATACCAAGTAACGGTGGGAGATGAATCAATGAAATAAGCCAACCAGCAAGATACGCAAGTACAAAAAGTGTGGCAAGAGCAAACACTTTGCCCTGAGGCAGCACAGCATCCTGGAATAACGTGAATGTGACACCCCAGAGCAGCAGTAGTATCAGGAGAAGAGTCACTACTCGTAAGGGAAGGTTCATCTGCGGACATAAATTTGCAGGGGCCAACCTCTTCCCTGTCCTCTTCAGAACAGAGTATCTGCAACATAGAGGAACTGGAGATGAACTTGATGAGATACTTTTTAAATAATTCTCATTTGCAGATTTCTGTGATGGATGCAAATTCTATCGGACAGGATATCTGGAAGGTCTCGGACCCCGTTTGGGATAAAATGTTGAGACAATTTCAAACATCCTGCCAGGAATTGAATCTAGTCACCCCAGTTTATAACAAAATATCTCCTAGAATCAAACACTGTTAGAGTGCCACATCGTGTCCACCACCAAGCATTGGCACTGAATAGGAGTAAGCAGTAAATTGGAAATTTTTAATTATTAATATTATTAATATATTGAAGTGCCATATGGTATGCAAAATATTGTAGTTAGGATCTTGAGGGCAAAAGAAAAGGCAAAATTTAAAAATGTATATCCATACTTGACACCTTTGAAATCATGCCATCTTATACAGTAGACCTCTGACAAAATACTGACTGAGGGGTTTACCCCATAAAAGAGAGATACATTTTATATTTTACTGGCTTGCACCAGGATATTGTTAGATGAGATTTCAGGTTCTCATAGTGGTGATGTGTCAGAGGTGGTTGCTGCCTCCGTCATCAGGGAGGTCACACTCTGAAGCTAGCTGCCCTCATTGATGTTTTTATGGCTTTTCTCAGGATTTTCAGGCAAAAGCTTGAGTACCACCTTAAAGTAGGTCACAATCACTTTCACATCCTTTCCAAATCGACACTCAGAATTCATTCTGCCATTCATTGCTAAATAACCACTGCAACTGAACAGCACCATTAAATAAACTCAGAATCAGTCAGTCAAAACCTAAGCCTCCAGAACGACCTCTTCCCTTCAAATTTATGAACCTAAATTGTGTATGCATTTCTAATTTCTCCCATGCATGTTTTATGTCCCACTCATTTCTCTAACAGTATAGTGTTAATTGTTAAATTATGAAACCCTTCATTATGTAGTTTTCTCCATTCTCATTGTTTTCATAATTCCAGATATTATTCTTTATGTATCTCGTAAAGTATCTGTCAGTGCGACATTGAATTTCACACCATATAAAACAAGCAGTTGAATTATAGTTCATTTAGTGTTGTTATGATGAAGTAAGTGATCACCACAAGCTTATCTATCTTCATTCTTATGACAGTTTGCATGACTAGTAGAGTGAACAATGATATATACTTGCCTGTGCTTGGAATCTGTTGGCTCACCCTGTCCATTTAAAGCAGCATTATCTGTTTTTCCAGATTGCATAACAGTCATTTCGACAATTTTTAAGAGTTCTGAAAATTAACAACATCCATTTAATGCATGGCACAACAAATAATTGCTGCTACTACTGTTCAGGCGCTGGCGTGACTTTGCTGCAAAGAAAATTATGAAGGCTCGGAAGCAAATATCCAGTACTGATTTATTCAAAAAACAAACCCTTTCATTTACAAATTTGTATCACGTTAAATACTATTTTTATTTGTGAGATGTTTCATCTGATGCCGCACTGTATTTTCTTCGAAATTAAATACTTTCGTAAATTTAGTTATAATTTGAATTGATATTTACCCTAGTCTTTTTCATCAGTCTTCCATATCGCACGACATTTTCGATTATCCGACCATCTTTCGGTCCCGTTTAGGTCAGATAATCGGAACTCTACTGTAATATGGAAAGACCAAATGAACATAACAGTAATTAAAATAACTACCAATAATGGATACAGTGACGAAATTACTCTCGAACTAAACAGAAGAAAACAATAACAATCCCCACCAAATCAGTGAAAAAGATAAATGGGTATCATTTACATATAGAGGTAAACAAGTTAGGAAAATTACTACACTCTTTAAGAACACTGATGAAGTTGTGAGTTGAGTTTCATGCAGACTAGGATTATAACAGACCAACAAAACCAAATTAAATTTACCGTTACTCGAAATAGTTTTTAATACGAAACATAAATCACCACTGAGCATTCAGTGTGTGCACATGATGCAGTGAATACATAAACTTATGGTAGATAATGAATCTTTCCCCTTGCCTAGGTCTGAACCCATGCTCATAAAGTTCTTTTGCTTAAAGAATGCATTTACATGTTTCTGCTGTTAATAATGCTTTAACACCTTTACCATTTTCATCACTCCTTTGATTGAGTAAAGGATTTGTTTGCTCTGTTGCAGTTTCTGCTGCATTGTCGTGTGCAACTTCGTCTATATTCATTGTGAGCGCTGCAACAGAAGCAAATAAAGATCACGTGCAAAGTTTGTTTACTTGCAAGACAAGATTCAGAAAGTTTACTATTTTGTGTACACTGACATTCTAAACTAACTAGATGACTTACCGAACCCGAAGGTTCATCACCGAATTAACCAAAGCCCTCCACCGGACCCTGTCCTGGGCCAACAAAATCCAGTCTCCTTCAACTCCCATCTCCCATAGATCCCGCCTGACATTGTCCTCCCATCTACGTCTAGGTCTCCCCATCGTCCTCTTCCCCTCAGGCTTCCCAACCAGTTCCTGGTGCACACCTCTTGTCCCATCCATGCGCGCTACATGCCCCGCCCATCTCATTCTTCTCGACTTAATCACCCTGACAATATTGGGGGAGGAGTATACAGTCAAACCTCGGCTCACGAACTTAATTCGTTCCTGAAGGTCGTTCGTAAACCGAAACTATTTTCCCCGTAGGAATTAATGTAAAATGGATTAATCCATTCCTGGACCCCAGATGATTGCTTATTTAAAATTTTGCAACAGTACTTTGTGCACAAGTTCTTAACACAAAATCAATGGAAACCATTAAATACATCACAAAAAAGATAAACACAACACTAAGCAGATCAAATATAGACGAAAACTTAATTTAGTTTTACCGTACCTGTATGGAGGAGAGTTGACGGCGTAAGTGGAAGGTGGTGAGGAAGTGAAATGTTATTGTTTGGAAGGGGATTCTTTTTCTTTTTTCTGTCTCTTGGCACCACTCGACTCTGCATCAGACTCACTGGACCTCTGTCTCAATAAAAAGTTGTCCAGTGTGATTTGTTTTTGTCTAAGTTTTAAAATGTTTCTAAAGTGACACATGGCATAATCATTGAAAATGTTTATACTGCGGCTTGCTACTGCTTTATCGGGGTGATATCGTTCCACGAAACTTTGCACCTCACCCCATTTTGCACAAATTTCACGGATCAAAGAAGTAGCAAGATCAGAGACACGAACACCATTTTCATGTTTGGCTATGATTTCTTTCTTAACATCTATCATGATATTGGTATTTTTTCTTTTCACTTTGCTGCTATCATTGTCTTTCTTTGGCCCCATGCTGGATCATTCTTCTACGAATACTGCCAACGCTGATACTCCCAGCTTATCGCTCCACGATGTTGACGGCTTGCGTGTTCGTAACTCGAGACACAGTACGTCATCCGAGACGCTTTGTGTTCGGAAAATTTGTTCGTAAACTGAATTGTTCGTGATCCGAGGCGTTCGTGAACCGAGGTTTGACTATATATTTTTAAGTTCGTCATTATGTAGTTTTCTCCAGACCCCATCGTCTTCTCTCATAGGCCCAAATATCCTCCTCAACACCCTGTTCTCAAACACCTGCAATGCCTCTGTACACGAATCTGTATACGAATCGGCTGGTTAACGCTGTTTGAGGAAATTACCACTGTTTATATATTTATATGTGGTCAAAGAACAGAGCTAGTGAATTTTCAAGCACGTGGTACAAAAGATATCATTGGGCTGAAAGGTGATGATAATTGTGAAGTGGCGTACAGGGGATAGATGGAAGAGCTTGTACCATTCCGGAATTTCATAGAAGATGCAAAGACAGATTCTAATGTAGTACCTCCGAAAAACTACACGCATCTCCAGGCCGAAAACGTATCGAAACAAACGAAGCAGTCAGAATCGATCGGAATAAATCGCTTCTGTTGTATACAATACAGTGACACTTCCCTTCAAAATAAAATTTACTACGGAATGCATCTATAAGTAGGAAACTGGCTTAACAATAACAGTTTTAAAAATAAGGTTTTCATTGTAGGATTTGAGGTTTTCACAGCGGTGAGTCTGAAGTTGCTGTCTTCTGGGTTATTGCGCCGTGTAGTCTGGTAGATTTCCACCTCCACCTGGAAATTACCAGACTTCGTGGCGCGATAACCCAGAAGACAGCAATCTTCAAAGTTTTCATTGCGTCAGGCAACAGCGGTTGCAATCAATGTTTCCATGGGAACAGCACTAAGCGAACCGAAGTGCATACCCATAGTAATTAATTTCAGTTGTCGATTACATAATCGAGGCTGATAAATTATGCTAATACGAAGTAGGATTTTAGGTTCTCACGGCTCTGAGTCCGAAGGTGGCTGTCTTCTAGGATGTAGCGCCGTGTAGTGTGGTATACGAGGTGCGATCAGAAAGTTTCAAGACTGCGCCTATAAAAACCCGTACACTTATCTCAGGTATTAAATTCATCCATCACCCTCGAAGTAGTTCCCCTGGGAGTGAACACAACGATCCCAGCGCCGCTGCCAAGCCTGGAAGCATCCCTAGAAATCTTTCTTTGTCAGCCTGTCAAGCACCATCTGCGATTCTGCCTGAATCTCTTCTATCGTCTCAAATCTCCTTCCCTTTAGCTGAATTTTCATCTTTGGGAAGAGGAAGAAGTCACACGGAGCTTAGAAAGGAAGTTGGGGTCGGTTCTTGCAAGATCTTTGAGCTCCTGACAAACGAGAAGTCGATTCTGCTTCTGGTCCTCAGACAGGAGCCTTGACACAAACTTGGCTGCGATGCGTCGCATGTGGAGTTCTTCTTTTAGAATCAGCTGACAGGTCCCATAGCCTATCCCAACAATGTCGCACAAGTCGTTGATGGTACGACGTCGATCTTCGTGAATGGCCTGCCGAATCTTCGTAACATTTTCGGGCGTTGTGCTCGAAGATGGTCGTCCAGAACGCTCGTCATCATCGACAGAGGTTCGGCCATTTTTAAAACGTGAATGCCACACAAACGTTTGTGCACGACCCATTGCGGACTCCCCAAATGCTTGCTTTAGCATTTCATAGGTTTCCGTAGCCGTTTTGGCGAGTCTTTGGCAAAATTTGATGCACACGCCATTCCGAAATCGCAGGAGGGTCGGTGTAATGCACTACCAAAACGCCCGTAACTAAGAAACAAATGCTAATTAGATGATGCCGGCTGGCACACTGATTCACTATGAATGCAGGCCCAACCCCTTAGCGGCAGAAGCTCGTACTACATCCGGTTCGCCCTCTATTGACACAGTCTTGAAACTTTCTGATCGCACCTCGTAAGTTTACCGACGTTTCAGAGGTCTTTGCTTACTCCATCATTTGCTCTGTTGATGGAGGCAGCAAGGCCCAATACGGTTTGTCAGCTGGAAGAGAGCTTATTTTTCCGCTGGTGTCGCGTCAAGGTACATATTGGAAAATGAAAGTACAACTCCATGCATCCACAGACCTCACACCAGATGAGGAAAATGTTTAGCATAGCGCTTAGATCCCCTTTACCCTGATTCTAATTGAAAAAGATATTGTAATTAATAACAATACTCATGTTTTAATCCTGAAATGGCATCAGCAATCATACAAGCAGCCACTGTAACTCCAACAGGCAGTATCTTTCTTGAACATCTGATGGTTACTCAGCTCATCAAGATATTTCCTACTTTTATGGATCAAGAATGTTCACTGCCGTATTCATGAAAATTTGTTGATGTGGAACAGTGCCATTCGTTATTCACACCGGAATGAGTCCATTCAATCAGACATTGTGGCTGGTTGGTTAACACTTTTGCTTCATATTCAGGAGGTCCCGGATTTAAATCTCGACCTAAAAAACGGCTGTCCTGACAGGTTTTTGAGGATTTTCTCAGTCCTTCTAAGCAAATGCTGAGGTACAACAGAGGAAGTCATACGAAATTCAATACTTGAGTCGGTCAGCTAGTCAAGAACTTCTTGCCTGTTATGGAACCCAAAGATTCACTGCCACTGTATCCTGGTCCAAATGAATCCAGCCCCACACGCTATTTATTTAAAATCCATTTTGCGTGTTCAATATCATCCTCGTACTCAAGTGCTACTAGAAATAACGGCGTAATGCAGCGAAATAAAGGTAAAAGAAACCGGGGTCAAAGATATTTTTTCCGGCAGTCTTCTACAACAATGTTCATCAGACACTCCATGCTGAGAGGTTATTGTGACGAGGAGAAAAACCCCGTCCCTGCTGGGAATCCAACATTGGTAACCCAGCAATGTCGTTTTATTGGGTCGAATGTCCTATAACCAGGCCCGATTGGGTGTGCTCTTATCCCGTTGTCTTTCTTTCCAACGCCATCTTTATTCGGTTTATACTACAGTACGTCCTTACCTGTGGCCACGAGCTGGGGAGTGGGCCTTGATCACTTACATATTGGGATCCAGCTTAAGGTGTATTAGTCCTCGTAGTTCTGTGAGGTACTCTCCGTTGTAGGCAGAGGCCTTGCGTCGAGCTGATCACTCGTCCAAGGAGTCCTATCAAATGTACCTCCCCAATGTAAAATGGGCCTAGGTCGTTCATAAAGGCGACACTATGCACGGCACCGCGAACACAATTTTACGAAGGCTCAAAATTGTCTCTTGAATGTTGCTCTCCCCGATAATGAAAGCGCTCGGGGACAGAATAATATGTAGTTTGGATGTCGAAAACTGCCAAAATTTCAAAAACTAAAAAAAAAAAAATCTGGTATTTTTGCGCCCATACTGGCATTCATTACCGGGGTGTTCACAGTAAAAAAAAATACAAAATTTAAATTATTTGTGTCATGACTTTCTCCAACTTCAATTTTAGACGTTCGAAATGAGAATAAAGTAGCACTTTACTTTAATTATTACACAGGAACCTTGACACTTCTTTATGTATTGTTATTAATTTTATTTCATAATTTGTAACCCCAATTATTCTGACGTCCGCCTAGTCCGCCATTCATGTCTTGGGAACCTCTGAGATGCACGGTATGTATAAAATAGATTCAGAATAAAATTAAATTCGCCCTGCAAGTTTTAACGTAGACTTCCAATTTGAAATGCCATAGAAATGTGTTTACCAGTAATGGAAATTAGACACGAGAATGGACTGGCGTGCGTCATTCCACACACATTGCACAACAAGCATTACATAGTAGAACGCCGGCGGAAACAAGGGTTGCTATGATAAAAATCGCTGCAAGAACATTGGTCGTCCAGCCACAACTTATTACGGATTTGCGGCTGCAGAATGACTGAACTGTGCATTTCATAATAAGAGTGCAGGACGAAACTAGAATTCGCAGTTTTTTCCCCAGCACATTTCAAGATGTGATTCATAGCACACCGAACACGAGACATACAACTAACAAAAGGCACTCGGATATAAATAGCTTCTCCCTGGTGCTAATGTGAAAAGCAAAGAGAGCAAGCTTATTATAAAGTATTCAACACGTAACGATTTGCTTCACTTACTCCTTAAAGCTGCAACCCGTTCTACTAATGCAAACACACTGCTAGTATACAAAACAGCTGACTGACTCACCAGCTGGCCCAACTTGGGACGAACAGAGTGCCAACAGTTGAACAAGAACATCACTAGCGTTCGCGCCGCTATTCCAGTGACGTAACGACTATGGACTGTCAACGTGGTATTTGAATGCTGGGAATCACGTGTTCCCTATGATAAAAGTTGGTCATATGCTCCTGTGCCCTAGGTTCATGCATTGAAGGGGCGTGGAGGTAAAACATGCATTTATGATCTTCTCTAGGAGGTAGTCTGATTCAGGCTCCAGCGGATTTACCGCAGGGAAAGAACCATAGAAATTTATTAGTTAAGTGTGCGCCATGGCAGGTCTGGTCGTGTGCCTCGGATCAGATAAGTACAACATGACGTAAGGTATCATGGATGCGTTTCGTGCGATTGTAGCATTTTGTATTCCCATGGTTGCCATGCTGACGTAAATGCCGGTGATGTTACGTGAAGAAGAGTGTACTCCGAAGAGTACACTTCTCCGTTGTTATTAATCGACAAACAATCATAGGCTGTCTGGCCTGTTGTAATTCAGAATTACTCTTGGAACTGTTAGTTCTTTTGTATATTATGTAGAACTCCTTGAACGCGTATATGATAAGACAACGTAGAAATATACGGACATTTACCCATGTCCGGAATGATATCGAGTGACCCGAGATCGGACGGTCACTGTCATTGGCGTTCATTAATTCTTATTAAACTTTAAAGTCCATCCATCCATCAAACAAATTCTGTTGCCGTCTTCCTTCACTACAAACAAAACAAAGCTCTTATACAAAAATAACTCTTCCTTCCACCGAATGAGCGTATTATAGATCGGTCAGGCGTGTTATAAGTTTGGTTACTCGACAACTCTGAGGCGTCCAGCGATGTGAGCTTTGTAAAAAGCCTATCTGTTTACAGCATTTTGTTTCTTATGCATGTTTCGCTATACTTTTTATTATGTTGGCATTGATATTATGGAATGTGGTGGAAAAAATCATTATGGATAGGTTAAACAGCACTGGCCTCTCGGCACAAAAATGTCTCAGACCCTTCGCGATGTATGCAGTGTCTGCAGATACACCGTCTTCAGACCACTTCTGCTGTCAAAATATTTTGGACTCTCCTTCTCGGTGGAGCTGGGCTTCCATTGTCTCCAACCGTTGGTCCGTGCTATACTGTACAGCAGCATTTCTCAACCTATGGTACGCGTACAACTGGTGGTACTCGAACTAAGTAAGAAAATCAAAAGATAATATTAACATACATAAGTTTTCCCTGAATGCATTTAGTTCGTGGTACATTTAATGTGTTACAATAGAATTAGTGGTAAACCAGCGAAAAAGGTTGAGAACCCCTGCTGTACATAATTGTTTTTGTGGCGTCCTGTTCTGGCATTGTACGGTCCAAGTGTGATACATGGGACATTTCTCCTCCCATTTACAATGCCAGTGGAATACTCGTTGTGTTCAGTTAAATTATTCGCTTGTATTGCCATAAGTACCTTATCTTTTTCAAGAGTCACAAGATATCTGTACCTAGTCAGCTGTCTTGTTTGAATGATTCCCTCAGGTGTTGGTAATCCTGCAGTATGCTAGAGCAGTGGTATTGAACCTGGGGTACGCGAAGACATCTTATGGGTACGTGAAATTTAAAAAATATATATATTATTTAATGATAAACATTGAATAATCAGTAATGTAATTTATTTAATTTATTTTAGATGTAGATTATATACTATGTATAACTTGAATTATACACCAACAACTTTGGGGGTACAAAGTTGAAGAGAAATTATATCTGGGGGTACGCGAACAAAAAAGGTTGGAAACCACTGTGCTAGAGAATACCATTGATTAAGATATCGAGTTATATGCATTCGTCATCATCGTTGGTGACGCTGTGAGACAGACATTTTTATTAAACGGTTGATCGTACTTCCATTTAGTGGAATTAAAATACCAAATTATGTTCGACTTTATTTATCGATTGATCCGTACGTTGTTTAACAGTATTTTGTCGATTCAGTAACTCATATTGCACCGATATAAAGTTTAGGTAATCCTGAAGAGTTAGGAGGAATTTAGAAGGATCAGATCGTGTTGTGTTTCATTGTACTGTGTCTCCATCTGATGTTCATTGCATAAACCGTCGAACATTCACAATTTGGAGGACTGTTTTCCTATCCGAGGTTTGAACCGGGTATCTCGATATAACTCGAGCTGTTTACCGCTGAATTATTGCCTCCAACAAACCCACTGACGGGCAGTGGACAAAGAGGTCACTGTCGCTGTTCTTGCCCTGCTAGTGCCCATGACTTCGACTTGACTTTAATTTGTGTCTGTATAACCCGCCAACAAAGCACCATGAAGTTAATGATGCTACCATGTGTAAGGAAGAGTGGGTAAACAGAGTGGTTTAATTCATTACTTAGCGGTGCTGACTAAACCGCAATGAATTTTCATAACAATAGGAACTTCATATAAATGTGATATTTACAAACATAAATTAAAGTGAATGCGATCAACTACAGGGTTATTCATAATTCCCTGATACATTACAAACAATATCCAGACTTGAATGGTGCAAAGGATGGTAACATGCGACATGCCGATAGAAAGAAAAACTCGCCAAGTTTATTTTACATACCTCATAAATGCCCTATGACCGTGCGTTGCTTCGTTGGCCACCCCGATCACCTGATATGACGCCATGTTATTTTTTCTTGTCGGGGTACGTTAAGGACCAGGTTTTGTACGGCCTCTGCCATGGGATATCACAAATCGATCGTGACATACTGCAGCGGGTATGGGCGAAATGGATGATCGGCTTGACGTCTGCCGCGTCACAAAGGGCGGACTCTCAAAGCATTTATGAGGTATGTACAATAAACTTGGTGAGTTTCTCTTTCTATCGGCATGTACTATGTCACCATCTATTGCACCATTAAAGTTTAGCGATTTTTTGTAATGTGTCAGGGAATTATGAATAACCCTATGCACTCACAAGGATAATGTACAGTTAGGTAGGTTATAAGTTTAAAAATTTTAACGTCTATTTTGAAATGGAGACACACATATAACAACTAATAATTATACAATTCAGTGGTCAGTGTTTTCTGAGTCGTGTTGAGAGATCTTCACTTGATTATCAATTCGAAGACAGACTGTTCTTCCAAGGGTTTGTCGTGGTTTTTCTCCGGTCAGATGCTGGGATAGTAATTTAAATAATACATCGGCGCTTCCATATCCTTAAAAATTCATGACTTCCTCATGTTTGTTGCTGTCCATTTATTAAATAACAATTAAATTAACATTTCACGTCGAAAAATGAGAATCATGAAACGGGCAACACAGAAGTTGAACTAATATAGGCTCAGCTGCACAGACATTTTTCTACGACTAGGCCTATTGGTTAAGAAACACGGTGTTTCGGAAGCTGCAGCTATTTTCGCCAACAATTGAAAGTGTTAAACATAATAACATATATCTTTATCTGATGACGGAAGGTGAACTTGCTTCCGAAACGTCGTCCTTTTAACGAAAAGCCAAAGTTATTCTTTGACTATTCATTCCAAGAATATGTATTAATTCAATCAAACGACCTTCATCATAAGGCTTTAGACTAAATAATTGATTCTCTGATGTCTGTGACAAGGACTGATTCAGTACATCACTACTATACATCACATTGTACATTGCCTGAAGTGGTATGTTTTACACGACGTATCAGGATCGATTCTGTTTTCGTAATTAGGTAATAAGTCATAATTTTTTATGTTTTTATACTTTATTTTTAATAATAGTTATTCCAGCGATTGACATACTATTGTCGTATTATATGGGTCCCGGGTTCGACTCTAACCTTCACCACTAATATTAAAATAAATAATAACCTGTCACTGTTACGACACTCACCTCAAAGCGGGAGTACAGCGAACTCCCGACAAGTCACGCACATTAAACATACTTCAGACAACGAGCAATGTCCAATAATTGGTACTATATAAAGGTGTTTCTTGCCTTTTGCCCGTTTTATTTCCCGATATTGTTTGTCATATGTGCCGTCACAGTGGCCGCGCGGTCTGAGGCGTGGGCCTTGTGCCGCTTGGTCACTGGAACCGTGGGTTCGAATCCCACTCAAGGCATTGATGTTTGTCAGCGTTATTCTGTGTTGTGCTGTCTTGTGTGCAGGTAGACACCTTGCGACGGGCCGATCCTTCGTCCAAGGATTCCTACCAACTGTCTGATAGATCAAAGCCAACGAAAGTTGGGACCTGCACATGCTCAAGGCACTGAAGAACGGGTCGTCTAAGTATCCTAAGTAAGTAAAGTTTGTTATATTGACGTGTTTCTTAATGACGCGAGGCACCGTAATTAATTTGCCAGACGAAACTTCACAATGGCTGTAGATACGTACGCCGTCTTCAGAATAATTGTGCTGCTCTCTTAGTGTCTTGGCCCTGTTATCACTGATGAGATATCTCCAAACTTCGGCCCTTGGCGTTCTGTACAGCAAGCATGCAAACTCGCGGCCCACAACGAATATTTTTGCGGCCCAGCCAATATAACGGTATGTAAGAAACGTTTTAATAAAAATTTCTTAACTTAATTTTTACAATATCCTGTTATACATAATTATTAATAACGAACTATAACGTTCGCCAATGACTGATTACTATAATTGTGTTGCATCCATTTCCCATATGCCTTACGAACATGTGTGACCAAGTTAAAGCATTCAAATGTAAGCTAGTTCTTTGGGAAAAGCAGTTTAAAAATGAAGATTTAACGCACTTTCCGACATGCAACATGAACAAATCAAGTTTAGGTAAAACTGCATCGTATCAAAAATACGCAGAAAACATTTTAAGCCTTAGAACTGAATTTGAAACAAGGTTTGCAGATTTTAAATTTTTGGAAGACAAGTTTTCTTTGTTTTCTTCGATTTTTTCAATAAATATAGAATCAGTACTTAATCAACTGCAAATGGAGGTAATTGAGATCCAGTGCGATTCTGATTTGAAGGCAAAATTCAGTGAAGTTGGCGTGCCTAGATTTTACAAATATTTACCTGCCAGGTTTGAAAATACTCGAAAATTTGCATATGAAATTATTTCCATGTTTGGAAGTACTTATCGGTGTGAGCAGTTATTTACAATTATGAAAGGAAATAAGTCTCCTGTCAGATCCAGAATTATTGACATTCACCTTGGGTCAGTTTTGAAAGTAATCGCTGCGAACAAGATTTCCCCCGAAGTAGGAACGATAGTAGCAGAGAAGAGATGTCAAGTGTCAGGAAGAAAACATTAATTTTATCGTTGTTCTTGTTCTTTTTTTATACTATACTTTTCGAAATAAACCTAAGTTTCTATGAAAATTGTAGTTTTTTTTTCTCCCCCACACACAAACTTAAACCTTGTTTATTTGGCCCGTGTTAGCCTTTGAGTTTGACATGCTTGCTGTTCAGCATTGTATTCCCTATGGCTTTCTGTGTTTTAACTGTTTTAGCACTGCCTGGCAGAGATCTAGCATATTAAACTCGCCATACGTGACGTCAATGTTAGTGTCATATAGTCCACTGCGTCCTTCTCATGTTTTTTAAAACGACAACAGATATCGTCTACACTAAACGTTCAAGTGTGTACAACAATCATCATTTGTGCTTTGCCTTTTAAATTTTACCTCCAGATGGATTTGTATTTAGTACTGTTGGTCACAAACAGCATATTAAATTTTGCATGCTTTGTTACCGAGTTCCAAATCATCAGTTTCTTGATGCCCTTGAAACAACTGATCAGTGGCTTAAATATATCTATTCGTGGAGCTATGGGAATAAAAGGCAACAGCAATACCTGTTCATGTTCAAAAACTTCACAAAGCGGTATAATCTCATTGTTGGTCACCTCCGAAAACAGGAATTGAAAAATAATACAACAGCCTTAAATGAAGGTTTACTGAATATTAAAATTGTTTCCCTGAGAAATGTTAGGAATTTTTTTGTGAATTTGGGGAGCTGCTCAACTCTGTGTATTCCTTCACGCTGCTGTGCACTACTGCCAAGCCAAGTCTGTCTCGCCCATGTTTTGCTGAATGCATATACAGGATGAGTCAAAAGTATGTTTACAAACTTCTTGTGCGTGTTCCAGAATAAAAATAAGAAAAAATGTTCTTATGAACATGGGGTCGCAAATGTTTCATTTTCGAAATAATAGACAAAAAAGTGAATCCAGCTTCCAGCAAAGATTTTCAATTAACGTTTGGGCAGGAATTGTTGGCGACATGTTTATTGGTCCACACATGTTTCCATCGCGTCTAAGAGGAACTTCATATCGGCGATTCTTAAGAAGACACTTGCCACGTCTCATTGAAGATGTACCACTGAAAACAAGAAGACAAATGTGGTTTATGCACGACGGAGCCCCAGCACACTTCTCCCGTCGCGTCGGAGATTATCTCAATGAACAGTACCCTCAGCGATGGATTGGGCGTGGTGGCCCAGTAGCATGGCCACCGAGGTCACCGGACCTGACTCAATTGGACTTTTATCTGTGGGGTCACTTGAAAACCGTCAGTTATGTAACACCCATAAACAATGGTGACGACCTATGGGAACGTGTGCAGAATGCATGTCAGATGATTCGAGGAAACCCTGGTGTGTACGAACGAATACGTGAGTCTTGTGTACGTCGTCCCCAGGCATGTGTAGAGAAAGGAGGACCAAGCTTTAAGCATCTGTTATAAACAAACATCCCTGTCCTTATACTTGGCAATAAAGGCATACATTAAAATTATTTTGGGCTATTATTTTGAAAAAGGTGCATTTGCGACCACATGTTCATAGAAACACATTTTCTAATTTTTGATCCAGGAACACGCACACGTTTAAACATATTTTTGACTCAGACCAGATCAGATAACCATGTGCTGTTGCTTCGCTCGTATTATTTGTGGTGTCTTCTATGCCTCCAAGCAGTGGCGCCTCGTGAGTCTGAGCAGTGGTAGTGCTGAGCAAGGGGGGGAAATCAGAATAGTTTTTCAACACATAACAATATAAATAAATGAAAAGAAAAATTTACACCAGGAGGAAACCCATACGTGCTCGAAGATGATTTAACTAATCGTAAGTCCGGAAGAGGGCGGTTATGATTTTTTAAATCATTTTTTACTCAAAGACAGTTTATAAAAAATAATTTCCCGTAACTATAATACACTTCCTTTGCTCATTATCATTATCAGAACAAAAAATAGCACACAGTATTATTGAACACTCATTAACAATAACCACGAAACACTTTGTGATACAGAAACCAGTCTAAATTACGTGGTACCGGACAAGGGTGTCCGATACACGCTGTACCAGTGAACTGCCCCTCACTCCACCTCCCGCCGCGCTCACTGCTTTTGACCGGGTAACCGCGCTGAAATCCTTGCAGCACTCCTCGCCCGTGGACTTAATATCAGTTCAGCCGATCAGTGGATAACGACAACGTAAGGGGCAATATTCAAATAATGATACATAGGATATAAAGTGTTACATATTATATAAACACAAAAAATATTTTTTTTTAATTTTTGAAAAATTGTAAGGGGTGCTGCAGCTCTGCAGCTCTTATGGACGGGCCGCCACTGCCCCCAAGGTTGGTATTGCTCATGTTCTATCAGTTCGGCCACCCAGCTGGTAGGTATGTAGCCGTCAAGGCTTTATGGCTGTTGTGCTATACCAGTTCAGCCATTCAGGAGGTACGTATGCAGGCAAACTATTCACATGGCTCTTAGTTTCACTATTTTCAAAACTAAACTATCCTTGGCCTGCTAGTATTAATTTATCTTGACGACCTAGCTGCCTCATTAGTGCTTCTGTTTCTTTCTTGTTTTAGTTTACGGCGGTTTGTGAGCTGCGTTAGATTGGGAATGATCCAGAAATAATTGTGACCATGTTAACATACGGGTATTTCACAAAAGTGGTAGTCATTTATAATTTATCTCCATCTTTGTTTGAGTGTCAAATTTTATCCTTTATGATAAGGTACGAACAGCTCCCGTTTGAGAAGAGGGTTTTGAAATCAATGACAGTATTATGGGCGATGCATGTATCATAAGTAGAATAGATGACAAATGCATGAATATTTGATTCGGAGAAGCCGAAATAAAGAGGATAGGTAAGCAACTGTTAGCTTATCAAGCTATAACAATTTCGTGGTAATTTTCTTTGGAACTGCTGTATTCATGTCGCTCAACGTAAGGTCCTATGCGGGGAACTTGTGAACACGTTACTAAACCTTCAGGTTCCATGTAAGTGCGTCTAAGCCACTTCAACCTTCGGAAGTACACGGCTCAATTGAGTTAGTCATCGCCCATTAAGAAAACACGAAACAAATGTTTTTTATACAGTGCGTCATCGTCGAGGAAAATCAACGATATTGTCTCTGTTATAAAAGAAAATTGGAATATTGATTTCTGATTTTGACTCTAGTTGATAAGAGAACTGGCAGTGACGAGAGAACGCTTCTAATTATCTGCAAGACACACCAAGGAACTCCGGCCGGTTTATGCATATTCCTGCTGCGATGGAGGGACTTTTGAGAGCATTGAAGCCTCTGTTTTACGTCTCTAGATTACTCGGTCTCGCCCCATACGCTCTCTCAGAAAACGGAAAGCTGACTGTGTCTTTACCCGCTCTGGTTTTCAGTATTTTGATCTCTGTTATAATTATATTACTGCCTTCCTACTCTCTTATGTGCGGAGGATCATTTCGCGACCTACTACGTAATAAATTTGTACTTGAGATTGGTTTCCAGATTTTAACAATGGCTACTATATTTAACAGCGCGCTGTCTGCAAGTTTAACATTGTTTCGTTGCAGAGAATTGATTCATGTTTACAGTGAAGTTTTGTATTTGTGCTCCATGATTGATGATGTGTTTCTTGTATTCCATAAGAGTTTCAAAACCATCATTAGTTTCCTATTACTGGAATGTATTCCCTTCTTTATATTTTACACTCTCTTTTGTGCTACGTTTGAGGACTCAACTAATCCCTTATTTGCTATGCCCCTAAATTTCTACATCTTGTTTGGCCCATTCGTTGTTGTTGTTCAGTTTGCGTCTCTAGTTCTCCTATGTATGCGTTTATTTTCGTATATAGACACACGTCTAGGTGAAATTCTTTCAGAAGTGTCATTTCCAGCGCGCGACATGACACTATCATCGTTTCGCAGTGTGCTACCTTCTGTGAAACCTCATCTGAGAAGAAGATCATCGTTTGAGGTTATGTCGACGTTAAGCAAACTTACACCTCGACGCAACCACGTTTCCGGAATGTCAACATCCAATTCCCAGATATTCTCTGTGCACCGCGGTAAAAAAACACCACATACTAACACAAAATCCACGAGTGTTTTATCGCCTGTATTAATTTCACATCTAAAACTTCAGATTTCGTCACTTGCCGAATTTCACGAATATCTCTGTGACACAGTTCGGAGTATCAATTCGGTCTACTCTGTGCGAATTCTTGTCAGTGTAACCCATGCATTTGTTTGTATCACAGTGTCGCTTTTCTGTTCGTATTTCGTTCCCAAGTGGGAAATGGCTGTAAAGCCCATATATGTTTTAATATTTTTAATGTACTGCGGCCTGACGAACCTGCTGATTCTGTTGTATGCTTGTACGACGTGCACTGAGGAGGTGAGTAAAATATCCTATTCAAATTAAGATTAGATTACAGTAGAGTAGAGTTGAGTTGAGTAGAGTAGAGGGTTTTCTGAACGACTGATTTGTGTCATGTCAAGTCCATCGATTTTTTGTAATGTGTCAGGGAATTATGAATAACACTGTATTATTCCCGTGATCGAAACAAGAACGGTCAGATGGGATGTGCATGTAGCATAAATTAGAGAAATGACAAATGCATAAATTACTTTAATGAGAGATTCTTCAAGGTAAGAGACTAGCTGAGCGACTGTTAACTTCTGAAGCACTAAAAACTTCGTTATAATTTTATTTTGGAGGTGCTTGAAGGAAGGATGAACTGTACGCAAAGACTTTCCTCCATTGATGTAACTCTGAGCTAAACAGCGCGATTTCAGAAATTGTACCCGACAGTTTTCTTGAGCGCCTTAAAGTCTGATAGGACTTTACCGACGTTTCAGAGGTCATTCCTTCCTCCTTCATTAGGGCTATGAGACAGTCATCTCACCGTCTTGAGAACCTCAAATCTTACAAGCAGATTCTCAAATACTTTCCTGAAATAAAGTCTGTGTTACGAGAGACCGCTTCTCTGACTGTGGACAGAATTTACGCGGCTCATGTTAAGTTGCTGTAGAGGACTTGTGAACACGGTATTGAAGCTTCGGCTTCCATAAAAGCCCACTTAAGTAATAAATGGCTTTTCAAGCAGTTACTTATTACGTGCTAATTAAATGTGAAATAACATGCCACACAGTGCGTCATCGTCGAGGGAAATCAACGGAATTGTCTATGTTATAAAAGAAAAGTGGAATATTGATTTTTGATGTTGACGCTAGTTGATAAGAGAATTAGAAGTTACAAGAGAACGGTTCTAAGAGTAGTTATCTACAAGACACAAGATACCCTGGCCGGTTTTTGCATATTCCTACTGCGATGGACCTATTCTTGAAGGCAGTGAAGCCTCTTTTTTACATCTCTAGAATATTTGGCACCGCCCCTTACTCTCTCTCAGTAGAGGGAAAGTTGACTGTGTCTGTACCCGCTCTAGTTTATAGCATTTTGTTCCATCTTATATTTATGTCAAACCCTGTCTTCGCTCTTATTTCCACTGGAATGTTTGGTGACTTACGTAACAAATCTGTAACTGATTTGGGTTTAACTCTTTTGAATATGGTTATGCTATTTTCTAGCGCTCTGTCTGCAAGCTTAACATTGTTTCGTTTTAGAAAGTTAATTCATACTTACAGTGACGTTTTGCATTTATGTTGCGTGATTGATGATGTGTTTCTTGTATTCCATAAGAGTTTCAAAACCATCATTAGTTTCCTATTACTGGAATGTATATACGTGTATATGTGTATACTTTACACTCTCTTTTGTGCTACGTTTGAGGACACTACAACTCAATTTTTGTACATGGCCCTAAATTTCTACATCTTATTTGGCCCATTCGTTGTTGTTGTTCAGTTTGCGTCTCTAGTTCTCCTATGTATGCGTTTATTTTCGTATATAAACACACGTCTAGGTGAAATTCTTGCAGAAGTGTCATTTCCAGCGCGCGACATGACACTATCATCGTTTCGCAGTGTGCTACCTTCTGTGAAACCTCATCTGAGAAGAAGATCATCGTTTGAGGTTATGTCGACGTTAAGCAAACTTACACCTCGATGCAACCACGTGTCCGGATTGTCAACAACCCGTTCCCAGATCATCTCTGTGCGTCCCAGGAATATACCGTCACATGTTAAGGAAGACTCCACATGTCTCATATCACCTGGGTTAATTTTACATCTGAGACTTAAAATCTCGGAACTTATTAACTTCCACGATAATCTCTGTTATATAGTTGGCAGTATCAACTCGACGTACTCTGTGCCCATTCTTCTCAACGTAGCCGATGCATTTGTCGGCATAACAGTGTCTCTGTTCTGTTCGTACTTCTTTCACGTGCTGGAAAGCTATGGATCGTCTGTATACATATTTGTATTAGTAATATACAGGAGTCTGATGAAGCTGCTGGTACTGTTGTTTGCTTGCACGACTTGCACTGAGGAGGTGAGTAAAATATCCGATTCAGTTAAAGAAGGTTAATTTATTAGTTTAGTGTATAGTGTTATCTAAACGACTGATTGGTTTCTGGAATCACATAAATCATGCTATATATTGCCCTTTACCTATAAAGAATCTCATATTTGTATACAGTTAAATAATTCGATGTGTATTAGAATTAGTTTGTAACCTCCATGCGAAAATTGTGTAGACTTTACGATTTTTTCAAGTAAGAAGCTTGTTGATTGGATGCTGTAACTTATTTTTCAGAGTTACAAACATGTGCAAGCCGTTGAAAATGATTGATTTATCAGCTTTCAGTCAGTTGAGTTCAATTATCAAAATTCAGCGGTGAACGGACGTCCTAATATTTTATGATGTCCCTCAGCACAACGGTGGATGCCCTAGTCTGTGATGTCCCACATGTTAGCAAACAGTTGCTGGCACATTATACAGGTGTTCCAGGAGGAAAGGTCAATATTCGGAGAGGTCATAGTATCGGTCATTCTAAGCAAAAAAGTGTTTATGTACATGTGTCCTATTCCGAACGGTTTCCGAGATAGAGCTGTTTCACTGTACAGTTGCAAAATTGTCGATAAGAAAGATATTACGTGCCGGTATTTATTGTTCAAGTGACAAAGTTGGTAGAGTTCACCTAGTATAATACATTTTCGAAAATACCACCGTCAACATCAATGCACTTTGCAACTCGTGTGAGGACATGGCGCGTTGTTCGTTCCTTTATGTGGGCGATAACATCCAATAGGGAAGGAGAATATTGGGCACCAAATCCAAACTACTGTGTAGTGAAATAGCTCTATCTCATAGGACACGTGTACATATACACTTTTTTGCTTAGAATGACCGATACTATGACCTCCCAGAATATTGACCTTTCCTCCTGGGACATTCTGTATATGACAGGGGGAAAATATAAAATTGTCCTTTTTCTTTGGGTCTGTGAAAACTATTTTAACTAATACTTGTATTATTCATAATAAAATCTAAATGTTAAGTTTGTTTTCCATATTCCAAAAACTTGTCAAGTGTATTTCAATTCTTTTGCGATACGTCACTTGAACCTAGCGACTGCGAACATCCCACTTCTTCTGTCTGGGTCGATAATGTGACCCATCATGACGGCCGACTTTCGTGCTTCTCCTCGAGACGAATTCCAATTTAATTTCTCACTCATTACGTAATTGAACGCTTCATTATCGATAACCAATTGTGACTATACTCTTCGTTGATAGGATAACTGACGTGTTTATTTGTGTAAATATGTTTTATTAGGCCATTTTCCGTCATTCTAGCGTGTTCACAAGCGAGCAACTTCCTCGTCATGGAGCAGCACCTGAAGGCCGTGAAAGCTCTTCTGTGCGTCTCGAGAATACTCGGTCTAGTGCCATATTCTCTTTCAGAAGGAGTGACGCCGACTTTGTCTGTACCAGCTCTGGTATACAGCATTTTGTTTGTTGTTGTAAACGTATCTTTCCCATGGTATCACCTTGTACGCGTCCACAGACTTGGCACCTCGCATGCTGAATCTGTACCTGAGTTAGGTGTAAGCATTTTGAGTGTGACCGCGATATTAACCACCATGCTATCTACAAGCATTTCACTGTTTCGTTGTAGACATGTCCTACAAATTCTTACTGATGCTTTATATTTGTGCTCGTTTATTGGTGATAAGTCTTCGACGCCCCAGAAGAGTTTAACCATCATCATAAAGTTGTTGTTGCTAGAATGTATTCCCTTTTTTCTCTTATATCTTGTATTTTGTGCATCACTTGATGACATTACCATGGGATTGTTTTCCATGCCATTCTCTTTCTTTATCTTGTTTGGCCCATTCATGGTTATTGTTCAGTTTGCGTCCTTTGTTCTCTTATGTATGCATTTACTTTCGTGTATAAACACATGTCTCGGTGAAATCCTTACAGAATTGTCATTTCCAGATAGCGATCGTATCATTAAACTATCACCGCTTCGCAGTGACTTCCTTTCTGCGAAACGTCATCTTAGAAGACCATCGTTTAAAATTATTCCAAGCAAACTTACACCTCGACGCAACCACGTGTCCGGAATGTCAACATCCAGTCCCCAGATCTTCTCTGTTCGTCCCAAGAATTTACCGGGGTTAATTTCACGTGGTAAATTTGAAATCCCGTCACTTATCGACTTTCACACCGATGTCTGTGATATAGTTAGGAGGATTAACTCGGCCTACTCTGCGCGGATTCTTGTTAATGTAGCCGATGCATTTGTCTCTATCACAGTGTCGCTTTTCTGTTCGTACTTCGTTCCCATGCAGCATAACCGCGGGAAATCCTCATCTTTATTCATAATGTTAATATATTGGAATTTCATGAAGCTGCTGGTTTTGTTGCGTGTCTGCACAATTTGCGCCGAAGAGGTGAGTGAAGTCTCCGACCCAGGTAAGATATAAATGGTATAGTGATACTTTCTTATGACAGCACATTTTGATTTTTTTCAAGTGTCTTAAGAATAGAAGAAAATAATGAAATACGTAGTCTACAACAATTAAGTTGCTACGTTCCTGAGATAGCTTACAGCAACTTGCCATATTATGACACCAGTATCGAGCGGATATCGTAACTTGCATTTGAAGAGGTACGATATGTGTGCAGAACGAAGTGCGATGAAAAAATAATTTGCCCAATGTTTTCCATTTAAGATGAAAGACATCTGCGTTTATAAGCAAGATGTAATAGAATTTCGGAAATGTTGATCTATTTCCTAGACGGTTCGTACTCTTCTCCACATATTATGAAAATGATCAAATCAAGGAGAATAAGATGGGTGGTATGTTTAGCACCCGAGCGGGAGATGGGAAGTGCGCACAGCATTTTTGTCCAAAAACCCGAATGTAATAGGTCACGCTGAAGAAATAGGCTCAGATTGGTCTCAAAGAAACAGGATTCATCTGACTCTGGATTAAGACAGGTGGCGAACCGTTTTGAACAGGATTCCTCCTGAAAATAAGTCTAGACGAGGTGTAAAGAATTGCTGCTACAGGTAACTGTGCTTGAGAAGAGGATGTTTTGTTTGTTAGGTTAGGTTTTCACGCAGGAATATCATGAAATACCCACATATTTATTCATATTCGTAATATACTGGGGTCTGATGAAGCTACTGGTTCTGTTGTTTGCACCGAGGAGGTGAGTAAAATATCTGACCAAGATAAAGAAGGTTAAGTAATTAGTGTAGCTTTCTGATGTGTTTCCTGGATTAGTGTCTGGAATCATATAATTCACATGGCCTATTCTTATTTAAAAAAATTCACATGAATATAAACGTTAAACATTTCAGTATGCAATACAAACATTGAGTAGCAAGTGATAATTCTGTAGGCCTAGTAATTTTGAAAGTAAGACGCTTGTTGACTGTTATCGTAACTTGTAAGTCAGCGGTACGAAATATATATAACAGTTGTAAAATGATTGCTTTATCAGTTTTAAGTCAACAGAGTTCAATCATAAAAATTCAACGTCGAACATATGTTTTGACAGACATTTTATGATGTTTCTCAGGACCATAGTGGAGATTCCATGCCGTGGAGCCCCGTTTGTAAACAATCAGTTTATGACGCTTAATGTATGGCCCAGGGGAATTATAAAAAGATACTTTTTCTACTGTTGGTCATATGAAAAGTATTTTAAGTATTCTCAATCTTAAGACGCCATCGATTAAAATACGCACCCTTAATTTATTAATAGGTTTTCAGAAGAAAAAAAAACAAGCTATATCGATCTAGACGCCATTATCTATACTATGGATCCCGATTTCAGAAATTTTAAAATAAGAAAAAGTGCTTCTTAAATTCGAGGAATTACAGTCATAATAATATTAATAAGAAACTAAATATGTAATTTTTACTCCATATTGCAACCGTTCAAGTTTAAATTTTAGATCATTTTGTGATACGTCAATTGAACCTATCGACTGTGAGAGTCTCACTTCTGTGTCTCAGACGATAATGTAATTTACCATTATGATCGACTTTCATGGTTCTCCTCCAGATGAATTCCAGTTTTGCTTCTCATTCATTACAAGCTCCGTTACCATTCAACGATGTTTTACTTTGATAGGAGAACTGTGATGTTTATTTGTATGTACAGATGTTATTATGATATCTGCAGTCGCTCTAACTTGTTGACAAGCGATGTTGGATGATAAAGTCGATATTAGCAAGAGAAATTTTAGCCATAATAAAATGTTCAAAGTGAAAATTTAAGCGTAGTATTGTCAGAATCCGCAGTAATATCTTCTTTAGGGTTTCTCTTGTTTCAGGGCAGTCGAACCGCATTTCTTGTGCACAAAATTCTAACGAAGACGAGGGACCCTGAGCTCAGGGAGGAGGTGCGTTTATATTTATAATTCTTGAAGCACTATTATATGAGTCACATGCGTGATATCTAGTTTTAAGAATAATGCGGCACATTTTACGTTTTGTCAAATACTCTTTTAATTTATACTTCAAGATATTTACCACGGAGTGTGTTACATCCAAGTTAATTTTGGAACTAAAAGAGTCTATCACATATAGCAGCACCCCTAGTTTACTAGTCCGACATGAGCCAGGAATCCACTCAAAATCTCTATCAATATAGTCAATTTCCGGCCGGTAATCGAACTGGATAATTTTCTGATATAATATATTTGCTGGACGTTCTTTTATAGTACTCTTAGCAACTGACAGCGTCGTTAAATACATAACAAGAGAAAATTGACAGTTTTCAACATAATATTGGCATAAGGAAAGTTAGTAGTTTCAATAGCCAGTGTATTTCACTTAAATTGGATCCAAGACATTTCCATATCACGTCCACATGGACTTCGAAAAGTCCTGGGAACAGTAAGCCATTACCATAAACGCTGTTCATATGTTAACGAAATTATCTTTTGATCTGTTTCAGCTACAGATATTTTCCCTTCAGTTGCTACATCGGAAGGTCCAGTTCACGGCCTGCGGGTTCTTCCCGCTTGACTTCTCACTGCTTTATTCGGTGAGAACAAGTAATAGAAATGCCATAAGAATATGTACAGTTGTATAAAAATATTTTAAAAGCTCGAAATACGCATGTAATTAATTAATTAAAGCGGCCTCAAGTTTTACGTCATATTGCATGTAGATCTGCAACATTAGTTCTGAACATCAATTTTTATTAAAATGTCAGAGAACGCAAAAATGTCCCTTAAAATAATGTAACTGTGTACAAAAGTTGAGACTGAACATGTGTAAGCCCTGTAAACTAAGTTTAATCGAAATCTAAGGACTCAGAATTGACCTATAGCCTATACGTAAAAATTACTATAGATCTTTAGGTAAAGTGGCCCTTCGAGTAAAGATTTATATTTAAGAGAATCAAATTCACACATGATAGTCCGACAATATAAGTGTTACATAAGTCAATCAAGTTTTATTAAAATCTACCTAATAACTCAAAACACGCGTCCTTTAAAAATTGGTTTTAAAATTGAACATTCGATGAGGTTAGTTCGGTCGCTTTTAATTGTAGGTATAAGGACGGACGGACGGACGGACATGACGCTTACAACATATGGTTTATGAAATACCTTTTCGGAATACACAACTATAGAAAACATTAAGATCTTTAACTTTCACTTTGAAGAAACAAACAAAAATTACGAATGCTTGTATGCGCGTGGTTCAGTGAAGTTTCCACACAAACTGTAGGCTTATGTTGCAGATCGTGGGAGCCGTGACAACGTACCTGGTTATACTGATTCAGTTCCAGTTGGCCGTGCCAAACACTAATCGGAACGAAACTACGTCTCATGGAAGGGGTACAGCGTAACGGCAGAGACATTCATGCTATAAATCAAGGGAAAGCAATCTGCGGCCGCATGTGGCCCGTCACATAATTTGGGAATCTGCCAGAGCGAGAAGGACATAAAGTTCTGCCGCTGAAAACATTGATTTCCGTCATTTGGAGCCCCCAACTTTAAAATCTCGTCTGTTCAGTTTTGAAAATGTGTTTATAGTTATGGTAACTACTCTGACATTTTTCAAATGAGTGACTGCTGAGGGGTCCGCAGTGGCCGCGCGGTCTGAGGCGTGGGCCTTGTGCCGCTTGGTCACTTTGGTCACTGGGACCGTGGGTTCGATTCCCACTCAAGCCATGGATGTTTGTTCGCTTGTTTCTGTGTTGTTCTGTCCTGTGTACAGGTAGAGACCTTGCGACGGGCCGATCCCTCGTCCAAGGAGTCCTACCGAAAGTCTATAGATTAGTCAACGAAAAAGTTGGGACCCGCAGTGCTCAGGCACTTGAAGAACGGGTCGTCCCAGTATCCCGGTATTCCAGTGACTGCTGAGGTTGTGCACGTTACCTTGTCTGGACCCTGCCACATTTCCAAGGCTGAAATCTTTCCTAAGTTTTTTACTAAATAGGCCTTAAACGTCTGAATGTAGGTCTGGAATTTGGCACTTATATTTCATTTTAGAAAAGTCTAGGATTTGAATCCGGGACCAGAAATGATAAGTGTTGTGTAGCTTTAATTGGTTCCTTGGTGGGTAAAAACTCTGAGATATTACCTTAAAATAGACCGTCATCACTTCCTTGCCTGTCTTTCAAGTCACTCCACTGCTGAGCACTATGAAGTTGCACGCATGCTTTGCAGTTAACATTATGTCATTAAATAAAGCAGAAAAGGATATCTAAAGTGACTCTTATTTCTTACAGTGTGTACAAAGTAACTCTTCAAAGTCCTAATTCATCCAATTAATACTTAAGAATCCAGTTTTTATATTAAAGAACATGATATATTTTGACATTTCCATTACAATGATCAATTAGTTAATGTTATTTCAGGAAATAATGCTTGTTTATTTTGGAAATCATTTGATAAGCATACAGTGTGCACAAAATAATGAATTGGATTATGTTTACAGCAGGTGGCATGTAGGCTGTTATAGCTACCAGCACATATAACCAGACTATTACTGTTACATATAGTGGCAAAATAATTTTGTACACATATTTTTCATATAGTTCTGGGATAAGTAATTTAAAGCTGTCCCCCAGTATGACATATTGTAAAGTAGTTTTTAGACAATTTTAAAGTACATGCACCCACTATTCTCAATTAATTCTGTCAGGAAACACAAAGGAAGGGTTATCTATTGTGACGAATTATTTAAGAAAATTAATATTCTCGCCCCTACTAGCAAATAATCTCATTACAGTCATTCACTGTGAAAACATTTCAATTCAATTTAGGAATGGGGGAAGTGGGGGGTAATGTAAGGTAATGTCGCCACCCGAATTATCTTTCGAACAATTTGAACTGAGCGCGCTCTGTTGACACTGACATCTCTGGTGACCTCACAGAAACAGTCTTGAGCTATTATGGCGTCTGACGTTGTTGATGTATGTTTGTGTTAAGAAAAATCTAATTGTAGGCACGTCTCTTCTAAGTTTTAAAGTTAACAGATTGCACGGTAAGTGTAAGTTGGTGTTCTTAGTTCTTAGAACAAATGATAATATTTGAAAGTACAAATATGTATGTCTAGTCTTCTGAATCTGCAGTCTTGTAGCATGATGGGTTCAGGAGGGGACAAATAATGTGTTATGTTAAGTACGTCTGGGGTAATGGCAGTTTATTGTGCGGCATTGCCCCAATATCAGGCAGTGTGAGGGCATAAAGCATTTATCAGCCCCTGCTTATGATCTGTTAAGCTGATTCTGTAGTTGATTTTATCTAGGAAACATACTATGAGTTCCCCATGTGATTAGAGCTGTCACAATTTTCTTTTCTCTGTACGTATCCTTTTAAATTATCCTGAATTATTAGGATACAACATGCTTCCAACAGTTCGTTGCAACCAAATGAGCTGTCTCTGCTGAATGAAATACGTAGCTCCGTATTGATAGGTTTCAGTGAGCGAGGATCTTGACAATTAGAGACTTTCCTGTGAGTTCAAATAAGTCTGTTAGCTGTAGGTAGTTGACAATGTCGTAAGAAGCCAATCAGAGTACTCGTCTCGGCAGGCTTCGGCGACGTTCAAGGCATTGTTGCTCGATATCCGTGGTTACGTTTATCTCTCGACAATAAACAATATTGTTTTGGATGGTGATACAGGTTGGAGTACATCATAATTTTAGGTTCTGTGATGGATGCGAACATTCACCTAGGACTGCGTCGCTTCCCAGAAGATAATCGTTATGTTGTAAGAACTGTTTTGCTGTAATATTTTTATGTTTTATTTATTGATTGTTTTACTATGTTTCTATTAATTTTTATCTTTTGCCATGTTCTTATAATGCTTATTTGTAAACAGTGTTTACATTTTATAGACTTCGTGTTTAAGGTCAAAAACGTTAACAGGCGATGGCCTTGGAATGAATTAGGCCTTAAATATGTATCTCACAAATTTAAAAAAACGAACTAATTAAATTCGTTATGTGGGAATTCGCTGTACAGGAAAACAACACTAAATACCGAAAATTTGTAATTGATCCATTCTATCCAGGCAAATTCCAGGAAACTCCTTAAAATAACCTATGAGAAATACCCTGCAAGTCTTTGAACTTTGAAGATTTGTATTAATCTTCCTATCTACATGACTTCTGCAATTATCACAGCATTGTTAAATGAACCAAGAATCCATCATTTATGCATCTTTACCTATGACTACACAGAGGCAATTTGTGACTTGTGTCTTATGCTGTCCAGTCCAAAGTCAGTCACACTTTCTTGATTCTGCCTGTCTGGAGGAGTTTTACTGATAACTGCAATGTTTTTAAAGTATAAATTGTGTATTTTTTTATTTCCACAGGATGATGGTGCATACACAAGGCGCAGTAGCAGCCCTTCAGACAGTGCCAACCAACAGTAAGTATCTTCAGGCTTTTTGTTATACTCTGTGTTTAATATTGAAATATATAACACTATTACTCTATTTATGTGAGTGTGAAACTTGATGTCTTGCCGTGAGTGAACAGCAGAGTTTAGAAACAAACTGGTGTAGCCATTCTTGTTGATAAAATAAGACAGAAAAATGGTCATCTCCCAAAAAATTTTATTTCATAAATATAAAAATAATTAAGATGAAGGTTTGTATGATGATAGAATATGTATCTGTACATATGTTTTTCTTGTATAGCAAGGTTGTAATGAAGACTTTGTATTACTCATGAATCTTTAGAAGTCATACTGGTACCAGAATTTAGAACTACCTTAATTTCCATCTTTATATTTCTAGTTTTGTATCAGTATTAAATGAAGGAATGTGGATTTGAAGATCTGTAGTCCTAGCTTACTTCAGTGTTTGTGCCAAATCCCATAATTGGGGTCTGTTTTGTATAATATGTCAGTGAACACAGAATATTAGAACTTGTATGAAGCTCACAGTTATACCGTAATTTTTGTGATGAATCATAAGATGATTGACATGATTCCCATGATCTCACATCCAGTTTTTGGATGTGTGCAAAACAGTGGAATAATACAAATGAATTTTTTAAATGTATATTACAACCTCTTTATGTCAAAATAAGAGAAAATTCTATAACATTGCTAACTTAATAATAGGGTTGGGTATTTTGGCCAGGCTGATTAGAAATAAATGGTAGATGATAAACGTTTGGTAATGAATTTGAGGGAATGACTTTTCTGTGGTCTGTATTGAATAATACTTTATGACAGATTTTAAGTGATAATCTGAAAAGTTCAGAACCACATGCTATATTAGAAGGTACAATTTTAAGTGGACATAGGAAACATGAATGAAGACCAGGTCAGTGCTGATACGAATATTTGAGCATAGGAGAGATTAAATATTGGGAGATTGGGTGATGATCAGATGAGATTACATGATGAGGATCTTTATTAGTTTAATAGTGTTAATGTGAAATACATTGGTCCTACAGTATGTGTGGCAGAAACAACATTTTTGTATAAAACCTGAAGGGAAGAAATTATTTAGGAAATATGAAGTTACAACAGCAATAATAAAGTACTTCTTTGGAAGCTAATAGTATATGTAGCTTGTCAATAAATTGGCTACGTTTTATGGAAGCTGAGGGTTAAGCACCCTCACAAGAGACTGCCACAGGTTTTTATTCTGATCCAGATGAATCCAGTCCACACCCTCTGAACTTGTTCCTAAAGATCCTTTTTAATTTTATCCTCTCACCTGTGACCAGGACTTACAGATGGTTTTGTTTTCTTCAGGATGATGATGATAATTATAACAAGGATAACATTGAAATGGACATCAGAGAGATGTGTTATGAACTGGATTGAGCATTTGCTTGTTTATTTATTTATTCATTTGGTATGTATGCCTTTAACAAATTATGAAATATATTAAATTTTTTGTTATAGGACTAGATGGAATGCCGTCTTGAAGCGGAGAATTGCACGCTTGGATTTCACGTGCTTCTTATGTGCCATCTTATATCACACCAAAAATGCTTCTCTATTTTCTCTCCCACTTCCACTCATGGTGTTAGTGTGGGGAACAATGAGGGAAACCAGACCAGGTCTGATCTTCTGGGGTATCATCATCGTATACACTGCGGTTAGTATTGAAATCATTATGTGAAATGTGGTCTATGAACTACGGAGGTAGCAGATCATGGTCTTATCATTGCAAATCCAGCTTCATCTTGGCCAGAGGTTTCCATTCCAAATCTTGATTGGGTTTTTTTCTTTCTTAACTCCCCCCCCCAAATTCTTTCCTGACAAATATTGGGATTTTATATGAGTGAAAGAAACGTGTAGTTTAATTGTGTTTTATCATGTACATGACTTATATGAATATTATTAAGACATTTTCCTGGCTGAAATTTGGAATAGGTTTAGTATGTAAGATTTGAGGTTTTCACAGCAGTGAGTATGAAGATTTCTGTCTTCTGGGTTGTTGCACCATGTAGTCTAGTAGAAGTTTGCCAACATTTCAGTGGTCATTGCTGCCTGATGATGGAGGCAGCAAGAACCTCTGAAATACTGGTAAACTTCTACCAGGTTACATGGCGCTACAACCCAGAAGACAGCCATCAACAACATGGTGGCTGCATGATATATGTATTTAGCATTTGATTTCAGTTTGATAACAAATAGGCCTTTGGAGCTGCTTGTGTGAAATTTGGTATGGATATGGTTAATGTATGTACACTCAAATTGTGTATAGAATGATGATTATAAGTTAGTCATTACAAATATCACTGTGAAGTATAAAATGTAACATGTCAATATTTGTAACATTGATAAAACCCATGCGTAAGTAATTAGTACTTTCTAGAGAGAAAATACTGTAACTAGCTGCTGCTTCTGCTGCTAAACTGCATTGCATTGTATTACTAAAATGTGGCATAACTAGCTAACTAGATGGCTTACTGAACGCGAATGTTCATCACCAAATTAACCAAAGCCCTCCACTGGACTCTGTTAAAATATGGCATAAGACAAGAATTATATGATTGGATGTGTGTGCGTAAATTCTACTCAAAATTTCATGATTCTGATACATATTTTATTTTTAAAATGTGTATCAAGATCTTTGGATGATTGGTGTTAAAGAACCATAAGTGTTGTCTGAGTGTGCTCTGTATTTTATTCTTTTTGTGCAGATTGTGGTTATAGTAAGTTGGCTGTTGAAACTACAATTATTCTCCTTGGATGACATAAATCTATGGTTCCCAGCAGATGCAATTGATCTCAAGTTGGACATTCCTAGTATGATTTTTGATATGACACTTCTCCTTCTTCTCATCTTTCTCAGGTATTTGTGTTGCTCTAATATTATTGTTTAAAGTGCTGGTACTTATAATTAAGAACGTGAATATTTTATTTACACTTTCTTGGTCTGAATGGATTTGGTTTCCTTCCTGTCTCCTGTTGATATGTTGAAGATTCATATGTGAGGAATTGATTCAATCATGTTCTGGCTTGTTTTTTAATTATGTATGTGTCTTCATGTGAAATAACAAGAAAGAAATACAGAGGATTCTGGTTGATTGGGACTCGTCAGGACTAGAACACTGGCCCAATTAAGCTGCTGCCCTAATTCTGCGAAGTTTCACGTAAAGAGTTAAAAAGGTTTAAAAGGAAAGACAAACTCCCGTTTGTTGATATGATTTATTGAGCAACATACTGTAAGTGAATTCTGGAACAAATGGTACAGATCAGAGAAAAATATTTATGCTAAAAACAATTTTAATTTAATGTATGTATGAAACATGCATTCACGTAGTTCTTAACAGTTAATGATGTTGGAGGAATTTATCGAGTGTACCCTGCTGTGCTCTCTTGATTGACTGCAACTAAACAAAATCAGCGCAGGTATGATGACTCACTGACTCCTCCATGCCACACACCACAAGTGTGCAATCTAGCACTCACTGTCCCTATTAAACAGCATGGTGTCTGAAATAAGTGAAGCAAATTCCGATTATTTTCTCGATTTGTTATTGTCCTTTAAGATTTGTGCCAAATAAATGGTTGCCCCAATTAACCGATGACCCATTTAACCAGAATTTACTGTATATTTTGTGAAATGTTGGTGTAACACTTTGGTTGCAGTTTGTTTTAGCAGGATTGGGAGAGAGTTTACTAACCTTTGCTTTAGTACAGTAGTTCTCTTCCCTTATTACTTTATAATTTGTGCAGGTGTTTGGTGAAATATCTGGAAAATGGTATTCACTTTGAAGACAATAGTGTAGAAGAGGATAATGATGAAAATATGAGGAGTGACGTTCCTGCATCATCACCAGAGGTGAGAATCATATCTGAATACCTTGAGTTATATTTTATTTCTTTCGTTAATTGTATTAGCCATAGAAATTAACAAGTACCACACAGATGATCTCCTTTCAGCAGTTAAGGAATTTACTGTCACAGTGCCCTTTTTTAACATATTCGACAAAAGGATCCACTAATAAGAATCCCTTATGTGTGCCTTTGGAATGTGGGTATTTTCATCCTCTGGGAAGAAAGAATTAAGGATTTGGTGCAGAAAGTTTAAATTCTGTTTAATGAAAGTGTCTTACACTTAAAAAATTAATAATATGTAGGCATTTCTCTTCTTTCTGTGGTTTTCATACTTGTTCTTAATATTGTTACATGATTAATACCTAGGTAAAACTTAATGAGGCAGAATATATATTTGATGTTCAAGGTTTTCACAGTGATTAAAATGTCTTTTGTGTTTGTCATTTGGTTTGTGACACCATGGCCTGCAAGACTATGTGGCATAACAGCCAGAAAAACCATAATCAACAGAGAATACGAATGAGGTGGTTGTTTCCAAAAATTAACGCAAATGTGGGTTAGAGAACTTGTAGAAGTAGCGGTCAAGGAAATGGGGGGGGGGGGGGGGGGGCCTAAGGAAGCATATACTGTCCATACTATAAACATTATTTCCTAGCGGCAGTACTTTGTAGCTTGCTGCCTCATGTACTATGTTAGTAATGTCTTTGGTTCACATAGTGTGAGTGTTTGTTGTCCTTCTGCCCACAAGCTAGTGATATAGGCAAAGTGCAAAGTTTAATCCTGGGTACAGTACATGGCTGCCAGCTGGATTTTGGTTCCAGGTTTAATGGTTTAGTGTCTGCTTTTGCAATGCACAGATATTTTAATCATGTATAAGATGTATCATACAGACAGTAAAGGCTAATAGAAGTGTGTCTCACATGGTACCTAGGTAGAATAAGTACTGGTAATTCCTCTTCATAATTTGGGAATCCTATATTTGCATTAGGCTGCCAGAAAAGAAGGATAACAACATCTAAGTTATTAGTTTTGTATTGAAAAACTGATTGTAATATATGTTGTACACTTACAGAACTCCCTAGCTGACCATTCTACCATGTCACCTGAAGATGATGGCGAATCTAATGACGTCGATGTAACTGAAAAAAATTATGTTATTATGACGTATGTACATTAAGCTCACGTATACTGTACTATATGTATGATTTTATTAGATTATATTTCTAGACTTACCAGTATCTGATCTTTGCTTTGATTCTTACTTTATATAGGGTTTAGGATTTACAAGAGTCCCTAGTCTATTGTTACCCTCTGATTCAGCTTTGAATTTGCTTTATGGCAGTGGACATTCTTCTGACTTCCTTCTGCCATAATTGCAGGCTGACTGAAAGGCAAATGATTATATCTAAATTGTTTCCTGTGCTGGGCGTTGCCCCAACAAAGTGGAATTTTCTAAACAATCAAACACACAAACTTTGTGGGAGAGACTGTTGTTATGAAGGATAAAACAAACCCTTGCATATGAATATGAATGCTATTGGTCAGATTGTCAATGAGACATTTTGAAAAGGTGTTACATAACAACAACAACATTAATAATAATAATAATAATAACTTTTAGTATATGTACCGCTGAAGCGAGTACTAATAATAATGTGCTGGCAAAGAGCAATATATACAACGACATGATCGTGTCTGTACTCAGTTACATTTTAACATATGCAGGAAAACTGGGGTAAAGCTAGAAAAGACGCACTGGTATGAACACATCCCAAAGGCAGTGGAGACAAGTCAAGATAGCCAAATAACTATTTTGTGGAACCAGCAAATCAGAACAGATAGAACCATCCCAAATAATAAACCAGACATAATAATCAGAAACAAAAATGGAACTTGCCTCTTAATTGACATAGCAATACCGACTGACAGAAATGTGATTAAGAAGGAAGCAGAGAAGATATTGAAGTACAAGGACCTTCTCATAGAAATACAGAGAATGTGGAAGGTTCAAGCAAAAGTAATTCCAATAGTTATAGGAGCAACAGGAACTGTCTCCAGGTCACTCAGGAAATATTTGGCCAATATCCCGGGCGAACACGACATCAGGGAACTGCAGAAGACAGCCATTTTGGGAACCTCAAACATTATCCGAAAGACGTCATAAAATAAAATTATATAATACACGTAGCACTTGCTAATAACAATATGTATCCTGGAAATAGCTGCTGCCCCATGTACCTTAGGGACAAGGTCTGTCTCGGGTACATGGAAGTACATACCCCATAAAGTGGTGAATAGATGGGATAATAATGTTAATTTTGGTAAACAGAAAGAAGAAAAAAGTGAATAAATGCAGACTTAAAAATAAATTAAATTTGATGATCTCCATGGCCGTGTTATGCATGGTTATAGAAAAAAATAAATCAACTTGAGAATGGAACATGGGTTGGCTACACCATAAGAAAGCACGCATGAATGCTACCACCTGAGCTTTTGCTGACAATGTGATAGTGCAACCCTTTACGAGATAGTGCAAAATAAGTCTGCATTGTCCAAAGAAATGGTCTTTGTCAAAGATTTTTGTAGTCTCTGTGGGTTCCACAACAGGTAGCGAATTTCTTCACTAGCTGAGAATATTATTTCCTTCTCAAGGACTCTGCTCCATGGAGTTTGGCATTTACACTTTAGTTTGAGGGAAAGACATAAATTACATTCACTACAAGTGAAATGCTCAAAACAACATTTGTGCTTAACTAAGGCAAAGTAAGTGAGCCATTTAGGATGTGTAATAATGACGATTGTAATTTATACAAGTCACCATGAAATGTAGGAGACTACAGTTTCTAGCATGTAGCTGGGATTGGGAGACAATGAATATGTTCTGATATTTGGTGAATACAATTAAAAAGTGTTAGCTAGATGTGTTAGTTTTCTAGCAGAAAAGTCAGTTTAAATTTCAGTATTTTTGACATAGAATAGAAACTTCATTTCATTTTTATTTCATGTTAGGCATTTCTTTGTTGCCAAATCACTGAAGGCTGATATAGCTAAAACAGCTAATTCACTTATAAACCCACTGGCATTTAGCGCTTTTATAATTCAGTAAGGTGCTTAGGACTTCAGTAATTGTGTTTATTTTGTCAGATATCTTGCCTTATAAATCTAATATGTTTAGATCCATGAACACTACAATTCCAAACTGGGTACAGCTATCATTCAAGCCGCCCTGATATAATTACCGTAATGGCCTGCAATCAGTGAAATTATTTTTCAGAATGAAATGGTTTTCTGATTACAGATTGATCAAGAAATGCTTCTGCAGAGTTCAGAAGTTCATATATGGTTTCATCAATAAGCCAACACACCCTGGAGTTGATGTTTACAAGTATCTGTTTCTCTGTGATATCATCAACTTTGTACTTATCATATTTGCATTCAGAGCATTTGGGGTGAGTTTATAATTACAGTTTAGTTTTGAATAACAATTGCTTTCATATAATTCTACCAGGGATAGAACCATGTGTGGCCCTTTCAAATTATAATATGCTGTAAAAAGTTAAACAAAGTATTGAATAATTACAAAGGCTGCCAGGTGACTTAAAGTCTGGGGATGGTTTAGCGGTATGCTTCTGCAACACATTGCCAGATGGTCACAGTGCATTAAGAAATTCCTATACACATCAGTAGTAAGATCTCACTTTAATTTTGTAACATATTTCTTCAGTAATTAAGTATCTTGAAAACTTCCCTGAGGAAGCAATATGAAGAACAAGCTGATTGGAAAAGTGTATTGGTTTACTTAGTGATATAGGCTGTAGTATAAAAGGTACTGATATTGGCATCAGTGTTAAACTGAGATTTTTTTGCCATGATACAGAATCATGTGGTCTCTAAAGTACAAGGGCCTGGCTGACCAAAACTTCAGATGCATATCTCCTCTGTCCTGTGCATGCTGCATGCCCGCCCATAAACATTCTTGATTTTATCATCTTTATAATAACTGAAATGTAGTAATTATGAAGTTCCTTGTTATGTAATTTACATTATCTTGTTCCTTTCTCCCTTTTAGGTCCAAATATTGTCCTCAAAGCACTGTTCTTAAACACTATCAATCTTTGTTCTTTTTAAATATGGTAATTTTTCATTTCTTTGCAAGTTAAATTACATTTTGTATACAGTATTTTAATCTTTGTGTATTAAATAGCAGTTTATTTTTATTACTATGCAGAATGCATATTGAAATATATTCTTTAACATTTATGAACAAAAGTAGGAGATTTAAACCCTATATATGGGACTGCTGGTTGGACTTTAACCAGAGCTGTGGAGTCAGTACTAAAACCTCTGACTCCTTCATAAAAGCTCAATATGTATTAATTATGGTAAACCTACTAAAATGGTAAATGGTACCATAAGAGATTTCATCACCACCACGTGAATCATCAGACTGCTTTTTAGACTTATAACCTATATTTAAATATAAGTCTAATGGTTATTGCAGAAATTGGTTGATTTGTAGACAGTTTGTATTATTAAGGTACAGGAGCCAAAGTTACAAAGCATTATTCCCAGGTCTTGTGGCTCAAGGCGTTATTGAATCTCCCTAAGCATGAGGCTGCCGGCGGCTCACACGGTAGTGTAAGTGTTCTTAAGATTTTATATTGAGGTCAGAGTCAGTAAAATTTTACCAACTTCGACTCCACCTAAAATTGCTTCCGACTCCACAGCTCTTGACTTTAACTATGGGGCCGTTGGATTAGCAGTATGTTAGTGCATTGCTTGGTGAACTGGGTCACATGTAAAGTGGAGACAATAAAAGTTAAATATTTACTTCTTAACTTTTGTTTTGTTTTCCAGTCAGATGTTATTGGAGAGACACAAATAACAGAACAAATAGTAGAAAATAAGGTGCCAACACGATTCCTAGTGTTATTGATACTGCAGTTCACGTTGATCATTGTGGATCGAGCACTGTACCTATGCAGATGTATTGCAGGAAAAGTAATTTTATACTACTGCCTCATTTTTGGAGTGCATATAGGAATGTTTTTCTTACTTCCTTCTACCACTGAGAGGTAAGTACCTTACAATTAGGAATTTTTCTCTGCATATGCAGTATTGTTTGAGAAGTGCCTGTGTACTGTGTAGAATGTGCTTATAAAATATATCTTGCATATTGATAGAACTGACATTATTAAATAGTGCAGGGGTCATCAACCTTTTTATACCTACCGCCCACTTTTGTATTGTAACGATTATATTATGGATAGGTTTAGTCCTACTAATGTTGGTACCATGGCTTGGAATGGAGCAAGGCAAGTTCACAAGGATGCTGTTGTCGGCTTAAACGTACTTAGCTGATATGATATTTCTTCGATGAAGGTACAGCTGGTTCCCTAAGTCTATACACCATTTATTTGTAACACTAAGTACTACATAAATTTTACATTTGTGTTAAACATTACATTCCTAACGCAAGCTAGTTCACTTTATCTCAACAACACTCTGGTTACGTAAATTTTGAATATTTAATAATCTACCCGTGCTATACTTGGAGTCATCGCCTCAGCGCTTACCTGTTATCAATAGCCTGATCAGTGTCCCCTTGCCCATGGCTTCGGTGACCTCCTTCTATCTTCAAAGTTCCGGCCGTTCTGCTTGCGATCTATCTCCCATTTTTCTCGTCAACTGTTCGTTCGTGTTTTCCCATACTTATGCTGACTGCCTAATGGCTACATCTGCATTTCCAGTTAATTTTTCTTTCTCATCCCCTTAGAGAAAGGTGAGCTAGCCTTGCTACTTTAGTCAATGCCAGCAAATGACATCAACACATTCCTACATTCAAATGTCTACTATACGTAATTCTATGTAACTTCAAATCTCTACATTCCTAATTTACAATATGTTAACTAAAATTAATTCACTATAGTATCTTTGTTGATGGTAAAATTTCCTTACTGCCCACCACCATGAAAGAGGTACAGCTCAAAGTCAGTGATGGCCGGTTGTAAGCCCCGCCCTCGTTATGCGCACTAAACTCGTGCCTTTGGCTACAGAGCTCATTCGTTGCTCCCTCGTCCACGAGTATACTTCGAGAAGTGTCCGGTGAATTATTATCTATATTAAAAGTTTAGAGATGGAATTCAAAAATAAATTGCAAAAGCACATTTTAAAAAGTCAAACTCGCGAAGTTGTTAGCAGTGTATTCGATATATGGAGGAAGAACAAAATTTGTAACAACGGACAAAACCCCCACCGCCCACCATGAAAGCTTGAATTGCCCACTAGGGACCAGGTTGACGACCCCTGAAATAGTGGGTCACGGAAAAAGTAAGACTATTTTAAGGATTATATTCAATAAAATATTTGACTTAGAAAGTAATTATTCTCTCTCTATTTTACCAAAATAAAGAACTGCTTTTACAGTGATTACATTAAAGTTTATTGGACATAGTTTGTAAGCTTCAGGAGTTCTTCACATATTTTAAAAAGTCTGTTTTTAAGGCAATACTTTCATTTAATATAAATTTTAAAATGTGAGTTTTCTCTCTTTCCCCTGATGTGATACATCTGTTGCAGGAAGTTTAATACACAATGGACACTGCAAATATGGTACTTGGTGAAGTGTTTCTGGTTTCTACTGTCAGCGTATCAGATCCGAAAGGGTTACCCCACCTACGTCTTTGGAAAAGCTATCTGCAGTAGACATGGTTTATTCAACTTTGTCCTCGTCAAAGGGTAACATATAATCATTGTACCTTCTGTATGTGTGTGAGAGAAGAAGGGAGGCAGAGTTGTTTTATTGATTGATTCTTAGATTATTTAGCTTTATCAGTTATAAAGGCAAGTCTCATTATATGTGATTTCACTGTTCATGCTTTTGCATGTATATGGTTTTATTCCAGTATTGTGAAGAGCATCAATATCCTTTCTGTGACCATGGTAGGTGTTGCCATGCAGGCCCACTGAGTTGTGTGCACAGTTCACTGACTCGCCCCATCATTTTGACTCCAGAGGCTACAAGTAAAGGCCTTTCATGGAGTGTCACTTAGAAAATCCATATACATATTTTATATTTCCTATTTTAAGCATTTTTTATATACATGGCAGTTCACAGAAACACAACCCCCACATATAATGAGTCACCTGTAGCACTGGTATGATGACTGCCTTTGTTAAATTTGATGAGATGCAGATGGTTTATGTTAAACATATTATCCAGACATTTACCTGGAAGAACTGAGGAGAATCTTGAAACGTCTGTGAGCTGATTGAAATCTAAGACCTCCCAAATGTCAAGCAGGATTGTTAACTGTGGCATTTGGTTTAGGGAGTTCTTTGTTTTTTTAGGATGTATGAACTATCAAGTTATGTAGTTCAAATAGATACTTTAGGTTGACTTTGAGTGATGAATGGGGATAGCCATGGGACAGTGAAGATACTATCCCAGCATTTTCCTGGAGGGACTGACAAAAATCATTAACATCTCAGTAAGATACTTGGCAAATGTAAATCAGATGCACTATGCTAATCTGCTCGGTATAGGGGATACTTTGTATGTATAAGGGATATTCCATACAGCAAGTCTGTAATTCACACATATTGATGCATGTAGCAACCAATAATGTTAGCTGTGTGGGTAAGTAGTGCAGGTTTACATGTTCAGTAGGCCTGAACATATATTTATTGCAGAACTGCAGTCAAAGTTTAAATTTTTTAAGGTGATGGCACATTCCACATTATATATATAAATATATATGTGTGTGTGTGTGTGTAAGTGAAAATTGAATTAAGAAAAACAAAATATTAGTAAAATTGAGGTAGTAGAAATTAAATATTTAGAAAGATTTTTCTCTGCACTGTTATCAGACAACTTCTCTTAAAATGAGAGGCCCAGTTTCACACCAATATAGCAACAGGTGCAATTATAGTTTTGTATTGTATGCAGTGGTACAGCATTGTAAAATAACCAAAACTGAAGTTAGTAAGTGAGATTTGTGTGAATTGTGTTACAGATTCATGTTGGTACCTTTTTTGTTTGAATTGCGGACAGTATTGGACTGGCTGTGCAGTGATACATCACTGTTGGTGTTTGAATGGCTGAAGATGGAGCACATTTTCTACACTGCGTTCCATGTTAAATGTTTACGAGATACAAATGAACAATTTTCAAGTCTTCGAGGACCGCCAAAAAAACCACCCCTCGAACTCTTCATTGCGTGTGGTATTCTCCTGCTTGTCATTGGTGCTATATGGTTTCCAATGATTTTGTTCAGCTTTTCAATGTATGGAAATGATTTGCCTTCTGAAGCCAACGTCACCATGGAGATTAATAGTTATCCGCCCATTTACACAATGTCTGCCCAGAGCGACAACATTATGAGGTATACTCGGTGAAAGTTTTTTTAATGAGTAGAATTTTCATATTCATTAACTAAACACTTCTATATTATTCAGTATATGTTAGCAGTTTTTGCTGTGCAGAATGAACTTATTTATTTAGATTGCGCTCTTCTGATGCTGAATAATATGTCATTTAACGTGTAGAGCTGGATAAAGGTGGTTGTTGGTTCCATTTTGTAGATGATTCAGTGTAGGATGTAGAGCTGTCATTTTGCTGAACTTGCTTGGGAAACGCCTGTGCTTCAAATGCTGGCTTTTGTCTGTCAACATAACAGATTTTTCAGGGTTTACATCGTAATGTACATGCGATTCATAGAGTACTGAACCTCATATCTGGCATCCAGAAATTCAGTTGTTGTTTTTTTAAACCAGCCAGTTGGAGGCGTGACTAGAGTAGTGTGCCAGCTGACAATTTTGCATGAATGACATATCTCCTCATCTCAAACCTTTAATTGTCTGATTATTTCTCCATGATTACTGTGGTTTCTTACTCTTAATTTTTATGAGGTGCATGTATAAAAGGCCTTATTTTATGGTTTTCATATGTCTAAAAAAAAAGGTCATGCAGACTTCAGAAGTTTAGTTATTGATAATGATTTAGTAAATAACAAAAAATTATTCCATGCTTTGATTTTCATACTTTATCTTGTATTTTATGTGCATGCTAGGCTTGGGATCAGAAATTTGGCTTGGTTTTTGTCCTAAGCTTCCTGGATGAGAGGTCCAGTACCTATAGTAAAGTTTTTTCCCCCCTCATAACCTATACTTTTGACATAACATCATCATAAATAGTAAGACACCTTAATGAATACAGATGATGTAATAGTATTTAGTAAGGACTGTCCTTAAAATGCTGTAATGAAGAAAAGTGTGATAGTTGGGTTGTCTGGTTGATAATACTTCCAATTACAGGTAACCCTCGATTTGTGCCGCTTCAATTTGCACCGATTCAGAATAACGCCGCTTTTGAAACCAGCAAGTCAAAAAATGAAGAAAAAATATTTTACTATTATTTATAACGTTTTACAATGTTTCTCGTACCGATTCTTATACTAAATCTTAATTCTTACATCCCTGATTTTGAATAACAATTATAAATACAGTCACCTCTGCACTCATTGCTAAGTAGTTGAGAGATAATCTCCTAAAAATCTGCCAACATTGAGCAACAGTCACGTGAGCATTGGTCACCCTTCATGGTGAGTCATTGGCGTTCAGCCTGATAAGGGAGTAAGGAAAAATGTGCTCAGTTCACTTCTTGTTGACACATTGAATGTGCTGAAAACTGTGTGCTAATCGTGTTCGTGTTGTTTGACCACTATTCTGCAGTAGCAACTGTTTTATATTTATAAATTGTAGAAGAGCCACCATGTCTGGTAAGAGAAGTGAATGTGTTGCTAAAAAGTTGAGTAGGTCTATTGCGTTAGAAGATAAGATGGACGTAATTCATAGAATAGAAGGTGGTGATAGCCGTTGTAATGTGTGCAGAAGTATGAGGTTGCCTCCTTCCACTGTGACTACCATAATGAAAAATTCATATAAAATAAAACAGTCAATGCAACAGGCTACGAGAGTAAGTGCAACGCATTGAGTATAGCAGAAGTAAACTTTTAGAAAGAATGGAGAAATTAGTGTTGCTGTGGGTGGATGACATGAATTGAAAAAACATTCCCTTGACTGAAATTGCTGTCAATTTTTGAGGAACTTAAGTCGTCAATGTTCAGGTGCTGGGAATGCATGTCATTGACTTCCCATTGATTTAAATTATAAAAAGGGTTTCAATTTACGCCAGTTCGTCCAGGAACACATCCCCGGCGTATATCGAGGGTTACCTGTATTTCAGTTTAAAATCATGATCTTCATGCTGTCATAGTTGTGGGTGATGATTTTAGGGTTCAAACTGACTTTTGACTAAAAGTTTCACAATATGGACCGTGTTGTTATGTAACTGGACCATCTGGCAAAATACATTTGCATATCTGGAGGTCCAGTTGTAAGCATAAGGTTCTGTGGTACTGTTATGATTGGGTTATTATTGTAATTATTTTTCAGCATGGCTGCCAGGATATACAGCAAAATGCACACTACTTACATGAAGAATGAGAAAGTCACGGCATTTCTGAAGTCATACTCAAATGCAGATATTGCAATAATTAAGCTTGGCACTGTATCGGATTCAAGTTGGGAAGTCACTGAACAACAGAAATGGGATCTTATTGACAAACTTCAGTCCAGTATGTAATGTATAACCTTCAGTATTATTACACACACACACACACACACTTAATGTTGTAGTGTAAAGATTAGTTACATTCTTGAGGACTGCAGTTTAAGTCTCTGGCAGGAGACCAACTTCACTTAGTGTAGTTTCTCTTGTGTTTCTTAGATTCCAATCAAATTCTACAGTAGGTCCCTCAGTTAGTCATAACTGCTTTATCATTCTCAGTTTACTATTCATATTTGTCTTCTAATTTTTATATTATGTATGAAGTAAGTATCATTTGGGATATCACAGTGGCTAGTAACAGACTGTATGTCAAGATTTGATTCCTGACAGGAGGCGTGATTTTTCTATTTACCTCCATATTCAGTCTAGTTCTGGGAAAAACAGGGCAGGTACTATGTGCTTATCCTGGTGGCAGTGCAGCCAAACCATGTAGCTGACTCACCTCAATCTACTTCTATAATTCATACAGCTTTACATTTGTGTTCTCTGTATCCATTCATGCATTAGGAACGTCTGGACCTTTACTATAACCCTCACAGACCTAAGCAAAGAGTGATGGTTTTCTGGGGAAACACCCATCTCCTCTTTTGATCTTTAGCGTACTTTTGTGGCATTCAGCATTAAAATTAACTTTAAAGGTTCCATATTATGTTTTGTATTTAAGTTAATAAAAAGTATGTAAATAACCTTTTAACCAACTTGTATTTGATGAAAGACTCCTAGGTTATAAGCTGCGTCAGGTGGCTGAATGCTGAATAAACCATATTTTCTGCTGTTTTGAAAACAATCTCTGCTCTCATCCTTAGGGCTGCTTGGTAACTAGTCAGATCCTTTGTTACGTGCTCACTGCTGGGAACTTCCAGCAGCCATCTGTCGTGTCTTGTAATCCGGGAGTCTTTCATCAACTTCACTTGCCACGAAAGCTTCATTTTATACATCAACTTTTATTTGTTAATACTGAGAGTAACATTGATGTTCTTGCAGAGCATAGTCCTAACTAAGAATGTTATGGTGTGACCATAAATAATGTTCTGTCTCACTTGGTTGTGCAGTTCAGGTTGGAAGTCAGAAATAAAACTGTCTATATTAATTTCATGCTATTTTGTGATACCTACAGATGCGTCAGTTAACATAAACTTAAAATGGTCTTTGTCCTGGGAGGAGCTAGGAGAAGAAAAAGTGATGTCAGCTAGTGGCAAGCATGTACATGTCTTGGAAGCTGAAGTTGATGGAAAACCTAACCCAGAACGGGTGGAGCTATTGAATCTTTTAAAGGGAGAGCAGCATTCAGCACTTATATTCAATATGTTTCCCAAGTTTATCAGGTTCTCAAATCATGGGAAAGCTCCTGTTGTGCGTCATTTCATGGATAAAATTCGTAAGTTTGGTCTCTTACTTAAATTAAGTGTGTTTAAAACAAAGAACTCAAGGATTTTCTTGGATGTAACCACCCTACAATCATGCTTTTCTATTTTCTATGATCAGAAATAACATAATGGGAGATAAACAAACTTGTGAATTGGGGGTCAACACTAGCACCACTTGCACTTTATTATCTTTTATGAACACACCTCATATTTTCTATTTGCAGAATCTGATGATGACAGAGCATACAGAAATGTGTCACTGCATCTGCATTACAAAGGAGGTAACTCCAGCAGTTGGTGGGATGTGAGAGAGTTGTGCAATGATGACAATTTTGACAATTACATTAAGAAATTCAATACTTATGACATTCATTGTCATAAGCTAACATTATTTGTTTTCAATGACAACCCATTACCCGAGGTCCTGAGGTTTTTCAGTAAGACAGGGTAAGTTTGTGATTCACAAGCATTCTTATTATTATTATTATGCCGTCTTCTTGCGAACGTTGGCGATCCAAATGGTCATCGTAAATTGCCAGCCGTTAAGATAATTTGGAAAAATAGTACAGTAGAAATTCCGTTTCCTTTCTGTACCGCAGTGCGGAAACCGTTTGGGCTGTTCAGCTGCGCTTTCCGGTACTCAATAGTACGTCACTTCGAAGTCATTCTTCCCACACTGCAGTTTGATTCTGGTGAAACTGCTGCCTCCACCAGTGCTAGATTTTGGTCCACCCTGTGTTTTTTATTTCCTCGGTACCACCTATATCTGGGAGGCTTTCCCCGATCTGCCACCTGGGGAGGCGCCCGATGGAGGATCTAGCAAACCCCACATGGGTCACAAGCATTACAAGATTATTATTTCAGACAGTATTCATGATGCTAAATTTTTTATGTTACAGAGTCCTCGGCTTATACATTGGTGCAATATATCTTTTATCAAGCATCATCCGTATGATATGTGGCTGCACTACAGAAAAGATAATGTTTTATGACATGCTGAATGTGAACCGCATTCTGGAGGTAGCTATACTATAAAGTTTATATCTTTGTAAACTGCTATTCTTAGTCAGTATGGGTTGTAAGTAAAATTATATTCAGCTTTGAACTTCTAGTGATTAAAAGTTTAAACATTTTCTGGACTGGGTCTGCCGCGCCTATGCTACATATGCCACTGCCCTTGGATAGTTTTCATGAAAATATGTGAACAAAAACACCCTATACTAATTACATTGGAACTATAATATAGAGATAACCATCAATTTTTAGCACTTTTATAAAGCAAAGTGAACAAAAGTAAAAAGGTGTCCTCTATAGATGTGGCAGCAAGTATGAAAATGGCTTTCTTTTCCCTTTGTATTTCATTAAATATACACTGTATAAAAAGTTATCAGAGTCAACTGTTTGTAAAGTCAGTTTTAGCATAATATTAAGAATAGGCTATATTGGATTGATACAAACCAAAATTAAAGTTGCTTGATAGCTTTTGGTATTGACCCTCATTACTATTGTCACGAAAATGTATTCAGTGGTTTCAGAGGTGAAACTTGTGTTCATTCTGTATAAAGAACACACAGTGTACAGACACCTTTCCAGGAAGTCGTCAATTTTCATTCATATGCATGTCATTAATATCACCAGGATTCTAAATTTAGAGCTTTGGATGTGATGAACTGAGAAAGTTTATATAAATTATAAGTTTTAAGTGGGTAGAAACGTTTCAGAGAGACATAACCCTCTGCATCTTCAGGCTGGGAATAGAGCAGTAGCTGTGTGCGAACACGGAAATTGAAAGTGCAAGTGATGAGGAAGATATATGAAAAGTCATCTCATTTTTCTGATATAAAAGGAAAGTTTTTAAAATTGGCATATTCTTTTCATAACTTACACAATCAGAAATTTTTAAACTCTTATCATACCAGGCTTAAATCTCTCCTGCAGGTGTTTACAACTTGATTGAATGCCACTATTTAATTAATATAAGCACAAATCAGATGTTGCTACATAGCAGAAAAGGCCTTTAAAGGGATACAGTTCATGTTCTGTATCAGTATACACTGGGTTGGTACAGGTCAATTATAGTTACTAGGCATTGAAGTCTCCTCAGACTTAGAACTATAGAGTAAGAATTCAACATTTTGGTGACTGTACATGATCAGATGTGCCCATGATTGGCTCTGAGAACACCGTGTCTTTTTCTGCAAGAGAGCGAAAAGACAAAAGGTGTAGTCAATTAGTCTGTCATCATATATTCTGTCTAGTAAAATCTGGACATGGCTGTTTTGGTCCACTTGTTATGTCCATCACTACGGCTCAGTAATGGAGGCAGCAAATACCTCTGAATCACTGGTAGATTTCTGTTAGACTGTATGGCATTACAACCCAGAAACCAGTCATGTGTATTACCTCAGGCTGTTTTCAAACATTTTAAAAATGAAGAACTTTATGGACACTTCAGTTGTTCAACTTTCCACTTGTTTAAAGTTAAGAACTGATAAAGTAGGTAGCAGGCTAATGTAGTGGTCATTCCCTTCTTCTTGGCTCTACAACACAGTGTGGGTCTTTGCCGCCTCCTTTCGGAGGTTCCTTGGTCTTTTGAAGTGTGTATTTGTGAGTAGTGAGTGACCAGCCCACTGCCTCTGCACAATTTCTACCCAATCCTGATTTTGTCTGCTAGAGCCATCTAGTAGTTAATCAGGAAAGACATGGGTGAGAAATGGCCGCTGAATTTTGCTTATGAAACATCTCATTCATGCTTTTAAGGTTATTATACATGCCGTAAATCTACGACATGGGACCGCCATCTTTACTTCTCCTCCAAAGGAAGTTGTGTTACGGACTCTTATCACCCTTAAAAATCCATTGATCTTGGCTGGGCCTGAACCCGTGAACCTTGGGTCCAGTGGTGAGCACGCTAACCACTAGTCCAAGGTGATTCTCTGTACTTTTATTTATGAGATACCTTTTAAAATATCAGCCAGGTTACCAACTGTTCTGAGGTTTTTTTAAAACTCTCCATGTTAATATTGAGACAGTTTCTCAGAAGTATCCGTGACTGAATTCTTCCAAGTTTGTATCTATTCATTACTGATGATTGTCTTCCCATATTGTTCAGTGTAACTTCTGCAGGTGTTGATTATTGATTTTAAAGTTATTTAACAAGCTGTTTCAACTTCAGTGAAACAGAACAATGGTTATTAATGGCAACAGGGGTAAGAATTTTGAGGAGCTGGCTGTGACCTGTTTCAAGGTAGTTCAGGAGACCAGAAAAACCACAAAAATGTTCAGTCAGGATAACTGATGGCCCAACTAAGATTTGAACCATGTCCCTTCCAAACAAGTCAAGAGTATTACCACTATAATGATTCTGCAACTGAAGTGTTATTATTAAATAGCATTTTAAAGTTTCAGTAAGCAGGCAGCTTATTTCTGTGTCACTAGAGGTTTTGCCTGAAACTCCTAGAATATATTTAATATCATATTTTCTCCATCATCTACAGGTTTGCTCAGACATTCACAAAGCTCGTGAGACTGTTGGCTGTTATTATGAGAGAGCCTTGTATGAAAAATTCTTGTCCATGTTCCGCCTACCTGAGCCAGATGAACTGGTAACAACCGTATGAACCTCCACAACAAGAGATGGATAATTAACTCCCAGTAGCAGAAAGCTGCCTAGTGTAGACTTTGCTGCATTTCCAGGACTCACTCTTCAAGCCTGTAGTCTTGAGTCCCTAGTCATCCTTCAAAGTCCAAAACAAACTGAGAATCTGTCTTGGGGGGGGAGATTTCACACACTTGACATTGTGCCTAAACAGCATTCTGATGGTGTGGTTTAAAGTCATGCTGACAAAGAAAGGTGACAAAACAGATTTATCTTGGGCTGAGGGTGGACTATTGGATCTGCTGGTTGCTGTAGCTGTTCTACCTGAAAGTGGCCCTGAAAAACTCCAGCAGGCTCTCCCTCTGGGCTGCAAAGTCTACCATAAACCCACACACATACACTAACCTTTGTGTTGATTCCAACTCCTCCACCACCACCACCCTTCCAACAAACACTCTGTTCTTGCCACATTGGTGCACAAGGTCAGATCCCTTCCCTTTATAAGCATGACCTTCAACCATGTTATCAGTTGCTCTCCAGGCACATCATCAGGTCTGTGGACCTTCCCTGAGGAAGATTCTCATTTCCCATTGACTCGTGAAGGACAACTTAGGGCTCGACTCCAGCTGCATACCTGGAATGTGGTTAGGTCTACACTGGGTAGACCAGCTGTTCTGTCAAGATCGAGGAGAACCAGTGGCACATTCATCTGAAGCAGCAGTTCTTAACCTGTAGTCTGTGGGTCCATGACAGTTTAGAAAATTAAATAGTTTTTCCCAGCGTACTAATAAAGCATATATAAGTAAAAAAGCAAAATCTGAAATTGAAATTTTTTAAACACTCTGTAAAAGTGAATAAATTTGAAATTGGAGATTAAAAATTAATTTGGTACCCTTAGCTTGGTTCATTAAAAATTAATTTGGTACCCTAGCTTGGTTCATGGGAGCAGCGCAAGCGCCATCTGTTTGTTATGTGAGTGACTAAGAGGCTTCAAAACTTCCAGACAGTTCAAGACGTCTTGCGCCTTATCAGGATGAGATAATTGTACTAGAACGAGCTAGAAACATTGAAAGTGTTTTAAACAGGCAGAACCTTCATTTGTTGATCTGTTGAGCAACTTGCAGTACGGAGTGAACAGTACAGTGTACAATAACAGTCTTTATGTATAGTGTGTAATGAAGATCTAAGTGCGTTATTAGAGGTGTGCTATGCTTGAATCCGATTCCATGATAGTATGTTGTGAATAAATAGATTTATGGATATCCAAAAAAAATATGATGGATCACTGGCTTAAGTGGAAAAAGAAACTGAAGACGATGAAGGTGCATCATGCTTAAAACAAAGCAATTTAACTCAAAAGAAGTCTAAATGTTGCAAAAACAATGTTCAGTGTGTATTGATGGGTCACCATGTCCAGGTTCAGAACACAAACAGCACCTGCAGTGCATGTTATGTTACACATTATTGTCAAATGAGGCCATGAAACCATCTAACTTATGAAGACACTTGAAAAGTAAACATAAAGAACATGCTACCAAATCTATAAAAAAAATCAAAAATAAAGAGCAACAGCTCCCACAAAGTAGGAAATTAATTAAGAAGATCACAACAGGTTCTTGCAATGAAAGTGCTGTGAAAGTCTTGTATGAAGTGTCGATGCTCATAGCTAAAGCTGGAAAACCTCGTAGAATCATTGGAGAACTGCTGCTAAGGTCATGGTTAGTGCAATGATCAGAGAAAAAGCTGCAAAAGTTTGAAATTTTGTGTATTTTTGTGTGTATTTTTTACATTTCCCTTTGAATTCTGACTGGGCACGCTGTCTTACATTTGAAAGTCCAGTACCTGAAGCTTTTGTAGGTTTCATAAAAAACCCACTTCCCTACCTCAAAAACATTTTGGGTCCTTCATTTTAGAACCTCATGTGTCTCTATCTGTTTTGTAGTTTTGGTAACTTCTCCAATATTTTTAAATGAGTGTACTCCTGGGGTCTGCACATTACCCTGTGGAACCTTATCAGATTTCCAGTGCTAAAATGTTTCCAAAGTTTCTTTACTAAATAGTTACTAAGTTTTGCAATAAGGGCCTGCTAATTAGCACTTTTACTTCATGTTTGACAAATCTTGATCTGGGCCCACAGATCAATCACTGTGACAGGTGTTATGTGGCTTTACTTGGTCCGTCAGTAGGTACACACTATGAAAACTTCAGATCATATTATGGTTAATCACGAATTTGTGCATCCATCTGTTGGGATTACCAGTTAAGGAAATTAAAAATTATATTTGTGGATTGGCCTCAAGTGGCATTACTCCCATACCGGATTTCATTAAAATTCACCCAGCCAGGCTTGCATTAACACACAATGCATACAGATAGACATCACTGAAGACGTAAAAGAAGGTGATAAGTTGCAACCTGTTGATGTATTTCTTGCTTTATTTGAGGACAAGCTGATAGAACACATTACATTTGAAACAAACTTGTATGCTACCCACAAGGGGAAAACTTTCAAGAATATTACCAAAGAAGAAATGAAAGCATTTCTAGCAATAAGCACTCTCATGGACATGAAGAGACCATGTAGTTATTATGACTGTTGGTCATTGCATGATGAATTGAGAGATGTTTATATTTCTTCGCTGATGCATATAAAAAGATTTAGCTGGATTCTGTCCAATATCCATGCAAATGACAATTCAGCAGTACCAGGTAGGGGGGCCCTAATTTTGATAAATTGTACAGAATTAGGCCAGTAATCAATTCTCTATGGAGACATTCAGAGAAAATTATGTACCTACCACAGAACAAGTCATTGATGAATCTATGATTAAGTTTTATCACAAGTATATCCCTAATTAAAAATTTGAAAAGGGCTACCATCATGAGGAACAGTAAAAGCCAATGGCAAAGGATTACCATCACTGAAAAGAGATGATGCACTAGAGATAGGTGAATGTGATTTAGGTCAGATGGGCTTGCATGTGTGATCAATTGACAGCCCAACAAACAAGTAAACAGGAAAGAAAAAGATAGTACATTACTAAAATTCAGTGTCCACAAGTTGTTTAGTCCTACAATGCTAATATGGAGTGTGTTGACAAGGCTGACATGTTAAAATCCTTGTATGGAATTGTCAGAAAAGCTCAAAGATTATGGTTGAGGCTCTTTTGACATATCTGTTGTTAATGCCTTTTTTGTGTATTGTCACATTGATTCAGGCAAAGCAATCAATTTTAAAGACTAGGAGGAAGGTAGCTGTACAATTAGTTGGGATTAGCTCTTTCAAGGGTAGTCCAGGGGTGCAAGAATGTGATTCTGACAGCGCAAAACTGAAGAGATATATAGTGTTGCAGAAGAAATAAGAACATCCTAATCAAAGCATCTCCCTGAAGATGTGCATATTGTAGCACAAAATCATCCCTGCACAGAAGTCAGTGGATCTGTAGTACATATTGTGTGGGACTCTGCTTATCTGCTGAAAAATTGTTTTGTAAAGTACCACAAGTAAGATATAACAGATTGCAGGAACATTCCTTTTCTTGTATTTTGCTGTTTTTTAATTTCCTGGCAACAATATAACAAAATATTAATTTGTATTTTACAAGGCAATTATACTTTCATTATAGCTGTAATCCTTATTGTGTATTATTCCTGGTTTTCAACTGACCATCTAAATGTTGTTTCATTGCATAATCTATGTTTGAATAAAGCACTTATACTTCCATTGTTGGTGAAATACTTTCAATGCGAATGATGTGCACATAGCTATCACATTTTCTTGTATTTATTAATATCTCACTTGTTTTGTATGCCCTTGTACCACAATGGTTTAAAATAAAACCACTCTGTAATTAAAAAACTGTTGATCAAAAAAAATCAGCATTTACGTATTCTTCTAACCGATTACTTTTAAGATTTGAGTAGTGTTGCCAACGGCTATCTATACAGAAACAGAATTCGTTATTTCATTTGCATTAAGAAGGAATATTAGCTTATGAGAGTTCATATTTTCACGGCGGTTAAAATGTTGACCACAAGTATTTTGTCTACTCTGTAGCAGTAGTACGTTGTCTATGGTAATAATATTAAGACTTTGCATACCGTGTAGTGTATTAGAAATATAAAAATAAGCAAACAAACAAACTGTTAACACTTACAAATGCCAAACGCGTTTCGACCTCAAGAGTTCATCATAAGTGGCAAAAGGGAATTAATAATTTGTTTTAAAGCCATTTTTGATTATATAAATTAATTCCCTTTTGCCACTGATGATGACCTCTTGAGATCGAAACGCGTTTGAAACTAGTGTCATTTATAAGTGTTAACAGTTTGTTTGTTTATTTTTATATTTCTAAGATAATAATAGTTACTTCCCTTTTTGATAGGTGACAAACCTGATTCTTATACACAGTCACTTGTTTATAAAGAACGTGGAGGAAGAGGTGCCAACAACATATTAAATAAATAACTTTCTGCTGTAGTGTTCTGAAGTGTGTTGTATTGGAAAGTTTGAGGGATTATGGCTCCAACACACAGGAAACAAGAAGGATTGCTAGCTCGGGTCAATTTCCCATTATATACATTACAAATGTTGACCAGTCGTCATGTGTTAGTTGGTGGTGGAGGAGGTTCTTCAAATACTGGTGTTGCTAATGGATTTGTGAGTGAATGCTATGAGGGAAAGTAGTGTGGTTTCCCCGTTTTCGGTGTTGTAAACAGAAAATAACTTACTACTGGTGTTACTTAATTGCAGGAAATTTTCGAGCTGTCTCATGATGGAGAAAGATTTGTTGCAGAGGAGGTTATGCGTCATGAAACTGGTTCCAGTGTTGTAATGAATTGTGCATCCAACAGTAATGGGCATCGCACATTCCTTGTTGCGGGACAGGAAAGCCATTGTCAGCTTTATCATGTCAGTATGGAAATTCTTGACAATGAAGACATAAAATCAAATGATGGTAATATTCTTTCATCAGAGCCTTATGTATTAGGATCAGTTGGTCTAAAATACAAACTACGAAAGTGTTAAGTCTGGAACCATACCTGTTTTTGTAATTCAACGTACAAACCCTGTCTTGGGCATTGTCAATCCGTGTGACATACAACTGCATTTTATATTTTGTTTGCTTTTTTCCCAGTTATTTCATTTGTTTCTGTCTGTCTCCATTGTCCCTGTTTATACATGTTTATCTTCAGCTGGCATATTTAAATAATGGGTTTATTATGTGTTTGCAGATATTTCCTTTCATTTTGTCTGATGTTTGAAGGAGGCATGTCAAGTTTACAGATATATTGTAGCCAGATGAGCATAAATGTATTTTGTGGGAAGCAGAGTTAAATTTATATATTGCATTCATAATTGTCACTCAGAATAGGTATTACTAGTCACATTTCATGCCTGGTATTCTCCAAATGCAGGTTTAGCACTGCACACACAAAGCCAAAGAATGCACCAATGTTATCCTTATTTACTGAGTATCAATAAGTAGTGTGACAGGAAGCTAGCATGTTACGTAATGGATATTAAAGAAGTAGAGGCATTACCTGTTGTTGTTTTCTTGTTGATTGTTTTCCAGTTGGGGACAGTAATGCTGTAAGACAGCGCAGCGAGAAGTCATCTGTGTCAGATAGTGGAGAAGCTCATGGTGCAAAAAAGAAAGTGGACAGGAATAGCAACTCTTATAAGCAACTTATATTCCAAATAAAACCTAGTGATAGCATTCAGACAGATTTCAGGTAAGTACTGTAACTTGTAGTAGGTGGTAACAGGTTTGAATGATGGTTTCATATGTATAGGTCGCACAAGAAGTGCTGTCACTTGCAAAAAAAACTGATTTTGGTCGTGTGAGATGGACCCATCCGAAGCATGTGCTAGAGGGTTGTGAGCTTCAGTTGGTTTGTAGCTCTAGCTGTGTTTAGATCGGTGTATCATCGCAGCTGAGACTGTGTGACCCCCACTACTATTGAACTCCCCTCTCTCGGCTTACACATCGCGCATTTAGGTGCCAAGACTACTCGCACGACCTATAACTAGAATATACCATTAACATTTTCTTAAATTCAGACTCAAACCCAAGAACATGCATGTAATTTAAGGCTTTTACCTGTCCAACTGAGTTGATTAGACAGGTTTTATTATACATGTTCTGGTCTGGTTCATAGTTAGAGACTGGATTCCTGTTGCTAATAATTTATAAAACTATTACAGGTGCTGAACCACCGTAAGAAACTCTACTTTGGCATGTCTGTCATTGAAATACACATTTGAATGGGAGTGGCATTGCAAATCATAGCATGATAATTTATTCTGCCCAGTTTGAGTACACACCATGGGTAAACCATATGGCCAGTTTGCGATTGCATTTTGAAACAGGCCTCTCTTAGTGTTATCACTGCACTGAGTTTATTGATGTATTTTTGCATAATGAAGTGTAAATACATAAATTACTATTACAATTTATTTTACGTGCATTATCAGTTCCATATGAGGCAAAATTAGAATCAGACCAGATGTAGCAATTTTTACAGCAGTATAGGCCAAAACTAGCTGTTCTGTTGCGATATACGCTTATTTCATTGAGATAACACAAGAGCTAAGAGTATTTAAAATCTTTTAGAGTGTTCTGGACCAACTGTGTTATAAAATGTAAGGGTAGAAAGCTGTTTTTTGTCCAACCCAAATAAGGACACATGTTGAACTGGCTGAGCAGAGAATTGACTCAACTTTGAAACTGTGTCATCATGCTGAATACTGTTCTAAAACATTGCCCCTTACTAAAATGTTCCTACTGTTGGAGCAGTCTGCATGATATTTGATACTGTAGGTGTTTCACCAGTGACCAATACACTAAATTATGTACAAACTATAAAATACTAAAAATACAAGAATGAGATGAAGCACTAGAAAACTAATGGAGAGCTGATGGTAAGTTAATGTTTCTGTACTGCATATTAGAATGGTTGTGTATCTGCATAGATGGGTACATCTGTTTGAAAGTTGAGTCAGTTCTCTGTGCAGACGATAAATATATGGCAGACCCCGTAAAACAACAGAGATAGAAGAGTATTACTTCATAATCTGTTCCAGTGAGGATGAGCCTTTACAGCGAGTGGTGCGAATTGGGCGATCAGGAAAGTTGATGGCCACAGGCGGCACTGACGGCCACATTCGTCTCTGGCAGTTTCCATCCCTAAAGAAGAAGATTGATATTTCTGCACATAGTAAAGAAATTGATGACCTGGACATCAGTCCCAGTGAGAAGTTGGTAAGGTCTTATTTAGCCTTGTGTTTGCGAGTTGTTTCTCTGATTTACTCATTGCTATAAACAAGTGTTTTCAAATCAGTTTGTGCTGACCAGACAGAAAAGTCTGTTTAAAATTGCAAAATTATCAAAAACCACATGGACTGCATTATGTACTTCGTCTCTTAGGTGAAGCTGTAGTTATGTTATTCTGAAATAGTGGGAACTGAATACCATCTTAAAAACATTACCCCATAGTAAAATGTTTCTGGTATTATTTTTCTTTGAGGTGAATATACAAGATATATGCACATACATTTTTATTGCTCAGTTAGGTTGAGGTTTTAAGTTCAGAACTCCCTGTTGACAGCATGTAAAATGATAACAATAACATTTATATTTTATTTAATAAATTGTTTCGGTTAATGTTAAAAATAGAAAATAAATTATTGGTACAAATAAAAAAAATAACAACTTGGCTATTATATCTTTTGCAATAAAGTGTTTGTTAGAAGTGATTGGCCAAGTGTTAGAGTATTGTATGAACTATAACTTTAAGTAACTTAAATAAAACTACATTACTAGTTTTCGAGAAAATAAGGTAATGAAAGAAAAAATGAGAGGTGATTATATATGACCACACAGTAGAAGTGACAGATGAAATTAATTGTTTAAGTGTGAACTTAGAAAGTATAGAGGGTTGGAATACACATGGGGTTAAATTAATGTTGAAAGGAAATCAGATTTCAGTAGCCATCAATACTAAAAGTAGATATAAGTCAGAAAATAAAATAAAGGGATAGAGCTTACAGATGATTTAATAGGATCTTTGACTCATAGAAATTTAATTATATATATAGTGTATAAAAGACTATTGAGAACAGGAAGAGTTGTACAAGTACTGTGGATTATAAAAATCCAGAGTTAAGTGACTATTGTCTTTTGTAAAAGAAAACTTCAGCAAATAAATTATTATTTGTATTGTGATATGATGCAGGTAAGACCTCAGCACTGCAATGAAGAATATAGAAATAAATTAAAATTTCAGTCTCTAACTTTTAACTAAACGCATACATTACAGAAACTGTACTATGGCATCTTGTTGTCATGACAGCTTCCACATTCAGTGGAACATACTAGGTGAGTGTATGTGTCTGTATGTATGTGCGCTCCTGGTTTTGTCATCAAATAATATTTTGCTTAGGAACAGTTTGCCCTATGAGATTTTTATGCTGAACACCATGAAACATTTAAATGTTTTTTGTCCCAAGGGAGAGTGAGAAACATATTTCTGTAACTCTCTCTTCCTACAAAGATGGCTGTCTTTTGGGTTGTAGCATGGTGCTGCAACCCAGAAGACAGACATCTTTGTACTCGCCACCATGAGAACCTGAAACCCTAAGACAGAGTTTGGTATATGAACAAACATTTGTTTACTCCTGAATGTTTTTTGTATGCAGGTAGTAAGTATATCAAAAGATGGCCTCGCAATAATCTGGAGTGCTGATTCTGGAAAGAAATTACAAGAATTGATATGGACAATTCCTGAAGGCTCCAAGTACTTCTATAAACGTTGCAGGTAATGCCATTGTTATGTCTCTCTTCTTTATCTCATCCCACACATGTTAAAGTATTTATAATTGGACCCTCCCCTTTTCTACTATCTACCGTAACTCTGTAGTTCGTGGCCTTGCACTGCTTTTATGTACAGGCATACCTCGGAGATATTGCGGGTTCAGTTCCAGACCACCGCAATAAAGCGAGTCACAATTTTCTTGGTTTCCCAGTGCATATATAAGTTATGTTTACACTATACTGTCGTCTATTAAGTGTGCAATAGCATTATGTCTAAAAGAACATTGCGAGAATTACCAAAATGTGACACAGAGACACGAAGTGAGCACATGCTGTTGGAAAAATGGCGCCGATAGACTTGCTCGACGCAGAGTTGCCACAAACCTTCAATTTGTAAAAAATGCAATATCTGCGAGGCAATAAAATGAGGTATGCCTGTAATTGGAAGTTTTGTCAACATATTCAAAAAAAAAATTGTTTATCTACCCTATTCTCAGCCATTTAAATCCAATTTATGTATTTACTCTCTTTTTCTCAAGTTTTCATTTTAATATTATTCTTCACATTGCCTTCAGTTTTCCCCAAGTGATACCATCCCTTGAGGTTTCTCAACCAGCATTTTACATGTTTCTTAATTTCTTGTTTCGTAGATCCTTTTTACACAGATATTACTAATTTTTCACATACTTGCATTTGTTTTCTAGAGTAGTGTTGAGCAACCATTGTACACTCATGGCACACTAAATATTGTTGAAGAGTCATGGCGGCACACCAACCCCATTTAGCAAATTGTGGTGGGAGGTAGATGGTTTATGGCACTGATTTCCTGTGACAACTTCTTATAAATCATCCCAAACAAAAAAATGTTCTATTTGATGTTCATAATTATCCATCTTTATTTTTTGTAATTTATTTTAAATATATTCATTATTTGAAATAAATTAAGATAATATTTCCCACATTTGATCCAAAATTTATTAACTATGTGTAAACATTTAAATTTAAAGATACTTATTCATATTTTTAGATGTAGATTGCAGAAAAATACATACAGTGGCAATAAAAGTAAGGGAAGAGGTACACACATTTTGCTGCAAAGTGGTTGTGTTGTTTTCCAGTTCAGTTTAATAAATCTTGTCTGTCCTCAGTCTGCCTGATCATAATGAGGAAAATGTAAACTGGGACAGAGCAGAAAACAAAATTAACAATTGTTTATCTCATTATAGTTATAATATGAGGTGAAAATTTCATGGCACACTTAGATGGCCTCTGTGGCACACCAGTTGCGAATCACTGTTCTAGAGGAATGAATGCTGGATCTTATTGGATCAAGCCTGCTCATTCTGCATGTTTGTGGCTTGAAATTCTGTAGCATCAGTTATTATCTTATTTACAACATATTCAGCTATAGATAATTCTTCATTTGCTGTGACCAGGTTTGGCTTGGTTGAAGGGGACATAAACAGCACTCGACTCTTTGTGCTGACAAATCCTGTGGGTAAAATAGGCAAACAGAAAGCATTTCTACAGCTGTGGCTGCCAGAAGATGGCTCACTGAAGAGAGCTGTACCATGCAGCGACACTTTGTCAGCTCTGGCTGTGTCAGATGATGGGAAGTTTGTTGCTGTGGGCACAATGTTCAGTGGCAGTGTTTCAGTGTACATTGCCTTCAGTCTGCAGGTACAGTTTCTTGTCAAAATTGTGTTCTTCAGCCTCACGAGAGTAACTGTGAAACATTCCCTTGCTTTATTTCATGTTCTCAGTTGAAGGGTGTTAGATTTCACACTTTGAGAGCTTTGTGCTTGTGCTGAGGAAAATTTGTGGACCAAACTGGATGAACTAAGTGAAAAATGGAGAATATTACATAATGTACTTTTGATCTGTTAAATCATGGATTGTTTATTAGGTTATTACTATTGTGCTATTTGAACTGCAGACATTATGTACTGGCACATGTAATGTGAAGATGATTGTTAATTGTGATTAGATAAGTGTTTGGAAGAAGTTGGTGAGGACTTGTTTGAGGGTAGGTACTGATGATATTCATCTTGTGAAGGTGTAAGTCCCAGGTTCAAATATTGCCTGAGCTACTGTAAGCATTGTTAAATGAACTGTAAATAAGTAAATGAACATTCCCAAATACTAGCCTTTACAGTGACCATTACACCTACTTGCTTGGTTCATTCAACATCTGTACAATGGAATGGATGCATTGAGTAGATGGGAAGCAAGATACATATATAAAATTTTGATGTGAAACTATCCTGGAAACAGCTAGTCAGAATACAGACTGGGTTCATGTTGAAATGGTTCCTATTCCTAACCTCTCAATCCCAAAAGATTTAAATAGATTTAAAAAAATATCACGAGGATAGACCAGATGAAACCTTAAATCCACACAGATTGTATGCTTGGAATGAAATGACTATAAGGTGTACTTTTTTAATAAAAGTTCACTGATATGTTATAAGCAATCTTGTAATATCTGCAGAATATGAAGATGTAGTGTACTGGCAAAGTAATTCAGTTTGATGTCTTCATTCTTGGAGCAGTCAGAACAGATTCCAATAGAATTAAAAGAATTTGAAAATATTGGTCATTTAATCAAGTTGGGGTGGCAGGGAATGCATACGGGATTGGTGGCAGATGCTCTTGGAAAATGACCACTCAGAAGACAAAGAGAAGGCGGGTCATAACATTAAAATTTTAGAGAGGGTGGTAGGTGGATGGATCTGTCCTGTGGTAGGTTTTGGTATTAATGTTGAATCTTGTGGTTCTGCTACTAGAGATTGAGTTCATTTATTGAATGCTTGATTTTGTTAACAAACCGTTTAAACTGTACCATGAAATAACTAGAGAGGCAGACAGCATGCTCCATTTAGCTTATGAAGAGATTTTCCTTTCAATCCATTCTATCGATGATAAACAGCAGATGCCATCCTAATTTGTATGTCCAGCTGAAATGCATGTCTCCACTATAAAAAGTCCTGTTTGTGTCCATCTTGACTGCCATAGAATCATTTTCTTCTTCTTGGGCATACAGCTCTTAAAGTTTAACCAGTGCCTCCTTCAATATGGTAGCCCATTCGGTCCTATCTTCAGCTCTCTTCCTCCATCTCCGTACTCCTAACTCCTCCAAATCCTTCTTGACACAATCCAATCATCTCAGCCAGGGTCGTAGAATCATGTTTAAAGTTATAACATTAGCAAACGTGTGTTTTTGCAGAGAGTGTTGCATGTTGAAGGAGCCCACAGCATGTTTGTAACAGGGCTGGATTTTCTACCTGTGGCATCAGGAGGCCAACCAATCACCAGTTGTACTGAGGCAGCCGTTGTAAGCATTTCTGTGGATAACCGCATTTGCATACACAGTCTTGCCTTCAGAAGTGAGTATAGTCATAAAACGAAACATAGAGTTTAACACTCGATGAAATAAAAATTAAAACCATTTCTTTCTTAGTTACGTACATAAAGTACAATGTGGGCTAATTCTGAACATCTGGCTTTCTATCACATACAAAAATAAGGTACAGGCAGGATTGGCATGCATTGAATGTTCACAAATAGAAATGTTTTACCAGCAGTTGTTGAGGGGGTGCAAACACTTGTTTTAGCAGCAAAAAGAGCTTGCTAGGTTTGCGCATGTGCACATGGCATCGGAAGAAGGATTGCAATAAGTTGGACAGATATGGAGGTGAGCAGTACGATTCATTTTCTGCATACAAAGGGCAGCTTGCTAGAGCTTAGAGTCAACAAAAAGTTAAAAAACAGTCTTATCAGTGAAAAAATATGGGCAGTCTGGGATTCATATGGCATCCTGTTAATGGACTTTCTCAAGGGCTGAGGTAATCAGTGTAGTAGAAGAGACAAGGAACAATATGAGATGGTGTATCATTTTCAATGACAATTTGACACACCACACACAGACCAGTATACCCAATAGTGGTTTCATTGGTGTGGGTGGAAAGTTTCACAATGTTCTGCACACTTTTATCTCATTGGGCCCATATAACAACATTTATCAGGGAAGCAATTTGTGAGTAATGATTATGTTGTTGTGGCCGTGATGAGCTGGTTACAGGTGCTTGGTTTCTTACTGAGGCAGATACCTCAAAAGGGGTAGTAATTATGTACAGAAATAATTTTACATGCCTTATTTTCAGAGCATCGCTTATAGAACAGCGAAAACATATTGTTTTTGTTATTCAGAATTTCAGGCAACTTAGAGTAAAATCCATACCATTTTCCTCTTTTACTCTTGAACAAGATACTAACTTCATAGAGACATTACTTCAGTATTGTTATTTTATTACTTAGTTCAGAATCAGTTATCATTGTGTATACTGAAAAAAATTTCAAAATACTGAAGTTTGTAAGTAACATCCAAGTGTATGTTAAATCCATATTTATTATGTATATGAGGTGTGATCGTCAAGTTTCCAGACTGCGCCTATAAAAACCTGTACACTTATCTCAGGTATTAAATTCATCCATCACCCTTGAAGTAGTTCCCCTGGGAGTGAACACAACGATCCCAGCGCCGCTGCCAAGCCTGGAAGCATCCCTGGAAATCTTTCTTTGTCAGCCTGTCAAGCACCATCTGCGATTCTGCCTGAATCTCTTCTATCGTCTCAAATCTCCTTCCCTTTAGCTGAATTTTCATCTTTGGGAAGAGGAAGAAGTCACACGGAGCTAAATCCGGCGAATAAGGAGGGTGCGGGATGACGGCCATGGTGTTTGAGGCCAAAAACTGCCGAACTTTTGAGGGCGGTGTGCGCTGGCGCGTTGTCATGATGCAGCAGCCAGTTGTGGTTGCGCCACTTTGCCGGCCGCTTCCGTCTCACATGTTCACGCAACCGCCTCAGGACCCCACAGTAAAATTCAGCATTGACCGTCTGACCTGCAGGAAGAAACTCCCTATGGGCGATCCCCTCCTGGTCGAAAAAACAGATCAGCATTGACTTCACATTGCTCTTGACCTGTCTTGCCTTCTTCGGTCGTGGTGACGATGGGCTCTTCCATTGTGAAGATTGCTGCTTCGTTTCCGGATCGTACCCGTAAACCCAGCTTTCATAACCTGTGATAACCTTAGAAAGGAAGTTGGGGTCAGTTCTTGCAAGATCTTTGAGCTCCTGACAAACGAGAAGTCGATTCTGCTTCTGGTCCTCGGACAGGAGCCTTGGCACAAACTTGGCTGCAATGCGTCGCATGTGGAGTTCTTCCTTTAGAATCAGCTGACAGGTCCCATAGCCTATCCCAACAATGTCGCACAAGTCGTTGATGGTACGATGTCGATCTTCGTGAATGGCCTGCCGAATCTTCGTAACATTTTCGGGCGTTGTTCTCGAAGATGGTCGTCCAGAACGCTCGTCGTCATCGACAGAGGTTCGGCCATTTTTAAAACGTGAATGCCACACAAACGTTTGTGCACGACCCATTGCGGACTCCCCAAATGCTTGCTTTAGCATTTCATAGGTTTCCGTATCCGTTTTGGCGAGTCTTTGGCAAAATTTGATGCACACGCTATTCCGAAATCGCAGGAGGGTCGGTGTAATGCACTACCAAAACGCCCGTAACTAAGAAACAAATGCTAATTCGATGATGCCGGATGGCACACTGATTCACTATGAATGTAGGCCGCACTCCCTAGCAGCAGAAGCTCGTACTACTTCCGGTTCGCCCTCTATTGACACAGTCTGGAAACTTTGCGATCGCACCTCGTAAATATAAGCTTTCACAGCGACTGAAGTTGATGAAAGATTCCCGGGTTACAAGCCGCGTCAGGTGGCTGAACGGTTAATAAACCATATCTTCTGCCAACGTTTCGAGAACAGTCTCTGCTTTCATCCTTTGGGCTGCTGTGGCTTGTAACCCGAGAGTCTTTCATCAGATTCATTACTTTTAGAAGAGCGAGGAATAATGGATAACTTTCTGTGCCTCATAATGTTCAGAGAAATTGAAGCTTTTGTTTCAGAAAAATACCACCTGTTTATTTCTTGTGGAGAAGACATCAGGGGTCAGAATTTGTAAATGCCAGCCCCCTTTCATCATCACGTTGTCTTCATATTGGAAGTGTTTTTCTTTGAATTGCTTCTTCAGTGATCCTAAATGTTGGAAGTCACTAGGTGCAAGGTTAGGGCTGTATGGCATATGGACAAGACATTTCCAGTGAAACTGCTTCAAGAGTTGTATACTGGCATGAATTTGGGGTTGGTATTGTTGTACAGAAGGATAATTTTCCCTGTGACCATGGTGTTTCATCTCAGTGGCTTCCTTCAGATACCACAGTATTGTGCAATAACAGTACACATTCAGTGTTGCTCCATTGTCCAGGAACTTGTTTTTGAGAGGAAGTGTATTTCCACTTCATCAACACTGCCATTGATGTCAATGTAGGAACTCTGGGCACATCAGCAGTGAATATGGAATGTGTCAGAATGGTGTACAAAACCTTCGGGTGAATATTGCATGCGGACTGATGAGCTGTGCAGTGGTAGGCCATTGACCTCATCAACAGAATACAATGTGTTGTATCTGGAGGGCTTGCTGTGAGTGTATTCGAGATGGGTATCTTAGGAATTAATTGAGTGTAGAACAGAAAGCTTGTGTCACAGCGCAACTTCTGGATTAGTTTTGCTGGGAATGTCTGACCCTGTTATACAGCGCAGACACTGTGTTGAATTAATAAATGTCATTAACACACCCTTGGATGTTACTTGATGAACATCTCCATTATGCATAAAATATATTTTATCAGTCTAAATATTCTAACAGTGGTGTGTTACATTCACTGTTGCTGTTTTTCTGAGTTTGGTCCATTATTAAATGTACTGAAAAGAAGCCACTACATTAGGGGGTGTGGCTTTTCTCTTGTTTACAAGTGCCACAATGCCTTTTCTGTTGGGTTCATTAGAAGGGGCTGATCCCAGTCCAGGGATAGGGATTAGCAGAGCCAGTTACTGAAACGTAGTAACTTCGTTTTCAATTCTACTATATGATGGCTCAAGTAACTAGAAATGAAAAGACAGAGAGGAATGCACACAGAATATTGGTGATTACACATCCCCAGAAACAGCCACTTGTAATACAGTGTATATTCGTGGATAATTACGAGACTTCTTACAGATATGAGTGGAATTCAATGAGAATCATGTCATGTCTGTTGCTAGGTCTTGGTATTGGCAATATTAACCCTTCCCAGTGAAATTTCTTGTGTTATAAAATGTGCATAAAACTGTTTAAAATGACTAATATTATAAGGTATTTTATGAAGGTGGATTATTACATTACAGGTGCTCCATTTAGCAGCAGAAAACTGTGAAGTGACATGATTTAGATTTTTAATGTTAACTTGCAAAAGTGACTTGTGCATCACTGCACCCACTGCTTACTGAAATATATTACACTTTTCTTTCTCACATGTTATCAGAATTATTCTGTTTTACACATATAAAAACAAAGTAGATTATGTTCTGGGATGTAGCACCTTGAAGTCTGGTAGATATCGACTGACATTTCAGAAGAGCAATCATCCTAATGATGGAGGCAGTGTGTTCCTTTGAAATGTCAGTCAGTATCTACTAGATTACATGGTGCTTCATCCTAGGAGATAGCCATGTTCACTTCAGAACATTTAGACTATGCCATATAAAAGTCATTAAGTCTGGTATATATTTTGTAAATATAAACCTGAGTTAGTGACTTTTTTATTGCAGAATTTGTCTAGATCTAAAAATGGCTTTTTACTACATATTATATGCACTGGTCTTATATAGTATCTTTCATTGCAGTTTCTTTGCTTTATACACATCACAATTGACAAAAACATAAACCCATTTTCCTCTCTGACAATAAAATTAGACTGACCATTAGATCTTCCTTCTTCAGTTGATCTTGTTCTTTATCATGCCCAAAATAATGCCAAACAGTGTCTTGATATCTATGTTTGGAGGTTACCAGTTTGTGATTCTAGATCTTTAGTAAGGGGCATGTTGTGAATTTGCTGTTTGTTTCCATTCAGTGTAATTTCCTGCATTGCTAGGTCCAACACATTCAAGTCAAAGAAAAGGTTAAAGACATTCAGTAGCCTCATTTTTCCAATCAAAACTTGATGGTACAACTGTTTTATGTTCATTGTTTTGTACTGGAATAGTTGTGTTTGCTCCAGTGTTGAAATAACTCCAAGCCAGTTGCTTGCTTGCTGTTTTACCATGACTTCTGCTGCTGTCACACTCATTGCATCAGTACCAGTTATTTCCTGATCACTGTCACTGGATCTAAAGTCTAATGTAGTGTTACTGCTAATATTTAAAATAGACAATTTCTTCATCACACAATCTCCTCCATGCTGTGTTCAGTGCGTTGTCAAATGTAAAATGCACCCACTTAACACATTCTGAATATCAGTTACACACATAATGAACAAGGATTCCTACACTTGTACCTAAATTTTGCCATCTGTTTGACTCTTTGGTGTCATGAAGACTCACATGAACATTTGTGTCATCTGTGAATTTTGATGTCATATGGCACAGAGAATGGTAAATTGAGACTTTGTTTAAACTTCAGATATATCTTTCTAGTTTTCACATACAGGGCACTGATTGAAGTCCTTGAGTATATCCAGCTTCCACTCAGAAAGGGTTAAATATTTGAGATACTGACAGGCAATAAAGTTGCTTAGAAAGCAATGTAAGTCATTATAGACAGGCATAAACAACAAAATCATAAAGAAGAATGGTTAAAATTAAAAAAGGAAGATACAAGAGCAGTTTTAAATATACATTATTTAGAAAAGAATAAGCATATTGGATTTTATACTGAAATTTGTTGAACATTTTAGAAGAGAGATTGGCTGTAAGGTATATGAGAGTTTAATGAAATACAGCAGGACAACAGTAACGTTAATTTGATGTGGTCAAGAATTTGTTGGTGAGACGCCATAACATAACTTTGTATAACAGCATAACTTTGAAGGAATGAATTATTATGAATATGTATATATATAATTGAATTGTCACCCTCAGTGGACTAGAGGTTAGGTTCGCGGGTTCAATTCCGGCCGAGGTCGATAGATTTTTAAGGGTGATAAAAATCTGTAGCACAACTTCCTTCGTAGGGGAAGTAAAGCCGGCAGTCCCATGTCATAGATTACAGCATGTAAAAGAGCCTTGTGAGCATGATACGAGACGTTTCGTAAACAAAATTCAGCGGCCATTTCTCACCCAAGTCTCTTGTGATTCACTACTAGATTGCTCTGGCAGTCAAAATCAGGATTGATTAGAAATTGTGCAGTCAGTGGGCTGGTCACTCACTTCTCACAAATGCACACATCAAAAAATACCAAGGAAACCTCCGAAAGGAGGCGTTATTCTCTGGAAAGGGCAATAGGAAATAAAGAAGATATGACCATATGGTGTATGCAGATGATGTATTTATTCTGGCATGATGAAAGAAGGTAATGGAGGATGCCTTTAAAGATTTTATAGAAGGCACAAGAGAGTTGGGCCTACAAGTGAATGAGGAGAAAACAAAATATATGATAACCACTAGACATGTAAAGCAAAGTGAAGATCTTGATATAGACAGATTCCGCTTTGCCCATACAGAATTCAGATATTTGGGAGTGCAGATTACAGAGGATACTGATGCAAGGAGTGAAGTCAGTGGCTGTGATGACCCACTACTGGGTTAAGCTACTAACAGAATATATAATTGAATTAATTATAAAGTGGTTCCTATTTTTGATCATGCATGTGTCTGTTAATTGATTAAATCATCCAGTTAATTAACAGAAAACACTTCCCTAAAATAATTTAATACAATTGTGTTTTGATATAAGCCAGGTTTCATGTACGTGGTCATTCTGTTCCCAGCAGAGTTGTGTTTCATGAGAACTGTTATGTTGTAGGCACACTGCCTGTCTGGCTTGTGATCATCCTAATCATCATCACGATGTTCTGCGCATTCCTGCTGTGCAGCTTCTTGGGGATATGACAACGCAGGAGTTAGTCAGGGCGATGATGGAGGCAGCAAGGACCTCTGAAATGTCGGTGAACTTCTACCAGACCACGCAGTGCAACAACACAGAAGACAGCCATCTTCAACAGAATGCTTATTGACTCTACAGTTGTATACAGTTTACTCTCTTCCTCTTCTTATTAAATTGACCTCTTATGTTTATACAGTTTTATCTTTCTGTCTCTGTGATGTACTTACGAGAATGTGAGACTTCATGTTCTTACTGTGGTGCATATGAAGGTGGTTGTCTGCCAGGTTGTTGCTCCGTGTAGTGTGGTAGAAGTTACTGACGTTTCAGGGGTGCTTTCTGCTCTACAAAAGACAACCACCTTTGTACAGGGTAATATTTTCCTTTTGTTTCTTTGGGTCTTACAAGGGAATGGTCCGGTTGGTCATGTTGAAACCTCACCTGAAATTTTGCTCATCTACAGAGCCCATCTAGTAATGATAATACACAAAATTTCAGCTGCTGATACGCTGCGCAAGCGCCTGGCCCACGCTCTCCGTTGCAGTGTACTGGTGAATACCGTGCCACTGCTTGCGCACTGCCATCAGACGCATGTGCAATGGCACGAATTTTAAATATACATTCGAATTTTGAGCAATTTTTTCACACCCTTGCACAGTATATCAGCAGTTGAAATTTTATGTACAATCACTACTAGATGGGCTCTGTAGACAAGCAAATTTTCAGGTGAGGTTTCAACATGACCAACGGACCATTCCCTTGTTAGTACAGTGAAACCTCTATCTATCGTTCCCGGAACTATCGTTTTCCCGGATGCATCGTCCGTTTTGTTCGGTCCCGAATACATCCCATATAAAATAATGTTACATTTTCCCGCTTCTATCGTTCCTCGAACTATCGTTTTATCGCATCGATCGTTCAAAAATCTTAGTCCCGGCCCACAATTTTCCCGCAATGATCGTTTCTGAGAAATTAAAATGCTGGGTTTTGAGATAAATTAATACCGAAAGACGCACAATGTTTTTGGAATACACAGTAGCGGTAACCTGTTATGTCGCCCAACCAGCACAGATCCTTTTGGAATGAGGGGTCAGCGGTGCAGGGGTGATAGTTGGAGTGAATGGCGGTGCTCATTGTCAGAAATTTTACGATTTTAATTAGGGTGCACTCATATTTCGTTCCAGCGATGCCAAATGGCATGTGCACTGTGAATTTCTTCACAAATGCTTTTATTACAAGTACAAAGGAAAGGCTGGCGGCACTTTTCATTCTTCTGGTTCATCTCGTTTCCAGTGGTTCAGTGTCTTCTACGGCTACGTTTCGTTGAGTTCGGCAGTAACAGTATTTCCATTCTTCCTGTTATTGTCCGCAAAGGGGGTTGGAGTGGTGAGGAAGACGAAGACGACGAATGCGAGCCCGAAGCTTTGCCGAGTTTTGCCGAAGAACACGCTGCATTGGCGAAAGTGAAGTCGTTCTTTTATGCGCTTAATATTAGTGAACGTGACGAGGAAAACATTTTAAACGTGGAAAGTGCTCTGTTTGGTCTAAAACGTAAAGTTTCGACAAACCAGTTATCCATTAAAGACCTTTTTGGTAAAAAGAAGTAACTTTGAAAGAGAAACATTGTTTTTTTTTAAATTTTTAATGCTTTCCCGCACCTATCGTTTTCCCGCATCTATCGTTTTTATTTCCCACCCCCGCCGAAAACGATGCATCGAGGTTTCACTGTATATTTAAGGATTAGTGTTTAATGCTACATTGATATCAAACTGGTGAAGTTATTCAATTAAGTAAGTATTATTGGCTTTACCTGGACATATAGATTGGATTGGCAGTCTGTTAAATTTCTGTTGCATAGAGCTGTCTGTGTGTTCCAAGATAGCATAACATGGTTAAATCATGTTAATGTAACCTATTGTAGAAATAACTGTGACAAATGTGTGGATATCCTGACAAAGAAGAGTAATTGAAGTGGAAAATTAGCCACAAGGTGAAGTATTTTATCTTAGAAAATGGGTATCTAAAGGACTACTTTGGTTTAACAAAGGAAGGTAAGAAGCTTTAATTATTTCTTGCATCTCTTAAATTGTTTTATTTGCTCTGAATCCAGGTTACAGTTACTTCCTATCTCAAAAATAGTCACCAGTGAGTTTGATATAAAAGAGAATGTTCATAAATAATTATGCAGTGTGTGGGTAGAGAACAGGGTGTTTAGGTTTTATTACATGTAAGAAATTAAGTGCATAAGTTATAATTGTTAACTACTGTCAGGATGACTAATTCACATTATATTGTCAGTGTAGATGTTGAAAGCTCATGCTGTTTCACGTATCTGTCATTACATTTTACTTTTCTTGTTTGTTAATTTTTATGTTGTTGAATGATTCACATGCGACATTCATATTGACATCTTGTCTAGTCAGCAGTTCATTCTGGCTTCCATGCAGATCACTTTTCTTCGACAAAGTCAGGTCTCTGTGAATGTAGGAAACAAGGTACTGGCACTAAAGATGGCCCACAATTTTAATTTAGCAGTAACTGTGAAAATCAGTGCATGCAACACTTGTTGATACCTGCTCACTCTCAAGTTGTCTGCTCACAAGACCAAGGACAGAATATAAATTCCTCGCTGCTGGTAGTCGCAAATGTCCAAGAATTTCTGATGATGAACTTTTAACAAATTCAACTAAGCAAATTTCCTAATATTTACGTGGAGTTAATCATGGTTAATCACTTATTATTATACATAGAAATAAAGTTTATTTTATGTATTTCTATAAGCTGTTAAGAGTTTAGGGCATTCCTTATTGCAAAGTTGAATAGCAACATAAATATTTGGTAAAACATGAAATTCCTAAGATGTCCAAGCTGTTAAAACTCTGATATTTCTGCTTGTTTGTAAAAATAAAAAGTAAAAACCATTAGCAGTGCTAACAATGTTTTAAATTTGTAGTCATCTTTTATTTTTGCGAATTGTTCAGCTAAAGTTGAGTTAAATGCAACTGTGGCAAAATTTAGTAAATAGCTGCACAATGCAATTTTCATCTTGTTATTTTTAAAGTGCCTTTCATTTTAATCTTGCACCTACAAATACATTTTGTAATAAATACTTGTTCCCTAAACTTCTTGCAATTCTTTAAAAATAATGTAGATGGGCCACCTTCGGACCCTCATGTCACAAAGGTGGGCTACATGTAGAGTTTTCTGTTTTGGTTTGTGGTTTCAAAATCCTGTAACATTTTCACAATGTTTGTATGCCCCTTTATTCTCACTTGCCTAGGGTTCAAGGGTGCAAAATTTAGAAATTCTAGTTGCAGTACACAAAATTAGAAAAGTTGCCAAACTCAAAAGGACCACCTTTGGCACTTGTACATTAATCTCTGCCCTCTGTAGTTTAGAGGCCATGCCCCCTGTGTCATACATCATATGCAATAAAACAGAATTCCAGCCAAAAATTATACAGTATCATACCTGTGAGCAGAGTCCAAATAGGTTAGAAAATCATATCCAAGACATTTAAAACAAAAAGAGAACCTTCAAGTTGCAGATTTTCTTTCTTTATTGTACCTATATGGAGTTTGGTACTTAACATAAAAATGAAGAAACAAACAAGCCTTTATTTCAGGACCTTATTGTAGAAATGTGTCTTTCATGTTTCTTTCCTTCATACTTTTTCCTTTTACTTGGGGACTATTTGGTGTTTGGGTACGAAATGGGTGGATTTTCTGTCTATCTTACTAGGCCAGTAGAAAAAGGACCTGTGTTTATGAAGTCTGTGGTGTGAAATAGGATCTCAAGCTACTCAGACTTCTGCTAATGAACTCGGAAATCTAGTGGAGACTTAGTTTGTTTTACTATCATCCATCAGATTCGCAGAAATTAACAATTTGATTTAAGGAAGTTCTAAGGAGAACTTGAGGCCTACTTTCAAATTAGTAATTATGCAATTATTGATATCCTTCTGTCCAAAACTTTCACTAATATGAATTCCTACTACCTGAAATTTACCAGACATAACCTCAGAGTTTCACACTGCTGCCACATTTGAAACTTTTAACATATATAAAAAAATTGTTACAGAATATGTGTATGTGTTTACTCGTTATCTCCATGCCATGTTTCACCTACTTAGCTGCAAGGGTTTATCAGTTCTTTCTATTGAACAAAAGGCAAACTATGTTTTATGCCAGTACCGTGCTCTTATTTTACTTGTGCTAGAACACATGCCAACAAAAGTTGAGCCCTCTTTCAAAGATCTGTTACCACAAAAAGCTTAATGGCATTGCAGTAAGTGCTAATGTCACTCTTATATGAGTAATTTGACCAATAATCATGTTGAAATAATCTACATAGGGAGTTAAAAATGTAAATACTGATTTGCCTCTAGCAGTATGGTGTCCATACCAAGTTTTATAAAATCTTATGGGCAATTCATACTTTTTCTTTGCAGACACATCTGCTCACCCAAGGGGATGTTATCACTTACAGTTGAATGTTGCAAGTTTTATATGTGGAAATCTGTTGGACCTAATATCATTTAGGTCACCTATTATCATAATCAGCAGCAGTAAAGAATTAATAGGATATTTCTAAATCAGACACCACATTACTGAAAGCTTCACTTGGTAATCTGAACATAGATAGAAATTGTTACATTTTAACTCAAGTTTTTGAATGTGGTATAGGTTGGGAACTCTGGCCTGCCAGCAGTCGGTTACTTCCTGCTGTGCATATGTCACATTTTTGTAATATTACAATGCAGAATTTGTGATCTTGTATTGTCATAATTGTATTATATATTTGTATATAAGGTTTTAGTAGGTGAACCTTACATTTTTTGTTCATTTCAGTTTGTATTGTATTGTGTATATTAACTGTGTATTTTATTTATATGGAATACAGAATAATTTATCATTTGAATATGTGGTATTTAAATTTATGCATCCTGGTACAACTGCTTCATATAGAAATGCTTGATTTGAATCTAAGCAAGGGAACCCAGATAGTCATTTGCTTGAATCCTAAATTAGCCAGAAATGTTTATTTCCTGCAGTTGTGAATATGTTCACAATTAGTAGTAGCAGTAGAAAGAATAACACTTTTCATTTTGGGGGTACAGATCTTTTGTTAAACTTGTTGGGCATGATCTCAAAGGTAATTGTTTACTTATAAACAGTATTTTATATGCAATCTTTAGATATGCTTATGACTTATCTGCATGTCAAATTTCATGTGCATAGCCTGAACCAGTCACCTTCAAACTGAAAGATAAGTGTAGAATTTTTGCAGGTGCCTTTTTATTGTTTTACATTTTACACAATAATTGCTCTACAAAATGTCAGTATTTTTCTGAGATTTATTTCTGTTTATCATTTCAGGACCCTAGATGAAGTGGCACTAGTGTTGCTTCAACCTTACTGCTTTCTGTGCAAGCCATATTGTTGCTAGTGAGTGTAGGAAATTAAAAAGTTTGAAGTTGGAGTGGCTTACAGAGGTATAATGCTCATACAGTATTGTGAAAATTAATGCTTATCACAATTTACTTGCTAGTTGGAACATAATTTTTCCAGCTCTGGTAAAATAATAAGGGTGTACACTGGAAGATGTCTGTAAATCATTAATTGGGTGTGAATAAGAAGAAAGCTGTTATACCCTCTGTAAGACACGGTCCCTCAATCTGCTTGGAATCGCTAAGAAAACTATGACATCAGAGCTTAAAACCAGCTACGTTCTAAATACAAACCATGCATTATTTCTGTGTCATTCAGCTACGACCACTGAGCACCATGAATCATAACATACCTGTACACTTGTAGTGACATTGTTGTCTGTCTTCTGGGTTGTAACACCATGTGGACTTGCAGGTAGACACCATTATTTTTGGAGAAACATGCTGTGGCTATCTTTAGGACTGAAACTCCTGAAGATAAAGACAAAATGCTTCTATGAAAAACTGGTGTTGACCAACAAGAAACACATTCTTTTTCCATGATCAAGGCTGAAGACCCTGACGATGGAGACAGCATGTTTCTCAACCTTGGTATTAACCTACAAGAAACAACTAAGCAGGTTGAAGAGACAAAATCTGCAGAAGAGATAGTGATCTGCGCCTGCGCAAAGCATAACGTCTGCTGTTACTCATAGGAGCTTGGGTGAGGGAGTTTACATTGTACAGAAATGTGTGCAGTTGTTATGTCCGTAGACAAAGACGATGTTTTCAGAACTGATACTACGACTCGTCCGTCACTCTCGCCAGAGCGATGACGCATGTGACAGGTCACCCACACAGTTCTCGATCAGCAAGTTAAATAGACCTATCACTATGCTTTTCTTTTGTTGCTTCTATGATACGAAACATTAACGATTCTGGCAGCCAAGTAACTCGCCTCGTGTCCGGCCTATGAAAACAAGTTTCCCGTCATCTTCATCGAACCCTGTATCGATCCACAAGTAGCAGCCAACACGTGACTCGCACATTTAGCAGTTTTGGATAGCACAGTGAACACTGCGAAATATACGCCTACGTTTGCGTTAATTAAATGCAAAGAAGGAACAAAAATTATTTTTTTAAAAATCTTAAAGAATATTTTACTGTCTGCTGTTTCGTGACTTCTTGGCTAACATTGTGTTACCAGAAATAAATATTACAAATTGTTTAGTTTTTCTTGTTTCATTATTTTACCTGTTACTTCTTCTTCCTCTGTGTCAGGTGTACGATTAGAATGCGTACATTAATATCAATCTCACCATCAATGATACACGGCATTTTTATCAACGAGACTAGGGCGACCGAGTAATTCTATCCAATACAGGAATTGCTGCTACCTACAAGACCAAGTCATGGCCTTATAATCATTTTATCTGATTGGGGGGGGGGGGGGTTACCACTGAAATTTAATTTAAATTTCTTTTGTGTCGTTATTTGAATGTGTTAAAAGTTCCACATATTCAGTGCAATTCAGCCCATTTCGAATTAACGCTGTCACACTTCTCCCTGGCACTAAACACGATTTCAGCCTTGGCTTTCTCTACTGGAAAGGTCTTACAGATCCTACGTTCCTCGAAAATGACAGGTCAACGAAGAGAGACGCCGGGCCTCCAGTGGGATTCGAAATTGCTGTCCGAATTTAGGCGGTGTATACCGTGCGATATTATAATTGGTTGTGCCTCTTCTATTACTACACTACGATTATTACAATTCATAAGAATCACAGCTAAATTGTATTTCCTTGAATATCGTTAAATATCGACTATATCGAAAATGTTTTATATAAAAGTTATAGATCTTAGTGTGATCGATATTTTATGTTATGTAGCAGTTGTTTGTATAATGTGCTAATTTTGATGAAAATTACAATGTATATTTAGTTACTTATCTTAGGCCATAATTTTTAAGTTTTTAAGACAGCAAAGTCAGTACTAGGTTAGTGTGCTTGCCATTAGAGAAATTTATCGCTGTTTCTCAAAGGACATTAAGCATCGTCTTCTCTCCAATTTTGCTGCAAGACGTATGGTGAACCACCAGCCAACCCCGAGGTTTGGTTAAAATATCGACTTTCTTGAGACCGGAAGTTTCATATCTGTGTTTGCCTGACTTGGCGTTCCTACACTCAAACACAGGGTGCATTACAATTCGGTTCATGGTTAAGTAAGTCGGTGTCATGAAAACTGAAGGCGAACTCCTTGTGGGAGATATTTGATGGAATATAATTTTAGACTACTGTATTCTATTATCTTACATCGCGTAGTTTCTCCGTTTTTCATCTCTGGAAGACATAGGCTTATATGGGAGGATGGATCTTATAGAAATAGGGATCAAAACGGGATTTGGTCCTTAAGCTTCTGCAAATGGTCGCATTTATTATTCCTTTAATTCTAACAAATGGGCTGCAGATCTAAGCATTGTAGGCCACTGATTTCTGATTACATCCGTTGTCAATCTTGCGCCATTAGCCAGCGGGAAGTATTGTATTACGTTGTATCCCTGTGCGTGCCAGAAACGTTCTTTTCAGAGTTAAGCCACGCATTGTGGTTGCGATTCGGACGGCAGAAATATTGGAAACTTGTTGTCATAGCAACGGTATGCGCGACCAGCATATGTAGTTGTTTCAGGGAAATTCTGTACCTTAGGCGCGTCACACAAAGAAATCTAGTTGCAAGAAATCAGATTCTTAAAACTGGAAACTTTTATTTCATCGAAAGATACAAAAAGGCAAAAATTGTATTTGCAGCTTGGGAAAGAATTTACGAAGATGTGGAGATATAGGTGAGTCACATTTTTTGTCGGAGCGTGATGTCACAATCCTAACGGTGCGAAAGGGAATTAAGTAAATGTAGCATCTTTTCTTAATTTGTTTACAATCTTTCGGAACGAAATATTCGAGTGTGTGATAGGTAATGGGAAAGTTCTGTAATAAAAACGTAATTTTATTACAATATGTTGTCTGAAAATTAATGTTGTAACACTACAGTAATGATATTTTTTATTATAAAATTGTTAGAAAATCATTGTAATTTATAATAGATCTTGATTGAAACTATGACACGTGGTGTTAATCTTTGCACTTGCATTCTGTACATACTGTCTAATTAAGGGCTTATTTCCATTGCTACTGCAGAAAAACGGTGGGCCGCAGGAAATACGCTCTCAATGCTGCTGCAGTTGTTTCGTTTCAGCTGTTCTGATGCTGGTCGTTCTGTCTGCCCAACTTTTTATCATCTTCTTTATTTTCCACCCAGTCCTCTTGTACGTACAGAGTGTTATCATTCAGACCTTCGGATTCTCGTATGAAGTTACGAAGTACTCACGCCCCTCTGACAACTGCAACGACTTTCTTTCGTACGACATATAAGGCTCTCCAGCAGTCGAAACTTAAGGTCATCATCCCTACACCGCTCACACTACAATTGATTATTATATTTCGAATTGTCGGTTTTCAACATGGGCGCGTACGTATTCGGATATGCTTTATCAGCACAGAACGATTTTGTCCAACATAATACGGCAGTGATGTGATAGTGACGGCTTCGAGTTCCTTAATTCCTAGCCAGCAACGAAGCCTAGATGTTCGAAACACCTTCATTACTACCTCTTCACAAGTCACCAACATCGACCGTAACGAAACAGATAATGGCATCGATATAATCGATAAGTTTAACATAAAAGAAGCCTTTATAATTAAAAGTCCCCGATCTAGAATTACTAAATATTTTCACATGAATATATTTACAGTCAATAGACCCCAGGCAATAGAGTAAATTTTACAGCAATTCAACGGTCTGCAATGTGTCTCCACATAACAGTATGGGTACTGGCATGCACTCAAGTGACTTCAGATGCTTCTTTTACAACTTTGATAGTTGTAGGGGCCCCTCTTATGAAATTACATGAGCGTACAAAGTGAAGCTTTCTCGGCGACTGAAGTTGATGAAAGACTCTCGGGTTACACGCCGCGTTAGGTGGCTGAACGGTGAATAAACCATATCTTCTGCCAACGTTTCGAGAACAATCTCTGCTCTCATCCTCAGGTTAGTTTCCCATCAGCGAACGCGCAACAAAGGATCAGATTTATTACCCAACATCCCTGTAAGGATCCTTTTTACTCGGCATTGCATAAAACCGCTTAATAGATCTGCATCTCAAAAGAAAAGCGGTTCATGATTAATGGAAGCAATACAGTTTATGCGACCATCCATACAAACCAAATGAAGTTATGAGAAACCCAGTAACCTGCCTTCAAAGTGCTTAATTTCAGTCGACTCAGAAATTGTCGCCAACAGCTACGGTTGTCAGGTCGCCTTCTTTATCGTTGACTGAGGGAGTGACGTCAGACATTCATACTCCAGGTACTCAGAATGTGAAAACTCAATTGATGTCATACTGGACAGTACAAATATGTTTGTTGTTGGATTGTTCTGTATGATTTTATAGCGATTTATGTTAATGCTTTTTATCCCACATCCCACATTAGGCTACCACAAAGAATATATCAAAAGGCAGAAAAGAAGCTTCTAACTAACTAGATGACTTACGGAACCCGAAAGTTCATTACAGAATTAACAAAAGTCCTCCACAGGCTGATTGTGAATTATGAATAAAAAGCGACAGTGATCGACAGAAATTTAAAATTCTATAAAATCTTTGGGAAGACCAAGGAATGCCTCAAACCTCAATTAGCATAACCAGTCTCCTAACTAACTAAATGGCTTACCGAACCCGAAAGGTCATTACCGAATTAACCAAAGCCCTCCACAGGACCCTGTCCTGGGTCAACAAAATCCAGTCTCCTTCAACTCCCATCTCCCATAGATCCCCCCTGACTTTATCCTCCCATCTACGTCTAGGTCTCCCCAGCTGCCTCTTCCCCTCAGGCTTCCCAACCAATACCCGGTGCACACCTCTTGTTCCATCCATGCGCGCTACATGCCCAGCCCATTTCATTCTTCTCGACTTAATCACCCTGACAATATTGGGGGAGGAGTACATATTTTAAAGTTCGTCATTATGCAGTTTTCTCCATGCCCCATCGTCTTCTCTCCTAGGTCCAAATATCCTCCCCAACACCCGATTCCCAAACACCTGCAATTTGTGTTCCTCCCTCTGAGTGAGGGACCATGTTTCGCACCCATACAAAACAACAGGCAAAATTATTGTTTTGTGTATTTTAAACTTTAGTTCTTAGAAATCAGACGGGAAGACAATATTTTTAGCAGAGAAACTTCTAATTACTCTGAAGTAAATTTACAAGGGGGACTGAGGAAAGCTATGAAATGCCTTAATAAACTATAATTCTCTAATTTTTCCAGTTCGTCATCGTCTGTCTTCCCGCTTATTCTCTGGATTGGTGGATCGTCAGTTATACAACAACGCTGTTTCGTCTGCAGCAGCTATTTAGCGTCAAATAATAGCGTTCAGTGAGATATAAAGATTGGAGGAGAAGCGGTCATTATCTGTTTCAAGGTATCATCTGCCTAGAGGGACTGAAGAAAACATCTATATTTTTGTAATTCAGTGAGGTCAGATCCTAGCCGAGATTTGAACATGGCAGCTTCTGAGTGCAGGTAACAAGCTTTGCCGATTGAACCAATTGGCTCGACTATCTGTTGCCCAACAGAGCAGATTTAACTATGCAACCCACCGTTATTTCGTGTGGATGGCAAACTTGGAGTCTAACTCTAAGGGAATAAAACCGAGGAGAAGGTTGAAGGAGTCAAGACAAAATTGCATGAGGATTTTCGTATTTTGTGCCCTTCATAAAATAATAACAGATGATCAGATCAAGGATATGAGATTGGTGGGGATGTAGCAGGCATTTCAGAGGTGAGAAATGCACATTAGCTTTCTTCAAGTAGTGCTGCACTTTGCAACCCCAGGTGTACAATTAGACAGGATAAATATATTAAAGTGGGTCTTGAAAATAATGTATGAGTGTTGTTGACTAGATTCGTCTGGATCTGGTTAGGAAGCAATGGCTGAGAATGGGGATGATAATAAAATTTTGTGTTTCGTAAATTTCGGAGCATTGGCCTCGGTCAAAATAAGGCCTACTGGAAACGCTGCACCAGCTTCTTAGACACGATAAAAAGTACAGAATTTTACCTTAATTTTATAATTAAGTTTAAACTCTGTTCTTTGGTATATAATATATTATTTATGTCTGCCTTTAATTTGGGAAGTTCTTAAATCTTAACCCGGATTATTTTTATAGTACTGAGTGACTAAACATTTATTTACTGTGTCCTTCCTTACATAGGTCTAGGGCATTGTGACATATTTTACACTTCTGTCAAGGGTTTCGCGAACTACAGTTCTGGAATGACTGACCAAGATTCGTCTCGATTTTTACGGGAATGTAGACTTGTTAATCTGAAATAGAAAAATATCGTGTTACATTAAACAACAGTGAGTCGAAAGGAAGAGACAGTCGACCAAAACCGTTAAAACAAAATTTAAAAAAAAGACTTCCGCATTTACCGGCATTTAGACTTTTCAGTCAAGTTTTAGCAGTTGAGAACACATCAATAATAGTTTGAAAGTTGATCATTCAGGTTAGTTACCTCTGCTGTTCCAAAGGTTGCACTGACCTGGTTCGAATGTGACCGTGTGGGTTCAACTCGACAGCTTTCATAACGCTTGAATGCTTAACCAGCCTTCGTAGACGTTGACACGTGAGTGGCGCTGGGCGCCAGACAGTCGCAATTGACATTGGAAAAATTAATCTTCTACCTGTGGCGTGCGTGACGCAGTCCTTCAACGCGCATTTGCTGCTTGTGCAGTACAGTTGGAAATATAGTCTATTCAACTGGACAAATGTTCATTTAGACAACGTCATAACTCGCCTTCTTCTTACCCTTTTTCTTAATCTTTACAGTCACATGTACTCATTTTATAGGAGGTTGGATGACCTCCAGAGGGCGATGTGATGGCAAAAAGACGTCTCTGTCCCTGCCAGTAATCGAATCCTGGTCGTCCAGCCCGCTACCAGTCCATCATAAAGATGTAACGTCTCGTAGTATGTCTAAAAACGTCAGCCAAATTGAATTTCCGTAGAAGCTACTTAAACTACAGAGAAGGGCCTTGCAATTTGAGAGACCTCCATAATACTGAGAATATTTTACACACCAAGATGTCTAATATATGTTAGGGGCTACATAAAACCGAATAATCCTTTATACTAAATGGAATTTAGGATTAAATCAGGGATGTTTTGAATCTTTAGTAACGAAAGTTGAATGCAATCTGTTTGTTATTTTGTTAATCTGCCCCCCCCCCCCAAATTCTAATACAACTATCTAATGTTTACATTTAACTCTCGTTATATGCGGGGGTTGCGTTCCTGTAAATCGTCGCTTATAACTTGATATTAAACTAGCACGAAATTTCTTTGTTTATGAATTTATCATCTCCATCACATTCCCTGATAAGCCTGGAGAAGTTTCGAAACAGGTACTTAGACTTTAAAATTTGGTCACGGATAGGATATTGATGTTCTTAATAACACTGAAATAAAACCGCGGATAGCGAAAGAACGTGTAGCGATAGTCACCTATTACCTTCAAATATATCTACATTTTAAAATTATAGCAGTGGTCTTGTGTTTATCATAACTCAGGGCCACGTGAAGCCTTAATCCGACGTTGACAGGGGCATATTTGTATGCCCTAAGCCAGGATTCGAAACTGCGTTCCTAGTGTGTAAGTGATCTTATGCCTTACTGGCATGAATCAAGACATCGGCACTGCGACTGTTTTATGTCTCAGCACAAACGCTTCACCAGCGTACATTAAAGTGTGGAGATTTATCTTGTTTAAAATTGTTGGTAGGAAAGATCCCTAACGCACTCGAAGGGGACTGTTTTAGCACTCGCCTGTAGGGGCTTTGGAAATCGACAACGAATCTCAGTCAGGATAACCGGTTTCCTGACCGAGATTCAAGTAATGTGAACGCTTGCGGAAACGCTGTTAATATTTTCCAGACATAACTGTCGCTAAAATAGATAGCGCTGAGTTGGTCCGTAGGCTAGAAGACAGAGACGATTTGCTTTGTTGTGGAAGGTGAATTACCTTAAGACGTCTCATCTGAATAACAGAGTTGGTGTTAGTCAAGGAGTGATTTAATATGCTCAATACACCAAAACTTACGGCAGCGAAAATGAAAATGGCTCTCTCCTCGGTTGTTGCGCCGTGTAGTCTTGTAGAAGTTTATCGACGTTTCAGAAGTGCTGCTGCCTCCATCTTCAAGGCAATTGTCCCATGTCACAACAACCCAGAGGACAGGAACCTTTATATGAACTTATTTTACCTTCAATAAAATCTTCTCAGGCAATCAGCCGGGTTAAATGGTTACTCTAGTAAACCGACGTTTCGGGAACAAACTCTGTCCCCATCTTCAGGGTTCTGATGTGACTGGATCCTCGGAAATCGCTTGTGTAACTGCCTGCTCGGGACCAATGCACATGTCCGGACCCAGGTCCCTTATGAACGCTAAATTACTTATCTGATGAAACTCGGTATGAACATGTCATGGGAAGTTGTGCTGACTTCCTTAACATGAACACACCCAAGACACGAAACAGATTAAAGTTTCAGTATTTTCGTTTTTCTGGACTTGATCCATCATTCAGCACGCTAGTCCCTTGATTAGGATTAGCCCCTTCTGTCGGACCCAACAGAATAGGTATTGCCTCCCAAATACAGTATCAGATCTCCCGCGAGGTAGTAACTTCGTTTTTAGAATACTGAACGATGATTAATTCGAGAGAAACAGCAATGCTGGATGTAACGTACCATCGCCAGAAACCTTTAGAGCTAAATCAAAGTTTCGCGGCCAGGAAGCAAACCAAGGCCCTTGTCCCGTAGGAGGTCGCGTAACGGTCGTCTCTGTTTAAGGAAACTGGTCTGCCCGTATACAGACCAACGGCCAAACAACCCACGTACTAACCGATCAACACTCGTTACTTCAAAATTATCTCGTGGGTCGTGTGACTCAGCATCCAACCAACCGTCGCGAATATAGTTACTGGTTGCCATGTCAAGACGGATGTTGATACTATAGCTCTCTGCACCGCACACCCCAGAAATAACGCACACAACATAAGAGGCAAACAACTGCTAATTGACCAACAACCTAACCAAATAACTAACAAACCAACAAAACTCTTAGCTAGACAATTTTCTGCGTAACCATCCAACTATCTGATTGACTAGCCAACGGACTAAATAACTAATTGGTCGTCTAATTAACCGATCAACTAAATAACTAACAAATAAACTTATTAATTTGTTAAGAAATTAGCAAATTAAGCAACAAACAAGCAAACAAACAAATTAAACAATGTAATTTACTAAGCAATCAACTAAATAGCTAATCAAACTCGTGCATAAATGATCACTATCTAACCAATGAACCAACAAACTAATATTCCCCCATGCCCTCGAAATGCAGATGATACAAGCCTACTTTAATGACACAGTTAACACAATAAATAAGAACTACAAAGGAAAAGGTGGATCTGCAGTGTGAAAATCTAAGTATCCTTGAATATCGTGCTTTAACACGTTTATTTACGTCAGGCCTAAGCTTACAAGCCGCCACTGAAATTAAGCCAATGCAATTGAAATTTTGCTGATTACACAAAATAATATTCTAAGTGACTCGTTACGAAACATGGTCTCTCACTCTGAGGGAGGAACACAGATTGCAGGTGTTCGAGAACAGGGTGTTGAGGAGGATATGTGGGCCTAGGAGAGAAGACGACGGGGTCTGGAAAAAACTACATAATGACGAACTTAAAAATATGTACTCCTCCCCCAATATTGTCAGGGTGATTAAGTCGAGAAGAAGGAGATTGACGGGGCATGTAGCGCGCATGGATGAGACAAGAGGTGTGCACCAGGTATTGGTTGGGAAGCCTGAGGGGAAGAGACCGCTGGGGAGACCTAGACGTAGATGGGAGGATAAAGTCAGGGGGGATCTATGGGAGATTGGAGTTGAAGAAGACAGGATTTTGCTGGCCCAGGACAGGGTCCAGTGGAGGGCTTTGGTTAATTCGGTGATGACCTTTCGGGTTCGGTAAGCCATCTGGTTAGTTAGGAGACTGGTTATGCTAATTGAGGTTTGAGACATTCTATGGTCTTCCCAAAGATTTTATAGAATTTTAAATTTCTGTCGATCACTGTCGCTTTTTATTCATAATTCACAATCATCTTCCAATTCGATTTCATGCAGCTGGGAATCGTCGTTGAATGGAATGAGAAATCTGTCATGAGACTCGCTTCTTATCGAGGCTTCTCGATATTTGCCTAAGGACCTCGACACAAAAACTAAGTGACTGTAGAGGTTTACATCGTCTTGGGCGTGGTTCAGATGCTAGGAATTAAACGGTTTGTAGAACATTTTGGGCTTTCTCAGAAAAGTGTGTTTGTATTATGGTAGTCTTATGCTCGTGATACAGTCTGGTTGCGGAAATATATCCCACCAACTTTATTATCCCATATTTTCGTAGCTGCCCTCTTCTGGAAATAATTCGGGATAACACTTTACAGACTTGAGATTTGATACCTTTGTGCTGTTCCTAGAACACCGAAATAAATTTACATGTTTAGAAGCGTCGTTAGATAATTAATTCAAGGATTATCACATATGCATTAATACAAACAATTATAAATGACACAATACTGCAGATAGCTATTAGATCGACTTGATTCGGTCTGGAAGAAATGGAAGTCGGATTTAAGTGGTGTACGGGTAACATATTAAAAAATAAATTCTGTGATCGGGCTAGAACTGCCCAATTGGTCATCGAGCTGGGTAAAATTCTGTCATGTCGGCCCGTCACTATGTCTCAACTCAACATCAATTATCATTGTATTATTAAATCCATGCTGATGATGAAGTACCATTTAATAAATCAAGAATTAGACACAGAAGCCTGCATTGCAGGCTAACTCTGCATTCTATCTGGAAGTACATTATGTCCAAATAGGAAGATTGATGTCTCGTAGGTTCTGTTCAAGCGCAAAGGAAACATCCCTCTAAAATGGGGTGGGGATGAGATCCCAAGGGTCATGAGCAGAATTTCATTTCTCTTTCCGCAACGCCAGAAGGCTTGGCGCCTGCCCGACCCCAAATGCTATAAAACGACATCGACCGTCACACAGCTTGCAGATCCCTCCGTCGACACAACTCCGTCCTTTCTCTCTTTCTCTCAAGCACTTCCGCTTATGAAATTACGATGAAGCAAGGTCATTCTTACAGAACTAACAACTGCCGTTTCCAAAATCAAATGATTCGGTGTCGAGTTTACAACAGCCCGAAGCCCCGTGTAACAGTTAACACCCAGCTCATCCCTCAAGCAACAGGAAATTCCTTGTCGGCTGTCCACTTGTTTGTCACATTCCCGTCATCATCATCATCATCATCCTTTCCCGTATTAGGCCGCGAGGCCTGTTACGGTCTTGTATTTTCCGTCCATCTCTTCTGAGGTCGGCCGAGGGATCCTTTCCCAGCAGGGCAGTATTTCAAGATTGCCTTTGGGAATCTACTGTTGGTCTGGACAGCTGGAAGCTGTAAGATGGCACCCCCATCACTGGACTCGCCCTCCTTCTGGCTAGCAACCAGAGGGAGGTTAAAACACTCTGCTTTCAAGTCTTGTACAGGGAGAAGCCGGACGGATCTCAATGATGTCACATTCCCATCTACTTTTTATATTCTGCTTCCGCGACCTGAGAAATCACCATGTCGTGACGTCAACGGATCCACATAAAATATTTCTTAAATTGGTATCACAAATTAATAAGCTTCTTAAACAAACAATTTAATACCAATAAAGCATCCTTTAATTCAAGATAGGTGCGGGGAAACAAATTTACTGCTTAACCCTTTTGGATGGAAATCGATTAAATAACCTATAGGAATTCAATCTGTACCGCAAAGAAATCACAACTCTTCACCATTACGAAGATCAACTCGTTAATGCTGGTTAAGGAAATAATTACTGTATGCAGCTAGAATTATACGAAACCCATTCTATGCAAAATGAAGAGTTATTGGTTGTCGAAGTAGGTGGAACACATAGTTACCATTGAGCTTCAAAGATTTGATATTGGCCTGCGTTTATGTAATTGACGACTAAGAATACTTCTGAAAAAGTTTTACTCTGTCATTTGAAATGCAGACATTAAATTTAATTGGCTTTCAGACGCACATAATATCATATCAGGAAGACAGATTTATTGGTACAAAATACGTATCTAAAGAAACCTATATTTATTACTGTGAACTAATGTGTTATTTTACATTGCAGTTGGGATAGTCGTCAATTTTGTTGTAGAAGGGACTTCACATTTGGCGGGTGTTACGGTGCAAGAACAACTACCTCATCCATTGCAGATGTGTTGAATCAATAACGGTGATAACTAGTTATTGATCAAAATAGTATCACCACATGACACGTTCAGGGAGGGGTGTCTAGAAGCCGGCAATATAGTTCTCTGTTGATGGCCGTCTTTTGTAACACCGTGTTGTATTCTGCAAGTTTACCAACGTTTAAGAAGTCCTTGCTGCCTCCATTTGCAGGGCACTAATCGCCCTGATGAAGGAGGCAGCTACAACCCAAAAGACAGCCATCTTCGTATTCACCGCCGAGAAACCCACAAATCCTACTTAGCTCTCTGTTGTTAATGATTGATATCAAATCTGTGGAGCACTCCCCCTAAAATGTTAAGTGATGGAGGTGAATGCCTGAAATATTCTTGATTTTCTGTCGGAGAAATCAAAGCAATAAGAAATGTAGTTAAAAATCAATCACTGATTTTTTTGTAGTTGTCTATAACTAACTAAAGTGACTCTATGGAGCAGAATCCGTGTTGAGAATCTGATATCGTTTAACAACAGAAGAAATTACCTGCATTTTGCTAAACCCAAAGATTCATTACAACATTCATAAGAGTCTGTCACAGGATATTTTCTTCAATAAGATGAATCAAGTCTATATATTACCAACTGTATGTCTAAACATTAATTTTAATATCATCCGTTCAATTAATCCTAGATCTTGCGAGTGGTATTTTCTCTTTCCTCTTTCCAACTAAAATTTTGTAAATATTTTTCATTACCGTATGCTTGTTACATGCCCAATATATATTGTCCTCCTCAGTTTGATTATTGCTATGATCAGATGCTAAAACGATTTTAGATTTTTATAGCAATTACTATTTTTTTGCATTTATATTATTTGAATTGCGATAACTTGATTTTTTGGTAAAATCCTTTTCGGAATATACACATAATTTCTTCTACCTCCCCCCCCCCCCCCCCCCCGGACTCATTCGTTTGTGTGGTAAATTCTTTCAGTCTTTTTTTGTAAAAACAGGTTTTCATATTTAAATGTTACCCCGCCAGAGTACATGTCTGACGGCCAATCAAAATTTCGAAAATAACTCGCTGTTTGAATGTACCAATAGCATCATTTGTTGTTGTCCTGTGGGCGAATGTGTTAATGGTGGACGATATAAACGCCATACAACGTTTGAGTGCTGTATTCGAAGATTGTTTCTTGTTGAAGACTCTTCAGTTTGCAGCAGTATACAATTGTATTTTGATTTTCCCAGCACAATCAAACGGTAAGAGAGCATTCTTAAAGGTTATAATATGTAACCAACTGTAATTGCTGTTGTTGATAGATTTCATGCAGGGATTCTTTGTTCGACAGACGCCATGGGAATGGGGTTGGCGGTTGCATCGAAAATAAATTAAAAATACATTTATTATATTATTATAAATGTACATAAGTGTAATGTTAGCAGGTAATGTCAACAGTTTTCACTAGAAGTCAGACTAAAATTTATTAATCCAGAGATTTATAACCTATTTTAGTAAAACTTGCTGCGTTTGTAATGGAAAATTGGGTATTGTGTGTAGGGTTCCATAGATCCTTCATAGGCTTAAGCCAATGTAGAACATGTTATAGCAAGAATACGGTACTTGTTTCTAATACATAGTTATGACTGTAGTGTACAGTTATCTGCAGTATAACCTCAGAAATAATTATAGAAAGAAGCATTCACACTGTTACATGAATTAAATTTGGAATATATATGAAGACTTGTAATTGTTTTCTTCGTTAACATGATTTTTCATTAAGATTCATTGGTGGTTAATGGAACAAAGTAGTTTGTCAATTCTTGGTTTTAACAAACATAAAATTTCATGTTCCTGTCATATCAATGATTAGAGTGTAATGTGACAAAATTTACCATCACTGTGCATATTAATTTTCTGCACTTTATTGCTTGGCCTATGGTGCTTAAATCATGATTATCACTGCAGATGAAGGTAAAGAAGTTTCCTAGGTACATTTTGGTATTGACATTTTGGTTTTTGCAATATATTTTAATCAATTACATTGTTTCCATGTTCATGATTACTGTTATATATTATTATATTTTATTAGTATAGGATTGTCAGTGTTAGTTGTGGGTATATGCTCTTCCTGTGGCATTGAACCGTTATTCATGTGTTCAAGAAATTCTCCTGTTTTGGAACCAGAAAGGCTGTTCAGAAAAGCTTGCTATTGTAAAAATGGGTTGAAGGAATTATTTAAGTATCTGAGAGTTTTTGCTTTGGGAGAAGGAAGGAGCCCAATTTTAACACAGAACTGGTCACCTTGCACATTCCAGACCTGAAAACTTGAAGCAGAACATGTAGCCGGCAGGTGACATGTTCTAATCAATTTCCTAATGGTAATATTACTACTATTACTACATATGACTGTCTTTTCAGTTACTTATGCACAAGAGATATTTTGTCCAACACATTTTTCATGAATATTCCAGGAGTTCCAGATTTGTATGTGGGAATATTATCCATGCGTGTAATTTCTAAGAAGTAATTTGCAAAGTTCATATCATTATTTCTCCTTATTGTTGAGTATCTCTAAGTATTATAACTAAAGCTAGTTGATATTGAATGTGACAAAATCATTGATAGTTTTATATACCTTTCTCTGTAACTAAACATGTTCATTGTAGCTCTTGAGATAACTGTGTGTGACAGGATTTTCTCGTCTAAAAATCTGCAAAATATGTTACCTCATTGGTGATAAATTCAAAGAAAATTTTTATTGTGGTTCCTATTAGAAAGTTTTGGTTAATGGTTACTTGCATGCCCTTCAGAGGCAGCCAAAAATTTAAACAATTTTATTCACTATAATTCTTGCTAATGCTTGTCAGGCAACTGCGTTATGTCCAACTTCTTCGATGTAAATTAATTTGTCCACTGTTCATGTGAAGTGTTTGTCATAAGACACAGGATTTATATGCTGCATCACATTTTCTTTTAATGTAGGGCTCAGTAGTTCTTTATATGTTTTACTTATTATGTAGTATATAGCGGTAGAAGTAATTTTGGCAGATTTTGACAAAGTTATTTTTGTTGATACTGTGACTTTATAGTATAGATATAATTATAATATTACAGATTTTAGTTTACAGAGTTGTAAAATCATCGGTTTCAGTTTATGGTTAAGCAAGACATGTCAAATTTTAACTCCAGGAATTGTTTTACACATATAGATTCATAGTCTGTTTCCAAGAGAACCATTCTTTAACAAAATATGGGTTTCATGTCATTGATGTTTACTTAGAACATTTTTCTTTACCAGTATGCTAGTAATTATGATAATGGAACACAGAGGCTCATTTGATCTGATCCTTTGCTTGTTGAATCCAAGATAAATTAGCAGACCTCTTTCCTTAATCTCCATTTGTATGCTTTCCTTCTGTTCCAAAATGTCTTCCCTCCAATTATCTGCATTTCGTCTTTCCCCATTTAAGTTAATCTTCATCCCATTGCAACCTCCATAACTTAACCACAATTTTTGATGAAGAGTATGAATGAAAAGTTTCTTGTTGTGTAATTTCCTCAGTTTTGTGGTTATTTATCTCAGTTGTGTTTTTAGAAGGGTGAATTTTTAAGTCTACAGCGATTAATTATTCACTGTGTAAGTACTGGCACTATGATAACCTTTACTTTAGGCAAGCCTGTGGGGTGAATGACCTATAGAATGTATTGATTTCTGCAACTTCACATAGTAGTCTCTCATTTGTCTCTTTCAGACGTTTCCTTGGGTTGCAGGTTTGAACCTTTCTCCCAATGAGCAGAAAAGAACATGTATTTGTTCATACATATTTCAGTGTTAAGTTAGACACAATAAAATATCACAAGAAAAATGTTTATACTGATTCAGATAATTAAACATGGAAATGCTATTGGAGAGTGAGAAAAGTAAAATTATCTGTGTGCCTAATCACCCTATAGAAGTAAAAGTAAAGGTGTCCTACTGTAAACCATGTAGGTACTTGGGGGAAAGAGGATGTGTACCTCCTACTCATTTGTAACCTCAGCACTAGGTGGGGGTAAGTGGTTAGCATCATGCCATGGCTGTGCATTACCTCCAGGAAAGGACCCTGTTACCCATTGGGTAGGTCTGGATGCAGAAGCTAGAGGAAGAATCCTCTGCCCCCTCCAGGGATTGAACCCCAGTCATCCAGTCCATAGCCCTCGCTACCATGTCATGAAGGCATTCAAAAAAGCGGAGGTGAAGTTCGACACCTTATTGACCATAATGGCTGAAAAATGTGTGTTCAGTATTCCAGCCACTTCTGTCACTTGGAAAATAACACTTAATGTGAGACTGGGTGGACCTGAGCTGTAATGGAGGTAGTGGCGAATATAAAATTTTTTACCTCTACTTGAAATACAATTCATGACAGCCTGGCTTGTATCCAGTCTCTTATCTGACTGATACATCGCATCTAGTTAAAACAAATTACATCCAAACTTTAACCTAGGATTCAGTATTAAAAATACATTCCTCTGTAAAAATTTATATAGTTCTTGTTTATGTCAAATACTGCCATGGGAAAATTAAATGACAGCTTAGTATGGAAAGAAAAACATAACTCATGATCTTTATTCAGTTTATGACTCTGGTATGCTAGGGACAGAAATGTTTATTTATCCATGCTAGTCATTATGTTCTTGCATTCTAACAAACACCAGTGGTTATTGACATAAGACTGCTGATACCAGTGGTTGTCTAATTTGAGTAAATTGAATGGTGAGGGCACTAGTTATTTTTCCTGCCACTTAACCATTCACCTTTGGTGCAGTAGCTGACAAACCTTCAGCCAGTAAAACCTGTCTAAAATTGAAATCGGTCTTTACTGAAAATTGTCTCTGGTCCAAAAAGGTGAAAACTAATGTAAAATTATTTCTAAAAAGATCATTTTGAACATGTTGATTTTGATCTTCTGGGTTGTAATGCCAAGTAACACTGAGGTTTAACAGTGAAGTAAGCCCTCAAGATGGAGAAAGTATGTTTCTCTAAAATGTTGGTATCGCCAGTATAGCAGGCACAGTAGTTTTTGGCCGTTGGAGAAGCTAGCGGAAGGACCTACTCTGTGAACTTGAGGTGGCAAGGTCAGTGTTTGTTTTGTTTGGACATTCAGTCCGATTGACTCGCTCCTAACCTTCCCCTTGAATATTCCACGGGCCAAATACTACTGCGACAACTATACCGGCATTGCAAACCAGGAGACCAACAATAACATCTTCACTACATTAAGAACCTCAAATCTCACATTTATGTCACGTATAATGGAGGCTCTTTGTCAGTAAGTGTGTGTGTTTTCCAGTGTAACAAAAAGGAATGCTAAATTTCAGCATTTTGACTTTGAATTAAATAAGGAATTTCCATTTGTAGAATTTGAGGTTTTCACAGCTGTGAGTCTGAAGATTGCTGTCTTCTGGGTTGTTGCGCCATGTAGTCTGGTACATGTCCACCAACGTTTCAGAGGTCCATGTTGTCTCCATCATCAGGGTGATGATGGAGACAGCCTGGACCTCTGAAACTTCTACCAGACTACACTGTGCAACAACCCAGAAGACAGCAATCTTCGAATTTCCATTTATTATAATTTAATGGCAAATTTGTGACTAGTGATTTTAACTATAAACAAGACATTTGAAATGCAAACATGCATGAAGTATGTTTTGAACAGAAGCCTGTCCAAAAAGGGAAAATGTTTAGACACCTTGGAATTCTATTACAAATGGGTTTATTGCAGTGTTACAAAAACCTGATGATCATCACTAGCAACCACTAGACCATACAACAATCCAGTCAAACTTAAGCCAAGTCATTATGTCCAATTTCCTTTGAAAGTCCAGTTTAAGTATCATTCCAACTACAGCATTGTACTGAATAATAAACTTAATACATAATAACATACAAAATTATCAATTAAATTGGAAACATGTTGAGAGGACTTAAATACTTACTTCATTAATGGTTATTGTAGTGTCAGCAAATTATTTCTTTATATGTAGGATTTGAGGTTTTCACAGCGTTGAGTCTGAAGATTGCTGTCTTCTGGGTTATTGTGCCATGTAGTCTGGTAGATCATCAGGGTGATCCCCCTGATGACGGAGGCAATATGACCTCTGAAACTTTGGGGGAAATCTACTAGACTACACGGCGCAATAACACAGAAGACAGCCATCTTTAATTTATTTATAGACTTGAAAAACTACTAATGTCCCCTAGCTACTAACAGAACTGAGATGAAGTAGCAGAACTGAAGAAAGTATGAGAAATTTTGCATTCTTACTCATCAAGGGTTGTTGCTGTTGCGGTTAAATTACAGCGGTTACAGTAGGATAAAAATTAAACTGAAATGGGGAAAGGAATCAGATACATGGTGGGATTTCTTTTTGGAATTGAAGGAAGGCATAAAGAGGATAGAGGTCTGCTAGCTTAGCTTGGATTCAACTAGTGCAGGATTGGGTCAAATGAGAATCTGGGTTATATTATTATAATTACTTTTGTACTTGTACAGAAAAACGTTTAAGTTAAATCAACATCAAGCACATGAAGGCTTCTTAGTAAGTCTTGCTTAACCCGAAACTGGAACAGTTTATTTTACAACTCTGTAAACAGAAATTCAGAACATTATGATAACTATATCATAAATTCAAAGTCTGTACAAAAAATACTCTCAGAGAAGTCTGGCATAAAGCAGTTACAAGACAGTTCAGTTCATTACAAATTTTTAATTGCTTCTGAAGGGGATGCAGATAGCCATTAACAGAACCACTGTCTATAGTAAGAGTGACAATTATTGTTGTACTACCTCCAGATAGTGCATAAAAATTATCACTTCATAAAAAGACAACTTTGGTAGTGGTACCTCATCGATGCTCGAAGAGTGATGAGATATCTTTAAGATGTTGAAATAGGTTGTCATGTTAGGAGGTGAATGATACTGGCATTCATGAATTGCAACTAATTGGTTGGGTGTAATAAGCTTATTAATAATTTCAGCTGCTGTAGAAATAACCTTGTATTGCAGGGACTGAAGTATTCTGGTTTGATCCCACGAAAACAATCTGTGCTAACAATAAAAATTGTTAAAATTAATGTAGGTTAATTTAATGGTTCTATACCCGTGGGCCGTATGCGGCCCGCTGATGTGTTTGTGCTTTTCGCATACTTTTTTGTAATATTGTATCACTCACAGCACAAGTTATGCTAAGTGAAGAAACACTGAACACATTTATTATTGTAAAAAAATTGCGTAAAATGCGAACCCGTATACATAATTTAACAGTAGAAAGCGTTTATATCTGTAAAGGCAGTTTTGTAAGGAAAAAGCAAGTCTTTGACCAGCGGGAATTAGACATTGCTGTTCGTAACTCAAATCGTAACATTTGCCTTGATGGTCATAGATTGTTCTGCCGTTTTTTTTGTGAGTAAAGTTTTCTCCACTTCGGAATTCAATAAGATTAATTTCATTTGTTTATATAATTCTGTGTAATTTTTGGTGTGCTGAAGGTAAAGTTACTTTTGTTTTTGAATTTCAGAACGTAGCGTTGTTTTAGTTTTCCGCGTAGCATTTAAGGACGATGAAAATACACGAGTAATGTGCACAAAACGGGCTCAAGAACCTAAAAGAAATGCACTGCTCTTAAAAGTTAAACTTAAATGAAAGTATAATATTAAAATGGTCTTAAAAGGATATTGTAAGGGTGTGAGCTTTTTAAAACTGTCTGTGGTAAGGTGTTAAATACTATTTGGGAGTTTCTTGAACATGTGAATCACGAGTATGGCCCTGTGCCATTGAGAATCATCAGATCGTAGATCGCCTGAAGGTAGTGAGTGTGGCTCCCGAGAGGCCTCTTACTCTGTTGGCATTGGGTTTTGTGAAGGTGTGCAGTGTAAAACAGTTTCAGATGAGTGCAGATAATTTTAAGCTCTGCGTGTGTACTGGACTGCGGACAGCATCGGTGGCTCCTCCCTTCAGATCGGGTGGGGTCCACCTTTTGCTGTCTGGTACGTTACTCTTTAGTAAATCGATTGTTCTTTCGGTCTCCAGCTGAGTAACCCAGTCTCTCCGTCTGCGCCACCAGTGAAAAGTATCCTCGACGACAGCCATGGCCGATGAAAAGGAAGGTAGGTCAATGGTCGGACGAACCTTCTGATTGTGTGTAGTTTGTTTAATGTTGTCATTTGTTGTTTTTAATTGAAAGACTAATGATAGCGGTTTCATGATAGCCTAACTTTGTCCGTCCAGTTCAAAGTACCAGATGCACGAAGTGGTAAATATCCAGTGTTTGTACTAAATTGCATTTCCTACCAGTGTATGGGTTTATCATTGTTCCATTAGACGGTCTCATACGATCGCGTTTGACCTCAACTGTGTGTGTAAGTATGGGAGGATGAACGAACTTCGTACGTTGGAGCACGTTCTACCATTTGCATTTGCTATTTGGGAGTTTTCTTTACCATTCACTGTCTTGCCATTGAAGGAGAGAACTGGCAACAATGAGCGGAAGAAGGCTTTATACTACCCGGATGCTCCGTGTTCGGATTGTCTGCTGTCTGATGTTAAAGAGACATGAGCCCAGCATTCAAGCCATGGTTCGCTGCTTGCTTAGCTCACGAGGCTTTCTTGTTTTGAAGACCATTAAAATCGGGATTTTCTCCAGGCCAAGTGACAAGCATGAAACCAAGTCAAATTTTGTGTGTGTGTGCTCGCGCGTGTGTCGTATTCTGGCACCAGCTGTCGTGGTTTTCTTCAGATCGTCAATTGAATTCCGGTGTATTGCCTTATAATTCACGACAGAATTGTCCATAATTCTGCCCAACTTTATAATCTTCCCACATTCTCTGTGTAGACCTGTTAGACGTAGAAACTAGTAAGAGATTCGTTATAAATTTTACGAAGATGGCAGTCTTCTCGATTGTAGCACCGTGTGGTCTGGTAGAAATTTACCGTTTCAGAGGTAGCTACTTGCTTCGTCCATTATCAGGGCGCCCTGGTGATGGAGGCAGCAAGGACATGGAGACTCGTTAACATGTACATGAAGATGTTTATTCGTGTTGGAAATGTTTAACATAGACCATTTTTCGACTTGCACTAGGCAACCCGCCCATCTTCTCGGTTTTTTTTATTTGCCTCGCATGTTTTGAAGCGAGATGTACACGGCATTTTCAGGGTCCTGGCGCTGTGTAGACTGGTCAGTACATGGCCGACGTTCTTCGGAGAAGCGTAACGTCTCCATCTTCAGGGCTGAAGATGGAGATAGGGGTTTCAGCGGCGTAGGTTACCTCCGTGGTAATAGTCTTTGAAGGACCTTGGCCGCTGCACATACGGGAGGTTTCTTAAGCTATTTAGACGTCTGGCAGGTCTCCTTGGACAATTGATCTGCCCGTCTCAAGGCCTGTACCTACACAGAATAGCACGACACATGCCTTGAGCGGGATTCGAACCCACGTCCAGACTGCACGGTCGCTGTGACCGGCAATGAAGTAGGCTACTTGAGCTGAATTGGCCATTATGGCTCTTGAGTTGCAGATAGTTAAGAATTGGTAATTGTAGCTTATATGTGAAAGGACAGGACATTAGGTGCATCATATAGGTAAATTAATGTTATGCAGTTATCAAGGTATAAGCCCAGTTTAAGCCCAGGGGTGCCAAAACATGTATACACATAATACGGAATATTAACTTTGTAATCGATCTCCGTGTGTTGTGTTTACGAGAGGAACCTACTGTGCTCTACACTTAACAGATGGCACCTCAGTATCTTTTCACATGATTTGAATATGCAAAATGCTTAAGGTCGATTGAGTTTTGAGCCACTCATATTCATAAAATGTGTGTGTGCATGTTTTTGGGACAGTTTGTGTATGATCAGGTACGACGCACCACGATTACCAGCTCACGTGCCAGCTGCTAAGGTTTTGTAAGCCAGATATTGTATGCCCCAGATGTTTCGAATCCACTGTTGGCAAACCTTATCAAGATTCTTGTGCTCAGACGATTCCTCCGAAACCCTAAATCCAGTTCTTTGAGTCGACCTCCCAGACATACGCTGGGAAATGTAACTCTCCGCCCGTTTAGAATTCGAATCATGATGAGGGCTTTAGATTCACGGATATAGAACGTAAGATATTCCGGAAAAAATATTTACCAGAGGCGAAAGTCCAGCTGTTTGTTTGAGCTCGAAAAATATATATCCATTTGTAAGAAGACAATATACTAACATTACTTTTACCCCTCTTTTACTAAACAAGCATAAAGATACGATACAATGGCGCGTGCATGCCATACATCATTGCACGCAGGCGCTATATTTTTTCGATAATCCCGTATTTGATAAGCACGATGCAGTGTTTAGTCACCAGTAGGCGCTGCTAAACCATCAGCTGTACAGGTTCTGTAACGAGGCTACTGGTGGCGTAGGCCTCACTATCATTGTCTCTTGAATGCAGGTAATGTGCGGGAAAGACCAGTCTTTACCGCATAAATTAAAACATCCCCTCACAGTCTATTTCATGCTGAATTTCCCATGAGGTGATTCGTCAGCTTTGTAATCTGATACTTCGTCGGCCACGTCATAGGGATGTCTGGTTGCACTTATTAGTGTAGGATGCGCCAAATGGAAACGTTCACAATCAGGTCATCGGTCCCAGCATATAAGTCGAGGAAGTCTGAACGATACGTATCACAACTAATCGCCAACTGCTGCCTTAATGCCAATAAAGTAATAGAAACGGCATTATAACAGCGTTTAATCTTGCGACAGAACGTACTATAACAAATGGTTTTGTGCGCTGGGCTCCTACACAGATGGTTATAAATTTGAATGCTGGTTGAGTGAGAATTTTTTATATCTTGCGATTGTAGTAGATGTGTGTTGAAAATAATTTTTTTTATTATTATATTTTCTGAGATGAAATATTTGAGTGCCTTCGTTAAAATTGTCGGACATAACCTGAAAGTTTCGTCGTTTGCCATTTTTGAAATTGTTGACATTTTTAAACGACATACAAAATTGTAGCGTTCCGCGTCCATTAGAAATGTAATGTAAGGAGTTTAGAGGGTTGGGGGAGGGGTGGCAGGTAAGGAAGGTTGTTTCTTGCCCGTGCTATAAACATAATTTCCCAGAGGCAGTATTTTGTAGCTCACTGCCTCAGTTTTTACCCACAGGCTAGTGACGTAGGCGATACGTACAATTAGGTTGCGGGTACTGTTGATATGTTTATGATCTGTCTCCACACCAACATTTCACATAACTAGCTCCAGTGACACATGCGTTATCAGCGGCAGACCAAAAGCTAAATAGGCTATAATGCTATGTTTACACGGCGAGAGTTTATAGCAGTGCTTCCCAAACCTGGGTAAATTACCCAAAAAGGGGTAAAAGTGTTTTTTCTTTGTGTAACGACACACCTCGGAATACACATTAAAATTTACCGTAAAAGTACAAGAAGTACTCTGAAGAAAGCGATCAGTCATTGTGCACCGACACTCTAAAGCATTCTAACAAGTATTTATTTGCTATTTAATAAGTTTTTGATTTTACATACTTGGGAAATACATTTTCAGACCACAAAAATGATACAGATATCAAATTATAGGAATGTAATAAGATGAATGGTGTTATTATAATACATTTTGGCAAACATGACAGTTGATACGAAATTGCGTTTACACAATATTACCCCAAAATCAGCACTCAGTTACAGCAGTGAAATATGGTGTGTTCTGTTATGGGTCTTAAGGAAAAATCACGGCAGGGTAAGAGCACGCAGGTTTTTCGTTCACGAGCCGTGAGCGAACGAGTAAACAAACACGTCAACCCGCGAATATCGACTTTACATATGACGAACAGAGTGCGCATTATTTACTAACGGGAAATACGACAGTTTCTTACAAATTCATCTTCTGGAGCTCAGGACAGTTTTCGGGTTTGTGGCCGCAGTTAATCAAATCCTTACCCAGAAACAGAATTTGCCTTAGCGCCATACGTCTCTGTCCGAACAACAGAAAACATGTTTGCCGGGATTCGAAGAAAGGATAAATTTTTCTCTCGCCCATGGGTGTTGGGGTCAACAGCACCCCCCTCCAAATCTTTAAAATTAATCAAGTGTAATAAAAACCTGACATTTTTGAGTGAAGGCAAATGAAATTGCGATTTTTTTCTTCGTGCCTCTTCTCATTATTTTTTAATTTATTTCCTTCTTATAGAGAACACATTTAATATTAATTGTTGACTTTTTACAGGAAGAATGGAATGTAACCAAATTATAACATAGAGTAAATCTTTGTATTATTTTCAACTACCAACAATGTAAATATCGAACGACAATGGTCAGGTTTTTTAGGAACACCTGCGTGTCTAACAATGTAAGATAATGATTTGAAATTTATAAATCACACCTGTAACATTATTGGCATAACAATTAAAATTGTTACGTCATAGTTTTCGTTGACATTGTTGTATTTCATTAGTTTATATTGCCGTTAACAATCTGGTTTTCTTAGTCTGAAAGGAACTGATCTGTGAATCGCTTGTAGAAGAAGTGCGTCTTAAACAGAATACTTTTGTGCTATTTAAGAATAGTGCCTTACACTCTCTGAATTTTGTTATTAATTCGATTGTTTATTGCTGGTGGACATCTATTTCCCTTCCCATGGACGAAGAGAGTGGTAAAGACTTTTTCTTATTTTATTGTTATTATTATTTATCAACATATTTACATGTGTTTGTTAATACTTATGAACACTTACAAGAAAATTAAGCTAGAGTCTTTCTTTCTAACACAATTTAAAATAATGTTAGACTGACTTTTGTTATTTAAGGCAAAAATTGATTGCAATTGAATGTTCCAGTAAACAATTAGAAATTCGAATGCTTGAAAGAACAAGGCGTTTTAGTATCCGAAAATCTTGATGAAACAGTAAGAACCCTTAAGAGTCTGGTGGTAAGTATGTGTACCACCTGCTTTCACGATTAATAACCCTTCATTGTGTATTTGTGGGTTTCGTATGATTCTCAGGGTAAACAGCGATCATTTTCTTAAACGACATTAACCGATTGATCGTTGTATTGGTGAAGTGTAGTGTTTTTCTTGCGGTGCGGACTGAATTCTTAGATAATATTTAGACGATCTTCGGCTTCAGATGATTAATAAACGGGGCGCAGATTGAGAAAAATAATTCGAAATCTTTACATTTCTTGATACATCAACTTTGTTAAAGTTTCTTTGTCAGCTGTGAATTTGTTTTCTATATGCAGTAGAATTGCTTCAATAAAGTGTAAAGCACTCCAGGTTTTTTTTACTGAAGAAACAATAATTGTTACGTCATAATTTTCGTTGACATTGTTATATTTTATTTGTATTTATTATTGACGTCAACAATCGCCTTTCGTTACTGTGGAAACAAATAGGCTGGGAATCGCTTGTGTAAAAAGTGCGTCGTACACAAGGTACTTTTGTGCAATTGAAAACCTTTTGAAAATAATGCAATATACACATTTCATACGAATTATTGAGACATTTCGTTATCATCGGTTGTTCCTGAGATATAATATGTGGATACATTTGTGAAAAAAGGATACAACTATATCCACCAGATGACAACACCTCAATCGCCTGCATTATTATTATTATTTATTCCTGCTATATACTTACTTCCTGACTTTCCTCATGTGTCATTTTGTTATCACAGCTTGTTGTTTCTTGGCTCTACAACCCGGTTGTAGGTTTTCGCCGCCTCCTTTTCGGAGGTTTTTTGGTCTTGAAGTGTGCATTTATGTCAGACACTGACATGTTGTGGATTCGTACTCAATCATCTGTTTCGTTTCTTCGGCAGTCCACATCTTCGTTGTTCTCTTTGCGTCCTCCGCGTCCTGCATTTCTGGTCTCGTGGGAGTGAATAAAAGTTCAGCTGTGTAGAACTTCGTAGAGCACCAATATTCAGAGTTTATTGTGGTCAAGGGCCCAAATCGCTGTATGGTTTACAGGACGACAGCTTATCTCAGCTCCCTTTTCTCTCTTTTCTTCGTTTAGACTTTAGACTAAGGAAAATACCTGCTCTCGCGACCGTTTACGCGCAGGTACCTGACTATGATCCCAACTGTATTCTCTAAACCCTAGCCGTGTAAACGTAGCATTTGAATATGACACAAGGTCTGTCGAAGTAATGACTGGATAATTCCACCGGCTGAGGTTAAGCGACAGTATGTGCTTTGTAATGTGTTAAAATTATTCGTGATATTTTAAGGACCAATAAAATTATGTTTTAACATTTTATGCTCAGAAGTGGCCCCGCATTGATAGCTGTAGGAAGGTCACGTTATGTATCATGACGGAGGAGGCTGACCATCCTTTCCTCGTGCAGCTGGCCTCTTGAAAGAAATTGGTGTTCAAAGTCGTTACGCCTTTAATTTGTAATTTCGGGTTTGTGAAAAAGCGTGGTACAACTGGCGCGGGCCACATCCTGATTCCTATCTCGTCTGCTGCTTTATGTAGCTACATTTGTCACTCATACTTTTGGTTTTAAGACCGTACCGTAAAATGTTAAGTTTTCCAGCTAAAAATTGTCAGATGCAGGAGCAAACTTAAAATATGTTACTCAAGAATAATTTATACACATTTCAGTATGATTTTTTTGAATACATTATGACAATTTGTTATATTTTAATAAATATCGTTAAAGGTAATGAAAGGTGGATATTAGTTTTAAAAAATAACGTTGCGAGCCCAACGAGAAAAGTTGCTGGTCCTAAGGAAGAAAAAGTTGGACCACCCTGTTTTAAAACAGCTGAACGCGAGTAAATATACTTAAGATAATTTATTCTGAGCCAGCACGATTTGAAATTAACGATAATTTCGTCACGGTTAGGGCCCTTGTCCACGACAAGAATTCCGCCGGCCGGTAGACAAAACCGGGTGGCCTTGTCCACGGAGACGGCAGGCGCCCGGAAAATGTTTCACTCGAGTCGAGGTGAGTCTGTGCACGGGTGCGGTAGAATGGATACGGATGTGTGCACGCTCATTGCACTATATTATTTTTACAAAAAGAAACAGTGACGACGTAGAAGGTATTGGGTGCATCCTGTGTTGCAAGACCGATTTAAATTTGGTGCATTTAGTACGCTGTTTGAAAAACTACGACAGGACGACGCAAAGCATGTTAATTTTTTTAGAATGTCAAAAGAAACATTTGACAAGTTACTGACAATTTTATGAATCCATTTGAAACATGAAGACACCAATATGTGGAACTGCAAAGAAAAGAAAGAATACTACAGACTATGAAACTTGCACGCTCTCTCAAGACCAACTGATGACTGACGGCGAGCTCGCCGGCTCGTGGATACGTAGACATGTTAATGCATGTCCCACTGAGAACACGGTGCACCGTCTGGCTGCCGTCTGTACAGTGGGAATCCGGTGCTGCATCCGGCAGCCGGACCGGTAGATTTGCCGTGATGGCTCGTGGACAAACTCTCATATACAACAATGTATCACTACCAACCCGGTAAATCTATCGGAACGGCGGACGGCGAAAATTCTTGTCGTGGACAAGGGCCCTTAAGGTACAATTTGGCTGCACGCGACAGAGACAAGCGACCGAGACTGGTCGCTTCCTGTCTGCTCTCTGTACAATCGTATGAAGTACAATTACGAGCGCGAGACAAAGACAGGCGACAGAGACAAAGCACAGGAGACCGCTCTCGGACCAGTAGTGTCTCGCGACGGGCTTAGGCAACACGTGTGTTGTTGAGTAAAATAATGGCAGAAATTAAATTTACTGGTGACCAAGATGAGGAATTGGTAGAATTAGTAGCTGTAAACCGATCACTGACCACCGACAGAAAGATCCTTCTTCGCGTCTGGTTTTGAATATTGAACTCATAGGTTTTCTTTGTTTCTTTCGCAACAAATAACACAGCAACACATTATCATCATCTTCTTCGAGTAACCTTTTTAGAAGCATTTTTGTACTCATTTTTCACAGAATATGTGCACGTATGTCTCAACAAAACAAAGAAAACAAACACTTTGCCGCATGTCTCGGTCGTCACCTCAAAAGTGTGTGGCGACAAGCTGCGATGTGTCCGTCTCCCGTCTCTGTCGCCTCCCTCGGTCGCTTGTCTCTGTCGCGTGCAGCCAAATAGAGTGATGCTGTTAGAAGAGATTGACGCAACGTGGAATTTGGGGCGGGGCTCTACTGTGTGATTTGATCTGTTAATGACCATATTCATTCATCTCTTTGCTGTGTGTGGTTAATTAACGCTACTCCGTATCTCGTTAAAGGGTGATGTAAATCGTTTTAGATTGTACAAGTAGCGCTTGTCGGCCACCATTAAATATGAAGTTATGCAGGGAGATGCTCGAAGTTTTACCAATAAAAGGAGAGAACATGACAGGTGAGGATGACTAGAAAATTGGAAAAGTACTTGAACCGTACTGAACGCAGTCCGAGACATTCGTACTCAAGATGGCGTCCGTGCTTCCCTTTATTGAGCGTATCGATTGTTGGAGGGGGAGGGCGTTGGAGAACTCCGCGACGCCTGCTGGTCCTGGCTCCGACGACTTTGGTAGACGTCATATTGTGACTGGGGTTCGTAGTGAGCGGGTCAGAGGTTCGGGATTGTTGAATACATTCGCCGGCATTATGCTGATAAATCTCGTCAAGGATTCTGTGCTCCAGTGTTTCTGTCACACTTGTCGCGCACCGCTCCCTCCTGCTGGTAAGGGTCGCCGGGGGGAGACGTGCGGGAATGTGGCACCAGATGATTGGTTTTAGTACAGTGTCTTAATTGTTAAATCTTACATTAATTTTGGTTTTGAAGTTTTTTAATTCCTTGCAGATTAAATTAACGTAGTCTTTTCCAACAAAATTACATTTAATGTCGCGTGTACAGTCTCTTTCTTGGGTTGATTCTTTTTAGGGTGGGGTTTAAAGAATAGCGATTAGTGTTTGAATGAGGGTAGGAGGTGATATAGGGTGTTGGTCGTTTCTAATGGTTTTTTTGGGGGGGTCGTTTTTAGCTCGTCGAGCTGCGCCTATCAAGAAGGCGAAGACCAAGTCCCGGTCGAAGCAACCGAAGAAAGTGAAATTCATCAGTAAGTATGTGTGTGTGTGGTCTAACGCAGCTTGTCACCCTAGTAACCAGTGACAAATAGAAACAATTTGGTTGAAAAGAACTTGTCACTTTTCTGGCGCCCGGGTTTGTTGTAGAACAAAGTTAAAATCATTCGGATGCATTGTGTGTTGAAATGAACTTGTCTTATCGATAAGCATAGTGGCAGAAGGATTTATGCGTGCTATTAGCGGCCATTGGCTTTTCTTATCCTCATATTTTACGAAACTGTTTAAAAGTAAGTCACACCGGTTTTGTACATGTCACAAAATATCCTGTTTCCGATTTGTTTGTCTAAAATTTAACGTACAAAAACATCTTGTTATCTCGTGTAGATCAGGGGTTTTGATTGACCACTCTGAACCAAAAATAAATTTGCCATACAGCTCATGTTTGCATTAGACTGTTGATAATTTCGTTGAAATCTGTCAAATGGTTCTTCGCATTGCGTGCAGACTTGATTTTTTCGGACGCGCTGTAAATGCGAATGTTCGCCTGTGAGTATTCTGATATTCTTCACAGGGGGCGGCAGGGAGATTTCTGTTGTAGCAACGGTATGCATGTATACAGCCAGTGCTTTCACCCGATATTGACGCCCTCTAAGCATTTAGGTGACAACCTTGATTTTGTAGCAGTGCGTCTCGTCACTTTGGTGATGAAGAAGATACTTGGCGGTTTATTACAGTTTACAGAGGAAAAACACCGGGACTCACCAGGCTGTGATAGAACAATTCAAAACCATTTTTAATAATAGTTTTCACATTTTAACTTTTCCCGAATAACTGAATTATGAACGTTTTAATATGTAGTCTTGTCATTTCTGGGCACTGGGGAGGACATCCTTAGTACATTGACTTAGAAGCAGAGAATTTGACCTGACGATGGACACATTGGCTCGAAACATGTTGTTCAAGTGAACAGTGTGAAGTATGACGTGCAGGGAAAAACAGGAATCTAGGATATAACGTAGATACAACGTGTTAACGGATTTTCATGTTACTTGTTATTTTGTGTACATTTTTTTATTTTCGAAATTGGACAACACTGAATGTGCGTAGGCCTAAAAAAATTTAGTCACGGAATTTAAAAAATCAGTTTTGTTTAACTTGTACGTTTTCTTCATCAAATGTTTGAAAGCTGAAATACTAAAGTGATGTTGGTAGATGTATTGCTGTAATCTACGAATATGTGCGTTTCTGTTCCTGATGCCAGCCGTGGTTAGCATTATTTTGCGATTTGCAGGTTTGTAATTCTGTTCTATATTTGTTTCTGCATTCTTACATTAGAATATAAAAATAAGCATACAAACTGTTTACACTATAAATGACACTAGTGCCAAACGCGTTTTGACCTCAAGAGGTCATCAGTGGCAAAAAGGGAAATTAATTCATATAATCTCAAAATATTTTGACACTTGTGTAGGATTCTCTTTAATTATGTAGTCTATAAATTTGGTCTTGCCCCTGGAAGATTTCCGAGAGAAAATGGACGATGAAATGAAAATACAAAATATTTATGTCCTTGACTGAAAAGATGAAACCTGGAGTGGTGAATCGTATGGAGTAAAGTAAATGCTAAGCTTTATTGCCCAAATGTAGTCTTGGTGAATATAATGCAACGCCGCGGTGTTAATAATTGCTTCGTAATCGAGACGTTTTGAATTTGAGTCAGATGAAACCAGCCTACATGCTGATATTCTGTGTCTTTAAGTTTATTGAAGAAAATTATCCTCCTATCTGTGCCTACGTCAGCCAGTTTGTCACATTATTTTTACCAACTAAAATTTTGCATTTCTCATCTCCCGTGTGTCACGTGCCCACCTGTTTCATCAACCCAATTACTTTCGACGAAACGTTTTGTGAAGCTCCGTTTTAATAGTTGCAGTAGCCCCGGTACATCAATTATTACGTAACCTGATTGGAATTTGTCTGTGCTGGTTTTACGACCACCGGATTTTCTTAGTACCCGTATATGGTTAGTACATTCTGGATGGGTATTAGGTTCGTAGTGATAACTTTAAATAGGGTAAAAATACAGCGTTTTCAATATGTATTGGTTTTTGATAATTCCTCGAGGGGTAAACCAGTGATCTTTCTGTGTATGATTTGAGGTGAGTCTGAAGATGGCTGTCTTCTGGGTTGTTGCGCCGTGTTTTCTGGTAGAAGTAAACCGACATCTCACGAGGTTCTTGATTCCTCTGAAACGTCGGTAAACTTCTACCAGACTGCGTAACAACTCAGAAGATAGCCATCTTATTAATGATCTTTCTGCTAGATTCGTAGAGTTGTGGAGGGGAACAATTATTTGAAAAGGTGCCATATAGAGACTTGAATTAGGCAGTTTTTACTTAATTGCAGCAGTTGAACTAAAATTTAGTTAATTACATTTGTTGTCCTTGTCTCCTGACCACGTAGATCCTCTGTTGGAGGGAGATGACTTTCAAGTCTCGTAATATTTTGATCTGTTGGATTAAAACCGTATTCCTGAAAAGCAGAGACATAGATCCTATAATTTTCCTCTGATTTGTTTAGTTGCGAGAGCCGCTTATTTTGCAGAGAATAAGACGATGCGAAGCTACAAACTCGTTTTAATATCCTGTGTGAAATTTATTGGGAAGACATGCTCGGAAATGAAGATTTCTGCCCTGATGACGGAGGTAGTATGACTTCTGAAACGTTGGTTAATATCGACCAGACTACACAGCGCAACAACCCAGAAGACAGAAATCTTCATACTCACCGCTGTGAAAACCTCAAATCTTACACATGCTCGGAAGTTTTACTATTTTCTGCCGTTGGTCTTCATTTCCTTCTTCCATTCAATTTCAGTTTTCAGAAATTGATGCAGTGTTGTTGCTTTATTCGCTTTGTGGTTTCGAATTTCTGAGTCTGCGTTGGAAGGCGGTTTGTAGAGACAAAGACGTCAATGTGTCGCCTGCCGAAGTTCATTGAAAGTGAGACGGGGCGTCGTGTCGCCTCAAGTTAGGGCGCCGAATGTGACGTATCGTCTAGCACAGACGAAGCGACGCCGCCCCAGAGATCGATACCACGCCCCTGGCGCGTCTGCAACCCGCATCGCTTCACAACCATATGCATCTCTACCCCATGTGACTCATCAGGGCAGCTGGGAATTCTGGGATCCACGGCCTCTTACCCTGTGCCTTGGCCATTGTCTACCTTTTTTTGCACCGACAAGCCTTTCTTGCTGCGGCACCTTTTTGCGCATAATGTCCCAGCCGAGTTTGCATTCCTCCTTCATATTTGTGAGGTCCAGGGTTCGAGTGTTGTCCCGGAGATCGGCTATCCTAATTCAGGATTATGTGTTTTTTTCTCATTTCCAGACAAATTCCGGGGTAATACTGGAAATAAGTTGCTGCAGCTTCCTTGTAATCCTTTGCCATAAATTATCCATTAAATGATCCTATCATTTGACACTGTGTAATCTGAGCTGCTGAATGTGTTGTTAAATAAACTACAAATAAGTCTGAAGACTGCTGTCTTCTGGGTTATTGCGCTGTGTAGTCTGGTAGATTTCCACCAACATTCCAGAGGTCATACCGCCACCGTCATCAGGGCGATGAATCGTTGGTGGAAATCTACCAGACTACACAGCGCAATAACCCAGAAGACAGCAATCCTCAGACTCACTACTGTGAAAACCTCAAATCCTACACAAATAAGATGATGTCCTCATTTATATAGGCTGTATATATCGGTTTATTAATGTCATTTACATCTTCAGTTACCCATTCAGCGTTCTTCTCTGTTTGGCCCGTTTTTCTTTTGTATTAATTGCAGATGATTCCTAAAATAGTTTCTTACAGTTTTCAGCATTAATCAGAAAACTGCATTCATGACTTTTTGTTTGCATTGAATTTGAAATAATGTTTTGATAATTACAAGATAACTGATTCTATGCAGTCCCTCGTTAAAAGTTGATAGTATTCTCAGTATATGAAAGTTCATTGTTGTGTTCACTAGCATCCATCATTGTACCCTGTCGTGACCCTTTTGTATCAAATACACATTATCACATTCATCTCTTTAAAATCCATTCAACTCTTCATTATGGAATTTTCACCATCATCCTGTTATTTCCTCTTGGGTATGTGTTCTTTCCTTGGAATGCGACCAAGTTTTACACCCATACATAATAACAGGTAAAATAGTTTTGTTTGTTTTAATCTTTGGTTTTAGACAGGAGACTGGAAGGCAGCTGATTGGGAACAAGCGTTCTGGAGTTTAATCTGCTCTTTATATATTCATGAATGTAATTCATATTTATTGAAGGAGCTTTGAATGCTGGTTGTGCAGAATTAGGTTATGAATTGAAAGTTCAAAGGTTTGAATTAAACTTGTGTGGTTATTGACTGTATAATCATCATCATCATCTATGGTGCTTCGGGCCATGGCCTCCCCTTAGGTTTCAAAACAAATTGGTTTTACGGGGTGGGGTTTTTAACCCCACGCCCAACCCCCGACCCGAAGGACCAGGGACTCTTCTTTTAGGGTTACCATACTTTGGCCAAGGTGTCTCAGTTTTAAGGCGCTGGGTGTTCACACTCACCCATCCCTATCGGGTTGGTTTCGCTGGTATTACTGGTAGATGGTCAACCATCTGAAGCATTTCTTGTGTTTTATTGGTCACACCTACTCGATATCAGTGCATCCCACAAGACTATATTACCAGCCACTCACCCTCTTCCTTTATCGGGGCTCCAGACCAGCACTAGGAAGTATGAAAGTACTCCCTAGAGGCGGAGTTGATTGTGTATTATAGGTAACTGATATCCTCACTTTATATTTGAGGTTACAGCATGTCACCATAGTGCGTAATAATTATGAAGCAAATGTTGCTCTTTCAGTTAACATTTTACATTTAAATTTTTCTATAATGTTTTTTTCTAACTTGGCATTCACTTGCAGCTTGACAGTGATATGAGATGGTTGTCTCATGTGCACTTCTGAGTTTTCATGTTTTACAATGTTGTCATTGTGAGTCTGGCCCAAACTGTATACCGTGTGACCGGACGCGAAATCAGCTGAGAAGCATACAACATGCCACACTATGTTGCATAGTGTTATTCTGATTGGTTTATACCCAAGCCGTACAATAAGAGGCATCTGCCTTAACACCTAGAACATCTTTTGCTTTTTAATAATTTTCTGTGGAAATATACAATAGTGCCATTGTGTCAGCTATAATCATGGCTTTCCATTAATAGATTTTGTAAGTTATTTTATTATATACATAGCAGTTTGTAGACGTTCATTTTCAAAATTGAACTTGACATAGGAGTCAACAGTTATATATAGCTCAGTATAATTTCTGGTAACATTCTAGGAAACAAGTGCTGATAAAAGTAAACTTGTTAAGTTCATGTTTGTCATTGTTTTTCATAATTAGTTGATATTATTGCTGTTCTTTGGATTGAAAGTTGGATGTTTGTCTTCTGTGGTTGTGGCTTGTGGAGTATGGAGATAGGTATAAGAGGTTTGAACTATGTTTTGCAGCTACTGAAATTAGGTGCCAAGAGAAATCAAAGGGCGGTCTTGCATACGAGGTGATCTTGGCCGAGCCTGTAGCTGTGACCCCTCCCAAACGACCCATCTCACCCAGCAGCAAGGTTTCAGTAGAGAACATTGACGAAAAACTTAAAGCAGCTGAGGAGAGGAGATTGGTAAGTTTACCCAGCGTTAAACTTGTTGAAGGCATAGGCAAACTGATTAATTGTATTCATTAAGAACGAATGCATGACATGACTTAAGATCCCTTGGTGAGTTTCAAATGTACTAATTCAGGTTAACTAATGCTGTGGTAAGAAACCTAAGTTTAACACTGCTAATACCTAAGCTCACCATTGTATATGATCCTGATCTAGTTTTATGTGTTTACTATCTTTGCATATTATCTAAGGCCCATCTTAATGTTATCCTCTCATCTCCTCATATGTCTTCCAATCATTCACTTCTCAGCCCATTTTATCACAAAAATTCTGTATGCATTCCTTGTCTCCTTCACCCGAGCCACATGCCCAGCTTCTATGCCACCTATTTTTCTAATATTACTGTGTATTTTATAAATCACAGCATTTTTCTGTATGTGATAATCTAAAAAGCCAACTTTGTCTTAGGTCCATATATATTCTTGGACTGTTTTGGAACTGAATAAAAAGGCATCTGAATATTTTCTTCTTTCTTATTGTGCATTATGTTTCTGTTTGTTGGTGGTGTTCCCAGATTCTTAATTTTTAAATCATTCTCAGACAATTTATTGCATGTTATAACTTTGTTGCTGATTTTAGTTTTATGTCATGTTCACATATTTATGTTTGTTTGATTTCATTGCTGATTTGGTTTTATGCCATGCTTATAAATTTATTTATATCTAGGAGAGTTTTTAAGAACCAGTGTAGCTCAGTCAGTATAGTGACTGGCTATGGACTGGATGACCGAGGTTCGATCCACAATGGGGGGAGGGGGGATTTTTCCTTCAGTCTCTGTATCCAGACCAGTTCTGGGGCCCACCCAGCCTCCTGTCCAGTGGGTACCGGGGTCCGTTCCCTGGTGTAAAGCACATCTGTGGTGTGATACTGATCACTCACCTCCTTCTAGTGCCGAGGTCAAGAATGAGCAGGAGCTATACCGCCTCTCCTCCCAAGCGCCTACATGGCGTATAGTAGGACAGCTTTACTTTTGATGTAAATACGTCTGTATTTTAGGGTCAGTGTCATTCGGCAAAAAATGTAACGAAAAAGTGTTACGAAATAGCGTTACGAAAAAGGGAAACGAAAAAGTGTAACTTCATTGTTATGTTACCTAGGAAACGTCAAACTTCATTGTTATGTTACCTGGGAAACGAAAAAGTGTAACTTCATTGTTATGTTACCTTGGAAACGTCACCTTACCTTACAGTACATTACATTACCCTACCTTACCTTACATTACATTACCTTACATTACCTTACATTACATTACCTTACCTTACCTTACATTACATTACCTTACCTTACATTACCTTACCTTACCTTATATTACCTTACATTACATTCATCTACCACAGACCCATCTGAAGCCTTATTAATTCAAGTTAAATAAGCAATGCCTTAATCAAAATTTACTCAATTGTAAAGCGGGTATAAAGGAAATATTTAGAATAAAGCCAATATATAAACTTCCTTTCCGTATAGACGTATTTTCGTCAAATTATCCGGAACCGTGGTTCCACTGACAATCTGTTACTTTATTATGAAAGTTTTTATTATTTGTGATATTTATTATATATTCTCTCCTTAGAAGTGATCAGCATGCACAAATTCTTGCTTTAGACCATTCACTTCCAGCTTTTCCGTAACTTTAATGATAGTGTATTCTAAAATGTAATTCAGTTGGGATAAAGAATTCCCTTGGTTTTGCCCATTGTGAACTGAAAAGCATCAGATACTACATACCTACCATATGTACTTATATGAACTTACATCTGCTGAATACTCATTTCACTCAATCTTATTCCAAGTAAATAAAATTATATGGTACTTTTTCCCCAACTGAACCATTATTCGTTTTTAAAAACCCATTAGTAGTTGATGTACTGATTGCTTATATATTTCGTTTTTTCTGTTAATATTCTGAAATCAAAAATTTTTATTAATTGTTGTCCTATGAGAGAATCCACATTTAAACCATACCTGTAGAAAACTGGGGGAATAAAATAAAATGTTCTTTTATGTTGCTGTTTACTTCAGTCAGTTTTATCTCCAATTTTATAAGGGATAATCCTGAGATATGCAGAAACCTATTTGTGTGTCCTATATATGGAGAATTTCTGTTTTATTTTATAATATCAGTTATTCAAAACCTGCTCTTTGTACTAGTATGGATAATTTTTGACGTAAATACGCCTATAAAGGAAGGGTTATTCGGCAAAAAAATGTAACAAAAAAGATCCGATAACAATGGTTACCTAGGGAATGTCGTCTGTTTACTCGGCATTATTGTTACCTACGAAACGTCATCTGTTTACTCAACATTATTGTTACCTAAGAAATGTCATCTGTTTACTTGGCATTGTTGTGTTACCTAGGAAACATTACTTGGCATTTTGTTACATTACTTTCGTTATTGCGGCAAGAGCTGAGCTGTGATTTGCTTGTAGAAGAAGTGCGTCGTGGAGTAGATAATTTTGTGCTGGTAAAAACGTTTTAGAATATCACAAGTACTTATCTTATATAAGAATTATTAAGTATTCTGTTGTTGCGTTAGTTTGTTGCGTCATACTATATACAAGATGGATGACATTGATGCTAAAAGACTCCATAAAGCAGAATATATGAGACAGTACAGAAAACATAAAAAAATAGAAGTATTAGATAATGAACTGACAGTGGAACCACGGTTCCGGAGAATTTGACGTAAATACGTCTATACGGAAAGGAAGTTTATATATTGGCTTTATTCTAAATATTTCCTTCATACATGCTTTACAATTGAGTAAAGTTTGATCAAGACTTTGCTTATTTAACTTGAATTAGTTACGCTTAAGTTGGGTCTGTGGTAGCTGAATGTAATGTAATGTAAGGTAAGGTAACGTTTCCTAGGTAACAACAATGCTAAGTAAACAGATGACGTTTCCTAGGTAACCATTGTTACACTTTTTCGTTCCACTTTTTTGCTGAATGACCCTTCCGTATAGACGTATTTACGTCAAAAAAGGTTAATCGTCAGCTGTAAAGTGCGGAAAATCCAAATCGAATAGTGATCCAGAAAAGTCGCTTTCAAGAAGATAACAAGCCGAAGAATAAATACAGCATGATTTCACATGCATTGGGGAGTCCAAAGCCTGAAGGGATACCACATCAGAGACCAATTTGTGCATTGGAGTATAATACCTGAATGGTTTTTTTTTGAGAACTGGAGTAGTTTGAAGATGTGAAGTGCATTACTCTGACGCGTACAGTTGGGTCCAGTGGCAGGCTTTTGTTATATGGTTGCGATGGTATTGTACAATGTTCATCTGACATTTGTTCTCTCTTTCAGTCCATAGAAGCAAACAAAATGGCACTTCTGGCTGCCAAGATGTCAAAAATTGAGGAGGCATCAAAGAAGAAGGATGAACAAGCAAACACATTCATCTTACAAACTCGAGAAGCTCTTGAACAAAAGATGGAAACACACACTGAGAAACGGGAAGCACACCTGAGCGACCTGAAGGCTAAACTGAAGGACCATGTATGTATATCCTAGTCTAACTTTTTGTTTGTTCTTATTTTTTTAATTCTGGAATGTTGGACTACGTGTTGATTGCTTCTGTTGTACAGAATAAATTCCTTTCACCTAACACTTAATACTGAGGGTTGGTGATTTTTTGATTAGTACCTAATAGTTTTGTAGACTGGCTATTTGTGAAGGACAGGGAAGGGTACTTTGTTAAGTTTTGGTTCCATGGATTCCTGTGCAAAAGATATAATCCTCCTAGCCAAACAAGATGGGGGGGGGGGGGGGGGGCTAGAAAAGAATTGGCATCTTTCCCTTCCTACTTATGTATTAACAGGCCACTCATGACCCTGCTACCCAAATATTTTTGGTGGCATATTACAAAGCCACAAACACATTTGTTCTTTCCTTTCATTTTTCTCTCTCTGCTGCTTTTACTGCCTAGTTTGCTTAGTGGTTGAACCAACTGTGAGTAGGTGACTCCGAGGTGTCGTGTGCATTTCCACTGAAAAGTAACTTTTCTGGGAAGCGGATCTTATGGCAGTACAGTAATATCCCCGTTAATGCTGCCCCATTTAGCACTGTTTCGCTATAGTGCTCATTGGCAAATCCCATGAGCTGCTGCCATTTCAACATCATTGCTAATACTCATTTAGGTAGCCAATTAGTCATTCAGTGCTCTTTGTACGGAATACTGTGTATATATGTGGTCAGCTGCTGTGTACATTTTGGCAGATATTTTCTAGTGCTTTTTACCCATCATGTCGGGGAAAAAGTTTGCGAGTGATGCAAAGGAAAATAATTTTTCTGGATGTGAAACTGCAAGTGTTATGCCTGTTAGGCCAGCTCCTCATCTAAAACATAATTAAATAAGTTTTATTTTTGTTCTAATTGTATTTGTATTTGCACCCATCTAATATATACAAATGGTAAAATGACCCCGTTTAGCGCTCCATTTTCTAGGAACGTATCCTGAGCATTAACCGGGGTATTACTGTACTTTGAAGATGGAGGTTTAATCGCTGGTTGCAGAATTTTTTTTTATTGTTTCCCAATTTAGTGTTCATACACACCAACTGGTATTGTGAATGTCATGTCAGTTTGAATTTATACTGGTTATCATAGAGTGGTAACAGACATCCAAGATTTTTTTCTTCATGTTTTGTCACACATCTGGACTGGCCCTGGGGTCTGCTTAGACTGCTGTTCACTGGATACTAGGGCTTTTTTCTTAGGGTTAAAGTGACCAGGTCATTAAGCCAACCACATACAATATGGCCCAAAATGTACTTATCAAGTTCTATTTCACCTGAACAATAAGGCAAAAATATTTTATTCAGATACCATAAAAATTGGCATCTCAAGTCATTTATATTATGTGTTCAGTATGAATATTGGTTTCTGTCCTTGCTGTTGAAGCCCTGCTGCTTAGAGAGCAAGAATCTAAAATTGGTCCTGCCTTCTGAAATTTCTTGACAAGGTTTGATATTGTACCTGTCTGGTCCAACTTTTATGCCAAAGTTTGCCTGCAATGCTCTTCTGACCTTTCTGGGCTGATCAGATGTACTTTTTGATGTTGAATATTTACTGGTTGGTGCTGTAAGCTGCCATTATTTTGGTGTTTACAAAATTTAATGAAAACAAATGGCTTGAGTACTACAGTGTGTCAGCAGAGTTTCTGCAAACTATAGTCACTTGTTGAGAAAATTGAGTTTAAACTTTGTAGGTACAATTTGGGCTACTCTGTACCGCCTTGTGTTAATAACTTCCATATGTTTTTGTGTGTTCATGGTGTGGTACATGACTACATTTTGTCTGTTGATGTCCAGCTTGTGTGGACTCGGACATTTGAAAATTTCCATAAGAATCTGACAACATTTCTTGACCTCCACTAATGCAGTTACTAACTTTTATACAGAAAGTTCCTTTGCACTGATTTTTATTCAGGATTTTGCACATTTTTATATCTGATGATAAGAAAATCTTTTAGTACTTGAATGTTACAGTTTGAAGTTGTATGCATCTTTCTTGTTCCAGTTGGAAAGTGTGGAGAAAATAAGACTGTCAATAGAACTACAGACAAATGAAGTTAGGAATGCAGTCGAGGAGAAGCTGAAAGTTGCCACCGCACAGCGAGATGAAAATATCAAGAAAATGTTAGATAGGCTGAAGGAACATGTGAGTTAGCACCCAAATTTGGCAACAATTTCTGATTTGATAGAAGGGTCTGGATCTTCATTTGAAAAGTTGAGAACACAACAGTTTTAGATTATATGTTTAAAATGTGTGTGAGTTATGTTGTGGAGCATGTTCTAATTGTATTATGCTTTGTAAATGTTTAAGAACCATATTTGACAGATTTGCGTTGTGTGCACTTAAGAGGCAAACTGTTAATGCTCACGAATATTGTTAACCAAACAGTCTCAGTTGAGATATTTATGGTCCTGTTCTGAACATATGAGATACTGACCGTACTGTCCTCAAGTTTATTTAAATCCATGTACTGCCATTATCATCATCATCTTTTGTCCTCTTCACTAATTGTGAGTTATCGTATAATATTGTTTCACAATCCATGCTCCTGTGGAACACTGGTGTTCTGCAAGCTGGATTTAGATGATCGACTATTAAAGCTCTCTAATTGCGGCCTCTTCCTAATTCTCAGAAGAAATAAAGTTATGGTAATGGATAGAATTTTCTTAATTTAAGTTCACCCACTGATGACACAGAAGACCAGCATCAACATTACCATGAATAATTATTAAGAAAGTAACTGTCTTAAAATAAGGAGTAATTGTATGCTGCCATAATGAATTAATAATGTCTGCATTCTGGAATTTAAGTTTGATAATGAATTCTTTCTTTTTGCCACAAAGGCATCCATTTGAAGCCATTTTAGTAATTTCTGGACCCTTTTCTTAACTCTGAAATTGATATAATTTCAGTTTTGTTGAGTTATTTATGTGCATTGCATGTGAGAAGCTTAATATTTTTTGATGTTGTGCTAAATTCTAGATTTAGTGCTTTCACATTCAATGTTAGCAGTAATTTATTATTTTAATAGAATAATCATCATGCAAAATGGAACTTTGTCAGAAGTAGTGTGTGTGTTCAAGTCTGGGTATGTAACCTGTCTCTGGTAAGGTAATTCGTATTACCTTATTCAGACCTTTAGTTATCATATGTTGTTGTATCAGAAAATTATGTTGAATTTGGGTAGATATTCTGTATCTGATTTTGTGCATTTGAAATGGTGTGGGAATATGGGAAAAATGAATTTTTAAACCATGCTGTGTTAATGTCAAAGAATTTAAATATATTTAAGTAATTTGAGTGTGGAGGAGATGCCACTTCAATTTTACAAAATGTGCATGCTTGGACAAATGTTTCTGTGAATTGTTCTACATAAAAGATTTTCTTGATCTGGGTACTGTCTCTCAAAATTCATTATTGAAAAATTACCAGACTATCACTCGTGTTCTTTGTTACGTCTTAGGTTTTAAATCTATGGTGGAGTGCCTTGTTGAGATTCTGTAGTAAGAGATTTGTTGTGCCAGGAAGTGTATAGGATGATATGATTTTGTCCATAATTTTAAATGACTGCAACAACACAAAATCTTTGCGCAAAGTTCCATTATGCTTGAGGCAAGGGCTTGAGCACTGCTGCATGTTATGTATTGAGTGTGTGCAATGGACAGGAGGAGCAGGCGCAGCGTGTTCGGACAGGAATGCTTGAAAAGGTGAAGCAGCTGGAGTCTCAGATTCAGAGCAAGCTGGAGCTGGCACAAACACGACGTGAACAGCTTGAGCAGGAGCAGCTTGAGAAGCTGCGGAATCATGTGAGTATAATGACCTTCCCAGTACACATCCTTTACATTCAGTAAGTACTGTAATATTTTCATTGACCTTGTTTCTCGTTTAGCATGGTGGCATTATTGTAACCTGATTTTGGTTTGAGAGTACCCTAGTTTACCTTCCAATAATAGTAACATGAAGTCTTCATTTGATTTGGAATTACTTTGTTTTTTAACTTTTTAAGAAAATGTGTCAAGTTAGAATCCACATAGATTGGTAGGAATGAAGTGCTATAAGGCTTAATTCAATATTTGTTAGATTCATTTGTTTCAAGAATACATTTGATAGTGTGACTGACTGTGGGCTGAATAGCCAGGGTTAAATTTTCTTTCAGAGAAAACACTTTTTTTCTTTGTAACATTATCCAGACCAGCTATACAACATGCAGTTACCCAATTCCAGTTTTTGTGCCTCTCGCTAAAAGAAATGTGCTATTACCTTGCTGAATGTGTTGGGCTCAGTTTTTACTTGTAATGGAAAATTTGGAGCAGGGGTTCTCAACCTTTCAGGACCTGGGGCAACATTTACCTTTTTGTATTGACCCTTACAAATTATGCCAATTTATTGAAACTGCTAGCTAGTTCATTAAATGTGCTACTACTTTTCAAAACAGGTTCATATATTGCTCAGTAATTTTGTTTAACAGTTTTGTTGATTGTTACTTGTATTAAGTATTTCTTCGCTTTAAATTGTATATGTTATTGTAGGCAAAAACAATTTTTTTGTTGTGCAGAGTGATACAGTATTAAAAAAAATTACTTGGGCCATATAAAACAAGTGGGCTGCATGCAGCCTGCATATTAAGTATCCCTTATTTATGGCATTAGAAAGTGAAGGTCTTTATTACATACAAGTCGCCAAGTTTGGATTATAGAATCAAGGATGTGATGTGATGAGCTGGAGCTTAAGATTGGGAGTTTAGAGAAACAAGAAATGCGTGTCAGACTTTGGTGTGGGAAATCTAAAAGGGTGGCCACATGGAAGACTTAAGGGGGATACAGGAGGGTAACATCAAGTTGGGAATAGGATGTGAGGATGGGAAGTATATGGAATTACCAAGGAAAAATTGATGGAAGATTTGCAGATTTGGGTGGGAAGGGGAGGCATATTGTATTTCTTCGTTGTACTACAGCTGAGTCTGAACAGCTCTCTAATGCTTCTGATTCTTCATTTCTCAATTTCTTGGCATTGTCTGACCACTTGGTTTGGTCTCTTGATGCCTCATGGCTCTTTGTCCTAGAGCGGCTTACAGTACGTTCTATATTGTATAAGGTACATGATCATAACACAACTCGTGAAAGTTTGCTTCGTGATAAATGTAATGTAATACAAAGGCCTTCACAGCTGATTTGTTTAGGAAGTATATTTAAATATATTTGTTGACCGTGTGATCAAAATTACATCTTGCTTATCACATCTTTGGGAAAGGAATCATTTCTTGCTGGTTGTTTTGTTTTATTGGGTTTGGTTTTTGAATTTAATCTACTTTCCATTATTTTTATGCTCTTATTCTCCTCTGTATTTCACTTGACTCACGTGATGTTTCCTTTGTTTATGTCTTTTGTATTAACCAGCCTCTCTTTGTTTTCTTTTGCTTTTTGAAAGATTGTTGGTTATTGTATTGTATCCTAAGGTAATACAGAATTATTTAAGTAGATGTTTGAACAGTCTCTAGCTCATCAGGGCTGGACCAGACTCATTATTGTGCTCAGTACATATTGTTTAGAATTTGTGTTGTAGATATTCATACTTACTCTGCGTTCTTGATTTGTGACTTTAATGAGAAGTGTTCTTATTTAGCACTTTGTACAAATTGTAATTGAACTTTCATGAAATTTGTGCATGTTACCACCAGATGGGTTTACATGATCAGTTGAGAATATGTTGTAAAAACATTTTTTTTCCCCATACACCGGGGTTGTCAGTACAGTGGGCCATCAGTACAGTAGGGCACCGCTTATACGGCGGGTTAGGGACCAGACCCCCGCCGTAAAGCGAAAATCGCCGTAAAGCGGATCTTTGCCTTTTTTCACTTGCAAATGCATATCAAAGCCTAATAAGATGTTTACACTATCATATAGTAAGTGCACAATAGCGCTAGGCCTAAGAAAACGATATGAAAGTAAAATGAATATCAGTAGTACACACATTGTGGCTCGTTTGATCTTCAATCCACACAACTAAAAGTTTTTCCATGTCAGCAATAAGGCTATCTCTCTTTCTTATGACTTTAGAGTTCATTCGTGTGACACTTTTAATTTCATTTAACACTTTCTCCTTAGCGTTCACGATGGTACTAACAGTTTGGCGAGCTAGGCTTAGCTTACGTCCTATCTCGGCCATAGACATGCCTTGTCCACGAAGTTTAATTATATCTAACTTGGCATTTAAAGTAAGAGGCTTACGACTCCTCTTTTTATTGCTACTACCCTTAGACGTCTTTGTAATTACACTGTAGTAACACAAAAATATTATATAAATATACAGTTTGTAATAACTTTGAAAAATTGCCAGAAATACGGAGACGCGGAGCGCACAAAAGCTGTAAACAGACTGAATCAGCGATGATAAAATGGCGCCGGATGCACTTCTCTGACTCAGCTGTTGAGCGCCGTATTAGCGAATCGCCGTAAAGCGGAGCGCCGAAAAGCGGGGCCCTACTGTATCAATTGTTAATTGGTACTAAAGAAGTGTGGCAGATTAGGAAATGACAGCTATGGAACAATATATTGGTATGTTATGACAGTTCATTCCAAGGAAATCATGAACTTGGGCACTAAATCAATTTTTAAGGTAAAGAAAATGTCAACAAAGACTAAGCTTGAGATTGTAAAAAATTTGCTTGATTTTCTGCCATAGCAGAATGGAATTCACATTCTTCCCCTTTGATTTCTGAACAGAAATCCATATCAATAATAATTGTACTATTTGCAGCAAAACATGGGGGATAAGAGACTGGGAAGTAGATAGATATTGAGAGTCCACTGTATTGTTTTGTATGGAAACTTCACATAAAATTTTCAGTCCTGAAAGCATGGAAATTTTACCAGAAGTTAATATTAGTGGGAATTTGATATGCTGTCATCCATGTAACCTTACCAGCAGAAGAATGAGATGAAATAATGTAGTACTTGCATTCACTATTGCCAGGAATCAACAAAAAAGGTTTTCATATATTAATGGATTTTGCATGAAAAATTAAATTCACTGTTAGACATTTGCCTAATAGTATACAGAGTTATGTGAAGAGTGGTGTATTGGTCAAGGCAATGAATGGTATGCAGGACCAAAAGAAACATTGTTAAATTGGCATTTTAAGAATGTTTATCAGGGGCATGTTATGTAGGAAGTAAAATCAGTGTAATCTTTTGCAGGAATTCAGTATGCAGAGATTTGGTGTGAGGCTTTGTTATAGGGTACTGGCTGTTATTTCATTCTATTGATGTGTTACATGATACTGCACGGTAGTTGAATATGTTGCATGTTGTATGGCACTTTGTAACAGAACAAAGAAAAGCTCGCAGAGGTTCGGAAGACAATTGAAAATCACGCAAAGGAGATTGAGGAGAAAGTTGGCAAGTGTCTACAGCAACGGCTGGAGACTGCTAGTCAGAACCGTGCGAAGGAGATTGAAAAGATGCGAGAGAACATTCAGAAGCACGTACGTCTTCATTTTGGTTGCATGTTTCCTTGCTGCATTTGTATTCTGTTGTGCATGTTTAGATCTCATTGCACTGGATGTACCATTTTGTCAGTATCGTTTATAGAAGTACTTTTTATTTTGGTTACTCATGTCTTCCACAGGACTGTAATTAGTCTTCACATTTTGCCTTTAAGGCTGTCTTATCTTGTTTTGTTCTTGCAATGAAAACCTTGTGATTTTCAGTGTATGGAAGCAATTGTTTATCATTGTAGGAACGCCGGGCTGAGATGGTGCGACAGAATAAGGAACGTCTGACCAGTCAGAATGATGAGCAGCAGACTGCTTCTTCTGGCTAGTTGGTCATGAATGGAAGTCACCGCTGCCCAGCCCCCTCATCCCTTCCGAACAAGGAACAATGCTTTCGTCATTCATCGAGCTGCTTTTTATGAAAATAAGAGTATAAAAACCAACCAGGGAAATTTAATGGACACACCCTCTGAATTTAACAAGTTCAATTGTTAGTATCTTCTTGTTCTTTCAGTGTTTTAAACTTGCCTCAATTTTCTTGTGTGATTGTTGAAAATATTAAGGTAGGCAGTGTATACAATTGGCTTATGAAGAATAACACAAAACTATACCCATGCTTTTCTTGTTAAAAATTTTAAGCAGCAGCACCACAGACGAGAGGACGGTGGGAGCAAAATTGCTGGTTGTGCGGTTTAAAAATTCACTGCCTTTTTTCACCTTCTAGTATTGTGTAAATCAAAAGGGGCCATTACAGAGCATCAGACGATGAAGCAGTTTTGTTACTTGATGCTTTGTTTTGAGATTTCATAGCTTAATGTTAATATGTCTGGCTTTTGGTGCAGTATTGATATTGTAACTTGCAGTGAGCTGCCGTTATTGCTGATGTGAGGTTTGTTATATTATTGCGACATTTACATTTGGTACTTTGTGGAGACATGAAGCTCTGTTTGAGGCAAAGTAAGTTTGTATTCTTGTACTAAAATTATTCATTCTCAGGACTTTTTCCATCATCTGTTCTTTAAAACCATGACGTTTCGGAGTCTGGTTCTGTCTCCATCTTCAGGTGAGAGGTACCTACTTTGTTGGGCCCCTTTGATAGAGCTAGTCTCTGTCTCTTTGGTCCAGTGACAGACTAGCTCTAAGGGATCCAACAGAGTAGGTACCTCTCACCTGAAGATGGAGACTGAACCGGGCTCTGAAACGTAGTGGTTTTAAAGAACAGTCGATGGAAAAAGTCCTGACAATGAATAATTTTAAGTGTAAACTACTGTCATCAAAACCCTTTAGAATTGAATTCTTGTACTAAATTAAAAGTTATAACAAATCAACATACTTCAACAAGATAAATCTAGCTTCTGTGATGGGTTTATGCTAAACAACTGTTAATGGTTAGCTGGAATTTGTAGTTAGCTGGCATGTTTTTGTCCTACCAATATTCATGCCGTACTTAAGTTTGTAGTTATATTTGACTCTTGTATTGTTTTTTGGAATGGTTACACTGTTTTTTTGATGGCACCTGCAAAAGATTGTATAGGCGCACAGAGCTGTTTTAAGTGCCATTATGATTGTGGAAGGGCATGTCTTTCCAGTAGTTCTAAGCTACCAGAGAACCTAGGCCTAAATTCCAAATCTTGCAGTTAGTAATAAATAAGATAGGCTGATTGTGTTCACATCTTTCTAACCATTCCATATTTTTCACTTATTCCCTGTGTCCTCACTAATCTTAACACTTCTTAAAATTGCCCATTTCCTAGTTGCCTTGGGAATTACTGTCCCTTTGGACTGAGATAGAGATCATTCTTGCAGAATCTGTTTTGTGTAATTTCTTCAAATGTCTATTTTTGCATACTGTTTTGGAATTTTGCCTGTTTTGACATTTGGTTCAATTGTTCTATTTTGGTGAATTGTGCTTAGTATAGAAGTTGAACAAGCCTGAGCATTATAACTTGTAGTTTTAATTAACAAAATAAAGGTAGTTCATACATAAATTGTGTAGTTTTATTTCATGACACAATCAGTGGAATGATGAGTGGGACCTGTATTGTAATATGGTGTATAGCAATAATGAAGCATCTGTTTCTGTGAACAGCCTTCATTAATATAGCAGTTATATATAATCCCATGACCTTGGCATAGGTACAGGGTTTACATGAAATTTACAACAAGTTAGATTTTTATTATATTTTAAGCTAGTAAATGCTTCATACATTGAAGGGAATAAATTTGTTTTGTCACAGATGTTGGACATATGGAGAATTTACCTACTATTGGATGAAGTGAGAAGTTGCTGTAATGGTTCAGGTTGAGGAATTTATACACAGTATTACCAGCAGAATTTCATTTGGTTATAATGATTGACGTCAGTAAGATTTGGACCAATCAGAATTTCACTGTATAGTCAGCTGTGATCATAGAAGGGTAATGGCCGATGTTTGGTTGTTATTAGGTTTGGTCGTGTATTTTTCAACCAATAGTGTCTTAAAACCTTTTTACTGTATTATTTTTTATGTATGTGAAAGCTCGTATAGTACTTAAATATGTTGCTGAAGTATTCACAAGCCGAGAGGAGGACCAAAGCAAATGCCAACAAGCAACGTGCCACCGGTAAGTAGCAAGTGAAATACTACGAGTCAATAAAGATGGCGGCTTTGTATATATTGAAGTTTGTTGTTGACTATTGTTTGACATAGAACTTTAAGTTCGTTGGTAGTAATTGGCTCACGTATTGAATAGCTTGAGAAATCATTACAACATTAGTTACACTTCTGTTTATTTATTTATAAACCACTTGCTTTACGGCTTATATCTGTGTGCACCCATATGTTACTCATTACTTTTATTTTTTGTTTCTTACAGTATTAAACCACATTTTATTCACTGTAAGATACATAAAATCCAATTGTTACATGCATTTGAAGTGAGATAAATTGGCACTGTGGCGAATGCTAATGTGAAAACAGATGATAGTGTTGTGAAGGTTATGTTATGCCATTAAGATAACTTGAGGTTAGAAAGAGGAAATATATGTTTGTAATATTTTACATGTAATAGTTTTTTGTGCTTTCACGTTACAGTGATTCACATTGAGCAGTTTGTTTTACACAGGAATATAGGGATGAATTTTAAAATTTTTGTATTGAAAGTAGAAATGTGCATGTTGATTTAGACAGTATGCAGATCTATGTAGAATTTGTTCTCATGTTGCTGATTCAATTCACATAGTAAAGTAAAGGTTAGTGGACCATGAACTGTGTATGGGTTACTGTATTTACAAAAGTAACGGTGCCTTGTAGTTAATGGCGTTTATTGCTGTAAGCAAATCATACAGTTGTAATCAAAAACAATTTCCTGCCATTGTCATGTGACTGGTTGCGCTTAAAAACACTTGTATAACTTGGTGTAGAGGGACTTGTAATGTTTAAACCATTGCTGACTGATGTCATGGTTGATTTTTCTCCATTATTGAACATATTTATCATAGGATTAATGGTCATCCGACTTCCCGATGTTGATGTTCTCCAAGTTTATTAATGTGAAATATTATCTCATTTATGAATTGATTTCATACACTGACCTCAGAAGTGATTTGTTATGTCTAAGTATGTTGTTACATTTAACAGGTTTGTTAATGAATTCTAAGGTACATGAATTAAAATTGCAATAATAGATCTCTTATTGCATGAACTATGTTTTAGTGTTTGCATTGAACCTCTTGCAGTAATTACTGTCATTGTGATTGAATTACTACATATTACATACAGGCCAGCTGTTGGTATGTAGGTTTTCATGATAGTTTAAAAGCCATATCTGAAATTTGCTCCCATATTGATTTAAATGCATGCAGTTTGTCCCAGATGTTAATTTCGGAGTTTATTGTGCTTGTGTAATAATACATGAGGATATCACACAAATAAATTATAACTTATGTGAGTATGAAGTAACTGAGTAGAGTTATTCAGAAGCTGGTCAAATTCCCTGTCTTTCAGTTCATTAATATGTTCACAAGAACCCACCACATCCATATTATGAGCCTTTTTTTTATGTGTGTTTGTCAATATATAATTTGTTTTGCTGTACATGCAGGAAATTAGAAAGTGTTTGTAGATGATGTCATGATATTAAAATGGATTTTAGATGGAAAGGTGAACATGCAGATTTTGTTGATACAGCATATAATAGGGTAGAATGGCATTGGTGAACACGAGTTACATAATATAATTGATCAGCTGATTGAAAATTATATGGCATGGAATTATTCAGTTCTAGTCATGAGAAAGATGGTAGCTCTTTCTTTTGTCTTAGAGCCTTTACCATTTGTCCATTGTCTGTTTATCGCAGGAATTAGGGCACTAATTTCAGAAAACTATTAGTGTAATATTGCGGGAGGTTATAAATTTGTTTTAGAATTTATGCGTGAAGTTTCTTCCCAATTGTATTGGCTGATACCATATAAGAACAGCACACATTACTGAGATTGTCTCTCTTAACTTTTAATCATGGGAATTTGGTAGCTTGTTCATGTAAATGGTGTATAAATACAATCCATCAGTTTCTAATGTACAAGTTTGGCTGCCGCCTCTGATCAAATTATAAGTATTCAAAGGAAATGACTTGTCTGCAGTCGTTTTTTATTGTTCTGCTAGACTAATAGAGTGAGTTGGCTCAAGAGATAACATGTCATAATTATATTTCGGTGGTACTTGGTTCTAATTGTGGCTGGAGCATTCTCTATCATGACAAGTATTTTGTGGTATTTAGGTAGCTGTAGGCACATTGTAAAGTATGTTGTCTACCTAAATTGACCATATTATGCCAGTTTAAAAATCTGTTGTTTTCTATCACTTCCATTCCAGTTATTTGTTTCTGTGACCTTGACAAGTTCATAGTTGTTACCTTTGTGGTATTTGAAGCATGACCTAAGTCTAACTAAGTATATTTGCAAATAGTCTTGAAGTTTGCCTATGTGATTTAATGTTTGCTTTATAGCATTTTTGTCAGTGTTTAATTTTCAGTTTCATAATGCTGGGGAAATTGTTTTTTTTAAACATGTATAGTAGAGATGAATCTTGTTGCAACAGTGGCATGTTCTTGTGGTTGCCATTGTTGCCACCATTGCTATTGTTGTTGCTGTCCTTAAACAAATGCATTAATTCTGAGTTATGATTGTTGGGGGATTTAATAATGTTTTTTTTTGCATGACCTGGCATCTAGTCCATGATTTGCCACTGATATCCAGTGTATTGAGTTAGAAAATGTATAATTTAATATGTTAAAACAAAATAGAAAGATGGTATATGTTGTTAATGACCTTCCATTGTGTCCATTTATTTCTCTCCAGGAAATGAAGTTCTTGTACAGTTTAAGGGACCAGCATTCATTATATTGGTATTCATTTGGAGCATTTTCTTGTTTTTCTCAAAATATAAATTGCCTTTCCTACAGACATTTTCATGTATTATTTACAATCATCATAGCATATCTTATTGGATACAGTTTAACTCCTGTAGTTAAGGCAGTGGTGTACAAGTAAGGTAATGAAATAACCAACCATGAACTTAACCATCTTTCTGCTTCTTTTTTCTGTTCATATGACATGAAAGTTCAACATGCTAACAAGGAACCTGCTTTTGGAGCCTCAGCCAGTTCAGTCCAGTCCACGTCATCACACCTCCTTTGAGATCCATTTCAGTCTTGTTCTTAATTGACTGCTTTTCAGGAACCTTCCATATCAGAATTGTCCAACAGTTTTATTTCCCTCACTCGGGTTAAGTGACAGCACAATAAATACATGTATATGTATTTTCAAAGTGTATTCATTGTGTTTTTGTATACGTTATTGATCTTGATCATTTATTGCAGATAAAAATCCATGTTAAAGCATATTGCACTGTAGGTTATCATACTCAACTGAGTGAAAATCTTTTTAGTCCTGTGTAAATATCTACTGTATCAGATATGGAATTAAAATTTTTGAGTGGTTTTGAGATTTTATTTTGCTTGTATCTTTTTGTGCTATGAATAGATTTGCTGAAATTCAATTTGGCTTCATGCTGTTTGCTCAACAATTTTTAATGTGGACCTTAACACATGCAAAATTTAATCAGAATTCATTTATTACTTGTGAAAATGAAATATAACAGACATACCTCATTTTATAAAATACCTATAAAATCATAATATTAAGGGTTCTGGGATGTTTTATATATGTAAATATTGTTTTGGGTTGTTAATAACTACGGATTATGTGACTTTCTGTTGATGTGTTATTTTGATTTTTTGATGTGATTAGATAGCAGTAAATACCGTTTTAAACAAAACTGAGCTTTATGAATATAGCCAAGAATTTGTTTATGGGGAACTGTTGCTGATATGTGAGTGGAGTCCCCCAAAATAATTTGTTTAATTTTGTGCTTAGTCAAAAGCACAAAATAAAATCTTTATGTAAGTAGAATATGGAAAGAGACTATCTTCCCAAATTAAACTGAAGTACAGATTGGCAAGAACAAGAAACCAAGGAGAGATGCATAGAATTTGAGCAACTGAGGCCTGAACTGGTTCAACTGAAGTGGTTGAACTCTTGACTTCTTGATAATGATGATGATGGGTTTTGGATTTGATTAATGACCAAGAGATAGGTTATAGTGATTAAGGAATATTGTGGCCTTCCTTTATCACTCCAGGCATACTCGGAAGTAGTACGGTAAAATGGCACGACTGCATTATTCCACTTTAAGATCAGCTACATATATGTTTGATTCTTTATACCATGTTCAGGTGAAACACTAGTCTGACCAATGAAGCTGTGCTGTAACAGCATGTATCGAAAATGCAGACATGTCAGCTTTGTGAACTTTTAGAATGACTAAAATTTGGCATAATAAATGCTACACAGCAATAAAAGTAATTGTTTTAAAACTGGTTACAGCAAATATTTTTATAACAGTGTAGTTTTGACAAAGCACATAGAAAAATAAGTTGTCTTAATGCCAAAAAAGGACCTTTTTAATTATATTAATTGAACAGTAATGTTTCCGTATATTGTTAATGGATTAATTGCTGTAATTTTACTATTTGCTAGTCCTGTAACCAAATGTAACACACTGTAGAAATGTTACTGAGAATGATCCAGTAGGGGCCGAAAATCCATTGTCTATTTTGACTTTGTTGGCGTATTGAATGGTTGCTGTTTTAAAATTGGCTTATAACAAGGTCATCTCAACATTACAGAGTGGTCTGTCCAGATGCATTTCTCATGTTGCAGCCTCTCCAATATGTAATGCTTCAAGCTTCTATTTGGAAGAGAACTGTTGAGGGTTTCCATATTTTTCCCAGTACTTTAAAATATTTAATGACTCCTTTCAGTCCCATGCTATCAACTTCTAACCACCTAACTATTGAGCAGGGGTATTTCTATTAAAGTTGGAAGTTGCTAACTTTTTCAAGAAATTCCCCCATTTTTGGAATCTGAATTATCATTCCCATGTTTGTAAAAGCCTGCCATTGATTTCAGAGTCAATTCAGTCCAGTCCACACCCTTGTATCCCATTTCTCAAAGATTCCTTTTGATATTATCCTATCATTTACACTTAGGACCCTCAAGTGGTCTCCTTCCCCAAGGCTTTCCAAATGAAATGTGCGTATTTCTTATTTCCGCTACGCGTGCTACATGTCCTTCCCATTTCACCCTCCTTCATTTGATAGTTTTAATATCTGTTAAAAAATATAAGTTTTCAAACTACCCATTTTGCAGTTTCTCCATTGTCCTGTGACTGACTTCCTTTTTATTAGGTCTAAATATTTTCTCCGACAGTCAGACACAATCATTGTTTTTCTCTTCATGCAAAAGACAAAGCTTTACACCTATATAAAACAGCAGGAACAATTACTTTAGTGTAATTAATATGTATATTTTAGGTGGGAGATGTGAATATACAGGGCTGTGAAGTGACCAGTAGTAGTAAGCATGCTCCGCTTTTCATTTCGTCGTGAATATACTTTTTATTTGTTATATCGTTCTCTGGTATTTTAACTTCGCCACATTTTCAAAATTTGCTGTCCACGTTTACCAACTCATCTTAGTCGACGATACATAACCTCTGCAGTTGATACAGCTTCTTGTTGGAAAACTGGAGACAGGATTGTAGTGGTGTGATAGCGTGCCAGAAAACAATTTAATGGTGTAATTATAGGAGCATAATCTGTTCCTTGATTGTGTTCGCAGTGTTAACGATTTTCGTTATTCCAATGTCCTTGCGTTCAGTAATTATCCCAACGATCGGTTCGCATTTCTGTTGAACTCTTGGTGTAAGCAGAATGTAGCCCGTGAATTCTGAACGGCCCGTGTCAGAAGTCGAAGTCGAGTCCTGTGCACTCGACTTTTTTTGGCATACTTGTTGAAATATATTTCTCTCAGTTATGGTTGCTTGTTAAAAACAAGCCGAAAGACATATACAACGTATGTCCTGTGACGTTTTGTTTTCATGATGCACGAAATCGGCCTTCCACGTCCAATTAACCTTCAGGATATGTCGCGTTCAACCACTGTCGGACATCTTCCCCGTAGTGCGCTGGAGCTCCGTCGTGCTGAAACCTCTTCTGCCTTACAGCTGGAGGCATCTTCAAGCAGCTCCGGTAGAACAGTTTCTAGAAAATCGCTGTCGTTGATCGCCCAGCCTGTCAGGTAGCAGATAGCGTCCCACGACAGTTTCCCCGACTACTAGCCGAAACGCTGACGCTGTAGCAGCAGTACCAGCTCCACTATAAACCAGGCACCAAGGTCGTCATGACAAACAACACTGCTGAGAAGTGTTACCCCATTTGACGGTGACGTGATTTTCGAAAACTGAGCGTCTCAGAGCATGTGTTGTATAACATTTTATACTTTTTTAACAAGGAATCACTACGGAAAGGTTGTGCGCGGATTTCGCTTCCATTTGTACATGACGTGCTGTCGCTTTCTGGTAGATGAAGGAATTATTTGCTGCGGATGGCTGTCCATAGTTACATTTCACTGTAGTAACTTGGTATTTGAAGAAGGATGTCTTTTGGGTTGTTGCGCCATGTAGTCTGGTAGAAGTTAACCGACGTTTCGGATCGCCCTGATGGAGACAGCAAGGACCTCTGAAACGTTGGTGGACATCTGCCAGACTGCACGGCGCAACAACCCAGAAGACAGCCGTCTTCAGACTCACCGCCGTGAGAACCTCAGATCCTACAACTTGATGATGATGATGTGTGTGGTTTTAGCGCCACATCGACTTGGTAGTCATCTACGCTGTACGCTGTACCTTTACACAAAACATGCGTCCACGCCCACCCCACTTCCAGCGGGCTACTCTTGATGCTCGCAAAGTACATTCCATCGACACCGGTGTGATACGTTCATTACACTCGTCCATTCCATCTTCACCATCAGTCGGTTTGATTAGATGCGTCTCGATATTATCCACGTGCCTCAGACACTTCCCCTAAAACACCCTTTAAGAACTGTAATAGAATACGAGCTGCATTACATGGAAGTAGTTTCCAGCAGGGGAATTATTTTGCCTGGAACGGCTCTGTGGCTAATCCGTCTTCCTGTCACGTGGGTACCGTAGTCTTTCTAATTGGGTGACGTAAATACAGTCGGACATGAAATTTGCCACTCGCCTTCGTAAATTTTGAGTGCTAGAGCTTTAATTTGTTGCATTGAGTATATAGACCTTTATGGTTATGTTTTTTCTGATCGTAGGATTAATTCCTACAATACAGTGCATTTCAGCAACAAGGAAATCTTTTGAGACTCAGCCATTTGGAATGATGAGGAGATGGAATGATAAGCTGAAAAGGTATTGAGGGAAATGTTGAAATGATGTGGCCTGAAATTTTATGTTCTCGCGATGGCGAGTATGAAGATAGCTGTCTTCTGGGTTGTTGCGCAGTAGAAGTTTTACGGACTTCTCAGAGGTGATTGCTAACTCCATAACCAAGGCGTCCTGATGATGGAGGCAGCAAACACTTTTGAAACATCGGCAAACTTCTAACACGCACAACAATCCAGAAAACAGCCATCTTCGATGTGAGTTGGATTGGACTGCCAGAAACTGCACCCTGGTTGCGGTATTTGGTATTAACTATACAGTAGGGCACCGCATATACGGCAGGTTAGGGACCAGACCCCCGCCGAAAAGCGGATCTTTGCCTTTTTTCAATTGCAAATCCATATCAAAGCCTAATAAGATGTTACACTATCATATAGTAAGTGCACAATAGTGCTAGGCCTAAGAAAACGATATGAAAGTAAAATGAATATCAGTAGTAGCTGTAAACAGACTGAATCAGCGACGAGAAAATGGCGCCGGACGCACTTCTCTGGCTCAGCTGTTGAGCGCGTGGGGCATATGCACGCAATTGAAAAGCGCCGTATTAGCAGATCGCCGAAAAGCGGGGCCCTACTGTACTGAATCTTCAGTTTCTGTCACAAGAAAGTTCCATTTACTTCGTGCTGTAGATTTTACCTGCGTCGGTAGCGGATACAGAGTTACTGAATAACGATTAGCTTGAGTCCTATACCGAGCACCTCTGCGCATTAACGACCTGAACCACCGTATAGAACGTTTTGTATTACGGGAAGTGCGTTGCAGTTGTTTTCGGTCATTCTGCATGGGTACCCGTGTTTGTTTACCAGTCTCATTAATTCACATTGTGAGTGGACAAAAAGAAAAATACACTCCATTGACGTCAATGGAACGTGTTTTTGCAGAAAAAAATGAAAAGGTCGCCAGTTGCTATTCTGGCAGTCTCCAGAATGACCGTCCCTCTTCATGACTGAAATGTTGCACCCTAGAGACCTTGAGTTGCTATTATTATACTGTAAGAATTTTTGTTTGAATTATTATGCGAAGCTTAGAGCAGCGGTGGACCGACCAAGTTAGGAGGAAACTCGCCTGGAAAATTGGCGATACCCGGGATTCAACAGGTGTCCATATTCCTTCCAGTATAAAAATCCTTCATATCCCACTCTTACCGATCGGAATAGTGTTCGGGAGGTCTCCAGTTCGATTCTCGACCAGGATGTTGTCTAGCCTGTTTTTTTATTTCGTGGGTTTCCTCAGCCCGAGCAAATTCTGGAATAATACTTTAAATAAACACGACCTTTTCCTTATTCACAGTTCATTCACAATTCCAACTTTCTACGCCTTTTTAACTTCAGTAATTGGCGAAATGTCATTAAAATAACAATTACTCAGTTAAATCCTTTCTTAATCTGCTTTAATAGCTATTCTTGTTTCACGGTTTGAGTGCGTTCTAGCGGTTTTGAAATACGCGATTCCAGATCCAAAAATTGATTATCGTGTTTTCTTTGTTTTCCTCAGCCTTGCCAAGGAATAACGAACGTGAAATTACTTGAAGAAGATCACTATATGTCGCAGTGTAGTAGTTTGTACGTATTTGGGTGTGATTGTATTTCGAAGGACGTCTACCCTGACTGAGGAATTTCGTGATTTTGCTCATTCCTTCCAGGCAAATGTGGAATAATACCTTAAAATAGTTCACTTCCACACCGTTCCCAATTCATCATTCACAGTCCTGTTATTTAACGCTAGTGTCGTTGAAACATGCAGTTGAGAAGACATTGCTAAACAAACAAAGACACTTGAAATAGGTCACGCCCTCTTCATGTTTAGCCCTTTATAGTTTATATTTATCTTCTTGCTACCTCATTCGTTGCGAAATAACATCGGGTGGCGGATACGATGTCTCTAAATGCGGAGCCAACCTCGCGTCTCTTTGGATAGAAAGGAGTATGCCTGTCTCTCTGACGTCACGTATCACTCGTCTGCTGGAGCGAACAACTACGCGTCAGTAACTGCGCGGTTCAGGATTTCCTGAAAAATCTGCTAGCTAGTTGCTCAGATCCTCGGTTTTTTTATGAACCGGGAGGTTTATTATAATGAATTTCATGTTCTCATGGCGGCGAGTACGAAGGTTCCTGTCTTCTGGGTCGTTGCGCCGCGTGATCTGGCAGAGGTTTCGGACTTCTTAGAGGTACTTGATGCCTCCATAATCAGGGTGATGGCGTTTATAAAGTCTTGCAATTTGATTGTATCCTGGGTCAGTTGAATTAATTTCACGCTCACTCTTTTAGTTCATTTTAATATTATATTCATTTAACGTCTAGATCTCCCAAGTTGTCTCTTGCTTGTAGTTTTATCAGCATTTTGCACACGTTTTTAGTCATTCTCATGAGTGCTGATACTGTTTATGTAATCTCCGTAACAAAGCGTGTTACCTAAGGTAAAAATATTATATATTGTTTTGCTTGCATGTTATATTTATATATATATGTATTTTTTTCATGTCATAATATCTCGGTCAGTTTTGTGACCAGGCTACTGGCTGAAGAACCGGGATACGATTCTTTCTGTGATTACCACAACGTCTGTACATGCTCTGAGGCCCACCCAGGCTCTTATCCTAACCGGGATTCTTTCCTTAGGGATAAAGTGGAGCTTGAAACTCGACACTCATCGTCTGAGGTTAAGAGTGCGTGGATTTACATCTACTCTCTTCCATACGTCTGCTTGGAGGGTGCTCAATTAGTATCAGGGACAACGTTGCCTTTTTATTTCATTTTCAGGTTAATTTATGTTTTAAACTGTTTTTATTTTTCGATCTACAAAAGCCTTGTAGCTGATACCATACGTAAGATGTTCTTTAAAATATATTGTCTAAAGTCCCCACGCTGATAAGCCGGTTTTTTGCGGTTTCTCTGGGTTTTGTCGTGTTGTTGGTCCACCCAGTGGAATGATACAGTAAACAGATTAATCAGCCTCCCCGCCTCAGTGGAATAACACGGCTGCTCTCATTTGAGAGACGAGACGTGTGTCACCTCGTCATCAAGCAATCAATGCTCGTGCACGGTTTTAAACTATTCAAAGCCAGGCAGCGCAGTGGGCATTTTACCTCAACAAACATCTTTAGGGATTTTTGTGTTGTTTTGGCTCTTGAACGAGCATCGAGGCGCACCATTTTCGCCACTGATTTGTTTTCCAGAGATACCTGTTTCGATTTGAGGCCATCACCTGGTACTGTGGTATATTTCCTGTTTCATCATTCGCCAAAGTTGGAATAGTTCCTTAAAAATGCCCACGATTAATTCATATCCTATTTTGTTTCGCTTTTCATTCGTGTGTCGACGCTGACACTTCTTGATAGAACGTCAATTCGGTTTCTTTAAACGAGCAACTCTCGTCACCATTAATTTATGTCGGTTCGTATACCATTACGCCATGGTCACATTTTCTCATATCCAATTAAGCAGTGCAATGTCCACATGTGAGATCATTGTTTAAGATTGCTAACACATCTGCAGATTTCTTGTCGGTAATGAGTATAACTTACGTCAAGTCAAGAAATGGGGTCAAAGTACACGTACTTCTAAGGATGTATGTGGTAAGTAATTTAGCACCGTATTGTAATGGGAGTAGGGTTTATAAAAAAACCGATTTTTGAAAAAACCGGTTTTCGAATTCCAGTATTTCCAAAATACCGGTTAAACCGGTTTTAGAATTTTTACAAAAAACAAGATATAATTAAAACAGTAAAAAATAGTTATGCTTATTTTAAAAAGGATCAGTTTATTTAATATTATGGAACTACAAAAATATAACAAAATAAAATATACTCCATACAAAACCAAATAAAAAAACGAAAATAACTAAAATCCATGCAAAATATAAATTATAAATTTTTATTTCATTTAGTATTTTTCTTCAGGAAATATGATTTAAAGAAACATAAAATGTCCACTGAACGATTACTTAATCTTGTTCTTTTTCTAGATACAAAATTGCCTGAAATAGAAAATACTCTCTCACTGGCTACTGAACATGGTTTTATCGTTTTCAGGGCATCAAATAATAAATCTAAATTCTTTGTTCTTTTTATTGGTTGCGTCAAATACAGAAAATTCGGCCTTCAGTGTCTTCGGATTTGATATTATTTCTTCAGGTTCCTCAAGAAACCTATGAATTGATTTTTCCATGGCTTCTTTTAGAGCATTGCCCTGATTAATAGTTTCTCCGTCTCCGATATATTCATCATCGGAATCTGTTTCCATACAAGAATTTGGATATATTCTAGACAGTATTTTTCCAGATAACTTAATAATGTCGAGTTTTGAAGCTAATGGAAATACACTAGATTTCTTTGTTGAAATGTTTTGTGGATTTTGCAAATATAGCAAAAGGGTTACCAATCCAACGTGTCTTCTTTCTTGAATTCATACTTCTAAAGTATTTAATAATTTGGAACTAATTTTAGTCTTTAAATTTTTTAGTTCATTTAACAGAAATTCAAATATGCCTTCACTTGTTAATAAATTGGCATCTCGCCGCCCTAAGGCCTCAGCTGCTAGACGTATTGGTCCCAACACTTTAAGAAGCTCCATGATTTTAGGATATTGAGCTTCATTCCACATACGAGAAGCTCCAATATCATTCAAAGCTGAAACAACACTTTCTTTTAATGTTATAAATTTTATAATTCTAGTATCTAAAACCGGTTTTTAAATTTAAAAAACCGGTTTTCGAATTTTACAAATTTATCCAAAAAACCGGTTTTTAAAAACCGACAAACCGTAAATGGGAGTACATAAGATCTTTGTAGGGTTCTGATGCTCATTACTGCAAGGAGATGAAGGGATTTGAACTGACAGAACATCTCATCGCGTCTTCAGGCCAAAGTATTCGGAACTGGATTTCACACTAGTGGCGTGTGACCAAGAGGAGGGCTGGGGTTGATCCTATCGTGGCATTTATGGATGATAAAACATGCCAATTAAAAGAAACGGGCGAGTATCTTTAAATTTCTGACTGGCCACCTTAAAATAAAAACCGAACAATATAATATTTCCACATCATGCTAAATTTATTCACATTTTACGTTTAATCAATGTGACTGCAAAAGCGTCTTAAAATCAAGGATTAGAACCATCTATCAATGGGCCTAAATTATTCACACAGACAGGATACCTTCAGGTTCAAGCGCACTTCGAGAAATGGCAAAACTTAGGGGAAAATCTGTTTAGGTACCATGTGATTAAACTTACAAATTATTTCTGAACATCTCAAGAACCTTTTTGTCTGTAATACATCAAACGTTTGGCGTTCTGGCCGCGCTGTCTGATGGCTTGGACATTGGGATTGTGAGTTTGAATCCCACTCAAGGCATGGATGTTTGTCCCCGTCTTTCTGTGTTGTGCTGTCCTTTGTACAGGTAGAGAGAGGCCTTACGATGGGCTGATCACTCGTGCAAGGAGTATTACGAAATGTCTAAATAGATTAAGTTATGTTCAAAAGAGGCGTCCAAACCCACACTGGATTGTAGAGCTGTGGATAATGATGATCATACACTAAACGTCTAGTAATTTTACCAGATGTCACCAGCATGCAGATGGCCAAATAGTTCCGTGTTGTGCCCTTAGATGTCACGAGTAGAATCACTAGTTAGAAATAGCGACTGCGTAGTCGAAATGTGATATCAGTAGAACAAATAGTAATTTAAAACAAGATAATTTGTAGGTTATATGTTTTAATGTCTTCTAGTTCATTTCATGTTTGATCTTGTAAATATATTTTGAACTGATATCAGAATGCTGATGCCTTGTAAGGCATTTTTATGAAGAAGTGTTGGTGGGGCGGAGATACTTTGCCCAGGGCTCATAATTACTTATCAGCGGACGTGGTAGCCGTCGGGACATTTCATGGTGTTGAAAGGAACTTTCGACGACAGTAATTTTTGTCCTTTGCCAAGTTATCATATTACTGGTTTTCTGTATTTGTCACTAAAAGCAAAACATGAAAATTTAGCAATCTGTAACTTAGTACATTAAATAAACTTGCAGCCATGGTGAATTCTGCTGACTTCCTTGGTATTAGCTAATGAAAGGGCTTATATATTCAGTGTAACAGTTTACTTATGCCGTTTGTTTGGTATGCTTATGAAGATAAAAGTAGGGAAGATTTCCTGAGATTTGAGTATTTAACGAATTTTACGGGCCGTGGTTTAGCGGAGATTTTTCGAATTGAATGCACTTTACACCAGTTTCCCTGCAAATAGTCTGAATTTAGCCATCGCCAAGATTTGTTCAATTTCTTCCATCAGAAAAAAATACACACACTGCAGGGTGATCGAAAAGTCATGCAACTCATATTAAAATGTTTGTTTATGGTTGCCAGTCCGTCAATTGTCTTTCAACAGTTAAAATAGAATGATGAGCTTTTTTATAAGTGCAACGAGTGTTCATTGTCTAACTTTACCTGGCATCGTGCTCTTACCTAATTTGCCAGAATGAGACTGGGGATACATTTCCTGATTTTCGTGTGCTAAATAAATCGTGAACCGTTTCCATAAAACAGGAACTCATCGCCGATTTGTATCAGACATGGAGAAAAAATTAAATGTATGCATCTCTGATTGCGATGGACATTTCTAATACTTAATACAAATTTTCCTAATTTCTTCTTCTTTGGCTCTACAACCCCGTGTGGGTCTTCTCCGCCTTTTTCGGAAGTTTCTTAGTCTTTTTAAGTGTGCGTTTGTGAGTAGTGAGTGACCAGCCCACTACCTCTGCACAATTTCTAATGAATCCTGATTTGTCTGCCAGAGCCATCTAGTAGAGAATCAGGAGAGAGACGGGTGAGAAATGGCCACTGAATTTTCCTTACGAAACATCTCGTTCATGCTCGTAAGGTTCTATTACATGCCGTAAATCTACAACATGGGACCGCCGGCTTTACTTCCGCTCCGATGGAAGTTGTGCTACGATTTTTATGATCCTTAAAAATCCATCGACTTCAGCTGGATTTGAACCCCCGAACCTTGGGTTTCCTCATTTCAGTGTAATTATTTTTTTACGAATACAACATGTGGCTGGTATGGGTTCCGAAACTTTTCGATTATCCTGTGTAATTAGACACATAAAAAAAAGGCAGCAATATTTCGGACGATGAAGTAAGAACAAACGAAATGTCATAAAAAGAAATTTATTTAAATATGTGGTTGCCATTGTCTTCTTCTTCTTCTTCTTCTTCTTCTTCTTCTTCTTCTTCTATGGCCCTCCGGTCCGTATTCGGTCCATGACCTCCTCAATTCTCCTCTTCCATTCGGTCCTATTGTTAGGTCCGTCTGTCCGAGGCTTTGATTGAGGTTTCGAAACATCTTCCTTTTTACGGTGCAAGGTTGCTAGCCTTGCTACCAACCCCCAACCTGGAAGACCAGGGTACCTATCTTAGTCTGACCTCTCCCCCTCGACCAATCTGGCTAGGGAGGCCCTACCAGCAGCTATGCTACCGCCAGCATAGCTCTTGGGATCACTGAGGTACTCAAGCCCTACCACCACGACAAGGTGGAGGTACCATTAAGTGAGGATGTAGTTGCCATTGTGGTGAAATTGTCGATGTTGGTGTTCTGGGATGTGAAGCTGTGTAGTCTTGTAGAAGGGTAATATTTTGGAGGATCATTGCTGGCCATATTTTCAGGGCTGGAGTGCCCTGAAGGTGCACAAGTAAGAATGGCGTTAGAACCCAAAGACGAGCGTCGACGAAAAACGTCCAGATTTTCGATTGAATAATATTTCTTTAGGCCAAGTTTTTTTAAGGACCCCCCACCCCCTGTTAAACACTGTTCTAATTAAGCTGCTGCTGATAAACTCGTGTGTATTGTATTACCCAACTACGTGATGCTACTGTTAACGCAATGCCGGCACGGCGAGGGTGACCTTCAAGCCTCTGATGCATGTCATAACAAGTGTGTTCAGATGTACTGCCTGTCGGATAAGTGAATTTACTTGGCCTTGAAGCAGTCATTTCTCGCTTAATGACACTCCCACTAGAACTTTTGTAGTAATCCGTATGGTATTTTAGTACAAAAGTCATGCCGTTACTAGTAATCCATTCTCCATGTTTTAAAAGGTTTCAGGTCCTGAATTGGCAGTGATTTCTAAGCCTCTATACTACGGCAAGCGACGAAAATGAATTGGGCAAATTTGTCTTTTTTGTCATTTTTTCCCCTCTTTGACGAATATGTTTATCTGAGTTGTTGCTCTTCATTATTTGTGGTAAGAAAACGTTGAAAATGGGACACTATCTTTTATACTGTTGACAGAAAAGTAGAAGATAACCGGAAGTCGTCCCATATTATTAGGTTGTGTGTTAGAATTGCTGTGCGCATGCGCGCCTGTTACTGGTGCTGCCAGGTCGATTGATTTCTGTACTCAAACAGTTATTTCATGGCCTGCTTTAGTGAGTGTTCTTCGGCCAGCAGCCAATAGAATTCTTTGTGAAACACGTGGTATTGTTTACGTTCGGTTTCAAATATGGCGAAATGGATATTAGAGAATGCTACGTTTCCAGGAACTTTAATATACAAACTCCCATAGTTTTATGTTGATAAAACTAAGGAGGTGGGGGAATTAATACATAATTTTGGCTAGTAAACCTTTTGTTGAGCGGAAATACGGACGGCCGAGAAGCAAATGGAATGATAATGCCTCTCTGAATCTTTGTCAGATTGGTCGAAATTTTGTATTAATAAAGTTGTAATTCTTCTACATACTATTACAAGGTTAGATGTTAACGTACCTTCTCGAAAAATATGATGTTTGATTTCAGGTAGGCCTGTAGGCCTACTCGAGGAACCGAATGTACACTCTCAGACTGGAATTCAATCCCATGAAATGTGAGTCAGAAATGTTACCTCTGTGTTATCCCGCATTATTGTCTGTTGTTATGCAACCCGATAATCCGAAAGAACCGCTATTAGACCCTGCTGTGGGTCAGAGCTGACCCTTTCTCACCCCAACAACAAATCTTCTGGCGTACTCGCAACTGAGGTGCAGAAAACTTACTTATTGGCTTTGCCATGTCTGTTTATCCGCCTGTTGAACGTTGCAGCTACTGGAAACAACGGATTTTCACGAAATTTGGTGTTGGGGATTTTATTGGAATTTGTCGACACATTTCAGTTTCGGTTAAATCGATTAAGAATTAACGGTCACTTTACAGGAAGGCCTGTATGCGTTCCTTCTCGCAAATGTGACCTTGAGAATCCAGTCAGATACCGCCCACGCCAGCATGGATAATGACGTAATCACACAGGCGCCAGACAAACTTAACACGCAAAGGTTGTTGACCGCATGTGTGACGTTAGTCGCCCCGTTCAGAAAGGTCATGTTTTGACGGCACAAAAATAGCCTCCCCCCCCCCATTATAAATTACGCATAATTTTTTTTAAGAATTGGCAGTCAGAAGGCAGACAACTCGGAGAACGTGCTAGCTGTGTCCTGATATGTCTGGAAAGTCCTTTCACATGTGTCCACCCCTTTAATATCTCTTTAGATTTTGTCTTTCCCAAAGAGTAGCTGTCTTTTGGGTTACCGTGTAGCCTGGTAGAAGGGCCCTGATGATGGAGGTAGCAAGGACCTCTGAGACCACAAGGCGTAACGACCCAGAAGACAGCCGTCGTCAGACTCGCCGCTGTTAAAAACTCAAATCCTGCATTTTTTATTTTATTTTCATCTTATCCTAAAGAATTCCTGTGCTTCTAAACTCTTATGTAATTTTATTCTGGTATGTAGGAGCAACGTAACGTGTAGTCCCATCGTTTCATATAAAGTGAAGTTTTTGTGATTTGTATGAGAAATCTGGAGGGGAGGTCTAATGCGGGTCTTGTTTCTCTGCTGGAGGCACGTTGGTTCTTTCGAAACAGCTTTGTTTATGAAGACATCTTCTGATCCGGTATTTTTCAACCAGTGGCTTGAATTCTAATGCGTTTTTTTTATTTATGTAGCATGAGGATTTGTTGCGCCCTTTTTGTTTTTCGTGTTTTGAAGCACCGACGCCCTTACACATCCCATTTTTTTACGTCTCGTGTACTAATATGAAATGTGCATTTTTGTGTAAGACGTGAAAAGCGGAGTGTGCAAGTTTGTTGGTGCAACAGAGCACGGATGTTATATTACAGAATTGTTGCTTCCTGTTTTGCATCGCCATTTCTCTATTACATTGTTACTGTCTCGATATTTTTCATATTTCTAACACGTGATATTCCTCAGAAAAGTCAAGACACTTTTTAACCTACTCTGTTCGTGTTGTTACTTGCTGCGTTGCTTTTGCTAGAATTTTGTACGGATGTATGTTACATAAAATTGTGGAGATGGAAACTGTAACGAAGTATAAATAATGGTATTAACATGCACATTTTCTGCAGAACGTCACATTATATTATTTCGTACAACGGGAAATCCTGAACTACATTTTATTGTACCGGCACGTGGAACTGGTTTAGGTACACAGTTTACTTCTGTATTAAAATCTACAATGTTGATTTATAATTTGGTATACATACATATCATGGACGCAAAAAAAAATTACACGGTGTTTCATGAACGCAGTGTTTTTCTATAGTTATGTAATTTGAAGGCCTGCTGCTATGGTCTACGTTGGAAATATGAAATTATAATATATTTTAATTCATATGAAATTATTAAAGTTATAAAATGACTCAAATTGTAAAATTATTTTAAAATCTCTTTGTCTTTAAAATATCCATTTGTCTTGTTCAGTTCTAGGACAGGGACAAGTGGAGAGCTTTTGTTAATTCGGTGATGAACATTCCGCTTCCCTAAGCAATCTAGTTAGTAGTTCTTAAGAATAATTTTAAGAATTTTCACACAATGCACGCTCACGCGTGCGCGGCGTGTGCCTCATGCTTGACGTAATTGAAGGCTTTGTACACCAAATCACTGCAGCTGATTGGCTCATTAGGTCACGTGACTATAGATGAGCAGAAGCGTCCAAAACTCAGGTGCCATCGTTAGTATCGGTCACTTTAGCTTTTTATTTTCGTTTCTGGCTTTTGATGCCAGGACGAATGTATCAGGTATTTGAGGTTTTCATGGCAGAGTCCGAAGTCTGGTAGAAGTTTCAGATGTCCTTGCTGTCTCAATCTTAGAAGCGATGATATACAACTGTTACATATTTATTATGGTTTTACATTCAGCATAATCTTGTTAAACGGATTTTCGTTTAACTGTTTCAACCATGGCGTTTAATACAAACAAGCTCCGAATTGTTCTCCACCTTCTGACCTTAATATGGACACAGCATATGTCTCCAAAATGATGGCATTAACGCCAGAACCCAGAAGAACACTATTTTTCTCTGTAAGATTTAAGGTTTTTACAGCGGTGAGTATTAGGGTTTGTCGGTTTTTAAAAACAGGTTTTTTGGATAAATTTGTAAAATTTAGATGCTAGAATTAATATGTAATAATTTCTGTTAAATGAACTAAAAAATTTAAAGACTGAAATTAGTTCCAAATTATTAAATACTTTAGAAGTATGAATTCAAGAAAGAAGACACGTTGGATTGGTAACCCTTTTGCTATATTTGCAAAATCCACAAAACATTTCAACAAAGAAATCTAGTGTATTTCCACTAGCTTCAAAACTCGATATTATTAAGTTATCTGGAAAAATATTGTCTAGAATATATCCAAATTCTTGTATGGAAACAGATTCCGATGATGAATATATCGGAGACGGAGAAACTATTAATCAGGGCAGTGCTCTAAAAGAAGCCATGGAAAAATCAATTCATAGGTTTCTTGAGGAACCTGAAGAAATAATATCAAATCCGAAGACACTGAAGGCCGAATTTTCAGTATTTGAGGCAACCAATAAAAAGAACAAAGAATTTAGATTTATTATTTGATGCCCTGAAAACGATAAAACCATGTTCAGTAGCCAGTGAGAGAGTATTTTCTATTTCAGGCAATTTTGTATCTAGAATAAGAACAAGATTAAGTAATCGTTCAGTGGACATTTTATGTTTCTTTAAATCATATTTCCTGAAGAAAAATACTAAATGAAATAAAAATTTATAATTTATATTTTGTACGGATTTTAGTTATTTTTGTTTTTTATTTGGTTTTGTATGGAGTATATTTTATTTTGTTATATTTTTGTAGTTCCATAAATATTAAATAAACTGTTTTTTTAAATAAGCATAAATATTTTTTTACTGTTTTAATTGTTTTTTGTTTTTGTAAAAATTCGAAAACCGGTTTAACTGGTATTTTGGAAATACTGGAATTCGAAAACCGGTTTTTTCAAAAATCGGTTTTTGTATAAACCCTAGTGAGTATGAAGATTTCTGTTGTCTGGGTTGTTGCGCTGTGTAGTCTGGTCGATGTTAACCAACGTTTCAGAGGTCATACTGCCTCCGTCATCAGGATTATTTATCACCTTGATGACGGAGGCAGTATGACCTCTGAAACGTTGGTTAGCATCGACCAGACTACACAACACAACAATCCAGAAGACAGAAATCTTCACCGTTATTCCCACTAACTGAAAAACTCAGATATCGCAAGTTTTTTATGTACTTAATTTATACAGGAAACTCTGTTTGAGGCTCTTATAAAGTAGACAGCCTATTACATCGAACTTATAAAGCCGTCCCGCTATACGGCATGTAGGTCGTTTGGTGGGGAGTGGAGGTATAGCTCCTCTCTTCCTTGACCTCAGCACCAGATGGGGGTGAGTGGTCAGCATCACGCCCCGGCCGCGCTTTACCCCCGGTAAAGGACCCCGGTACCCATTGTAGAGGAGGCTGGGTGGGCCCCAGAGCCGGTCTGGACGCAGAGGCTAGAGGAAAAATCCTCTGCCCCCGTCGGGGATCTAACCCAAACCCATAGCTAGTCACTATACTGACTGAGCTATCCCGGCTCATATATCGAACTTATACGAACCAAAATTAAATTTCACCGCCAATTTTATGTGAACCCCGACATGAATTTTAATTGAAACTAATCATTATTTATTGGAAGTGAAACATTTTTTTTCAGTTGGGCACCCACGCGGGAAATATGTGGGTAGAAATTTATGAATTGAAACGTATTTGTTAAAACGCTGTATTTTTGACAAGGTCCTTTTGTTCCTCCCACAACGTTCATCTACACCGACAAGGTCAAAGCTTTTCTCCTGAGTAATATACATTACTCTGAATATATCCACATTGTGCATAGAACACACAAAGTTATGAAGTAGTCATGCGAAAATACTGCGCCATGAAGGTGTGTACGGTGGAGGTGAATTCTACCTTTTTCGTTTTAATAATGTAATGAGAATACAAATAAACACGGCGAAACCTTTTAAAACATAGAAGAATGATAAAATTTCGTCACTGTGGCCGATGAATGGATGCCTCCAGCACGCACTGGATGGGAATTTGTGGGGCCAGCTATCACAGCTCGTTTTTATTATATAAATTCCCCCTTTGGAAACTTGTTATTAATGATCATATGTTTCAAGTTATTTAATGTACAACACAGAAAAATATCCCCTTGCCATTCGTTTACAATTCAGCACGCATAATTATTTCATAAAAAAATGACGCTATGTAGTGTTTGTCGTCAGCACAACGCAATTAAATACCAACAAAACTAGTAACAGAAACTTTCGACGCATTTTGTTTGCGGTGTTTCAAGATTACCTTCGATTAGAGAGAACTGTGCAAACGTCAGCTTTGTTTTGTTCAGTATTTATAATGGCGTCATTCGAAAATGATCATTAGTTTGTGATTTGCCCACTCCCGTGCACTAAGCCACAAGTTTCGCCACTCGTATTACCACTGTGGGCGTACTTACGTATTCTGAAGTCTGCAAACAGGTTCTGAATATTCTGCAGCCATTCGATTGTTTACCGAATTTCCTCATAGTTGTTTATGCGCTTTGCGAACTGATTGCGTATAAAAGAAAATGACAGGACTTTTACACATAATTTTGATGGGCAAACCTCTGGAAATGTTTCTGATGACAGAATTGCAGTAAGACAATTATATCGAAAAGAATTTTGTTTGGAGCAGGATTTCTCAGTCCGCGATTAGAATTTGGCAGTGCGAAACAACTGTTCGACATAACGAAGAACGTCAAATCAAGGACTGTGGTGGTTCTTATGAACAGACCCGTTTAGAGAAGTGAACGCATATCGCATCAACTGACATTAAACGTAATATTGAAAGACCGATCATGTAAATGCAGTCAGATATTTTATTAATGACTGATATGCGAAAGAAAATTATGAGAAATATGTCAAGCGGTAGCAAAGTACATGGCATTTTTAATACATTGTCATTAAGATTCATTAAATAGCCTTCATTTGTAACCCGTTGACTTCCTAATCGTCGGTTCCTCCAGGATAGGTTGGGTTAGGTTACAATATCTTCAATACCCTTCAAAGTTCATTATTCATCATGTCATTGGGCGCTGTAGGCCTCTAGTCTGAGCAACTGACAGCTACTGAAATGTGTTGAGTGGTTTCGAAGTGAAGCATGCAGACAAGCACGCCATCTTCTTACAAGATTTAATTGCAGAGCCGCCTTAGTTCCTTTGCCCTTCCCAGAAGCTCCAGTTGGGCTTGTGTTCTACCGGTCTGCAAGAACGTCGTCGAATGTCATTATGCTTATAAATCAGCCGAATTCCTCCCATCACACGCTGTTCTGCTTTAATCAGCAATTTCACGCTACACTGGTACGTATTTTGTGCCATCTTGTTTTATATACTGGCTCGCTTCAAGTGAGTACTTATTATTTTTGAATATTGTTTTCTTCTGGGTTGTTGCGTCTTGTAGTCTGGTAGTTGTCCATCTTCAGACTCATCGCCTTGAAAGCCTCAAATTCTACATTATTATTTTTGGTTGCAGTATAATATTTTATAATATTCGTTACCTTGTGTTTTTGTAGTTAAATGCGTGGTAATGAAAGGAGTGTGTTAGAAAAGTCAACATTTGGCAAAGTAGAAAACTGCTTTAATATTTTAGAGAGTTAAAAAATTTATTGACACGGTTTTTCAGACCGCAGTTAACAAAACCGACGTATTTAAGCCCTATTTCTATGGTGTATATATTTTTTATATCCAAAATTACATCATTTCTGTCTTTACAGGCATCCTTTTTGCACTTTCGCAAAGTGAGTGGCTTAAAGGGAAGAAAATTCTACCATAATTTAAGAACATTTTATATTTTTTAACAGAATTAGTACAAATGAGTTTTCATTTATATTCCATACCACCGTTTTTTGTTTGCAGCCCACTATTTTATTCGTCCTGACTCTGCCTTTGTTCTAGAATAAAAGCGTAAGCTTTCTGTTGATCGTGATCAGAATGTACTTCATAACCTGTTTCATGTCGTCCATCTTTTTGACATTTATTGGGCACGTGCCATTTGGGAAGGTTTTTTCCTTTGATAGGTCTGGTATTTTATTTATTACAGAAAGAAGCCTGGAATTTGTTTGTGATGAAACCATCAATTAAATCTGTGTTGATGACTTCTCCTGGTATTTGACTGCTGTTTGCACAGACGTCGCAATGTGAAATCGGGGGGGGGGGAGAGAGAGAGAGAGAATGTTTGTGGTTCTTAAGAACAACTTTACTGTAGGATTGAATTGACATTGTGTCCTTTTTGTAAAATTTTCGCCGTCCGTGTCCGTACTCTGTGCTGAAGTTATTGCACATGGTCACTGAAGACTTCCCTTTTCTGTTTGATTCCTTAATAAATTTGCGATATTCTTAAGTCAAAAGTCCCTGTCACAGGGTCCTCAGACAGGAAAGCATTGACAAATGTGGTTGGATTTTCTATAAGTATCCAACGTTCAAGGAATCTGACAACACTTCTGTTTTTGCGACGGCAGCTGTCGGAAGTAATATGAGGTTCTCTTGACAGTTTCAGATATGTGGTTGGTGATGCCATCCAGTAACAAGGAACATATTTTCTTAGTCCTCTGGAAGCCCGTCTTTTATGAAAAACAGAGGAACGTGTCTTATTTTTGGGTTATTTATACCAAACGCACTTTCCCAGTGGCGGCGAAAGTAAAAAAATCTTATAAGTGTTTGTGTGATTAGGAAATTTTTGTTTCTACTTGACATTAGTGGTTCAAGACTCGGCGAAATTCAGTGACATGTGACCGTCTAAAAAAATTATAAAAGAATAACTTGAACGGGATATCTGTTGTGAGATTTGAGGTTTTTACGATGGTGAGGATGATGTCTCTTTTATGGGTTTTGGCATCGTATAGGCTCGTGTGTTACGAATCTTGGGTCTACACTCAAAGAATATCCTACAAAAACGCAATTTTGGAAATACACTGACATGTGCCGCTTTTCATTTTCATGCATTTATTTGTCCCGCATCTGAACTGTATTCGGCCGGAACCTCAACATTTTGAAAAGTGAGGTGCGCAATTTTTGGTGATCTGAGATATTGTCTAGCAATCCTGACCTTGCATGGGCGAAGGTAGAAATGAATCCACATTTCAGAGACCCACAGTTTGACATACGATCCAAATCATATAGGGAATCTTATATAGTTACATTCACAGTGTCTGAAGGAATTTGATAATTGTACTGTTTGGGGTCATAGAATAGCGGACCTATTTCGATCCCGACACAAAACAACGGAGAACATTACACTTGTAGGATTTGAGGTTTTCACAGCGGTGAGTCTGAAGATTGCTGTCTTCTAGGTTAAATGTACCAGGCTACACGGCGCAATAACCCAGAAGACAGCAATCTTCGTTTCAGTTGTTGTACCTTGATCAACCAATGGACGGATTGGCGCGTCTTTGACTGTCTCATGAACTAGGTTTTACGTCAGACTTTTATCAATAAACCTTATCACAGGGGCTCAAAGATCCTGATTCTCGCCATAGAATCGAACCCGCATTTTCCCAATACGAACAAAAATGTTAACCACTTAGTTTCTGCCAGCGAGTTCAACCACGAAATGAGGCCTCGTCAGTGTTGAAGGAAGTGTTCGAGTGGCCTCTGCCCCCATCATGCTCTGGAGAAGTGACAGATAGTGCCGCGGGTCAGCGGCTCACCTCTGTTTGCCATTCGAGATCTTGAAATTATCGCAGTATCAAGTTTCCATTTTAAGTGCGTTCGCAACATCCCTGCGAAGCGTCTTGTGAGTTCGCTTTGTTTTTCCGCCCGCATGTCGAAACTCGTGATCGGTTAAAATCATTTTCGTGAAATTTGATATCAACATGATGCCATTAGGGATCCTAATACTAGTGAGGTGGAAGGGTAATGCTCCGTTATGACGTAATCACCCACGATACTCCGTGCGCTTGACGTCATCGGCCATGTGTATAACAACTGAAGAACAGCTGAACGGATTTTCTTGAAATTTGGTGTGAACCACATGCCATCTGAAGCCACTCCAAGCTTTTGCCTTCAAATTTCCTGCGGTTCTTAGTACCAGCGAGATGAATGTTCGAACAAATGAGGTGGCGGATGACGAGGGGAGATGCTCTCTGAAAACGGCATGACGGGTGACTGCAGCGAACCATAGAGGCACGACATTCCTTCCTCACCCTAGCTGATCGTCGCAGCAATTATGAGAAGGTCGAAGTTCGTTTTGTTTGTTTTTTACTTATTTTTTATTATCTTCCTGCCCTTGTCTGTACCCTTTTTTGCTTCCTTTCGTTTTTTCTGCCCATGTATGATTCTTTTTTCAGGTACTGTAGTTTAAAACTTACCGATCTGAAGACGTAGTTTTATATAACATGTTCCACATAAAACACAACTCTGACTGCAACAGTGTTTGTAAACTCCTGTGACATTAGTTTCACAAGACAAATGAGTTTTGTTTTGTTTTGTTAATTTGGAAGACCTGACCGAACAGGGTTAGAGCAGATGTCCACCACCTTCAGTAAGACACTTTCGGTGTCCCGAAATTTGGTAACAATCGGTCTTATTCGGCCGCACAAAGAAGTGATGATAATCAGGGAGACTTATCGCATTGGAAGAATTTGACTCGAAGATCGTAACCCACATCCCACATCAATTCCTATTCTGTATTAGTGAATTAGACCAAATCCTTAGCACATTGTAGTATAGAGGCCGAGCGAGAAGTGCTGGCACTTTCGCAAAGGACTGATTTTGGCCGTATGAGATGAACCCGTCCGAAGCACTCGCTAGAGGGGTGTCAGCTTCGGTTGGTTTGTAGCTCTAGCTGTGTTTAGATCGGTGCGTCACCGCAGATGAGGCTGTGCGACCCCCCGCCCCCCACTACTGAACTCCCCTCTCTCGGCTTTCACATCGCGCATTTAGGTGCCACGACTACTCGCGCGACCTCTACCGTGTATCACATTACACCTACGCCTCCGAATCATGCTATGTCGTGCTGTTTTGCTGTTTTACGCAATGGCGCAGACTCCTGGTAATTGACACTAACTGTTTGTTTTTGATTGCAAGTGGTAATTATACACAGAGCAACACTTGTGACTAATTCGCTTCGGAGGTGACCTCGGTTACTAAATTATTGTCCATTGTCGAAAATATTCAAGTTGTAAAACGTGTTCTTTTTTCATCTGAATTTTCAACACATGACGTGGTTACTTAACTCTGTAAACCTTGTGGTTCCTAACACGGGTGCCACAGGTATATAGTGATGATTTTTACATTAATATGTCAGTCGTTTTATTTTTTTTTATTCTAAGTGACAGACTTTCTCTGCTCAACGTGTTGAACGTCAAGAAGGCGCCGGGCGTACCTACTGGGAGCTTGCAATACCGATGTCATTGCACAACTAAGGGGATGATTTGGGAAGTTCAACTCCAGAGGAAGAATACTTGTGTTAGTGAAGTTCCATACTTTGTCAGATCACAGTTCTGGAGGCTTAGTGACTAGAATTGCAACCTTTTACAGCCCCACGATCCAAGAAAAACAAGGGTTGTTCACAGCGTCAGTTTATTTAATCAGAATTTGACGAAGTAAATTGAACGTTTTGGAGGCTTAAGGATAAATCAGGGAAACGGGGATACAATTTCTCCCGCCACAGCCCCAGCTTTATTCCGCCGTTCAGAAACCTGAACGGGATAGAATTGTGAATATGGTTTATTCTGAAACCCCGCATGCGAATGGACTGGATTTCGTGGAGACATGAGACAGGAACTTAAGGCAATTTTAGTTGCTGATGGGATTTATTTGTAAAGAAAATATTTTACGAATCGATTTGATACAGGCTGTAATTGTGGGCAAATTACATGGCGCGCGAGGGAAGTCTCGGCCACACGTTTCTGAAAACTAACCTCAGGTTTCAGTTTTGAAGGCAATTAATGTCGTACAGTCTAGTCCACAGTCACACGTGTTTCATTTACTGATAGAATCGATATCAGTTTTATAAAATTGTGACGTCAAGTTGTTTGCTGATACCGGTACTTCCAGAAAGTTTAAAATATTTCGTATCCGATTGGGATGACGAAGAGAATTTATGGTTGGTATATCACTAGGAAATCGGCCAGTTGGAAGACCAAGAAAGGCATGGGCGAATAATATTAAGATGGATTTTAGCGTTGTACATCGTGCGTGTCGTGCTCTACGTATTGTAAACTTCGACAAAAATGGAATCGAGTTTCACACCACGGCCACTTTTTTCGCTTGGAAACAACGCATTGAATAAGTGGCTAGTTGATGTCTAGGGCGCAGAGAAAACATAATCATGCTGGGAATCGAACCCCGATTATCCAGTCTTATCAAGTCACTTTATTGATATTGTTTATTGGCATTGAGGTGCGCCTTCGTGTTTTTGATGGCTACTGCTGTTTCGTTGTAGACACTATAAGCTTTGCTACCAGTTTATCACTTAGGCAAGTGTTATAAAAGTACCTGCCAACTACAGGTTTTTTTACGCTAATTTATTATGCGAAACGGTATGTACCATAAAGAACACACAACAAGGAGGTTAGTCTAAAAACAGGCGTAAAATAAACTTTTGTGAGTACGATACTCAACATGGGGTGTCAGTTGAGTAACTATAAACTTTTCGTAGAACATCTTGCATCTTGAGTTAATTTGTTATGTATGATATAGGACTTTCTTCTTCATTTAGCGTGTCCTTGTTTGCATCTTCCAGTTTTTAGTATTTAAACATTCAGTTGTTACGTTATATGCACACCTCCATTACAAAAATTAACGAGTTAGTGTTGTTTAAGGACGTAATCGCAGTTTGCTCAGATAATCATATGAAACACACAAATACACTGTGGGGGAAGATAAAATTATTCATTGCTGAAGCCGGTAAGCCACTAAGCCCGAGAATATTAAAAATTATATTTTATTAACCTTCAGATACATTGAATTTTTAGTGGATGATACAATTTCAATAATTATACAAGTTACAGACGTAGAGCCGCTTATAATTGTCTTTAATGACAGATTTCGCATCGTCACCATGTTTATTTGTAGCATGCAAAAAACTGATGAATATCTGCAGTATGGTTGTTTAGCCGATTAATACAAGATATTGCATGTATTTTGCTACGGTAGTCGTCCAGTGTAAGTTAATACACTGGTATTTTTTTGATAGGCCTGAAGAACACTGATTGCCGGTCTCTTTCAGAATGGAACTGGGTATTTCACTGATGTAAGACATGCAGACCCAGAGATTGCAACCGAACCAGAAAGATGACCAAGAAGAACTAGAACGATACACAGAGAAACATTGGTAGAGGAAATACAGAATATTGCAAATGTTCCTTTGAATGTGCCCCACTTTTCTGTTCATGAATGCAATGTAACTGAACGTGTTTATTGTGATAATCGATTGCTGCAAATAGTATGCGATAATCAGTCTTCGCTCTGAAGTTATTATGAGTTGTGAAGGAACTTTTGGAATATGATTGTAATTCATGTGCCTTAGTTGATAATTTTTCGCAAAGGATATCTAAATGGGGTAATGTGCAAGCCGCGCGCCGTGGAGTTTCTTGTTATGCAGTCCCGCACAACAGCCGTTACACAATTTCGTCTCAGGACGGTTACTTTTAATCGAGATTAATCGCTTTGCGAGTTGTACTGGATGTGCTGTTTGTTTGGCTGTCGCTTCTCTTAGCAGAACTTTCTCCTTGAGAACTTAACCAAGGACGAGTTCATACAAGTTTTCATACTGGAATCTAACAAGATGGCCGAGCAGTTAACGCTTATGTTATCTCAAGCACGAAAGTGAAGTACATTTTTGTGTTGTCGTTGAGAGGTGAGTTTCGATTCCAGAAAGTGGGTTTTAAAATGTATTTTGTCTTTCTGTCTGCTAACTCCTTGTCATTGAAGAGTTTAGTGAATGTTTTTCACACTCGGTAAGTGTGTGTACACAAGTGCTGTCTGGAACTATCAGGTTCTACGTCGTTCCTATACCCAGTCAATATTTATGGAAGGCGAATTGGCATTAGGTTAAAGCTACATGCATCAAAGAACTTCTTACTTAATGGAGACGAGTGGCGAACTTTATGCTTCGGCCACTTTAAGACCGCTACTTAAATTGAACGAATGGAATCGGATCTTCTGGTTGGTGTCGCACAGTAGCACGAACGTTTCCGATCGAAATCGAACAGTGTAAGGTTAAAATTAAAAATAAAAACGACACATATGCTGCTGTTTACTTTTATGGAACATATGTTTCTTCTCAGACAAACGAAATTAATGTCGATTTTGGTCCTCTGGGTACACTACTAATTTCTCTGCACTGTATGCCTCCATGAAGTATTCTGGAATTTGTTGGTCGTGATTTAATGAAGTGTCAATGCGCAGTCCTCCAGCTTACTACGTTTGCCGCGGGAGCTTGTCTGTGGATAGTACAGTTTGTGTCCAGCAGATGTCAGGAGAAACCTTTTTGACGTAAATACGTCTATAAGGAAGGGTCATTCGGCAAAAAAGTGGAACGAAAAAGTGTAACAATGGTTACCTAGGAAACGTCATCTGTTTACTTAGCATTGTTGTTACCTAGGAAACGTTACCTTACCTTACCTTACATTACGTTTCATTACATTACATTCAGCTACCACAGACCCATCTTAAGCGTAACTAATTCAAGTTAAATAAGCTGTCTTAATCAAACTTATCTCAATAGTAAAGCGGGTATGAAGGAAATATTTAGAATAAAGCCAATATATAAACTTCCTTTCCGTATAGACATATTTACGTCAAATTCTCCGGAACCGTGGTTCCACTGTCAACTTTTTGTTTGAGCTACAAATCCATTATATTTCCATATTATTGATATGACCCCATCACTACAGATTACTTTGCAGCGAGACTATTCTATTTTGGCTCCATTAAAGTATGCGTCACATTGGAAATATCTGTTATACGATCTTCAGTAACTCAGCAACTCTGCATTTTGCCCACAGAGTGCATTTATGGGTTTAGTATTGTCAGAGTAAACAGCGATTGTTTAATTAAATATGATTGACCAAATTGGTCGTTGTGATGGACAGGTGTTTCCTTTCATGTACGAACAGAATTATCAAATACTGTTCATAAGCTTCATCGCATCAAATGGGCAGCAAAGAGCATCGAGTTTGCAAAGAGTAACGAATCAGATTGGAAACAGCAACAGCTTATCCAAGTGCAAGGCACGGTATTTCGACTGTTCCCTACTTTCTGTACGATAGTGGATTCTACATTACTTGACATGCCCTTCATACTTCGAGACTGTCATTGGTCAAAGGTTCCATGCCAGTTTTCTTGCACCCGTGTCACCGAACACGCACTGAACCACGTCTTTTTATACGTGCATGGACCAATCAAGCGCACTGCTGCAATATGGACTTGTGAAGCCTTTGCCATTTGGTAGGTTATCCGGTATGACGCCTTAGATTTAGTTTCGTTCACATCGCTTGGTTTTGTTACAAAACTAGCAATGCCACTTGTGAACTATTCTTTGAAAAGAATCAGCAGGCTTGTCGACTTTGGGCATTGTAGTTAAAAGTGTCTGTGAAGTGAAGAAGGCTTCATTCAGTTTATTGCAAAGCAGTAACAGTGTGTTGTGTAAACAATTATGCGTAGTATGTTTTTTGAAAGAGTATAGCACAGCAGTTGATTCCCAGCGCACTTATCGTCGCAGCGGAAGTCTTCGCCGCGCCGTTGCTAAAACATTATCTAAAGTTTCGGTTATGCATTTCTTCTTGTCAATTTCCTACAAGTCGAGTTATTTGTCCACATCTGTACGAACGATGTTACCACAAATGACGCACTGCGGCTTTGGACTCCCCAATGCATGTGAAATGATGCTGTATTTATTCTTCGGCTTGTTATCTTCTTGAAAGCGACTTTTCTGGATCACTATTCGATTTGGATTTTCCGCACTTTACAGCTGACGATTGACCTTTTTTGACGTAAATACGTCTATACGGAAGGGTAATTCGGCAAAAAAGCGTAACGAAGATGTGTAAGATCTATATCAACAATGTGTAAATATGGACCGACAACAATGGCCAGCTTTTATATGAACTCCTGCGTGCATTGGTAGGTTACCTAAGAAACTAATTGTTACGTCGTCTGTTTACTCGGCATTATTGTGTTACATTACTGCCGTCAACAATCCGCATTCGTTATTGCGGAACGAGCTGAGCTGTGAATCGCTTGTAGAAGAAGTGCGTCGTAGAGTAGATAATTTTGTGCTGTTAAAAACGTTTAGAATATCACAAGTACTTATCTTATTTAAGAATTATTACATTATATTACGAGGGTCGCTCATTAAATAATGCCCCACTTTTTTTTCTCAGCCAATAATGAAGATAGAAAAGTGTACTTTTACATGCTTGAGATTTGATGTTTCCCGCGTTCGTGTACGGAGTTTCAAATGATTCCAACCGATGGCGGGGCTGTAGTGAACTGTTAAAATGGCGTCTGTGAACGACTCTCGTTACAAGCAACGAGCTGTAATTGAATTCTTTGTTGCTGAAAAAGAAACTGTGGTGAACATTCATAAACGTTTGTGTGCAGTGTATGGAAGCTGTGCAGTCGATAGGAGCACCGTTGGTCGCTGGGCTAAGAGAGTTAAAGCTTCAGGAAGTGAAGAAACCGAACTCCGTGATCTGCCGCGCTCTGGACGTCCTGCCACAGCCACCACTCCAGACATATTGAACCGCGCGGATGCCATTATTCGTGAGGATCGGCGCATCACAACTCGACAATTGGCCCAACAGCTTTCAGTCAGCAGTGGAAGTGTGATTGCAATTATCCGGGCTCTCGGATATTCGAAGGTGTTCACAAGATGGGTTCCACGAAGTCTCACAGCAGACCACAGGATTCAAAGGAAAACAATTTCTTCTGAATTGTTGGAAGCGTTTTGATGCTGAGGGATCATTACAGGTGACGAAACCTGGATACACCACTTTGAGCCGGAGACAAAAAGGCAGTCAATGGAGTGGCATCACCCTCAATCACCGAGAAAGAAGAAATTCAAGACAACTCCCTCCGCCGGAAAAGTCATGATGACTGTCTTTTGGGACAGTGATGGGGTCAGTCTTGTGGATGTGATGCCAAGAGGTGCGAGACGCGTACATCGGGACCCTGAAACCCTCAAGAAACGTTTCCAACGATTTCGGCTTCACAAGCATCCAGGAGAAATTTTGCGCCTGCACGACAATGCACGCCCTCACATAAGTCTGAGCACCCGGGAATAAATCACCAAATTGGGTTGGACGGTGCTGCCCCATCCACCCTCCGACTTCCATCTCTTTGGGCCACTCAAAGATGCTATCCGCGGAACAAGGTTTGAAGATGACGAGAGCGTGATTCAATCAGTGAGGACATGGCTACGTGCACAGGACAAGAGCTGGTACCGGCAAGGCATGCACGCACTTGTTCCACGCTGGCGTAAAACCGTACAAGTTGATGGGGACTATGTGGAAAAATAGTATGTGTAAAGGAAACATTGATTTATATTGTCACTAAATTTCAGCCATCTTGAATAAATATGTTCTGAGGAAAAAAATGTGGGGCATTATTTAATGAGCGACCCTCGTACATTTCATTACATTTTTTTACATTACAATACATTACATTCAGCTACCACAGACCCATCTTAAGCGTAACTAATTCAAGTTAAATAAACAATGTCTTAATCAAACTATTTACTCAATTGTAAAGCATGTATATCCTTTATACAGAGACGTATTTACGTGAGATTCTCCGGAACCGTGGTTCCACTGTCAATTTTTCTTGTTTGTGTTCAACCAGTTTTCAGCCACTTGTTTGTTATTTGGTGCAGATAATCCACATTAAAAATAACACTGCTGCCGTCAAAACGAAAATAAAACGTAGGACTTTTTTAACGGCCCGACGTGAACAAAGACTGTCCGTTTACTGTCCGGCCGGACTCTAATATTGTGTAGTTACTCTCTCGTTGCCATCTGACGTGAAGTATTGCATTGAATCCATGTATGCTGCTTCCATCTATCGACGGGCGCAAGAATGCACACCGTGGTCTGGTCTGTGGCTTTCGATTTCCTCACATGTTATCTATCGCCTCTTAGTTTTTGACGTGAATACGTCTTTAAAATCAGACCGACGTATGGGGTACCAGGACGGAAATGGCGATGTAACGTTTGCAGGGTGATCCATTACGACACTATAACTTCGTGAATAATAACACGATTAAAATAAATGTGGTCACGTTCGATCGGATATACGACTACGATGCGAGCATGACCTTGAGTTGGCGCCGCGCATGCGCGGGGGGCGTGGGCGAAAATTTCCGGGCAGTATATCTCGTGACTCCAATGAGCTAGCGCGCTGCTTTTGGTGCCAAACGAAAGATCTCGTCTAGATCTGTCGATTTAAGCCATAAAAACTTGTAAAATATTTGTTGGTGACAAATCAAAAATAAGTCTTGAAAAATTTAAACTTTCTGATGTCGGCCCATACTCACCGAAAAGCCCAGAGGAAATACAAGAAACGCATCTCATCGGAAAGGGCGTCTAATCAGCCATCGATCAGTACCGCCATGTCCGTGGCGGAACGAGTGAGACGGCTTCGGGAACGTCGGAAAGTCGACGCGGCGCGCGCGGCAAACGACGGCGCGAGCAATACTCTGTATATTTGTTATGCTAAATAAAAGCCATGTATCCATTTCGCTACTTTCATTTCATTCCCATATCCCAAAGAAAATATTACCCGCTAACGCAGACGTATTCACGTAAAACCCACGGCCGTGTCCCCGACACAGCCACACCCCGATTTTTTCAGTCATTTCGTTGCATTCGAATATTTGATGATATGCAAAGCATGACGAATGTTAGATAGATATTTGGAAGGAAGCTCTCAGTCTTTGGCCTAGGGGGACGAGATAATCACGAATGAGTTCCTATTAGGATAGGTGGCAGTTCGTCTGAGACTTGAAGATACGACTCTAGAGCGGTATTATCATGGAAAACATAATCAGCAGCGAAACATCATGAAATGGACATCCAGTTACATTTTAATTACATGAATTGTAATAATGCGTATTTATGCACAGTATTTGTATGTGATTTCACTGTCAGTAATACAGTAATATAAACTGTGACAAAGATGTAGGGATGTAGACAGTGTATTTCGACCTTGAGGTTACCTTTGCTTATCGCATTGATAACTCTGTTTAACATGATCACACTCATTTCTGTAGCTCTTTCATATAATCGGTGTGCACATGACGAGGTACTAAAGAACAGGCCGTGAAACACGCGACTCTGTTTGATATCGGGAAACAAAAGTTTAACAGACCTATCCAAAAGTCGTGGATATTTAGTAATTTTCAGGATTATAATTTTACTACAAGTGATGGCACATTGTTCGTTGGCCTTGGAGTCCGTCTCCCACGTTATTATACAGGGTGATCGAGAAGTTACACGACCTATATTAAACTGTTTATTTGTTGCTGCAATACAATTCACCCGAAATAATAAACACAATATCGCTGTGAGTATACAAGAATCCGCTCGCGTCAGTTTGGCAGCTGTATTTCAACAGTCGAAGTACAAGGATGTGTTTTTCATTATTGCGACTAGTGTTCATTGTCGAACGCTGCCTGGCATCTTGTTCTTACTTGACAGAATGAGTTTAGGGATACATTTCGCGATTGTCCTGTGCCAAACAAATCGACAGTATCTCGTCTGGTGTGAATCGATTCCAGGGATACATTTCTCGATTCTCCTGTGCCATACAAATGGACAGTATCTCGTCTGGTAAATCGATTCCGTGACACAGGAACTCTTCGCCGGGTTGTATCAAACTTGGTAGATATTTCCAACAGTTAATACAACATTCCTTCTTTTCAATGTACTTTATTTTTTGACAAATGAAACATGTACAAGGAATGAATTGCGTGACTGTACTATCAACTGTAGTAGATGTCACCAAACTGCGTACTTCAACGCCACGGAAGGACTCCACCCTGCCTTACCACGCAGCCCATAGTCACCGGTACAGCGTTGCTAGCTTTGCTACTCTGTGAGTTCTGAACTGTTCACAGGGCTTTGGTCCGCTATTCGTGTTTCAACGTTGTACAATTTAGCTATCACCTTGAAGCATGAATTTGTGACAGCTACGAGGATTAAAAGTTAAACGACGTAAGTAAACGAAGGCAGTAAACACTTCTGGAATGTCAGATTCTACCACAGTAGACATCACGTAGTCCTGATGATGGAGGCAGTAAGCACCTCAGAAATGTCTGTCAGTTTCTGTACGGCGCAACATCAATAAGACAGCCATCTTCATGCTTGCTGTCTGGAGAACCTCAAATTTCACCTTCTGTTGGTATTGTTCTGTTGAACTAATAAGAAGAAGTATTATATTTGCAACATTTCAGCTTGAGAGGAAATACACAAATGTCTGAAATGTAACCTCCTTCTGTGCCGAGAATACAGCCAGCAGTGATAACGACTGTGCTGCCACTGTTGTACCTACATTGTGAATAGTATGTAGCGCGAGGAAGTACAGAATAAAGAGCTGGCCTTGGATGATGGGGGTACTAAACAGATCGCTCGCCGCGGAGTTATCTGTTTTTGTTTTATCGTATTGTCACGTGTCGAGTGCAAATAGAGGCGGACGGTCAGCTCATGCGATCATAGTGCAGGTTGCGCGCGACCTGATCGGATGTAAGCTCTAGTAATGTGAGGTTCACTTCAGATGCGAACTTGATCTGTCTGAAAACTTTATTTTATTCAGTGATAATTTGAAGCGTATGTAATTTGTACACTTTGAACGACTTTGTGCATTGTTTTGCTGTTGACTATAGCCACGTGTGTTTGAGTTTGTGACGTGATAGTTTAAATTGTTTGAATGAACTTGAGAATTGTCGTCGCCGAATGTTTTTAAGTGAAAATGAAGGTGTGGGAAGATTCTGTATCCATGTGGACGTCGTCTCGTCTGGGTATGTTTTGCTCCACTATTCTGTGAGAGTTCATATGGTGTTGTGGAGCATAAAGCCAAAGGAAACACGTTTGTGTTTAATCGAGATGTCTTGCTTAAGAGCACTGGCATTTTTCGGGTGTGGATTTATTGAATGTTTAGATCAGTGAAAAGAAAACATTCCTGTCGTAACACTACAGTTAATACTGTTTCATGCTTTTTTAAGAATAGGAGTTAAATTTTCAATGAAAATATACTAACAGAAGTTATCTTTAAATAACATTAGCATGAAAAGTGTTAAGGGAATCTAATTGGATTCTCGTGTATGCATGTTGTTAGTAATTTATCTATTATACTTGCATTAATATTAAGTTTTTGTGGAACTTAACTTACTTGTCAATTGTGCCCTTTTTCGGAAAATTTCTTGGTTTTTATTTGTGTTCTTTCTGTAAGGGATAAGAGATTTTGGTTTGTGACTTCGTGTAGCGTTGTAAGTGGTTACGTGCGTTTCGGATTTAGGCCTCCGTTTTCCCTCCATCTTTAGGGTAAGATGTTCCTCCAAAACGGTGATGCCCACCCTGAAAACCTATCAACCTTCCCGAGACAGACTGCCACAGGCATAACGTTTGCCCAGATGTGAATGACCATTCATTTTCGAAAAAGGAATAGCCCGAGAAAGCCGAAAACGTTCAAAAGCGTTTGAATGCAATGACTTATATCAGGCCTTGGTCCAGGCCTGTAGCTGCCCTGTCCAGAAGTAGCTCGAGGTAATATCTTACAAATTCCGCTTCCTGTACCTTCATTACCGTTCTTCAGACATCTAGAAAAGTGCTTGTAGAGCGTCGTTAAATAATTCATTCAAGGATTACTGGCAAGTATGCGTTGAAAGGAGCGTGTAGACTTACTAATAACGTTGGTCAGGGAAGATTGTAAATAGATCGGGCCTCATTCCGGGTGGAATAAAAGGAAGGTTGGAAGATAAACTTCCGGCTTGAACTTGGATAAAATTCTGAAATCTCAGGCCGTTCAGACTTTTACCTCAACTTACGGAGATTTCTTCATTGGTTATCTTGTAGCCGTCCTGGTACAAAAATAATAAATAAACTGTCTATGGTTTGGAAATGCTTTGGAAGTTTTGCGTGTACGTAGTTCAGAACATGATATTTTTAGGTTGTAGTGGTCGGTCAGTGATAGCACGTCAGAATAGATATTTAGTTATGTGTAACTGTGACTGTCTTGAAAAAGGAGCTTAAACTCATATGCATTACTCTACCTTATCATTTTAGGTGTGGTGGCACTAATTGAGACTATCGTGATGCCCGTCTGTTCACTTACCCGCTTGTACGAACAAAGTTTGTGGACATCCTAGTAAGTTTATGCCATGTTAAATTGCGATTTGCGTATATTCTAAGTGTATTTTCGTAAATACTGGATTCATTGAAATCTACCAAATGAAAGTTGTAGTTGCTTATGGACTGAGTATTTTGTATACATTTGCTTCATACACAGGTTTGTTTCAGAAATAAATAACCGTTGAACACCGAACTTGATGTCATGGCTTTTCGTATGGAAAAACAGGCGAGTTTGTGAAACAGTATACAAAATGCTTGTCTCTCCACCAGTTTTATTTGTGATGTCGGACACAGTTTTCTGTCTAGCAGGTTAATGTTGTGGTTTTTTATGTATTCGGTTAAAAATACGGCAAATTAGCTTTCCAGTAGAGATTTTTTGTTTGTTTTTCCGAGCGAATATGTTATGAAACAGGACGTGGGTGCTTAGTTCTAAATCCGTATTTACTTATCTTCACATCTCAGGAGTTGATAGGACATCGCTAAATAACATGCATCAGGCTATCACAATTTACAAGTGCAGCATTTCTAGACACCAACTAACGGTATGCCTACATTGACCCTAGCTGAAACAAGTCGCGTTGTGATTTAATTCCATTGAATTAACATTTTAACGAAAATTAAACATGGCAATAAAATAAAGTCTCACAATTGTATTTTTCTCTCTCCTTGTTTCGAATCACACGCACGACATTGGTGTCCATTCTCTGTTTGGGTTTGTAGGTTCTCATGGCTTCGAGTTCGAAGATGGCTGTCTTCCGGGTTGTAGCGCCATGTTGTCTGGTAGTTTGCCGATGTTTTAGAGGTACTTGCTGGCTCCAAGACGATTATTCCGATAATGGAGGCAGAAAGTACCTCTGAATTGTCGGTACACTCCTACAGACTACTCGGTGCTACAACCCATAAGACAGCCGTTGTCTTCATGTGTGCTGTTTTCTGTGGTATCCAGCTCTAGACTCTTCGATGAACCATTCTCCCATTTGAGTGCCTAAAAATATTCATTGTCTTTTGTGCCTCTTTGAATGCCAGGTCCCTTGTGTCTGCTGAATTTCGTTACCATTACCACATGTATAACAGCAAGAAAATGGGACGATTAAGTGTAATATTATATTATAAGGCCAGTTTTTGTAGCGCGTTATTCACGTAGCATAATGTCCGCTCCTTTTTGTTTTATATGTTTTGTTAATACTTAACATACGCGTGCTTAAAGTTTTGTTCGCGATATAAAACTGTATTCATTGGACGATTATATGCAGTAAAATGTAACCGTTGCCAGGAGAAGGCCGGCCGGCGAGTAAATTTCACCACCCGCTGTTAGTAGTCGATATGGCATGGTGCTCAAGTGTAAGGGAAACCTTTTCGCCCATATCCCAAAACATTTCGGAAGAATATTCCGAATTGATGTCCCATTTACATCCGATCCCTATGTGTTTAGTTGTTCGCAATGTTTATCAAAGCTCGTCGTCTTTGGAGATTATCCTGAGCCAGCGTATCTTCGCATACCGTTTCTCAAAGAAAACTTTTGTCTTATTCTCGTAACTACGTCTAGGTCTGTTCTGGTGGTCGCAGGCTGTAAGATTTTGGAGCTGTATTTTTGCCTACAGAATGCAGAATTAGGTGGGTTGTTTACGTCCTGCACATCATTTCACAATTCCTCCTGAACTCAGCCAATGACCTATGCTATCTTTTTCTGCAGAAGGCCATCGTGTCGGATAAAGAGTGACTTGGACCGGATAACGTGTTTTCACTCACATGGCCAAGGCCAGGGGCACCAAAACGATTTGCCACTTGACAGGAAACGAGTTAATTTGCAGACTTAACCTTAAACGTCTTGCTGTTGCGAGAAAGCTGTTATTTGCTATCTGGTAGCCTGTAGTAGAAGACCGTATTGTCTTTTTCCTTTCAGCTTCTTCACCCAAAACAGTGCTTCAACATTTCGTATTAGATACGTAAGAGAACTTACAAGTTTGACAGTGCAAGTGGTGGAAAGGTTAGATATGAAGTATAGAGCAGGGGTAGGCGTGCATGCGGCCCTCGGAACCGTTTTATGCGGACCGTCACATGATCTGGGAATTAGTCTATGCGAGAAGGGCGACCAACATTTCTGATACCAAGGAAAACATTGACCATCTAAGGGCAGACAATTGCAAAAAACAAAATTTTAACGAAACGAACAAATTTTGTGGATGTAAGCCTGTAGAGTTAAAATATCGTTGCTCAAAGGTGCATTGTTCCATTGTTGAGACCATATGAGATTTAACAAAACAATGTGACAATTACCGTTGTATTAGTAACTAACTTTTTTATAAAATTAACGATTACTTTGAAAGCTAACAAAAGTGTCTTTACAGAATAGGTCAGATGTCCGTTTTCCATTGAATGCTCTTAAAGGTAAAGAGGTGCAGTTGCGTTTATTGCCCACGATTTTGTGTTCTGTGGCTTACGCTAATGAAAACGTCTCTGACTCCTGGTATAGAGCATGAAAGTGCATGGTGCCCGTTTCGAATAGAAATATCTTTCTAGTTGTCCTCACCAAAGTTAGTGGTCCCTGATGTAGAGTAACTAAGCGAAATATAAAATTTTTGGACAATTAGAAGATAAATAACGCCAGAATAAAGGAAAATGGTTTCTTTAATTAGTTGCGTATAATTGTAGGCCTCATTCATTTCGTATCTATGCAGCTTTATGCGCAACGTTACAAATGCGCTGTAAAGTCAGTCACGGGTATCCAAATGGAGTTGTTGTGTGTGAATATGGACATATAATGGTTCCCTAATTAAACTGGCCAGCCTTACTCCCACACACTGCCTCGTGTGAAACAAAAGCAGGTAACGAGCAGCTCGGGGGCGGGGTTGGTTTTATGCGCGCTGTCTCCTCATGTTCCTGTACTCATGGCGACTAAAACATATATACATTTGTCGATACAGGTCAGCCATTTCTGCAAAATACTTTTTCTGTTGCACCCATTTTATGGAGGCTGTGGTTACGTTAGCACGAGACTGTGGAAATGCGGCTGTTAACGGACCGATCGTTCATCACCCGGATGATTGGTTGCTGAACAGCGGCAGAATGGTGTTAAGAGATTAAAACTGGAGAGATCGGAGAAAATCTTGCCCTCAAAGCCTTTTTCTTCCACCAAAAATCCCCACCGGTACTGCCTAAGCTATGGCGCTGGCCTTATGAAGACTGTGTTATCTATAGATTGTGCAAGTTGGTGAGTTTCAGGGTTCACGTGTTCGCTTTCCAGAGTATTTTTGCTCTTCGTCTTACTTTGCGGCCTGTAGATAGATTTTTGTTCCTATGCTAACTTTCGGCCGTATGTCTTCTTTCTTTAATCTTCAGTTTTATTATCGACTCCAAATTCCTTGCTGGCGTGTTTGAGTTTTTTTCTAGTCGCGGACATGTTTTGTGTGAAACATCGAATAAGAAGCGGACAAGTAGCAGGGGAATGGTGTAAGTTACACAGTGAGGAACTTCATAGTTGCTTCTCTTCGCGAAGAACTTTTTTGGAGCAACTGAATCAGGGAATTAAATGACCGATGGGAAAATTACTAAACATGTCCAAAATGTCAAGTGTCAAGTTGTTGAAATAAAGGAACATGAAATTTTGAGATTCACTTCTGGTATGGATTTTAAACACTGGAAATTTCCGTCTGCTGATAAACTTTGTGTGATCAAATGTACAGAACGTCGAAAACTATTCTGTAGTTTGGAAAAATATACGGCACTTTCTAAATACGTTTTCTTTTTTGCATTTCACATTGGTCTTTTTAATTTAATGCACATACAGATCTAGTGTTTAGGATTCGATGTTTTCACGGCGGTGAATCTAAAGATTGCTGTCTTCTGGGTTGTTGCGCCATGTAGTCTGGTAGAAGTATACCGACGTTTCAGAGGTACTTTCTGCCTCCATCATCAGAATCTTCAAATCTAGCGTCCGTCAGTTCATCACATTGCGTGTACCACGCTTCACAGAGTCCAAAATTATTTTTACATGTTTTGATATTACGTCTATGCCCAATACAACAGTCGAGATTTCAAGTTATCACGGTGGCGAATGTGTAGATAGCTGTCTTAATGAGTGGTTGCACCGTGTACTCCGGTTGATGTTTACCACCGTTCCAAACCATCTTTGTACTCACCGTCGTGATAACCTCAAAATCGATAGTCTTCTCAGGCAAAAAGCCGCGTTAGTTGTGGACAAATACCCGACGTTTCCGAGATCATCCCTGATTCCATCGTCAATTACTGTTTTGAACCGAAAATGATGTATCTTGACAGATTTTAGTGCAGAGACCTCAGTTTCAAATGGGGTCTGTTACCGAAATCCGATAAATATATTTTGGAGACAGACACGACTTTTCCGTTGTGCGTCCATTCTGTACACTTAGCGTGAAGAAGTCATAAACATTACTGGGCCGGTGTGGTGGAGTCACGTGTGTAGATATCATTACAACTGATAAGGAAATACTTCGACTTTGCGTAATGTAACACGTAGTAGCAGCATTTTCTGTACGTTTAGTCAAAGATTAGACAGAACGGTTTATCTATTTTCTTTTTTTAATCAGTAGTACTCTGTCATTAGATACTACATGAAGATTTTACAAGCCAAGTTTTTTGTAAGATGCTAGTGCCACGCCCTGTTCATTTTGATTCATAAAAAGTAAGTGCGTGTGTTTCAAAGACCTTTTTTTGCAGAACTTCAGATCTAACGCTTATTTTATTTATCTGTGATTTATGTAACTGCACTGTCAGTATCTTAAACTATTTGACGTTGAATACGTGAATAATTATTAAACAATTAATGTAAAAGGATATGGAAAGAAGCGGTCGTGACAAAATTTCCCCGGAATTTGCCTGGAGGGACTGAATAAAACCCCAGGATAGCCGGTCTCTGAGTTAATATTTCAAACTGGGAACACCCGAATAGGAAGCAGGAGAGGCAGAATTTTGTTGGAAACCAACATGAAGTGGCTACAGTAGTCATCACCAAATTGCATGCTTCAAGGTCACAGCAAAATTGCACATCGTTGCAGCACGAACAGGGGATCCTAGGGGAATGAAGACAGCTCATAACTCGCACCGTAGCAAAGCTAAAGTGACCGACACGAACGAAGGTGGGCGGCGCAGGAGGAGAGAGAAATACTAATGGCCTCTTCTTTGCGCTTTACATTGACTGTCGGGAGCTGGTTGGTTTACGAGGTCACGTAACAGTTGATGCGCAGAAGCGTAAAAGAACTCGGTTTTGTGTCGGCCACTTTGGCAGCTGTGGATTTGGCGCCGCGCGGTAAGGGAACTGAAATCATTCTGTGGCCTTGAAATGTATCGTTTGGTGACGACTGCTATTGTGTTGCTGCCATTAAATTCGCATGTTGTAGATTGGGTTTCACATGCAGAATTATTTACATTTGCTTCGTGAAACTGGCTTTCTATACGACGTTCGTCAGTAATGTACTATATTAATATGCGTACATACAGGTCACTCCAGGCCAGCCAACACTTCTTGTGATGCAGAAAATCTTGTAGTTTTGGAAATCAAATAGGATTGTGTACTTAATGACATGGAGAGTCACGGCGAAGTGATTAGCGCCTTTAAATATTCTGGATTTCTCGGGTTCCAATCTAGGTTTGGCAATCTTCTCTCCTACGCGGTTTTATATTTGTAACATCATGAAAATTCTCGCATGTTGCCTTACTGTTGGCCACTTTAGGCTCCTGCCATGTCCTTTTTAGGTCACACCCTTAAAAAATTATGAAAGTCTCATTAAATAAATCAGTACGATTGTTTAATATTTGTCTAGCGCTGAGGTTTTGTGACTGATTAGCAGAGGGTAGCTGTGCGGTCAAGCTTTCTTTCAGCCGATCGTCGTTGTTGCGTGGGTAGATCTGCATCGTATTTTGGAGGTCCAGTTTTCGTTCCTCGGCCCGGTGAAGAGCTCTCGTGACATTTTTCGTTGCTTTCCTCAGTGCTTCTAGGAGAATGCTGAGATGGTAGCCTATATTAAGACAGGTCGACTGCTTCCTTTCGAATGTTTCTCACATTTATTCTTCTTCGTTCGGTATCGTTCTTCCTTTTGACTCTGTTCGTGACCTGTGCTGTTGAAAATGTTCAGCAACCAGCCAAGTAGAGTTTCGCTCACAACAAAGCCTGCGTGACCAGGTCGGGTTTTGAACCTGGTCTGGTCGTAAGGTGAGTTGCAGAAACAAATTGAAGTATCTAGTTCTGTCAGAGAGGCAGTTAGTGAGTGCTCAGATGATAATAGTTCATGTTCCGTCCCAACCACATTATGGAGCTGTTGCCCTGTTTCCACGTGGTCTGTGTTCTACGGCAGATCTGCCGAACACAAGATGTTTTATAATTTACAGGCAGCGGCTGTGGATCCACCTGCGAGGTCTTCGGCGATATTGATTGGAATAAACAAACATGCAAGCCATTTTTAGACGACTTCAGTTATAATTTTAAACGATTTGAAAACTTCCTTTCTAGAACTGACGTCTTCCATCTCTACATCCCAACGCAGGTAATTTACATTTACTCAGTCACATTTAGTAGTATTAATGTGACCGAATACTGCACAGTCGGTCTATCGTCGAACGTAACATTTTGTGGAAGACATTTGAGAATTTTCGTTTGTTGTCCATGGGCTTTTATCCAAAGTTTCCTGAAATACTCCTTGACTGTTGTCGGTTTCAGATAGTACATTTATAAGAAAAAGTACGGCAAGGAGAAAAGGCAATTCTGATACACAGAATTATAGGTATACCTCGTTTTATTGCGCTTCGCAGATATTGCGTTTTTTTTACAAATTGAAGGTTTGTGGCAACCCTGCGTCAAGCAAGTCTATCGGCGCCATTTTTCCAACAGCATGTGCTCACTTCGTGTCTCTGTGTCACATTTTGGTAATTCTCGCATTGTTTTTTAGACATAATGCTATTGCACACTTAATAGACTACAGTACAGTGTAAACATAACTTTTATATGCACTGGGAAACCAAAAAATTCGCGTGACTCGCTTTATTGCAGTGGTCTGAAACCGAATCCGCAATATCTCAGAGGTATGCCTGTACAGGTGTGAGGCCCTGGACTTTCGCCTATCCCCTTCGCCGCCCTTGTTTAAGGAAGTAATCATGTTACAAACAATTGAAATATTATTTGTGTGGAGTGAAATTACACTCCCGCCTCTGTATTAGCCTACGAGATTTAGGTATAAATAAGTTGTTTTAACTTTTAAAATGTAGTAACTCCGAAAGTAATTATAACTGTAGTTTTCACTGTATAGTTGGTATCTTCAGTCACGCGCAGGGACAATTTTACCTTTCCGGTGTCTGATTTTGTTCTAATCTAGTACAGGCAACTCTCGGTTTACGAACGTTCGATTTAAGAACATTCGCTATAACGAACGTCACAATTCATTCAAATTTTTTAAAGTCGCCAATAGATAGAATTCTTTATAAAACGAAATGCCAAACGTATAGTGAACATAATTGTGAGATTTAAATAAATAAACTTTATTTACAATAATTATCAGAAAATTATTGTATGATAATTATACTGAACTGTTCTTGGTTAATAAAACTAATCTATCCAGTAAAAAAACGTTGGTTTACATGCCACACCGCGTGGCGTACGTTACGTATCGTATACGATAAACCATAACGCATACATACATTATAATAAAACGTATTGTATAGACTATTCGATGTTTAGTACGTGGTTTTAATGCCTTAAAATGGCTGCTAACATATACGATACGTATCGTAAAAGCTCAGGAATGCAAGATACACATAACGAACAAAAACGTATAACGAACAACGTCTTGGAACGGAACTCGTTCGTAAAGCGAGAGTTGCCTGTAGTTCAATGTCGAAGGTGTCTTGCTTTTGTTGTCAGTTTGTTAAGGTAATTTAATAAAAAATAATTAGATTTCAGTTAAGTTTCTTGGCGATTCAAGAAACACCCTGCTTTTATGAATCCCGAACAGTTCATTATCGCTATCAAAATATCTGTTCTGTAGCAGAAAGATTTACTAGATCTGCGCCCTAAGACCGTATTTCTCTATTTTAATATTAAGCTTCCAGCTGAACCTAGGTCTTCCAGATAGTTCTTTTCCCTTGAGTTTTTCGGTTAAAGTTTTGCAGGGATATGCGTTTCTTATGTTCAACGTGTGTTCTAAATTTCTCACGATTCTGTTTGGTCTTCCTTGACACTACTGTTGTGTGAAGTGTGTACAGTTGCGCTCCTTTTTACCCCATTCATCTCACTTTCCTGTTATTTTGTATTAGGTTGAAATTCTGCTCAGAACTTTACCATCAAACACTTTTAGGCTAAGGCACCAATTTCGGGATATCCCCACTTTTATAGTCTGACCTAACTCCATGGAACATAGTCGTCATTGGAAGATAAGCCACTCATATAGTGAATAAATTTGTTGTATTTTGTGGAAACGAAAGGTTAATTACCGTGTTTCCAAAGAGACCAACATAATCTCTTTCCAGTAGTAATTGACCCCAATCCACATTTCACATGCTTTTAAGTGTTTTTATATTATTCTTCCGTCCGTACTTAGGTCTTCCACGTTGTCACTTTACTTAAGGTTTTTTTTGGCGGTCATATTGAACACGTTATTCATTAGGAACAATTTTCCAGTTTTGTACTACTTTTATAAAAATAAAAATGTGTTATATGTAAAACAAATGGTATGACATTTCGTGCGCCACCTGTATCTTCCGAATACGAAGTAGTGATTCTGACCACTATTGTAAGATTGTTGGAGGTAGCATGCGTGCCATATCCCGTTTGTTTGTGGGTGTAGTGATGTAACGTGGTATATATTGCGATGGTCGGGGCACCGGAACCAGTTTGAGCAAAACGAAACTGACCATGGTCACCGCGCGCCCAAAACTGCCATCATGGCTACATACAAAAGCTCCAGAGACATGCGCACTGCTCAAGGTAGGCATTTCGTAAAGAGGCCACTTTGGGTTGCTTTCGTACTGCGTAAAATGTTATTAGCGGATGTTTCAGCAATGCCTAAAATAGACGCTCGTGTGTTTTGAACGTAGTTGCTTTGGTTACCGGATATCATGGCTGAACTCATGTTTTCTTTCCACATTTCGAGCGAAAATTTACATAGTAGCAAAAAGCAGACCATGACAACCGTTCCTTTAAATACTGTAAATTTACGACAAAGTACACGTGAACAACAACAAATTCATTTTGTCCCATCTCGTTTGACTTTGTATGCATTTTTAGTTGAAACAGTGTCGTGAAATAACACAAGCATGAAACATTTATCTGCTATTCATAAGCGTCTTCCTGTTTTGTAAGGTAGAGTTATACATTTACATTTCAGTTTCCGGGATGTCCGTGCACTGTCCGGACAAGACGATTAACATTTTCAAGGTCATGTTTGTGTCGGTGCCGATTCTTATTAGTGGGTATGTCCTTTTTAACAACCTTGAAGACTATGACTCTGTGAAGAGAGAAGTGTTATATAATATTCTTATTGAATTTGGTATACCAAAGAAGCTAGTGAGTCTAATAAAAATGTGCTTAAATGAAACCTGTAGCAAAATTCGAGTAGGTAAATATGTATCTGAGACATTCCTCATCAAGAACGGTCTAAAACAAGGAGATGCTTTGTCTCCCTTGCTCTTTAACTTTGCGCTAGAATATGCCATCAGGAAAGTCCAAGATAGGCAGGAGGGTTTGCAGTTGAATGGGACACATCAGCTATTGGCATATGCTGATGTTAATTTATTGGGGGACGCAGAAGTTTTACTAGAGACTAGTAGACAGGTGGGGCTAGAAGTAAACTCAGAAAAAACTAAGTACCTGTTTGTATCTCGTCGTCAGCAGACAGGCGATCTTAGGGTGGGTAACAAATCCTTTGAATGTGTGACAAAGTTCAAATATCTAGGAACAACAGTAACAAATCAAAATGATACTCATGAGGAAGTTAGGAGGAGATTAAATTCTGGAAATGCTTGCTACTTCTCAGTCCAAAATATTTTGTCTTCCCGTCTGATTTCTGTTGTGTCTTATTGTAGGACCACTGCCACCGGGTAAAAACCCATTTGCAGTCAAATAATAATAATAATAAAAAACCTGAAAATGAAAGTATACAAAACAATAATTTTGCCTGTTGTTTTGTATGGGTGCGAAACATGGCATCTCACTCCGAGGGAGGAACACAGATTGCAGGTGTTTGAGAACGGTGTTGAGGAGGATATTTGGGCCTAGGAGAGAAGACGATGGGGTCTGGAAAAAACTACATAATGACGAACTTAAAAATATGTACTCCTCCCCCAATATTGTCGGGGTGATTAGGTCGAGAAGAATGAGATTGGCAGGGCATGTAGCGCGCATGGATGAGACAATAGGTGTGCACCAGGTATTGGTTGGGAAGCCTGAGGGGAAGAGGAAGCTGGGGAGACCTAGACGTAGATGGGGGGATAAAGTCAGTTGGGGGGGGGTCTATGGAAGATGGGAGTTGAAGGAGACTGGATTTTGTTGGCCCAGGACAGGGTCCGGTGGAGGGCTTTGGTTAATTCGGTGATGAACCTTCGGGTTCGGTATATTGAGAATTGACTGTGACATTTTTCTCCCAGAATCTAGACGGAGAACAGGAAGTTTTGCCTTTAAAATGGTGCCCATATATACCACGTGCTTTAATAATCAGTAACTCTGCATTTTACCCACAGAACTTATGTTCAGTATAGGTTTTGCAAGATTCTTAAAGAGCCATTACATCCTGAACACTATTTATCGATTTGTCTTTGTGATAGGGTAACGTGGTGTTTAGATTGGTTCTTCTTACCACCATAACGTCTTCACTCTAAGTCTGTCCGGGGAAAAAGACGATCGAGTGTTGCCTGGGAACCTTCCAACAAGATGCCCCCCCCCCCCCCCCCCCCGAAATAGTCTCTTTCACTTCTTCACCGTTATTTTTTCTGTTTGTGTCTGATCTTCTGCTGTCCGTGCTTTCTCGTTTCAGCACGAAAGGGTTTATAAGCGTAATCGTAAATTAGTTCACAAGCGGAGCACACGTTGGTTGAATGGTAAAAGGGGCCGGCGGCTTCCTGCATGGCGTCCGTGGGCTTACGGCATAATTCTCGACAATTTGTAAAGCACGGAGCAGAAACCGAAGGCAAGCAAGCACGCGGACCGGAGGCGTGCAAATGTGCCTTTGCTCCATACTACATGACCCTGTTCGTAATACGTTGGATTTTAATGAGGAAAAGCAGGCGTAGGATTTGAGGTTTTCACGACGGTGAGTTCGAAGATGGCTGTCTTCTGGGTTGTTGCGCCGTGTTGTCTGGTAGAAGTTTACCGACGTTTCAGAGGTCCATGCTGCCTCCATCAGGGTGAGCTGTCTTCACTCACCTGTGCTCCGCTATTAGTGTTTCAGCGTTGTAAGATTTTGCTGCGACCTTGAAGAATGTAATAAATATCTATATCAGCGGCGGGATGTCTTTAAATAGGCCACGATCTTCTACTCTCAGTTCGTTCCCTACTGGCTGTTCTTGGTCGTATTAAAGCTTCAGGGGCATTACCTTCTTCCTTTGGTTAAAGAAAATGTCTTTGTATTTTATGTCTTAAGCTGTAAAACTACAGCAATAATAGGTCAGGGAGAGTTCATATAATTTGCACGGTTCTTGAGTGAGGAATGCGGTAGTGGGCACTGCTTAGATGAAGTAAGGTTCGTCCTTGATGTTGTAAACTACACAATCATAACATGGCGATTGCAGATAAATTTCCTTGATAATGTGGAAGTTTCGAGTGCATCTGAACAACAACAGATAAACATAGTATTATTGATAAAAATGGAGATATAAATGAAATAACAAAACTATATTTGGATTCGGTTCAGAATCTGCAGTTTATTTTCCAGAAATAGAAACACCTAAGATTAAATTACTCAAAACTTTAAATATATCCGAAATAGTGAGGAGATTGTTAGCTTCCAAAATACATTATGTAATTTTTTTAACGTCCCACTACACGCCTATGCAGGCGCTTGGGGGGGGGGGGGGTTAGGGTATGTATAGCTCCTACTCTTTTTTGACCTCGGCACTAGATGGGGTGAGTGGTCAGCATCACGCATCTGCCGCGCTTTACTCCCGGGAAAGGAACCCGGTACCCATTGGACAGGAAGCTGGGTGGACGCAGAGGCTAGAGGAAAAATCCTCTGCCCTCGTCGGGGAACGAATCCCACCCCATAGCTAGTCACTATACTGAATGAGCTATCCCGGCTCATACATTTCGTAATAAGGCACTTAAAATATGCATAACACGAGCATTTGAGTGATTCTCACTGCTGCGATTATGATGATGATTGCTTTCAAGTTTGTTGCACGGTGTAGTCTAAACTTCTACAGAATGCACGACGAAATAACCCAGAAGACAGCCATCTTTATGAGCATCTCTGGTTGTATTAGTCATTACTTTTGTTGATGATAAGCTAAGAACATTGAGCTGCACACTGTTATATGCATAAGGTAAGCATCGCTTAGACCTGCGTATAAAATTTGGTTATAAGACGTGATAGTTCAAAGGGACGACTAAGTTTAGAGTACGATAATGTCAATTCGTATCTCAGAGAAGTGGGCTAAAGGATTGGCACTGATCCCATTCACTATGAATTTTGGTTAGTTCATCAAGAAAATAGGCCATAAATACGGCGACAGCTTGTAATATTTTTGTTTGATAATTGTAATTTGTAATGCTGGTTTTTATGATGATACTATGTGTCACGTAAACGTCGCCAGTGTTTGTCGATGAAGGTCTTCTGGATAGTAACGCCGTATAGAACGTTACACACCCACGCACAAACAATCAAACATGCACACCAGCGGTTTGGGGGAATGCAGATCTGAGCGGTATGTTCGCCGAATTGTTGGTATCTACGTATAAGTCCACACGACTTCTCCACCATGAGAACGTCTAGTCTCATATTAACAGTTTCTGTATGAAATATATGCGTTTGGGTGTGCTCTTCTCCTATGATTTAAAAATTATAAAATTCTTGAAAAGTAGTCCCTTTAATGGTTAGAACTTTCCGCCACAATCTTCTAAACTGTTGGTCGTGAATACATTTCGTGGCCTAACATTATTTTTAATGAGTTGATTAAATGGAATAAAATGTGTTCAGGTTAAGTGTTCTACCCCATAAATACACCGCCTTACCAGCCGATGTTTTAATACTTGTTACTTTGTGACTTAGGCGAGCGTATCTGTGAGAGTATGTGTGTTATTCCAGGAACTTTGCAGCGACCTTGAAGGCCCGTGTTGTTTTATCACCTGTCTTATAATTATCTTCCCGGTATCTGGGCTATATTTCGGACGCTTCGCTGCGTAGTTACATTAATGAAGGACGTCGAGTGATAAGGTTCCAGATTGTTATTGACGAAGTCCCATGTCTAAAAAACACGTGGTGTAGCTTTGTATTTAGGTCTGTTAAAAATTTCGTTTTTATGGACTTAAGTCTAGTGTTGAATTAAATGCTTGTTTTTATCAGCGTGATTAAAGATAGTAATGATCGTTGGCATGTTTAATAATTTTTTAGAATGTAATTGTAGTGTACGACATAAAACATCGACCATTTTCAGGATTGGTGCTTGCAGAATATTGAGTGTTCCAACGTTTCAGGGGAATGTACTGCCTCCATCTTCATATTATTTTGTACATCTCATCAGGGGTAGACAGGTATATGTATGTTCCCGGAAAACTATAAATAATTATTGCTCCAACCTAACCTAACAGCGAATACTGCTGTTTTTAGTAACATTTGCGTATTGACTAGGGCAAATTCGTTTATAATAGTGACATACATAATTCGTTATACGTTTTTCTAAATGTGTTCATTGTCATTTTTCGCTCGTCATCGGCGGAAATGATTATTTATTCCTATTATATGAATAAATTTTTTCTGCATTTTGTTAAATATTAGGCATTTCGAAAGTGTGTAATATTAAAAGGAATTTTCTGTTATCTGCCGTCCACTTATAGGAGTGCTTGGTCGTAGCTGTGTTGAGGGTCAGTAGATTATTGGACTTTTGTTGTACGCTCTCAATGTCTGGTCACGGTACTTTTGAAATTGGATGTCAGATAACAGAAAAATACAATAAAAGTTGTTTACCTTAAAGATATCTCTATTTTATATCATGTACAAACATTTTTATGGTGTAATTTTTATAACAAACGGGTGGGCCTGATTTTCAGTTTGCGCTACGTCTAACATGCCGATTACACTGGACCGATATGCGTTAAAGTAAAATTCATGTGTAGACCTCCTCCAGCAATACAGAATTTTACTGAAATATGTTTAATATTTTCCGAGACGTATGCTGGTAGGCGGTAGTGACCTCTACATTTCATGCAATTCGCCCGAGGAGCATACGAAAATGGGACGTGATTTTCAGTTTTATACTTCATTTTGAGATTTTTTAAAACGTGAGTCCTTTGGTTCAGACATTGTGAAGAATAACGTTATCGTCTGAGTCTGTTTTTCTGTTGGACCTGATTGTTGTTGTTGCAAAGGAAAAACCGGAGAACTCAAAGAAAAAGCAGTCATAGTGCCTCTTGCTCCATAAATTCCACGTGTACTGCATTGGGCGCGAACCCGCGCCTCCACGACGAGAAGCCGGCGACTAAACCGTCTTGAGCGATGACACGGAATTTTTGATCCGATACTAGAAACTTGTCTTGTGGATTTGGCTGCTGTCTTCATAAATTGTTTTGGCTCTGAACTACAAGACTAGAAAACGGTAGAGGAAACTCTATTGTCCACGAGTTTGGAATATAATACTCGAATAAATATAACGTGGAACAGCGCAATAAAATTGCCCTCGCCGGAATGTGACAAATTTAGAATATCCCTGAACATGTTTGACGTCAATCAGTTACGTAAACTCTTATTAAACCGGTTGCATGGATAGACCTTGGTTTTCATTAAACGTCTTTGGCAGTGGGGAGTACGAACTCATTGGCTACAATTTGTCTGTTGTTTTTCGACGCTTACTGCAGGAATGCTTGGCTCAGTACTGATAACTCGGTGAGGACAGATGAAGTCTTGGTGGTTCAGCCACCTATGTCGGTGAATTATTCATTTTCCTGTGTATTTCTGACAATTGTTAAGTTGAACCAGAAATGTGGTGTATGTACAGGACTTAAGATGTAACACGTACACACATGCCGGCCTACGTGAGGTTCGTGAGATCTCCTGGGCGAATGGTGCAGTAGTAACTTAAAGGAAATACGAAGTGGTAATTGAGTGCTTCATAAATGTTGTTTACAAGTAGGTGTCAGTATTGAAAGTCGTTTGTAAACATTGATATTGACCTCAACGTTCGAGGTTGCTTCCTGAAACTCCCGACCGCATGGCTAATGAAGTGAGTGGCTACAACAACTCGGTCACTATAAAGTGACGGCCATTGACTGCATGAATGGCGTTTGTTCCCGTTAGAAGCGTTTGAATTTTTCTGTTACACAACTGTGTCCATGTCGATAACAGTGGTCAGCATTGTAAGACCTTTTAAATCTAGGCAGTTTAATAAATAAATCTGCTACTGGTGGGACGTTTATTTGAAAATGGAAACATTACGGAAAATAAGCGGCGTAAAGTAACATACATTTTCATATTAAAGATACCCCTTCTTTGTTGTTTAATAGGCTAGCGTTATCTTTTGTAATGAAAATGTTTTCTGCGTATTTTTTGAGTAACATACAGTTCGCAAACACATTTGGTCTGAATACAATCGCCAGGCTGTTTGCACGTAATTTCCATTTCTTACTCACCAACACTCATTCTGTGTTTCCTGTTAACGCTGTTACACGTGCGCGACACGTGGAAACGGATAGGGAAAGTGCTGGTGAATTACAAGAGACTGTGTGCGCGCGCGTGTCTACAGAGAACAATATCCTGGTGGAAGACCCTGAGGATGTGTTACTTTCTTGGTTAGGGCGAGCGAATACCAAAAATGGAATAACAGCTGGTGGATTTATTAAGGAAGAACGAAAAGTAATTGAACAGCGTGAGAAGACAGTAAGCATAAACGTAAATACTGTATAAAATTGTGCTATCACAGACGTTGGATTTGAGGTTCTCACGGCTGAGTACGAAGATGGCTGGCTGTCTTCCGGGTTGTAGCTCCGTGTAGTCTGGTAGAAGATTACCAGCACTTCAGATGTCCATGCTGCCTTCATCATCAGGGTGATGAATAATGATGAAGAAAGCAAGGACCTCTGAAATACTGGAAAACTTCTGCCAGACTACACGGCGTAACAACCCAGAAGACAGTTATTTTATCACAGAAGTTAAATTTAGATCTTCCTCCATAATTTTACTTTGTTCTTTACCCTCAAGATCACAACTACAGTATTTTGCACACCATGTGGCACTTAATACGTTAATAAATTAAAATATACCCAAACATACAGTCACTCTGTTAGAGCTTCAGATTTTGTCCGCCTCTGATATTGTAGTTGCAGCTGAGGTGGCGGTAAATTGTAACTTGTGTTAAGTGCCATGTGATGTCCTAAGTGTAGTCTAGATCTAAAGGACTAAAGAGAGGGCACAGTTGTGGAGTACATGTCTGTACCATTTCTACCGTAATTTCATTGTTTATCTACTGCAATTGCCTGGATTTGGAATATCTCCGTTAACACCAGTGACGCCAACTAACAGATCACTCTCTTCTCGAGTAGCTTAGGCGGTTTATTATCTGACTAGGTTTGATTTGTTAGGGTAGAATTGTTAGTGTGCAGTAATTTTAAAGTGGAATATTCCTCTGAGTTGTCTGTGGAGCTGGTGGAGTGGCGGTATATTGAGGGGCGCTGTGTCGGGATTTGACTTTGTGGTTTATGTTTGATGTAGCTCCTGCTCATTTTATCCCCGAAGTAAAACAGATTTTGGACTTAACATTACCCGGGTCGATGGAAGGGACGAAACAGACAGGGTATCTTGCCTCCGCGATCGCCGGATACCACACATTCCGACTTTTACCTGTGGACCGTCTGATGGGCATAGTTTAGTTTCGCGAAAAGAGACGGACAACACGCGGGGCGAGCCCTGGCATTAGATTCAAGTGGCTGAGATAACAGTATAATATATGGATGGAGTTTTGTCAACGTCACATTCATTATAACATTCAAACTAAGGGGTTTTATAAATCTTTTGTATATTAAAATTCTGTTATTGTGCACGCACAATCGCATGCTCATAAAGATGGTGTTTTTGCTGTAGGTGCAAACATTGATTGAGGCAATGTGCACCAACATCAGACTTGTACGTTTACGGAAATATAATTTGTTACCAACCTCGGGACTAGTGATTGTGAAATCCGCTGGTCAAATAGAAAATAAAAAAGATTATCCATTTGTCTACAAGATACACATAATGTTACGGAACAATACTGACCTCATCGGACGGTCAATGTTCACTGACTGGCCTTTGACATCGGCACCGAACTAATGGACCCTAACATGACAGGGCTGCCAACCAATGGCAGAAAACACTCCCTGGTACAGTTATGTATCTGACTTCAGGTGTCGTCTATGATAAAACATCACTACACACAGTTCGAAGTTAGTGGTTCAAATTTAGAGGCCTGTTTATATATACATAGTACTTTCAGTCCTCAAATCACGGAGACAGAGTCCAGTTCTTTACAGCAAGTGCATAAGTTTACGGTGGTCAGTGGTTAACTTCACGTCTCTGCTTTCTTATCCCCAATGAAAGAACGAAGTTCCCGTTGGATAGGAGGCTAGGTGGGCCGAAGAACTGGCCCGGACGTTCGTGTTGTGGCGAAGAGAAAAGTCATGCCCTGTCGGGAATCTAACCGTGGTAGTCCAGCCCGTAGCTTAGAGTGAACGCAGTAATTATGAGATTGTATCCGTCTGTCTGCTTTTTGAAGGAAAATAATTCGTGACTGTACAGTTTCGGCAGCTCTTATGTGATAGGATAGCAAAGAACTAACATTATGCCCAATGGAGTATGCAAAATACCAAGGAGAAAATTTGAAATGTCTTTACGGTCTGATTAATTTGAACGCAACTGTCACTTCCCAGTTCCCAACTGGAACTGCATGACTCAACGTAAAGCGCTACAAAGTTTACCTGATACGAGTTAAGTATCGCTCCATAAAAAACAAGAAAAACCATGTTCCTCTTTCAAAAGCAATTCCTTCCGGGAGCCGAAAAATGACACTTTCATTTAATGTCATCAGTAAACGTGCTATACAGGATGAGTCAAAAGTATGTTTACAAACTTCGTGTGCGTGTTCCAGGATCAAAAATAAAAAAATGTTCCTATGAACATGGGGTCGCAAATGTTTCATTTTCGAAATAATAGCCAAAAATAAGCTTCAATGAATTTACTTTATATCAAAGTGAATCCAGCTTCCAGCAAAGATTTTTAATTAAAATTTGTGCAGGAATTGTTGGTGACATGCTTATTGGTCCGCACATGCTTCCACCACGTCTAAGAGGACCTTCATATCCGCGATTCTTAAGAAGACACTTGCCACGTCTCCTTGAAGATGTACTACTGAATACAAGAAGACGAATGTGGTTTATGCACGACAGAGCTCCAGCACACTTCTCCCGTCGCGTCAGAGATTATCTCAATGAACAGTACCCTCAGCGATGGATTGGGCGTGGTGGCCCAGTATCATGGCCACCAAGGTCACCGGACCTGACTTTATTGGATTTTTATCTGTAGGGTCACTTGAAGTCCGTCGGTTATGCAACACTCATAAACAATGGTGACGACCTATGGGAACGTGTGCAGAATGCATGCCAGATGATTCGATGGAACCTTGGTGTGTACGAACGAATTCGTCAATCTTGAGTACGTCGTGCTCCGGCATGTTTGGAGAATGGAGGAACAACCTTTGAGCATCTGTTATAAAGAAATATCCTTGTACTTATACTTGGCAATAAAGGCATACATTGAAATTTATTTTTGGCTATTATTTTGAAGAAAAAAAAGCATTTGCGACCGCACGTTCATAGGGAAATTTTTTCTTATTTTTGATCCTGGAACATGCACACCTAGTTTATAAACACACTTTTGACTCATTCTGTATAATCAAAAAACCCCGGGATTTACTGTTGATGTTCAGGGCGAGGCTTAAGCGGTCGCTAGGAGGGAATGGGGAGCATGATCACAACCCCGGAAGTAAATTGATAACAGGGATGTCATAGGTCTTCGAATTGAGGCTTAGACATTGACCGCGGTTTGGTTTAGATGTGAACAAGATCAATACAAGCATCAAGGTGAGTTTGTGGCACGCACCTTCAGCGTGTTTGGTGTTTGGACAGAAGTATCCATACGGCAGGGGGCGGGTAGCTGAGTCACGTCTGACTACGAGGATCCGATTCGCATCTGGCGCTGAGACTTTTCTCGTGGCTGCAACTTCCAGATCAACACTGGGGTCTATCCAATCCCTCATTGGTTCAACAGTAAAGTGCGATGTAGATCGCGTTCCTCAGTCAAACCGAACGTCGCGACTTAGTGATTTCCACTTCTACCTCGTGTTTGTTAGATCCCGGCAATACTGACATATTTTGGTGGTTTTACTCAGTCAGCCATGGAAGTGCTGGAATAGTATACAGGTAGCCCTCGATTTTCGCCGGTTCAATTTGCGCCGATTCAGAATAACGCCGATTTTGAAACCAGCAAGTCAAAAAGTGAAAAAAAATATTACTAATATTTATAACGTTTTACAATGTATCTCGTAATGATTCTTATACTAAATCCTAATTCTTACATCGCTGATTTTGAATAAAAATTTTAAATACAGTCATCTCTGCAATTACTTATGTTTCGTTAACGCGAATTTGCTCCAATGAGATCGTTGAATCAGTAAAAGCTGTTTGTGAAATGAAAACTTTTGCATATGCGAGTTTGCTCTTATGCAATTTCATTCCTGGTGCTTTAAACTTTCAAAGGACTAATTTAATCTCTGCGGAGGTACCGGGGTTATTTTTACTACGCGATTTTCTATAGGTCGGCGTCTTACATGAATGCAACTATCGCATAACAGCAGAGATGACTGTACACATCAATCACATGAAAGAATCGCAGTCAATCGCGGGGACCAACGATTTGCCTGTTGTAAGTGTATAAAATATATTTTTCAAGTTCCCTTTATTTCATTTACGTTATTTCAGAACTTTAAATGTAATGCCATTGTATTACTCGTTAATGTTTGGGTGCTGGGAACGAGTGTCATTGACTTCCCATTGATTTACATTATAAAAGAGTTTCAATTTACGCCGGTTCGTCCAGGAACGCATCCCCGGCGTAAATCGAGGGCTACCTATATTGTTTTGCCACGGTCTCTTCCTTCTGAAACCTGTCCAGTGTATTATTCATCTTGTTGTTTGACTCTGTATAGTCTGAGTTACTGAGGATGTTGAAAGCGTCGTTAAATAAACTACAAATGATAAAATAAAGCACTTCGTAATACTACAACGTGTCGGATGCTGATGCCGTTTAAGTCTTCAGATAGAAGAGGGGAAGAGGACTAAGAGAGAGTATCTTTTGGGTCCTATGCTTAAAGGCTCCTGAGGCTAGATCAACTAGAGGACCCAACAGATTGTCTTTAAGTCCTCTTCCCCCTCGGTTTAGTCCAGCGCGCTCCATTGAATGCAGAATTCGTAGACGCAACAAGAACCTATCACCGCACCAAGTTTAATCGGTTATCGATTTTTCACGATAATCAAATATAAATATTTTGAGTTGTGATTAGTTTTCAAAGATCTGTGCCCGCTAAAGCCGATTTTTGGTAATCGTGTTTGGTTTTATTTTAGAGAGGAATTGTCCATAATAAGTAATTTAAAAAAATATATTATTGCTGTACGACACGACATTAGAATGCTGTGCAGTGTTTTTGTCACGGGCCTCAGAGGTTTTCTTGGATGCGATGTTGTTTGTAATCGAAGATGGTGGCATAGAGTGATTTCATGAGCTCAGTTTCTGTACTGTACAGTTCTACTCCACAGAAGCCAGAGAATATTGTCGGAGAGATCTCAGTGTAATCATTACTGGTCTAAATTTAAAGAAAATTGACGGAAGTGGTGGAAATATGCCAAGGACATTTGTTTCATAACAATTCTCGGAACAAATCAGAAACCTAGAATAGATCTACCGTGCAGGCCTTTAAAGCAGCGATCGGTATTTCCTTAGAACGCGTTCAAAGGATTGATGACTTCAACCTATTTTTTCGCCCGTTTCAAGCGAACCGCAGTTATATTTGAAATATCCGCGTGTTTTGTTCAAGCATAATAATGATAATTCTGAGTTTTGATCAGTTGTATTTTAAATTTCTAACAGTCAGTTTTAAGCTTCCAATCGACACATTTGTATTTCATTTATTTTATAGTGCGTTGTGCATTGTTGTTACTCCGTTACTGGAACAGGCATTTAAATTTGCCTCTTGTTACGTAATAGTTGCAACTTGAAATATGTATTGGCATAGCTTTCTCTTATTTTTGTTACTCTGTTAGTAGGAAAGCAGGAAAGAATTTGAAATTTCCGCAGTTTGAAATGTTCTTTCGGAGTAACTGATGTTTCATTATTGAAATTTACATGTCTACATTTGCCAGTTCAGTTTTCATTGTTGGGTGACTGGCTTTCAACGATTAAGTTTGAAACACCATACTTCAATAGAGTTTTTGCATTGTTATTATCCCATTACTGAAGTGAAATTTGCACTCCTTTTCGGTCTTTGCTTTAGTTATTGTTTGCTTAAAGCTTTAATTTTTGTAGTAGACATACAGCAGTCCTAATTATCCGTCCTTCGGATATCCGACATTCATTTCGTTTTATCCGACGTGCCGTGTCGGAACTATCCATTTGATCGACAGTCCGTCAACTCAGCTTGTAGCGGAATGAATCACTCTCCCCCACCACACACCGCTAAATACTATTTTTGTTTGCGATATTTTTTCATTTGGTGGCACCTTATTGTATTTTCGTAGAAATTTAATAATATCGTAAATTGATATTTACTCTCGTCTTTTCGTATTATCCGACCATCCTTCGGTCGCGTTTATGTTAGATAATAGGGACTACTGTGCAATTATTTGTCTGGGAAAGAAACAGTTCTTGACAAATTCGCTTTCAGATTTTCTATTCTTTTCATAACGTGCGTAATACACGTAATGCACATTAAAATCGTCAAAAGACACTGTACTAAGTCAAAATGGAAGAAGATTCTTCCTCTGTTTCTCTGCGAGCTTAATAAATCCAGACCATATTTCCTTCCTCGAGGCGTGCCCTTTGATGCAATATCTGAGACGGTGCCTGTGTTTTTCCGGAAATAATATGGAGCTGGCCGCATTCTGGATCAACAGTCTTCGGGTTATAAATTAATTGGAATTCGCTCTTTCGTAATCAGATTAGCCGGGTGAATGACCTCTTACGCAAATGCTGTTTGAACGTGTCTAGTGCGGTGACCGCTTCAGTCAAGGTCGATCGAAGTATGGTGCGTGGGACAGACGGCTTGACCGTGCGAACTTCTGAGTTGGGAGAAACATTAACGACATTCATAGGAGGTTTATGGTAGTTTATTTTTTTAAAAAAAACGATATTGCATCGACAAGAGAGATTGTGTGTAAAATATATCATTAATATGTTTCTGCTAGCCAATTAGATTGCAACGTACCAAAAGATGAACAGATGAATATCGAAAACCGAAGGCCTTGATACGACTGATGCCGGATATCTCCACGTACGCACGCACTCACGCATCTATAATATTTGTGTGTTACGTTTTCCCACATCTGGAAGAAAGTGGCGTTTTACCACCAGGGTGTGTTATAGATTTTATTTCCTTTTGGTGACTGTAATATGTATTGGACTTTTTTCCTCTTTTTACACAGAAGTCTCATTAGGCAAGTCACAATATTATTACTTAACTTCCTGTTTTTCAGTTCAACAATACCGAATGTTTCTCGTAAATTATTTGATAGCTCCTCGTGCATTATTTTTTAGTTTAGATTTTTTTGTGATGTTACTAACGCCTCTCGGAGTCCCACGCAGCATATTTAGACACTAGATTTGCATATTATTAGGCTTATTTTACTGTAGTATGAATTTGGAACAGATGTAATGAAGGCATGTACCCCTAGCGTTTTATGAGTTAGATTCTGCCCTGCTGTCCTAAAAGAAAATAATTTCGGAACGTTTTTTCGTGTTGGCGAAGGTTGGTCGTAAATTCGTCGCACTATCACCAGATATTGCGCCGCTTGTCTCGTTATTTCCACTCTTCATCCGGTTATTTTAGTTAAGAGCGCGGCTGTTTATAAGCACCACGTCCTGATGGCGTAGCAGCGCCCTACACGCATTCTGAACCTCTTCACAGAAAGAGGCACGTAGACGAAATTACTACCGGTCTTGGAGGAAGAGCTTTAGATGTCCTATACGTCGGCGAACTTCTACCAAACTGAAATCTCATGGGTCTTACGTTGCATAATAGTGATATCTAGAATTTTTACCATTTGTATATGGGCATGGAACTTTGTCTGTAACCCTAGGGTACGAACCTGGGTTGAGGGTTTAAAAATTCGGTCCGGTTGATCCTGTGGACGTTAGGTGTCGATGCGGTTGGTGCCAGAAGTACTGATTTATTCAAAAAACAAACCCTTTCATTTACAAATTTAAGCTGTGTTATCAGACAATATCCGACCATATCCGACCGACTTTCGGTTCCATTTGTTTAGGTTAGATAATCAGAACTCCACTGTAATTTGGGAAGTTATATCGTCAGATCAACTGTAATGAAGACGTGGTGTAGGCTTGCTCGTTTCCTTCATGATAGAGGCAGCAAGGACCTCTGAAACATTGGTAAACTTCTACTAAACTACGCAGTTCTACAACCCGGAAGATATCCATCTTTTAGTTCACCCTTGCTGCTAGGCCGCTGATCATGCAGGTTGCGCAAAACCTGTCCAGGTACGAACGTGGCGTATTCACGATCAGAACCTGTACTCACTTTCAGAAATTTAATTGCATTTATCAATGCCTATCCTGACAACGAAGTCACAGTTTCAAGCTGTTATTACCGTGTTTGCTCCCAAGCTGTAGTCTCTAGCACAAGCGATGCTGAGCGCATTGGCCTACGCTTGAGTTTACTACTGATTATTTGCAAGCTACGTAAGCTCGTAGTAGTCTCCCTGCTGCCACTTATCTCCTGCATTAATCGTTTCGCTTTGTTTTCTTTCTGTAATCAATAGATTTACGTTTTTATGTTCTTTGTCGTCTACTCCGGAGGTGTGTTTCCATATCGGTAATTGGGGCGGGGGGAGTGTCTTCGTCAAGGTTCAGACTTCAAGAGACGGAGAACAGTATCCCAGATTAAATTTTTATATCTTACGTCAAGCCATTGATTGATCTATGGATTAATTAATCAGTTCTTGATCCATAGGTTTGTTTTGCATTGAATGGCAGTGTAATAATGTGATAATGATGGATTCGGAACAAACTTTAACTTTGAATGTTTTAATATACGACAGTATTTATGTGAAAGGATTGAGGAGAACCACGAAGGAACTTAGGACATCTGCCCCATATACCGAGGCTTCAACCCGGAATTTACCTATACAGAGCAAGAATACTGTCCTATAACTGCCCTTTCGATTTGCTTCCAGTAAATAATATGGAAGTACCATCAAACAAGATACTATTTCAAGTGGAAGGTGGCGCAACATGTCAGCAGGGGTGTGTATGTGCCGTTTATGGCTGTTTCATGAGTCGAGTCGTATGTATACTGATTGCAAGAACACTGGAGTGAGGAAGTCTTAATGCATTTTATTGTTGGAAACTTTGCCGGGAAGATAATCGTATGTTTCTAATTTGTGATCATATCTTGTAAAATCGTTTGTTACTTTAAATAAGATATTTGTGAGAAAGTGTAACATAACATGGTGACCATTCGAAGTATTTTGATGTGTTTATAAATAAAAAAAACATGTTTTCGTGAAATTTGTTTTGCTGCATGTTACAAACACGTCTAGGCCGATTTGATAACATGGTTGGAAATGAGAGCTACAGCGTATAATTTAATAATAGCGAGTGCTTTTTTAACTTGCTTGTTGTCAAGCATCGCTATAATGGTATGACAACCAGTGGGTCTTACTCGAGTAACAAATATGAAAGTTCGTATTGAATTCTACTGAATTGATTTGACCTATTAATGTTATACCTGGTTCAGTCTGAGCCGGTCACTATAAATTAGCTTAAAAATGTGTAACTTTATGTCAAATTCCAGTCGTTGGGCGTAGTATTATGCGGAGGTTAAGAATGGGATTCAATAACCACTTTGTATGCAGACGAGGGGACTTAGCACGTTAGTATTGCGCAACTAGTTTACGGAAGCAACTCAAGGTCCCCGTGACGTCAGCCTTTATTCAAATACCGAGACCTCTTCGTGACAATTATGTACTCATATACATGCCATCAATTGTTATCAAAAGAAGAGATGTCATCGTATTATTGCTCTGCTAAAATGTCGATCTGGTCATAAGTTTGCAAACCTGACTATACAAATGAGCAAAGGAGAAATAAGCTTTACCTTACGGGGGTGGAAGTGAATTTGCATCCTAAGTACACAAAGCATCGCTGTCTTATCAAGTTACATATTTCGGCTCCAGCTGCCAAGGCCACGAGAATCATGCATATTGCTGCAATCAAACACGTGTCAAACCAACCAATCAAAAGGCTAAGGGCGGAGTCCTGCGCAAGCGCAAGACATCGTCCCTTACACCATTCCTGCGTAAGAAACGCATTGCTGGAAATTGTAAACAGTGTCTTAAAACTATAACAGGTACGTGCCTACGCTGACGGGAATTCGTCGTGGTGGAAGGCCTCGACTTTTCAACCTAGGGGCTGTTGCTACTGGTGGGACATTACTCCACCTGAAACTTGGTTGGATGTCTCTCTGGGATTTTAAACCAGAAGTGTTAGGATAACTTTGGCTGATGACCTCTACGACCTGGGGGGGGGGAGTCACTCCAGCTGAAGGCCTTATCAAGAATCATGGCTTGGGGAAGGCGAGCTGTGCTCCTTTTGAATTATACCCTGGCACTTGCCCCCCTTTTTTGTCATCAATCCTGGGATTGGTTTGCAGCCCCATTACGGGGCTGTTACTTGCGAAGATACCACGGTGGTTTCGCCTTGCCTTCCGTGGCCAGTCTTTATCCATCAGACTGGAAGAGAAAGGACGCGGACAAACATCAATGCCTTGAGTGGGACTCGAACCCATGGTTGCAGCAGTCAGGCGCACGAGGTCCATGCCTCAGACCGCGTGGCCACTGCGGCCGGCGCACTTGCCTTACAACTGAGGAAAATCACGGAAAACTTCAGTTAGTGCGACTGAGTAGTTAGACCACTCGTTGCGCCGCCTTTTCAGTGACAGCCTCGGCTGGCGCAAACACGTGTTACTGCATGCGAGAGTTAAGTCCTTCTGGCTTGTTGGCCCGGTAGGCAGGTGATCTGTGGATGCGTATCGCTCCTGTTCCTGTGTGGGGAACATTTGACTTTAGTACAAAGATATCCTTTATATTTCTCACACCAGTTTTGCCTTCCGCTGTTTGCAGTATCGTGGCTTGTTTTGTTATTTATGTTTTATAACTTGGTGTTTTAAACTACTTCCAGTAAAGTTTGCATCAAATAAGAACAAACACGAGTTTTCTAGGTATTCTAGTAGTGCAGCACGTGCCTTACTTGCCCACCCCTTGTCCCGGCTTTGCACACACGTCTATATATCGATACATCTTGACCCATTCCTATTTCCAAATACGTACCGAAAGAAAAAAAGAAAATATAGCTTACAGGTGTGAGCCCCTTGTTCAAAAATAGACTGTCTCATTCAGTTGTAAATAACCACTGAAGTAGATGAAGCGTCATTAACTCTTTCGGTGCTTAAGTTATGGCAACTTGGGAATTCAGGTTTTGAAAAGATACGAAGTGTTATCCTGTCAAGCGACAGTGGAAGTATTGTGTTTTGACTGACATGTTACACACTAAAGATATTCATCCAGAAGAGTGTGTTTCAAGTCATGTATATCTTTCTTGGAAAGGCGGGGTTTGAATTGAGAAACCGCAGAGAGAAAACAAAGGTTCAGATTAAGAAATAAAGTGATACCTCATGTACTTCTTCAGAACCAAGCTCTTTAGACCAAGAAGGAATGTGGAGACTGTGATGTGGGTGGTGGCTATCTGCATGCGCAATATACCTGCTGATTCTCTTGAGAATTTGAGAGTATTAGTAAATTGAAATATAATTTGCTGTGGGAAGATTATCTCTACGTCACAGAGCATAGGCCATTTGTCGCCGGCTTCTTACCGCGGAGGGATATTTTCAGGGTGGTTACAGTAGGGCACCGCTTATATGGCGGGTTAGGGACCAGACCCCCGCCGTAAAGCGAAAATCGCCGAAAAGCGGATCTTTGCCTTATTTCACTTGCAAATGCATATCAAAGCCTAATAAGATGTTACACTATCATATAGTAAGTGCACAATAGCGCTAAGCCTAAGAAAACGATATGAAATTAAAATGAATATCAGTAATACACACATTGTCCTCAGCTTATAGTGATTGGTGAATATAAATTTGAAAATTGATATGCTTATAGTAGGAAGGATGAAGGAGATGGCGCATCTTCATCATCTGACTCTTCAACGAATCTTATTCGTTTTGGTGATGGTTCGGAAGCCATAGACATGCCTTGTTCATGAAGTTTAATCATCTCTAACTTGGCATTTAAAGTAAGAGGCTTACGACTCCTCTTTTTATCGCTACTACCCTTAGACGCCATTGTAATTACACTGTAGTAACACAAAAATATTATATAAATATACAGTTTGTAATAACGGAAAAACTGCCAGAAATACAGAGAGACGCGGAGCACACAAAAGCTGTAAACAGACTGAATCAGCGACGAGAAAATGGCGCCGGACGCACTTCTCTGACTCAGCTGTTGAGCGCCATATTAGCGGATCGCCATAAAGCGGAGCGCCGAAAAGCGGGGCCCTACTGTATATACCATCTGAGCAGTGGCCTCCTGGTTGGCTGTCGCTTTTTGTTAATCTACCTCCTCTCTTCCCGTGCTTCGTCCCTCGGACCAGAACACTAATGTTTCTTTTTTTCTTTCAGGTGCAATGAAGTTGACTGTAGGATTACCAACCCCACGAGTTAATCGGAAGGTTATGAAAGGATTGGCCACAAAGCGAACAGCTGTCGGCCAGCAGCGACTCATATCCGGTGAGAACGTGTTGAATTCACTTCATCTGTAGGAATGAAACGTTGACTCTAGATATGAAAATTATGTGTGTAGTCGCTTTACTGATAGGCCCTCCCACTCATCTTTATCCAACATTCTTGTGAGAAGTGACGGCTCAGTGGTGTCTTAGGTTGTGGATTGTATGGTCTGGTTCGATTCCCAGTAAGGCACAGGGAGATGTGTGTCTGGTGGTAAAGCGATGGCTCCATCCAGGAACAAGGTTACGTGTATGTGGAGCACGTACTGAAGTGGGAGGCTGTAATGACTGTGGTTTGATTACCGTAAGGGATTTTGTGATTTCTGTTCACCTTGCCGAGTTCGGCTGTTGGAGCCCGTCAAGCCTCCTGTGCTGCGGATACTGCGCCATTTTTTCTGGTAGGATCGTGAAACTGAAGAGTCGAGTTTTACCTCTACTACAAAAAACGTTTTTGGCCATATACTCATACATTTTACGTACATTGTATCATAGATTTGGAATTTACATCAAAGCATAGGTTGATTATTCAGAAGCTAATAGTCGCGTAGGTATTCAAGAAATTCCATGTGTTTTATTGAACCCGCAACTCATTCATTATCTTGTTTACCAGTGACAAGCTGCAGATCCATATCTTGAGCGAGTCGGATGCAGTTTACATCCTTGTCGTAAAGGTGAATAAATGAGGCAAGAATTCGTCTTGTCGATTGTCTTACATTGCTCCTTCAGTATATTCGCATCTGCCCTGAGGACGCCCCATGACGTGATGATACGGAACTCACTTAACATGGACATACTTAGCTAATTCCGAAATAAAAGTGACAACCAAAACCTCGTTCAGGTAAAGATGGGAGCCCTTAATAATTTCAGCGTAACATTTATGTTTACGAGACAAGGAAGTTAATAATCTAGGCGAAACAGAATTGACGGTTACGGACATTTGTTAGTAGTGACGTCATTGATGACTTATGACGTATTTGTAATAATTGTTTATGTAAAAATATGATCTGACGGCACGAGGTAGACTTGAAACCTGATTGATATTGCTGGGTTTTCGGTAGTAACGAGCTAAACATTGTCGTCTTTGATTCTTCGTTTGCACGAGAAGAAGCAGTTCGGCCAAAACAGGCCCAAACCAGAACCTTTTGGGCCTTGAATATAAACATGAAACGGTTCCGCTGCATCGAAGTGCTCGGTCAGCTTGAGGGACCGAGGAAAATCGCGATAAACAGGCGTGTGGGCAGGGGCTGAAATCGTAGTTGAAGCAGAAGTGCTAACCATTTAACTGCCACGTTCGGTATAATAGCTTTCAGATTTGAGGCAACGTGTTAATTTGCAAGCTGCGTCATGCCAGTTGGAGTGTCCTTGTGTACTGTATCTGCTAATAGAGGTGTTTTGCGGAATATTGCATGCGTTATGTAATTGTGGAGGCGTGTTTGCTCGCTTTATGCACCAGACCCTTATCAGCCTCTTTTCATGTTGGAATTTGGTACCGTACGACCTCAGATCCCTATTATGTGACAGTATGCAAGCACTGTTGTATGTGTTTCCATGTTATTTGCCCGTGTGTGTTTATCAATACTTAACAGATTTTGATTATATTTAACACTGACTTGGTTCGATAAAACGTCAGTCGTATTAAATTGTAACACATTTGACAATCAGATCAAACTGTGACACAAATTGACGATCAAATCGCGACTTTATTGTTTTCAAGGTCAGATATTTATTTGATTCAGGATTCAGCGTATTATAAAGTGTTTTTTCATTTATAATCGCATGATAAATTAAACATGCCGAGATTAATTTCTGTGTGCTCTATATAGCAAGTGGTAACACTGTAAACGTACGATTTGTGCCGTAAGAATTATATTTGACGTAAATAAAATGGAAAAACCGCTCCTATAACTAGATGAGATTTTGGATCTTAAATGTTTGTGTTCTGATGTATGACTTGCGCCATCACGAAGGTTTGTACCAAGGGACTTTCTAATATTTTTCAACCATTTTCGGTCCACAATGGACAACCACTTTCCGCGAAATTCCAGGTGAAGCAACACCTCAACAAACAAGCTTGTTGCCAAGGAAATGTGCCGTGGGAATATAAATACCTTCGTGCAAAAGGTGCATTCAGAATAGGTGTATATAAGCTATGGACTATAAACTGGACACAGCGGCTGAAGATTTATTGCAAATGCTCTCCTTCTGTGTCATTCCACTACGCCTAACCTCAGCGTAATTTATAACCCGATACATGAAAATTTGTGCAGGTGTTACACATCCTTTTAGCCATCTTCGTATCTGACCGTCTTATCACCAGGTTCACTGCAGGCATTTATATTATAAGACAATTGATCAAGTTTCATAACACTCGGTCTGAACATTATGCCATTTTAAGTCCTCCATACCTTACTAGTTTTAAATTCAGACAATAATTTAAATATTTATACTGAAGAAAATCGTAGCATTGAAGCAATATGGTTGAAGGAAAGCAACTGAAAGGTAAGTGGGGGACTACATTAATTTTGGTTAGGTTGTATTTAGTTTAAAAAGGAAAGGTAAAAAATTCTAAAGTTGCTTTTGGAGACAATGGCTTGTGCTTATATGAAATTGACATTAGGGATATATAGAATGTCTAATAATGATTTTATGTCAGTACTTCTGAGGTCTTTCCGTGTCAAAAACGTCACACGAACATGGATTCGATTCTCAATGGTTATGGAGCTGCTATCTTTTGAAATTCAGGATTGCGTCTTGTGACACTGAAAATGTGTTTGTGTAGTTCCTGTCTTCTGTTTACTTTGCGCTTGTGTTTCTCATGAAAATGCAGGGGAGTGAGGTCCAGAGACCGCAGTGGTTAATTCTGCGGAACACCACAACCAATCTATCGTTCAGGGAACTTCCCGTAATTTTAGAATTTTACACGACCTGAGGATCATTTGGCCCGAGCCTAACGTTTATCTTCATGTAATGGTACCCACGCCACACTTAAGCCCGACTTTCTTTTAATCCAGCCCGCATGAAGCCCGATCTATTTTACATTCTTCCCTGACTATCGTATCACAAAAACATTTTTCTTTTAATACATAAATGCCAGTAATACCTGTATGAATTATTTAACGACTCTTTAAAAGCATCTTAGGTTCTTTTTGCGTTTGAGGTATGGTACAAAGCAACTGGATGCCAAGTTTTGGGTGCAGCGAAGAATAACTCTTTCTTTACGAAAACAGGATGCCCCGAGAAACCCCGAAATATTCATAAATCTTTGATTGCTAGCATTTGAACCAGGGCCGGCCGTCGGACTCGTGCAGACGTCTACGTTCAGGTACTCACCTCTTCATGTGTCAACTGAAACGTAGGGGTGATTTGTCACACTGGAAGAACATCTGTAACCATGTTTTGTGGCGATGAGGAAGCATGAATACCCCTGATGTTCTGCGTAAGGTTCATTGTAAGGATCATCTTGAATTTAAACTATCCATTCTCCATAACCATTGAGAATTGGACATCCTGTTCACATATTTCTGACTTGAAATAATCTCAAGGGGTTTGAAGTATTGACATGAAGTCGCCAGACACTCAATGAATATGTTACCTGAAACTGGTTTGCTGTGACAGGTTTGTTAGGTCAGTCTCGCACTTACCTCCATCTCAGAATCCCCACCTTCATTCTCTAAGCTATGTATTAACATGTATGACCAGTATTTGGAGTATGTGTGGGTCTAATTCTGGTTGCAAATGACTGTCATGTCTCACAACATTTTCCCTGAACTACAGATAAATGCTAAAATAATACCTTGAGTAGAGGGTAGGTTAACACATCTGTAATATATATCTTGACGGAGGCCAGTGGTTATCTAGCTTGTGACAGTACTGAAGTTTTTGGTTAATAAACGGAATTACGAGGTTACTTAGCGACAGTGTTGAATGAATAATTCCATCACATAACCACTTGCCTCGGGTGAGATATAACCGGCTGATGTTGGCCATTTACTCCTGTTTGTCACAGTTTTGTTCCACAAAGTTGCAGAGAGTGGAGTTATGTAAATGAAAAGAAAATTCCCTTCTCTCCTAGCATGCCTGCTCCGCCACCTACACATTGTTCTGTTCTCCTTCCTCTTTACCACTCTTAATCGGCTAGCAAGCAGTTCACGTTAACGTGAATGTTGTTGGTTGAAGATTGGCCTGAATTAGTAAAGTGCGTTAAAATTAAATTGAATATTTTGAACACTTTTATAATGTGAAGTATGTGTACCTGACTCATCTCCCAGTCAGATATTTATCCAGGCAGAAGGTTGCGATTTTCTGACACTCTCCTTAGGATTGTATCTCAAAGTGGGTGAAAATTCCTTCCTCGTACATCCATACAGATTCATGCTTCATATTCATCCTATTTCATCTTATTCTGTAGTACATAAAATTAAGAAGGTTGGCATAGTGGTAAAACTGTACTTGTATGTGGCATGTACAGTCCACAGACGAGGAGAAAATCCCTGATAGGAATTCAATATACGCGCATGCGCAAGATTTCTCGCGGAGTGACGACCCATCCTAAAAGCATTCGTTCCACAACCACTGAACGAACAACAGACAACAGGCTTTCATGTGTTCTAATGGTTACAGCATTAAGATTACCTCACAGTAGCACAGTGATTTAATCTAGAATATTATCACAACACCCACAGAACACAGTACAGACGCACTCAATACACGCCACATTTAACTGCTTGATGTTTTCAGTCTGTGTGTAGTAGTGTAAAACTCTGACGTATCACACTTCCTACCAATAGCAGCCCTCTAGTCCACTTGATAGTAAACATTCCCCCTGCATCGCCCCAGAAACGACTTCCCCCTGCAGGGCTTTTCTCCTGGTCTGTGGACAGTAGCAGGTTTGAATCTCACATGGGCTACTGGCTGTCCTGATATTAAGTTCATATGATTTTCCTTAGTCTGTAAGAAAATGTTGGCATATGGCCTTTCAATATGCCTTGATTGCATCCTTTCATAATTATTTATGATAATTACATTGTCTCATTTAATGTGTAACACAATTGAAAAGTGTTGTTAAATTATTCAAATATCAGTCAGACTTGCCTAATTAATCTGACAGTTAATAGAATAATGTGACATGAATCATTAACATGCAGTTCCCTTCTAATCCTTTTCATTATTGTGTGTGTTGAATATGTAAGAAGATTCCTCAATTTGAGAGCGGTGAAACAAATGAGTATTTTTATGGTCTCGAGTTTGGAATGTAATTTTAAACTTCCTGTCCCCTCCATTTCTACCTGTAGGCATGCATTTTTGTTTGAATGGATGCTAGTGTGTTGAGTTACATGTGTACATAATATCAGCAGCACATACTTAAAATGCCTGTTGCTTAATGTTTGTATCCTGTATGGCTCAACGTTTTGGTTTTCCTGAAGCAGTATTGATTGTCTTCTTATCATCAGATTAAACAGTCAATTTTCAGATGGTGTGCGTGTACACGCAGTCTTATTTATTTATTTATTAGATATAACCTCAAAGATTTGCACTGTTAGCTTGTTGTTTACATTATATAATATTATGACCTCAATATTCTTTAAAAAGTTTTGGCGCATCAAATTTCTGATGATGCAAGTTCCCATGCTAGAAGTTTGACCATCTGTCATGCTTGCATTACTGATGGTATGGTTAGTCGTGTAGCTGTAATATGTACATAGCTGCGGAGTTATGTTTGACCATGTTGATTTGCATGTAATTGAAGTTGGCTTAGTTTCTGAACAAATAATCAAACCATGTTGCTGTGTAATAATAGTGTTGCATGTGCAAGATTTGTGGTGCGCTGAAGTGTTCCTTTTGTGCTTGCAGGGAATGAGTTGTTTTTAATTTTTCCACCTGTACGTGATTAGTGTAGTGGCTACTCTGTTGCATGACTTAATATCTTACTTTAAGGATGTAAGATGAGGTGGAGGGTAGTGTATTATCCCAGATGTAATGTGGACCCCTTTTCCTCAGGATAATTCAGAAAACGTTAATTGTTAATTGTATTTGCACGCATACAGTTCTGTTAGGTATTTTACTAGAATCTGCTACCAAAAATGTCGGTTATATCTAGAAATTAGGAATTTTGAATGGCATCAATTAAAACTTTGCTACTAGGTTACTGTATTTAAAAATATTACATGGATTTTGTACAAGTTTTGTGTAAAACATATTTTTCAATTGACTGTTACAAAATTTGAGTGTAATTGGGAACACATTAAACTGATGCAGATACAGTAAATTACACAGCTCCTTCAAATCCAGAATGCTTCTGCCATATTAAGGTACTGAGCTGAAGATGAAAATTAATTTTTTATACCTCCATATCCTTATTGTTCTGAAAATTGTTACTTCCAAAGAATTTTTTTTATTCTTGATTGGTTGGGTCTAAAAGGGTTACACACTGAATGTCCAATTTTGGGACTGAAGAGATTTTGTTAGAGGTGAAATTGGTCCACATTTTAGTGAATTTTATACAAAATAAATTAATTCATCAGTCTACATTGTTATAAAATTGATTCCCTGTCCTCAGTATTTCTTGGTCCACCTCATCAACTCTTACTGGATTTTCCTTTGTATCATTACAGTATTCAAGTGCCTCTGAAGAGTTTATTATGCGTAGTATCATTTTTTGCCCTCAAATTCGTGTTGGAAACAAAAGTTACTGTGTTTCTGCTTCATACAACATTTCTTTGATTCAAACCGTGATCATTCAAGCACATTTGGCAAGATGCATAACATAATGTTAAAGGCTATTTTTTGTTTCTCATAAATATAACTGCAAAAGTTTAGCCACCATCATTTTTATATTTATCAGTTATTAAAATGTGTACTGTATGGAATTTGTACACGTTTGTAATATCCCATCACTCCTGTTTCTTTCTTAGTTTATTTAACAGCATTATGTCAACTGCAAAGGTTGCAGTTGCATGGACTGAGGTAATCAGAGAAAACCTATTTTTGATAGCTAGTCTCCAGGCTAAGGATTGAACACACGTGGATATGAACCATTAACTTGTAGCTAAAGTTACTCACCAGTTAGTCATAAAATCATGTAGCATGCGTTCCAAATATCAGGCAATTCACGATACAATCTTTTTTGAAAAGTTGAATTACTCAGCTGACCACCAAATGCTCTGTTTTTTATGGATCCGTGTTTACGAAATCTTCCACTTTATGCCTTCTTGAGTTATTTGTTTCCAGTTCATTCCTTCACATTTTATTTTGCTGAAAGGTTCATTTTTTCTCCTGATTTTCTTGGACTTTGAATTGGATATTTAAATGCAAAGCTGAAGAGTAGTAATGATAAGCCATCTAATATTTGAGACCATTTGAATAGGGAATACATCAGACATGCTTTTTGTATATACTTTACAACAGATTTCTTTTAAGTGCATTTTGTTTATCCTTTTGTTTTAGTTTACTGAGTACACCAGACAAGGTGAGAATAATGTATAGTACTTTTCTCCTGAGTCATTCATGTTTAACAAGTCTGAAAGTATCTGGTGGCATATTGTCGTATTGTACTTCTCTTCTATTTATTCCCTCTAATATTTTAAGAATACATTCTTATCAGTAGTTGATCTACATGGTTGATCAGGAGATTTTAATTTAGACAACCGTTTTATGTTTGTACAAATTTTCTGAACAGCAAACTTTGTTTGAGAAAATCTGTATCATTTGAGGTTCACTGTTCAATTTTTAGTGTAGCTTCCCAGTTCCAAACTTGATCAAAATTTATTCAGTAATTTTGGAGGTCATGCAGACAGACCTGTCATTCACATAATCTATTTTATACACGGCACACAAAAAACAACAACACAAAGCACTTAAAAGGAAGCTTAACTTTGTTTTATGGGTTTTTCACATTCTGACATTTGCAAAACTTTATGTTCACCTTCTCACATAGAACAGACTATTAGTTAGTACTGTTTTGCTTTTAACCTTTCAGTTGCTGCACCTGTCCATCATTATGAGTAATGCTTTTGAGGTCTACTTGTAATGTAAGTTAGCATGTTGAATACTGAAACCAGCAAAGTATGAGCAGTGGTAGAATCAGTGTCATAGATTTGTCATCTGTAGGTGCTTTTGTGTAGCTGCAGCTTTTTGCAGGCTGTTGACTTTGGTAAATAGCACAATAATATGTTTGGACTGTGCAGTAGAAGGCCAAAGTTCAATGAATGGCAGACATTAGAATTTCTTTCTCCACCAGTATGCTGGTAATGACTCTGAGATCCAATAGGCCTGCATTCAGCAGGAGCTATTCTTGAGAGTGAAGATGACCAGAGCTTAAACTGACCACTTACTTGCATCCATTGTCATGTTTAGACCCATGTACACATTCCTGACATTGTGTTATTTATTTTATTTATTTATTTACAAGTTCGAAGAATCCAATAGTGGATATAGAACACGTCACAAACTCAAGTATAAAAACATAAAATACATACATTAAAAAATTACATCTAGACAAGCAGCGTACTAAATTCAAGACAATATAATTAGTATTTTTATTACAATAGTTATCCAATTAAGTACTCATCCACAGTGTAAAACGAGTGAGTAATTAAGAAATGCCTTAATGCAACCTTAAACTTTTTAAAATTATTTGAGGTATTCTTAACCTCTGTGGGTAATTTATTAAATATCTTTATACCCGCATAGTGAACTCCTTTCTGATAAATAGTTAAATTGGCTTGGGGTAGATACAAATTTTGTCTCTGTCTGGTATCAATAGTATGAGAGTCAATGTTTGATGGAAAAAGAGTTTTGTTTTGTAATACAAACAATAATAAAGAAAATATATATTGTGATGCCAACGGTAAGATATCTAATTCTTTGAATATATTTCTACACGATACTCTATTGCTACATCCCATCATTGTTCTAATTGCCTTTTTCTGAAGGATAAAAATAGTGTAACTACTAGATGAATTTCCCCAGAAAATGATGCCATAGCTCATTAAGGAATGAAAGAAAGCATAATAAATTGTCTTTAGTACTGAAATAGACATATATGGTTTCATATTTCTAATTACATAGCAAGCCTTGCTCCATTTTTTAATAAGTAGATCAATATGATTCTTCCAAGTTAATGCACCATCAATCATAATTCCCAAGAATTTAGTACAGAAGATATTATTGATGAATTTATTATTATAACTTATTGTGACAGTATCTGACATTTTTCTCTTAATTTTAAAATTAATATAATGTGTCTTATTAAAGTTTAGTGATAATCTGTTCATTCTAAACCATCTATTTATATTTTCAAATGTTGCATGAATGTGTTTATTAAAGTCGTTTGTATTAGAATGAGAAAATAGGATGCTAGTATCATCAGCAAAAATTATAGGTGTAGCAAATTTAGTTATTATACTGGGTAAATCATTTATGTATAAAAGAAACAACAAAGGTCCCAATATAGACCCTTGTGGAACTCCATATCTAACTTTAAGCCAATCCGAGGCTGTATTGTTACTGTCATTAGTATGTAATACTGTTCTAATGTATCTGTTATTTAAGTAAGATTCATAGAGTGCGTGATCTTTCCCATTGATACCATAAAATTTAAGCTTAAATAACAAAATTTCATGATCAACACAATCAAAAGCTTTTTCCAAATCACAGAAGATGCCTCCCACTATTTGTTTGTTATTCATGGCATTTAAAATCTCTGTAGTCAATTTATAGATTGCATTATCTGTTTTTAATCCTTTCCTAAATCCATATTGTTCAGTACTTAAAATATTGTATTTATTGAGATGATCCAAAATTCTTGAGTACATTATAGTTTCAAATATTTTTGAAAAAGATGTTAAAAGTGATATAGGTCTATAATTAGACACATCATATATATCACCGTTCTTATATAATGGTTTTATTAATGCATATTTTAATCTATCCGGAAATACTCCTCTCCTTAACATTTTATTGCATATATAATTTATAGGTGAACTTATAAATGACGAGCTTATTTTTAAAATCATAGGTGGTATCTCATCATATCCATGCGAATTTTTTAGTTTAAGGGATTTTATTATTTTTTTTTATTTCTTTGTTCGTACAGCATTTGGAATTCATATTTGGGTATGGATTAGAAAAAGCTTGGTTCATGAAATGAATATAATTTTCATCATCATTAATATCATTTACAATTACGGGATTATTAATATCTTGTAGTTTTATTTTCTCTGCAATGTTAACAAAATAATTATTAAATTTTTCAGCAATAGTTTGTTGGTTATTGAACTTCTTACCATCAATTTTTAGTGTTTTTATTTCAACTCTATTTGTATTTCTACCTGCTTCTTTATTTATAATACCCCAAGTAGTTTTAATTTTATTATCAGAATTTAGAATGCATTTATCATACTCCATTCTTTTTGCCTCTTTTATAACTGTGGTCAATATTTTAGAGTAATTTCTGTAATAAGTTTTAAGAGTAGGATCCTTATTATTCCTTAATTTATTATAAAGTTCTCGTTTATGTTTACAGGACATTAATATTCCTGGTGTAATCCAAGAATTATTTTTCTGTTTACATTTTATCTGTGTCAAAGGGAAGCTGGAATAGTAAATTTTTAAGAAAATATTTAAAAATGTGTTAAAACTATTATTAATATCATTTTCATCAAAAACTAATTCCCATGTTTCCTGACTTAGTTTTAATTGAAAATCTGTTATAGTATCGTTATTTATTAACCGTTTTATATAAGTATGATATCCTTTTCCCTGTTCCTGTGCCTTATGAAGTATTAATACTTGGGCATCATGATCTGATAGACCATTTATAGAGGGGTATATCTCATATTTTCCAATACTGTTTATATCAATGAAACAATTATCAATTACAGTGCATGAGGAGATGCCAACTCTAGTGGGGAATGTTACAATACTAGTAAGATTATATGATTGTAGGACAGCATCAAGTTGCTTCTTTCTGTTATCATCATTTAAATAATTTACATTTATATCACCACATATAATTATATTATATCTCTCATGATATAATTTCTGTAGAATCATATCTAATCTTTCCAGGAAATTTGTAAAATTACCCATAGGAGATCTGTAAATAGTTAGTATACAATTTTTTTTTGTTCCTGGTAAGTTCTTAGTCAGCTGAATTGCACACGCTTCGATGTCCTTGTCTACAGTAAATTCTTCTAAATTTATGGTCTTAAATTTTAAATTTCTATATACAAATATACTTACACCTCCTTTTTGAAAAAATTTCCTACAATATTTAGCACCTAATGAGTAGTCATTTAAATGTATCAGTTGAAGTTCTGGATCTCCAAGATGATGTTCAGCACAGGCTATTGATTTCTAGTGTTTTACTGAGGCTGTCACAGTTTGTATCGGTAACTTGAAAACTGATGGACATATTAGCTTCAAACTTGACAGAAGATGACAAGGAGATGACTGCCTTCTGGGTTGTGTCATATAGTCTGATAATGTTTTCTGACATTTCAGAGGTTCATTGCCTAATTGATGTAGGCAGCAAGAACCTCTGAAACATCATGAAACGTCTATCAGATTACACCGTGCAACAATCCAGAAGACAGTCATGTTCATACTCGCTGCTTTTGTGAGAAACTGAAGTATCATCAAACACAGGATAAGTCCATTAATGGATTGTGATACAATCTGTGGTTGAGGTGGGCCTCTTGCATCATGTTTTTGTACCTTGGTAGTGAGAATTAGCATCTGATAGTGTACATATCTCCCTTTTCATTGCACTGTACATTGACAACGAACAACCTGTTGGGTAGTCTGTGTCTGGGATCAGGTTTCATTCCATGTTTATCAATAGTCTCAGCAATCTTGAAGTTAAATGTGCTGAAGAAATGTACAGTTTGGGGAAGTAATGTAGGCTGAGGTGCACACATGGTAAGGGAACCCTTGTTTTAGGCAGAGGAGAATAGTGAGTACACTGTCACTCTACATTTGTGATTATTTGGATGATTGAGACATATGTAGACTTATTGGTGGAACCGGTGGATTTGGGTCACCGCAAATACATGAACTAGGCCCCCTTTCAGTCTTCATTTGGAAGTATACAAAATTTACAAACAACAACTCTCACTCCTAATAAGATACAGAACATTTTGCAGGCTTGTGAGTTACCGCATCTTCCTTTTCTCACTGAATTCATTGATTATATTCTCTAACTGCAGTTTTGTTAAGTTTCTTATCGTATCATTTACAGACAGACATTACATCCTATTTGCCCTATTTTAATGATTTCCAGTTCTCACTGTAACGTAAAATGTTGTGTGATGGCGTTAAGTTCCTGGTTGTTGTCAAGGTCAAATGTAACATGCTGTGAGTGTGGTTCAGGTTTGTCATAGGGATGACTGTTCCACAGTAGATTTGCACCGAGGACAAGCAACATGCAATAGTGTGTGTTTTGGTGTCTGAATGAATTGAAGGATCAGAGATCCAATAAGAATTAATTGGCTGCCAGTTAACACTTGCCACTATGTCAATGGCAACAATGTATGAGTGGATTGAAATTGTTTAAAAATAGCTGATCCAGCTTCTTGATGCAGACAGGTAAGGATCCCCATACACATCCATAAATTAACAAAACAATGTGAAGCCGTGCTTCATGGAAACTGTTAGGTAACCGTTATGGAAATTTCTGCGAGATGCCCTTGGTGCAAACATGTAGTGTATCATCTATATGCCACACTCAGTCAGTACAATTTGACTACAACTGAACTGCACTTGGAACATGTGTCTGACCTTAAGCTACAGTATGACCAGATTTAAGCAGTGTTGCCAATCTTGAAACATAAATATTCCCATATTACCCATGTATTTTTAATTCCCTTCATAGGACATATTTATGGTTGAATGAATTAAAAAATGCTAAATGAGAATTATGCTGACTAAGTTTTTGTAATTTAATGATGGCAGCAAGGACACAGGAGAGGACAACAGTAGATCCTTGTGACAACTCTAATGATTCTGGACTTGGATTTGACCATCACCTGGAGTTCCAGCAAGCAGCCAGGTCAACTGTGAGATTTGCAGACCAGGAGGTGTGTAAATTCACCCAGTGAGCCCTTTGTTTCGTGTGCTATATTGCTGTGCTGCATAGCATTCCATTCAGAAACATTATCGCTGGCCATTAGTCCAAATCCATACTTTGTACATAAATCTCTCTAAGATGTCAAAACAGTTTCCTGTAAACACGCTTAAAATTGCAATGATTATCCTAAATCTCTTCTCCAGTGAACTAATCAGCAGATGAAGTGTATGATGTCTGGTACAGAAACTTTAAATAAAGAATTTCCTAACATGTGTCACAGAACAAGTATGTTTTAATTCGAGTTTTCTCTTATGAAATTTTAAGAGATTGGGATGTCCATGAGAATTATAGTCCTGTGAATCTCTTTAACTCATTGACCCACTATTTTATTCTTTTATTTCCTCAGTAGAAGAACTATTTATTTTAACAAAAATTATCAAATTACCTGAAATAAAAACAATGTATTTTTGTTTCATGCAATTTAAAGCTCGTTTTACATTTATTGTAAATGAGTGAACTTCATAGAAACACCTTTAATGACTTCTTCATACTGAGAGAAATAATCAAAGCTAGTGATATGCTGTCAATGGGTTAATTTTAAAACAGGCACAGTAATGTAAGCACACAGACCTCTGTACAGTGGCCGCAACATAACTCTGAGCCTGGATGTCCATTAGTGATACACCCATGGGAGAGAGGAAGGACCATGAAGCGATAGCACATGTGGGGAGCTAACCCACTCGTTTCTTGTATACCGTGGGATGTGAAATTAAAACATTTTGGGCTGTAGGAATAGTGCATGCAGTTAAGGCGTGTGCCTGCATTGTTTTGTACGTCTTTTTTATTTTCACAAAATTCAGTTTAAGGTTGCAATCAGTGCATGAAAATACCACTTATTGTGTCAAAATTAAAAGGGGAAAATTTTTGTAGTAACAATGTACATGCACAGATAGTCTATTTGTCATGTTGCTCCCCTTTTCCCTTTCTGTCTTCCCTTCTCCTCTTTCAGTGATGTCATTGAAGCTTGCAGTTATGTTGTGACCACTTAGTTTGAAATTAAATTATGACTGCTGTTGCAGAAACTGTTTTAGGAACTGAAATGTGGAAGCTGTTAATCTGAAGAGTTAACATTATTTATACTCTCTTAATATTGTTTGTACAGTTACACGCTGTATAGTTGGCTTTTTAATAATTTATTTATACCATACAGCTCCCACACTTCCTGAGTGTGAATCTCGTTTGCAAAACACAGATGGCCATAAAACTCTGTTTAAAATATGATAGTGAAGGTTGTTAACTTGTTCCTGACTTGTACATAATTTCAGTAAACCTTAAAAACTATCTTTAATCTGAGACCAACCAAGTACTGGGTTAGATATGAAGCCCATTTGTACAAATTCATTATTTTTACATGGAGAATGAAGATACAAGAAGACCTTTGATTTCAGGGGAAAGAAGAATATTAGTGCCAAAAGTTGCTTGTTTGCATTTTTGTACTTTTTCAGATTAATTTTGAAATGCCATTTGGAAATATGTATTATGTGTAAATTTTAGAACTGTTTTGTTTAAAGTGATGTTTAAGGGACGCACATTTTTGGACTTCTAATTGTCAGAGTGCAAATTGTAGGGATTGTACTGTGCGTGAGAATATTGTGTTTTGTAGGGACCCAGGATTTTATTTTTATTTGGAAGTTTTCAATATAATGAGCTTTAAAAGGTAGAGGCAGATGAAGAGATAAATACACCGTGTTTCAAAAGTAACTTTGCAGGAGAATATAAATTTATTTAAAGGACGTGCGCAATATTTTTAAATGCACAAATTTAGCCATACACATCAAGTTTCATGCACATAAACTGCAGTACCGGAAACCGCCACCGCGGAAATGTTGCGGCGGGTTGAAGACGACGAAGGATTTCTGGACTCAGTAATTTTCAGTGACGAAAGCACGTTCCATGTCACTGGTAAGGCCAACACCCACAACTGCAGGATTTGGGGTAGTGAAAAATCCACGTGCCTTCCTGGAACATGTTCGCGACAGTACAAAAGTTAATGTGTTTTGCGCCCTCAGCAAAGATAAAGTGTACCGGCCCCTTCTTTTTCATGTAGAAGACCATTACCGGCATTGTGTATCTGGACATGCTCCAACAGTTCCACATTCCTCAACTTGACGAAGATGACCAGGAAGGACGCATTCACTTCCAGCTAGACGGTGCACCCCCTCATTACCTCGGAGAAGTGCACGAGTACCTCAACAACCGTTTCCCAGGTCGGTGGATTGGTCGGGCCGCACCAATAGCATGGCCACCTCGTTCCCCGGATCTAACACCTTTAGATTTTTTCTTGTGGGGATTCGTTAAAGATCGAGTGTACGTGCCACCCTTACCTGCAAATGTGGCCGAACTCCGAACTCGAATTACCGCGAATTACCGCCACAGTTGCTGAAGTGACACCGGAGATGCTACACCGCGTGTGGCAAGATATTGACTACAGATGGGACGTCTGCCGCATAACAAATGGAAGTCACATTGAACCATAAAAATCCGATGGACATAAAACTTGAAGTGTTTGACTACATTTCTATGTTCTGAAATTATATGTTTCTCCTGTCAGTTCACCAACATCTTACCCTCAAGTTGTGAAGCTACTTTTGAAACATGCTGTATAACAAGTAAATAATCTATGATGATTATGATGTCAAAAATCTAACGTGAAAATAGGTTGCTTTCATGTTTGTTATTGATGGGATCTGGTAGTATGAATCCAATATATGAAAAGCAAAGGCGACTGTGTTTGTCATTGGTTGGCTGTGTAGAGCGTGTAATACCTCAGTGACATTTCTTGTAATTTGCTTACTTTCCTCCATGCAAATACGTGTGTGTACATTTGAACAAAATTGTTTCTGTATTTCCTCATTGGCAGTTGAATATTTGGTCTGTAAGCCAAAACAGATTTTGCTGGTCAACTCCTGTTATATCAGTATAATGTGAGTTGCGTTTTTAAAATGATTTTGCCTTAATGAAAATTAAAGAAAATTGTTTCCCACATTTTCTTTTGTTTACTGGACACTGGCTACCAGGGATCAATTCCTGGAAATAGCAAAAAATGTTTATTTACTGCCATACCAGGGTCTTCTCTGAGGTCCACCCAGCTTCTCTGCTGTATGACTCTTTAACAGGAGGTACATGGCTGAAGCATGTTGAACATAACCTCTGTTTAGTGCCTAAGTTAAGAATGTATGCAGATTTACATGTTTTCCCCTATCTACCTTCATTGCAGGTTACTTAAGCTCAGTGATAGATTTGTAACAGTATTCAATAACAGTAGACTCAGATAACATTAATTGTTGATAAAACACAGGATTCTGTTATTCAGAAGTAAGATGTCAGCATGCCTGTGTATTCATCTACTGGATATGTAAGCAACTTTTTTTCCTCCCGGTGCCCCGGTTTTTTTTTAATTAGTAAAGAAACAAATCAAGTTTTAAATAAAAGAGTAGCCAGTTTTAATTTTCAAGATTAGTGGTGCTTTTTGTTAAATGATGCTGTTATAGATCACATAGTCTTTCACTTTGTCTGATTCTGGAAGGAAGAAGCATAAGACAGGTATGAGGTGTAGCTATGCCTGTGAATTTATATAAATTTCTACCATTTTACCATAAAATTATGACCTTTTGGGTCAAAAATAACTGCTTCTGATCATTATTATAGCTTTATAAGTCAGGGTACTATATTAGGAGGAATCTTTATTCTACATCAGATACTTTGTCATTGAATTGGGATGTGTTGTGGTTTCAGCTTGGCATGCAGACACTCTATATTATTGCATGGCTGGATGGCAAAGCTTTATAAAATTTTGTAAGCCTTTACTTATTGAACTTTATGCGCTGTTCAGGACAGTGGTCGGATTCTTGGTTTTTATCTTCTAATTTGTGTGTACAGTGTTTTTGATACACAACTATTTCTCTGGCCTTTATCCTCAGGGTTCCTGGGTAAACGAGCATTCTGAAGTAAAGCGCAAGAAGTTGGAGATCAAACTGGAATCTGATGATGCAAATGACAATTTTACTTTCCCAGAAACAATGAGCAGAAGAGACAAGAAAGGTGAAGAAACAGAAAGGTTTGTTTCACATAAACACAGTCTTAATTGTTGTGAAAATTTAAATGGGAGCATGCCCTCCATGTATAACACTTTTACTGCACAGGATGATGCATTGCCTTAAAATTAAAATTCTTGTCTTTTAATTTAATTTAATTTGAAATTAACATCATTATTATAGTAATTTTCAGCACACTGCATAATGTCTCAATTTCTTGAATAAAGTAGCTGTGATAGGTTTTTGAAGTGGCTATATTATAAGTTCAAATCATCTGTGGAGCATATATAGATAATGTTTTGGTGACTTTTATACTCTGAAAATTTCTGAGAATTAAGTGACTAAATTGGTTTAAATGTCACGTGACATGTTTGGCGCTTTGTGTGTGTTAAAATTGGGTATAAATTAAATTATTTACTGAAGAATGAGCTGTGACAGAAGTGGAATGAACGGCTGTGATTGATACTGATGGAACCAATGGGAAAGTTTCTCAACACCACGTTCAGAACAACCCTAGTGTCTACAGAAATTCCTTTTTATAGAATATTAAGCTATTTTCCTCTCGAACTGTGGGTTACCAAGCACATGAAGTTGACTCATGCATCCACAGACAGCCAAAGTCAGGAATGCTTGAAGTGTTACATCCATGCCCCTTATTTGTGTTCATGGTAAGGTAACTACTTAGAAGTGTGTTTTGTCATAGCAGTTTATTAGCTCCACACATAGAAACCTACTAATCACTAATAGATACATATATTTATTCTTCAAGTCTATACACAAACCATTTTAATATTGATGTTTAAAATTAAAATTGATATAAATAATTCGCGCTATTCATCGTTTTTCTCGATGTTACAATTTGCGCTATATATTACAACATGTTTCGATGTCTCAACATCATCTTCAGGTTTATTTTTTAAAACTATTCAATATTTTTTAATGCACGCTTTTCGGTAATTGTAGGTTGTAGTTGTGGATGTTCCTTTTATCTTCTGATTCTTTGCATATTATGTGGCGTGTTTATATTATTTTGTTCATTATTTCTGTGAAATTATCAACAATATAATTAACATTATTAATATTATTCATACGTAAATGAGTTTGGACATCGTTATAAAAAAAATTTCATTAAGCAATATAGAAACATAGAAATATAGAAATTTTTATAACGATGTCCAAACTCATTTACGTATGAATAATATTAATAATGTTAATTATATTGTTGATAATTTCACAGAAATAATGAACAAAATAATATAAACACGCCACATAATATGCAAAGAATCAGAAGATAAAAGGAACATCCACAACTACAACCTACAATCTACAATTACCGAAAAGCGTGCATTAAAAAATATTGAATAGTTTTAAAAAATAAACCTGAAGATGATGTTGAGACATCGAAACATGTTGTAATATATAGCGCAAATTGTAACATCGAGAAAAACGATGAATAGCGCGAATTATTTATATCAATTTTAATTTTAAACATCAATATTAAAATGGTTTGTGTATAGACTTGAAGAATAAATATATGTATCAATTGAAAACACAAACATGACGCATCTAAACTATAAATATAATCACTAATAGTTTCACCTGCGCATCCTGAACTCAACACTGACTTCTTGTAGTGTTACTATAAGCTGTACTAGTTCAGTCATGAAGTAACTGACTGTGGACTGGACATTGTGGGATCATTTCTTGGTGGGGGCATTGGCCTTTTCTTTTCTTTCCCAAACACCTCTTGGGGCCTGCTATCTAGTTTTGGGTAGAATGTTTATTTGACACATTTTCTGAGAGTAAGTGGCCAAAAAGTAGGGTTTCTTCTCCTAACCCCGCTTCATCTTAACCTGATAGCCAAAGGTATGCAAGAATTGGGAGGTTGTATAAAGTGAAGCTTTCGCAGCTACTGAAGTTGATGAAAGACTCTCGTGTTACAAGCCCCATCAGGTGGCCGAATGGTTACCATATCTTCTGCCCAACGTTTTGAGAACAATCTCTGCTGTCATCCTTAGGGCTGCTGTGTTAAAGACTCTCGGGTTACAAGCCATGTCAGGTGGCTTGTAACCCGAGAGTCTTTCATAAATTGGGAGGTTGTTTCATGTTTTGATATGGGCAAGTCCTCTGGCTTAAGATAAGAAGCACAGTGTTGAATATAAAGCAATTGTCACGGTAGTGTCTACTGTAAACATATGAATTACATGTAATGGAAAATCAAGTTAAGACAAGCAGGCTGAACCAGATATTACTTTGACGTTATGAGTTTACTTGGTTGTCATATTGTTGTTTTTCACTATACCTAATGTATGTATGTGCCTGTCTGTTGTGTGGATTTGTGTGTTAATTTTTGGGTTGCTTAAGGATGCTTTACCAACTGCAAATGTAGTATGAAGATGGCAGGATGAAGACGGCTGTCTTCTGGGAAGTTGCACTGTGTAGTCTGGCTCATTGCCCTGATAATGGAGGCACTAAGCACTCTGAAACATCGATCTATTTCTGCCAGACTACACAGTGCAACATCTCAGAAGGAGGCCATCTTCATACTTGTTTCCATGATAACGTGAAATATCACCATGGAGCAGAGGTGCAGTTGTGGTGTTTATTTCAAATAACATCTGCTATGAATTTAATATCCTCAGAATGAAAGTTTGAAGTCTGTTACATTGAGTTCCCCCACCCAGTTTTGTTGTAGGCATTACATTGTGTGTAGTATGTCATTGGTAGACTGTACCATTGCTCAAGTGGTTATTTTTTGGCTTTTCACCATGTTGGCCTGGATTTGTACCTAGGTCAGTTCAGTAGTGTTTTTGATGGACAAATGGCAGGAGGAGAGGTTTTTCTCAGAGTTCTTTGGTTTTCATCTGTCATATCATTCCACTGCTGCTCCATATTCATTCCCATATTGTCTGGGAGATGGACGTGGTCCTGTTAGTGATCACAGTTCTATTGAAACATAGATGTAAACCACGTTACATCAAATGAGTATATCATTGGTAGTATTGTGGATTATGAAAAGGGTGGACTTGTATATGGGCATCATTGTTTCTATGATACATTGGCACCCATCTACAACACCACATATCATCTTCTCTTCCACGAAAATCGAAACTCTCGTAGCATTGTTTACTTCAATGTCTGTGAGTCACAGTGCGTATCTCTGCGTATGTCTTGACCTCTTATTAGCTCTGTATCCCAGATCAGATTGTGTAGGTTGAACTTGACACTAAAAGTGATGTGTAAGTAAATGGGATCTTTGTCCTCAGTTCTGTGAATAACTGAGCCTCTTCTAAAATTTATACAATTACCCTGAATGTTTGTGGAGTAAGAATACTATTCTGTCTCTGATCAGGACTGCCCAATTACTTTGTGGAAGACAGAAATTTAAGAAATGTATCTTATTTTCTTTTGGTGAAAACAAGTATCATAAGAAGAACATGGGAACTGTGCTAGAGGCTAATAAGGAGACTGGCATAGAAATAAATGCTGAAAAGGCAGGTTCATGTCTTGTCTTGATATAATGATAGAATTGAATTGTAGGTATGAAAAGTTAAATACTTGGAAACACTAGTATCATCTAAATGTTGTTCATGATAAAATGTAGAGCAGATTAAACTTGGCAGATATTTACAAGGGTTATTAAGGATGATTGGGTTTCACCTGCAGTGCAGGCTGAAAGATGACAGCTACATATCACACTTTTGCACACTCCACTTACTCCTTGCTGAAGTCAGTGCACCATTGCCTTCTGGTAACTTACTGGTTGATGCAGTAACTAGTCTTATGGGTAATACACCAACTCACAGAGACTGCAGTTCACAGTGACAACTTTGACTGTTTATTTGCTAGGAAGGATTTGAGTCATGGTTTAATTACCACACCCCTGAAAATAAAAGGCAATGGAAGTGTGACAGATCAAGAAATATTGGACAGCTTCCTCTGCTGGCAAGCAGATGGCCATGGTCTTCTAGGACACAGGTGTCATGCTGATGGTGGAGTGGCTTCTCAGGGGACAGTGTTATTTACTGTGGCATCCTCACACATCACTAACAATGATGACTTGTTGAGTGGTGTACATAAATCAGTACATGCTACTCAGAAAATTGGTTTGCTACATTCATCAGGAAGTTGTTAGAAAGTTGGAAATGGTGCATTGACCTCAGCAGGGAGTTTGTGGAGTGTGCTAAAGTGTGATCATGTGGCTGTCATCCCTCATCATGTGTTTCTGGCAAGTCCCATCTGTTTCTGAACAGTGAATGTAGATTGTGGTCTTCTGGGATGTTAGGAAATGTGTGTTACAGTTTGTTTCAGAATCATATTGTGTCTAAAGGGTTCAGTGGAAGGCTTTTGTGAACAGAGTGATGAGCATTTTGGATCCATAAAAGTTGATCATCAGCTATCAGCTTGGTGTAATGTAACCTGAACCTTCAGGTTCCATAAAAGCTGACCAACTGTCAGCTTGGTGTGGACCTTTGAGGGGAACCAACTTCTGTTTGTATGTCATGGTATAATGGTTAGCACCCCTGCTTTTAATGCAGATCTGGAGACCATCTATCCTGACTGAAATAGTTTTTTCTCAGTCTTGCCCGGCAAGTGCTGAAAGAGTACTTTAAAATAGGCCATGAACATTTCTTCCTACATACTTCCCAAATCACCTTTCATAGTAATGTTGTCAGTTCTCATTCAACACTACATAATGTTGTCATTGCATGGTTAGCTCTCTCACTTCATATTTAGGAGGTCTTAGGATTAAATCTCGATCCAAAGACTAGCTTTCCTGACTTAGGTTATTCATGGTTTTTCTCAATCCCTCCAGGTAAATGCCAGGATAGAACCATAAAAGTAGGCCATGACCGCTTTCTTCGCCATCCTTTTCAATGAATTATTTACTGTCATCCTCTCATCTGACACTATGTAGTCCAGATACAAAAAGCGTTGTTAAACTATAAATGAAATAAATACATAATCTAAGCATGAGATGCAGTGCTCGAAAATATAAAAATAAACAAGGAGTCACCTTTTTCTAAATTCAGTCTGGTATCCATTGTCTTGGTAACTGAATGGAGGGAGAAGGGGGCTTGTGAAAAACTGGTTTGTAGTTGTATTATGTAGTTGATTTTAAAAATGTATCTGCTCCATAGAGTAGAGTCCTTGAGAAACTGATAAACACTCAGTCAAGAAATTTGCTTTCTTTGTAACCCATCATTTCGTGACTGTGTTTACAAAAAGCTTCTATTGGATCCTGTCTTGAGCTAGATGGTTCACCTGTCCCATAGTTCTGTCTGTGGATCAAAAGACTGACTACAGCTCTAAAACAGTCGATAATGTGTTTAATATTTTTTTTTAATTTTTACCTGTTAACTGTGATGACTTACGATACCTGCTGTTTTACCTATGTGATTGGCCTTGTTTGCCTTTCCCTCTCCTGTTTCTGATATAAAACAAAATCTGATAGAAACAAACAACTCAGGTCTTCCGTTTTATCTCACCGAGATCAAGGGAATGTAACACTAAGGTGCATATGTGTATTTGATAATTTGTTCTTAGCTTACACTCCATATTCCATAAATACAATTATTCTGCATTCTCATCTAATCTAATCTAACAACAAGTTTTGGTAGTGTATTCTATGTAAGAGTACACTTAGTATCCTCATATGCTCTTGGCAACATGCATTTAGAGGTATTAAATCTGCCTTGTTTGATAGTTCCCACTTTGGCCACCAGATTGTGGCACCTGTATGTCTGCCTCATGACTTTCATCATCTGTAATTTTCTTATCACCACTTGTAGGATATTCAAAAGTATGATTTTGAGGTCGTGCTGAATAGCACAACCTCCACATCAGATTTCATCAAAATCTGTCCAGTGGTTCTCGAGTTGAATCGACTGGATAGGCGGGAAGTCAGACTGACGCTACCTGCCCATAATGCGTTATTGCTTTGAACATTGTGCAAGTAATGCAAGGTAATAATAGTATAAAACACCCATTGAAATTCAATGGGAAATGATTAATTTTGTATCTTCATCCATTATCCTAGTTCTTCCTTTCATTTACACCTTTTGTACCTTTGCCTCTTTTTCTCCTTTATTTCTTTTCCATTCCCATCATTTGTCTCTCTTTTTATCCCCATTTCTTATTTTATTTCATACCTTTATTTCCTTCTTTCCTTCCAAAACATATTGTCACAGAAGAATGTATGAAAGGTAAGCCATGGTACATGTTGCGTTATATTTTAATGTTTTCTGTGAGGTCTGCTCCCATTTAAATAGAAGTATTTTTTATATTATCACATGTGAAATCTGGGTAATCTGACAACGGTGTTGGGATCTTGGGCAGTAATCCATGTTAATACTCAATATTTCTCTAACATATCAGAGATTTATCTCTGTTTCCATCATAGGGATTGATGTGAGGAGAGGCACAATTTGGCCAGTGCATGTGTGCAAACACATGCACAAAGACACAAAAAAGTTCTGGGCATGTCCCTATTATTTTTACAAGTGGAGAATTGTCATTAAGTTGATAATGGACATGTTGCCCTTGGTGGATTAGTGGTTACTGTGCTTACCACTGGACCCAAGGTTCGCTGGTTCAAACCCAGCCAAAGTCGATGAATTTTTAAGGGTGATAAAATCCATAGCACAACTTCCTTCCGAGGGGAAGTAAAGCCAGCGGTCCCATGTCATAGATTTATGGCACGTAAATGAACCTTACGAGCATGAAACGAGATGTTTCGTAAGCAAAATTCACTGGCCATTTCTCACCCATGTCTCTCCTGGTTCTCTACTAGATAGCTCAGGCAGACAAATCAGGATTGTGTAGAAATTGTGCAGAGGTAGTGGGCTTGTCACTCACTACTAACACAAGGACACTTCAAAGACGAGGGAATCTCCCACATTGGAGGAGGCCAAGGCCTGGATTCGGGCTGTAGTGCCATTGGATGGATGGATGGATGATAATGAATACAGTTATTGGTGTACTTCAGCCATTCATGCACTCTGGTTTTACATGTTCAAAATTAAACAACATTTAGCTAGGTTAACTGCAGAATGGGTGACCACTTCACTGCAGTCACTTTCATGTCTCGGCTAGGCAATGTTAAACTGGGTTAGTTATGGGATTGGTGGGCCACTTAACCCATTCTCTCACCTTAGCTACTTTTGCCAGTGAGGACTAGTCTCTGTTAGTTGCCACATCAGTTCATGATGATGATGAAAACAAAAAGTATCTGAAATGTTGGAATTTTATTCTATATGAATGTGGCATATTGCCCGAGAAAACATGTTATGATGACAATAGTGATTCATAGCAATTATGTGGTAATGGATGAGCATGGTGAAGGTAATGGGTACTTATGCATTTCCGTGAAACACACATAATTATTATCCATGACATGTTTGAGGGTGCTGCACCTGATATAGAGGATTACTAAGTATTGTGTGACTTCTGTCACCACTTCTCGGAAGATTGTTACGTATTAAATGTTTATGCTCCTGAATTATTTCAAGGTGAGGCCAGATCCACATATACTGGCCATTCTTCATCATCTTTTCATATCATTTGAAACTTTAAACTCTGCTGCTGAAACAACAGTGTTAGAAACTAAGAATCCATTATAAGTATGCCTGTGTACAGTATTCTATCTGGGGGATGATGAATTTGTATGAAGATGGCTTTTTCTTCATAGTTGCTGCCAGGAGAAGTTGAAATTTACGTGCATATTTTAAAAATGCTATGTGGCAGAGTAACACCAAGGACTGGGGAAGCTCTTGGGCATTCAGAGACAGCGTCAGTAACAGTGGCCCGTACACAAGGCCGCCCCCAGGCCATTGTGAGCCGACGCTGTGGAGGAGTGACCCTGGCATCTCAACTGATGGGGATGAGTCGGGATGGCAAGACACATTTGCAGATCCTCTGTCAGCCAGAACAGCAACACCGGGCTCGATATCAGACAGAAGGAAGCCGTGGCGCTGTTAAGGACCGCAGTGGGAACGGTTTCCCTGTAGTGAAGGTAATTGGTTTTGGCAGGCAGCAGACTTATCCAAGAACCCTAACTCGTCTGGGTGATCAAATCAAGATTGCTATCTTCTGGGTTATTGAGCTGTGTGGTTTGGTAATCTCCACTAACGTTTCAGAGGTCTATGCTGACTCCCTCACCCTGATGATGTAGTCAGCATGGACCTCTGCAACGTTGGTGGAGATTACCAAACCACACAGCTCAACAACCCAGAAGACAGTAATCTTCAGACTCACTGCTGTGAAAACCTCAAATCCTACATAATAAAATCAAGATGGATTAAATGGGTGGGATATGTAATATGAGTGGAATGAAAAGGGAAAGCTCAAGGAAAGAGATTAAAGTATGGTTGAAAGGGTACGATTGGTATTAATGTAAATGGATATTCGGGAATTAGTCATGTCTCCAAATGTGTGATATGTTCTTTCAGTTTCAGTTTTCTTTTCAGTTGGTGGGCTACAATAAGCCAGCTACGTTGCAAGTTTTCATTGGAACTGATGTTGGACGTGTCGCTCCACACATGTTCTATCAGGCATGTCGTGTCAGTGGTAAGAACTCGACACCGTGCATGGAGAGAAAAATTGATGGCACCATTGTCATTGAAGTTGACTTTGACCCTGGAAAGGACATGGTCATAACGTAAGTACTGTAGCAGTTTTAACAATTTTACTCCCAGCAACTCTGCTGTTGGCTTACCTTATAGCCGAGCCAGTTTTTGCTGTATTATAGAATTTGTCAGGATTTTATGGTAAGAAATTAATAGAAAATGATCTGTAAATTTCAGAAGGTAGTTGTGTGCAACATCTAGAAGTAGAAGAGAAAATTGTGTTCAAAAGCTGCCTTCTCACTGCATATTACAGTCTGACATATGTCAGATATAGTCTGGACTGTTTGAGGAACAAATGTGTTTATCATGTGGAATTTTAGGAAACAGTTCATAATTTTACTGCAGACTTTATTTTCTTCAAAGAAAATGCATTAATTATTTGTACATACATCAGATTTCAAAATTGTAACAATGGTAGAAAGAGAGGTTAGAATCAGAAATTTAAATTCCATAAGATCACATGATGTTTGGAGAGGAATTGCAAGTGACTAATTCTGCATTTATGTAATTTATACTTTTTTTACATAGTTTTGTTAACTATAAAATTAAATGGGAAAATATGAGGGTATTCACACAGTGTGACAAAACTACTTTGTTAAATCTTTGTGCATTATGTGAAACTGGGTCACTCATTCTGAGAGAAGAACTGGGTTTGTCATAAGAGGATAAGTGAGCATTGGTTAGATAAGTTATGGGAACACAGAGAAAGTGCATGATGAGAATATACTATTTAAAACTTTTACAGCAAATAAATCCTATAAAATCCTCTCGGGCAATCAGCCATATCAGTGCTGAATAAAAAACCAATGTTTTGGATACTCACTCTGTCTTCTTCGTCAGGGTGATGGCAGAGATGGTGGTAATGGGTATGTGAACTGGACTCATTTGGCTTAGGATGTGGTCAGTTGCAGGATGTAGTGAGCACAGTGATTCATTCTATGAGCAGTAAGGAATCTGTATTGGAGAGTCCACCAAGCTAAGGTGTAAATGCACTGCGTAACAGTGCAGATGCCAGCAGTTAGAGTTTCTTGTGGATATTTCATATCTCTGAATTCCAAGATGATTGTGTGATTCTCTAAAGGGGCACTTCTGTGCTGCATTTACAGGTGTGATTGTGTTGGTATCTTGAAGGAACGAAATGTGGATGTAGAACATAGGTTTCCAGATCAGTCAGGATCACGTAACAAGAAGAAATCTACACGGTGCCGCATGGTGTTTCGTACCACAATCACACATCCTGATGGCACCACAGAGATTTTGCAAACAACCTCGCAGCCTATTGTTTGTAGTACGTAGAGTCTACTGTCATTGTTATGATGATGTACATTTTTATTGTGCCCCTTTAAGTTCATTTTAGTTTTTATTTTAGTCTGTGTTACTTATTTATAAAAAAACGAATCCTAAAAATGTACCAATGAATTTGCATGCGTATGTGCTGTATTTACTTTAATAATGTCCCCCCATTTTGCTTACTATTTTTAACACTAAAACTAAAGAGGGGCAATATTGGTGTTGTATAACAAAAACTGTCACACTGTACAGAAATAAATGTAAAAATGAAGTTGTGTCTGAGTCTAAAGATGGGTTTTATAAAGCTTTCTGTGAAGGAGTTGTGTTAATTAGAAGTGTTACTGTTCCTTTAAAATTGAATCCTGTGCGGGCCAAGGTTAAAATTGTACCACATTTGGAATAAATATTAATTAAGCTTCCATTATCATTGGTGATGAATAATGATAGATACTTTGTTGCTTTATACTATAGCATTCCATGGTCTGTTTGAAACTTCATGCCATATTTCAGACTTCCATATGAAGTTGTTATAATAATGCTTCTACCTTGAACACTGGCACAGCTCTCATATGTCATTTTTTGTGTGTGTGTGTGTGTGTGTGTGTGTGTGTGTGTGTGTGTGTGTGTGTGTGTGTGTGTGTGTGTGTGTGTGTGTGTGTGTGTGTGTGTGTGTGTGTGTGTGTGTGTGTGTGTGTGTGTGTGTGTGTGTGTGTGTGTGTGTGTGTGTGTGTGTGTGTGTGTGTGTGTGTGTGTGTGTGTGTGTGTGTGTGTGTGTGTGTGTGTGTGTGTGTGTGTGTGTGTGTGTGTGTGTGTGTGTGTGTGTGTGTGTGTGTGTGTGTGTGTGTGTGTGTGTGTGTGTGTGTGTGTGTGTGTGTGTGTGTGTGTGTGTGTGTGTGTGTGTGTGTGTGTGTGTGTGTGTGTGTGTGTGTGTGTGTGTGTGTGTGTGTGTGTGTGTGTGTGTGTGTGTGTGTGTGTGTGTGTGTGTGTGTGTGTGTGTGTGTGTGTGTGTGTGTGTGTGTGTGTGTGTGTGTGTGTGTGTGTGTGTGTGTGTGTGTGTGTGTGTGTGTGTGTGTGTGTGTGTGTGTGTGTGTGTGTGTGTGTGTGTGTGTGTGTGTGTGTGTGTGTGTGTGTGTGTGTGTGTGTGTGTGTGTGTGTGTGTGTGTGTGTGTGTGTGTGTGTGTGTGTGTGTGTGTGTGTGTGTGTGTGTGTGTGTGTGTGTGTGTGTGTGTGTGTGTGTGTGTGTGTGTGTGTGTGTGTGTGTGTGTGTGTGTGTGTGTGTGTGTGTGTGTGTGTGTGTGTGTGTGTGTGTGTGTGTGTGTGTGTGTGTGTGTGTGTGTGTGTGTGTGTGTGTGTGTGTGTGTGTGTGTGTGTGTGTGTGTGTGTGTGTGTGTGTGTGTGTGTGTGTGTGTGTGTGTGTGTGTGTGTGTGTGTGTGTGTGTGTGTGTGTGTGTGTGTGTGTGTGTGTGTGTGTGTGTGTGTGTGTGTGTGTGTGTGTGTGTGTGTGTGTGTGTGTGTGTGTGTGTGTGTGTGTGTGTGTGTGTGTGTGTGTGTGTGTGTGTGTGTGTGTGTGTGTGTGTGTGTGTGTGTGTGTGTGTGTGTGTGTGTGTGTGTGTGTGTGTGTGTGTGTGTGTGTGTGTGTGTGTGTGTGTGTGTGTGTGTGTGTGTGTGTGTGTGTGTGTGTGTGTGTGTGTGTGTGTGTGTGTGTGTGTGTGTGTGTGTGTGTGTGTGTGTGTGTGTGTGTGTGTGTGTGTGTGTGTGTGTGTGTGTGTGTGTGTGTGTGTGTGTGTGTGTGTGTGTGTGTGTGTGTGTGTGTGTGTGTGTGTGTGTGTGTGTGTGTGTGTGTGTGTGTGTGTGTGTGTGTGTGTGTGTGTGTGTGTGTGTGTGTGTGTGTGTGTGTGTGTGTGTGTGTGTGTGTGTGTGTGTGTGTGTGTGTGTGTGTGTGTGTGTGTGTGTGTGTGTGTGTGTGTGTGTGTGTGTGTGTGTGTGTGTGTGTGTGTGTGTGTGTGTGTGTGTGTGTGTGTGTGTGTGTGTGTGTGTGTGTGTGTGTGTGTGTGTGTGTGTGTGTGTGTGTGTGTGTGTGTGTGTGTGTGTGTGTGTGTGTGTGTGTGTGTGTGTGTGTGTGTGTGTGTGTGTGTGTGTGTGTGTGTGTGTGTGTGTGTGTGTGTGTGTGTGTGTGTGTGTGTGTGTGTGTGTGTGTGTGTGTGTGTGTGTGTGTGTGTGTGTGTGTGTGTGTGTGTGTGTGTGTGTGTGTGTGTGTGTGTGTGTGTGTGTGTGTGTGTGTGTGTGTGTGTGTGTGTGTGTGTGTGTGTGTGTGTGTGTGTGTGTGTGTGTGTGTGTGTGTGTGTGTGTGTGTGTGTGTGTGTGTGTGTGTGTGTGTGTGTGTGTGTGTGTGTGTGTGTGTGTGTGTGTGTGTGTGTGTGTGTGTGTGTGTGTGTGTGTGTGTGTGTGTGTGTGTGTGTGTGTGTGTGTGTGTGTGTGTGTGTGTGTGTGTGTGTGTGTGTGTGTGTGTGTGTGTGTGTGTGTGTGTGTGTGTGTGTGTGTGTGTGTGTGTGTGTGTGTGTGTGTGTGTGTGTGTGTGTGTGTGTGTGTGTGTGTGTGTGTGTGTGTGTGTGTGTGTGTGTGTGTGTGTGTGTGTGTGTGTGTGTGTGTGTGTGTGTGTGTGTGTGTGTGTGTGTGTGTGTGTGTGTGTGTGTGTGTGTGTGTGTGTGTGTGTGTGTGTGTGTGTGTGTGTGTGTGTGTGTGTGTGTGTGTGTGTGTGTGTGTGTGTGTGTGTGTGTGTGTGTGTGTGTGTGTGTGTGTGTGTGTGTGTGTGTGTGTGTGTGTGTGTGTGTGTGTGTGTGTGTGTGTGTGTGTGTGTGTGTGTGTGTGTGTGTGTGTGTGTGTGTGTGTGTGTGTGTGTGTGTGTGTGTGTGTGTGTGTGTGTGTGTGTGTGTGTGTGTGTGTGTGTGTGTGTGTGTGTGTGTGTGTGTGTGTGTGTGTGTGTGTGTGTGTGTGTGTGTGTGTGTGTGTGTGTGTGTGTGTGTGTGTGTGTGTGTGTGTGTGTGTGTGTGTGTGTGTGTGTGTGTGTGTGTGTGTGTGTGTGTGTGTGTGGGGGGGGGGGGAGGGGGGGGGCGCGCTTATACCTTCCAAACAGATGCACCAACTAGTAGCAGACTTAGCATGCTTATTCCCTGAGACCAGGGAGACAACTTAGATAAGCCAGAACTCCAGATAAAGTGACCTGAGTTTAGGTCGTGTTGAAAGCATTTCTTGTAGCTAAACTAAGCAAAAAGGAAGAACATTGCCAAGATGAATTTTTTTTTTGTGTGTATGCAGAGATTACATGAACAAAGGCTACAGACCTGAAAAACTGTTCAGGGTTTGAATACCAATGAAAATGTTTAGTTTAGGGATGACGATATTCTATGATATTCAAAAACTATATATCAAATAATCACACCTGTGGTAAGCTTTTGTGCAATATGTATTAACAGGAAATGCAGGCATGTGTCAGTTTTCCCCGCAGTAACACTGTGGACACTCTGCTAGCATTTTATAAATTAGTATTTTCATAAATTGTTGGAAATTAGAATGCTTATTGGTGAGGTGGGATATAATGGCTTGACATTTGTACCAAGTTGTCCATTTGCTTTAACATGCCTGCTCATTAGTGGAAGATACATATACAGGGTGATTCAAAAGGGTAGGGCCAAACTGAAAGAGTGTATAGAGGGACTCAGAAAGAACAACTTTTGAATAGGAATCCGTGTCCATGGCCATTGAAGGTAGGGAAGTCTGATAACATACCACTCAAATAATTGGTTTGTAAGATTGCTTATGTAATCCTTGTACATTAATAAAAAAACAATTAAGCTAGTAGGAGAATAGCAAAGTACGATTATTTCAGCGGTATGCTATCAGACTTCCCTACCTTCAATGGCCTCGACTGACTCAGGATAAATTCGGAGGACATGGATTCCTATTCGAAAGTTGTTCTCTCTGAGTCCCTCTATACGCTACTTCAGTTTGACCCTAACCTTTTTAATCACCCTGTATGCACGTGATATTTACCTATTGGAAACCAGCATAAATATTAATATGACTGACCAGCAAATTGTGAAATAAATTTCTGTTATTAAATTAACAGCCCAACCTCCAGGTGTGCCTGAGATCTGCAAGAAGTCTCTGTCAGGATGCCCTTGTACAGGGGGCATGGAGCTGTTCATTCTGGGCAAGAACTTCCTGAAGGATACACGAGTAGTGTTCCAGCATGGTGATGCATTGTCAGAGACACCTTGGGAGGAATCTGTCCAGCCAGACAAAGAGTTCCTCCAACAGGTATGTGGATAATAACAAGAACCTGGCAAAATGTGAAAGGACTTACAACTCCAAAATTGGCAGTTATAATAATGATGATAAAAGTAAAGTAAAGTTTGTCCCACTATACGCCATGTAGGCGTTTGGGGTGAGTGGAGGTATAGCTCCTCTCTTTCTTGACCTCGGCACTAGATGGGGGTGAGTGGTCAGCATCACGCCCCGGCCGGCTTTAGCCCCGGGAAAGGACCCCGGTACCCATTGTAGAGGAGGCTGGGTGGGCCTCAGAGCCGGTCTGGACGCAGAGGCTAGAGGAAAAATCCTCTGCCCCCGTCGGGGATCGAACCCCGGTCGTCCAGCCCGTAGCTAGTCACTATACTGACTGAGCTAGTAATGATAATTTATTCACTTATTCTGCAATAATGTATAACACAAATGCAATCACGCTAAAAATTTGCTAAATATACTTAGAAAGGAACACGAGATTTATATTAGGCATGCAGAAATTAAAACTGTTCTGCTAGTCCTTCTCATCTGTTATGTAGTTTCATTCTTTATTAATGCCTTAAGTGGGCTAAGAGCTTGTATGTGCCCCATGGGGAGCGCACATATATGCACACTTCAGAAAAAATACTGTTTCTCAGTGGGCGAAGCTCATATGCACACTATTTCTGTCATGCCTCTGTGGAGTGTTCTGCCATTTAGTGAATTTTTTTTTAACTCGGTAGTCCTCTAAATTGTAGTACATGCACTTACACTGAGATTTGGATGGCGGGGGAGAAGTAGGCAATCGCACAAAACAACATTAGTTTTTGGTGTAATGATTTTCTCGTAACTACCGTGATGGAATTAAATTATTTCTTGAAATGTGTGAACAATAGGTCCCACAAGACGTTAAAAAGAATTTGTGAAATACAACACTAAATCCAATGGAAATAGGGGAAAGTAATGATAAATGTTTAAAAAAATATGGTGAAATTGTTAGTAAAAAACATTAATTTTTTTATTTCCATACCGAATAAATATGTATTATCCATAATGTGTAAAATATTGACGATTATTTGTAATAAAATAAAATAGCCGCACTTTGTGATGCAATGGCATAAATTCCACCCCCACATAAGGGGTTAACACTCTGTGTAGTAAGGTAAACAAATTATACTGCAGGTCATTCAAGGTAAACAAATAATACTGCATGTCATTTATATGAACTTAGAGGTGAAAACGTGATTCATTCAGATAACAGTGAAGATTTTGGTTTGGTTCTATGCTAATTTTTGTCTCAATCAGGTGTTCAGTGATGCAGCACTCGTTAATTGTATTTTTAATATCCTCATGAGTTTACAACTTTAGTTTTGTGTTTAGTGATCTTCATTTTTTCTTTGTTAGTTTATGGGTGAGCTGTATAAATTATTAAGTTTTTGTTATTTAGGGTGTGCAGAAAGAAATAAGAATCACTTACGACAAGATACTTATAACTTTTCTCTGTGTGTTATTAATAAAAGTACTTTGGACATGGTAAGCTGCTGCTACATATATGATAGCAGCATAATTATTTACTGTCTTGTATTTCCTGACATTTCACTGTGACTTTTAAGAGGAAGAAGCATTGATGCTTATGTCCATGCAGGTGTTTATGGACATACATCACCAAAATTCTGTGGTTATTAAAATTATCTTTCTAGATGTTACATTTTGATTTTTTGAATTATTTCTACAGAATATATAAAATCTATCTGTATAATAAGCAAGAGTTGGTAGATTGGTTGTCTGGTGATCATTTGGTGTTTTGGGATCTAGGCCTTATGGGACAATATTTTATGAGATTCATTCGTCTGTGGCCTACTACTAATATCTACATCAACTTCTGTGCAGCACAGCAAAATAAAATAGATGGTTATGTGTTAACGATAGTTATGAACTAAAATCTGTTGAACGAATCCATGCATGGTCGCCCTCGATGGACTAGTGGTTAGCATGCTTCTCACTGGACCCAGGGTTCACGGGTTCACACCCAGCCGAGGTCGATGGATCTTTAAGGGTGATAAAAATCCATAGCACAACTTCCTTCAGAGGGGAAGTAAAGCTGACGGTTCCATGTTATACATTTACGGCATATAAAAGAACCTTATGAGCATGAGCAAGATGTTTTGTAAGCAAAATTCATCTGCCATTTCTCTCCTGATTCACTACTAGATGGCTCTAGCAGACAAATCAGGATTGAGTAGATATTGTGCAGAGGCAGTTTGCTTGTCACTCACTATTCATAAAAGCACACTTCAAAGACAAAGAAACCTCAGGAACCTCCCACATGGGAGGAGGCCAAGGCTCAGTTTGGGCTGTTGCTCCATAGAAAAGAAAAGAATCCATGCATGGAAGACCTCAGAGAAATCATTAATTTTGAAATGTTCTAATGTCAGGGAAAAAATACAGTAGTGTAAGCCAGAATCTAGATGTGTGAATGTATCCAAGCCAATGGCAAACATTTTCAGCATCTCCTTAATGTAAAAAGTAATTGTCACCTTTCAGTGTTGGTGCAGTCTCAATATTATCACAGCTAACCAGGTAGGAAAGGCAGCAGTGAACACAATGTTCACACATAGCAGAAGGGCTGTGCCCCATTATAGTAGGCAAATATTTTTTCTGTATATTTGCTTCAACTTGTATTACAAGTTTCTCATTTGTTTCAAAATGTACATTGTTGCAGACTCACCTAGTATGTGTGGTACCTCCATACCGGCGGGTGGACCTGACCGATCCAGTTACAGTAAGGCTTGTGGTGGTGTCCAGTGGAAAGACCAGTGAACCCCACACTTTCATATATACCCCTACACTTCAGCCACCAGGTAGGCTTTAGGAGGACAGGTCACAGTCGGGCCGCTTGCTCGGCTGTTTTGTGGACGGACAGCCTAGCATGCAGCTCCCGACCAGGCAGGGTAGATCAACTTGGGGGCTTCTTTGCATGAATGAGTTGAGAGATGAACTGTTGAAATGCACAGCTTGGTCTAGCTTACAGTAAATTTATGATTCAGTGTTTACAAGACGTTATACTAATTTATTAATCTTCACTATTTGTGGCTGCATACATAACCTTATCTCACCCTGCCTGGTCTGTATTCTGCATTTCTGATTAATCATGGCACATGGGGTAGTTCCAGTCTTTTATTTTTATTTTATTATCAAAAGCCTATTCTTTGTTGTTTATTTTTGAGCATCACAAACTCAGTTTTGGAACTATAGTATTTTCCTTATACAATACTCAACATGTCTTTAGGTTGTGCTTTATTCAGTTTTAAAAGTAATTATTATGCATATCTGTTAGTTTATTATGTCGTATTACAAGACGCAAGCCATGAATAACCACTCGGGCTGTCCGTTTGGTACTGAAATGTGTGAATGTGGAGTGGTTTGTATGTGATTGGGTGGTGAGAACAATGTTGCCAGCACTGGAGAAGTATCCATCTTTATTCCTTGAGTTAATACCTATGTTAATTGAACAGTTAATATTGTAGAATTTTCAGCAACATGACTGAAAGATTGTGCCAAAATTTAAACTGTCTATAATTTTTTTTTGACTCTAAATGTAGTTTGACATAAAATTCTGTACATTTATGTTAAGTATATAGATATTACACATTGTAACTGAATTTTTTGCAATTAGCACACAAAGTGTGTAGTGTAAGCTGGCAATGTTGAAAACCAAACCCACTGAATTCTGTAAATCAGTTATGACAGTGATTTGAAATGATAGTTGTGATGAGTAACTGTCATGACTGGTGCTTTCCATATTGGGGGCAAGTGAGCATTTTTACATGTGGATGTGACTGACTGATTGCCGAGCGTACATGCGGGACCATTATGTGTGTGTGCGCATGTGTGAATGATAATTATATGCTCTGCTTGCCTCAACATTTTTAAAAGAACACTGATCAAGGTTCCTGTCAGAAGTATGGTAACTGATAATATTAGAAAATATTTTGGAAACGTGCAGAAAATTTTACTGCAGAAATGTTTGTACATTACTATCTTTGGATTGCAATTGGAAAGTAAATCATCATTTTCTAAGTGTTGGGAAACTTTGATCGACAATTTTGTCAGATTGGCGTAAGATTGCATGTATTAAAAAAGAAACAAAATGTTGAGAAAATATCAGTACTAACAAACTCTTTACTACATAATTCTTAAAGAAATTTATATTGCCACAAGAATTGTAAATTGGCTGTCATAGTTTTTGCTCTTTGTTTCTAGATTTGTTTAGTAAGGAAAGATAGTTTATCATATTAACATACATTTTTAATTGTGACAGATTTAAAGTAAATGCATCTGATGTGGCTTTCTAGTTTTACGCCAGTTGCTGACAAGTATTTTTAATCTGTGGTTTTTTCGTGTAACTTTTCTATGCGTCTGCTTGTTCCCCTCGCAGCAGAATTACAGGAAGTAATTGCTGATTGGAGTTGGCGCCACTTGTCAGGCGAGCGCCAGGGGGTGCGCCTGGGCATCACCCGCTAATAATTCAGGTTCTGTCATCATGGTGACTACTACTACTACTACTACTACTACTACTACTACTACTACTACTAATATACTACTACCCACTACACACATATCCACAGCATTGGCACATCACAAGTCATTGCCTTAGATATCACTCATGGGTGTTGGGTCATGTGATTAGGTATTAGGGATCATGCTGACCTCATTGGTAAACTTTGTACTTCTTACCTCAGGTGAAGATGACTCAGTGAGCTTATTAGCGATAATGGACATTGAGGAGTAATATTGGGGATCAAGCTGACCTCAGTGGTAAACTTCATTCTTCTTACCTCAGGTGATGATGACTCAGTGAGCTTATTAGCGATTAAAGACATTGAGGAGTAAAATATTTGCAACTTTTCTACCAGAAATTGTACTATAATTGTTGAGTTTGTAGCTAGGGGTATGCTGGCACATTTCGTATATTGCTTAAAATAGGCAGAAGTGGTTTGTGTGACTAAGACTGCTTCAAGCATAACATGTCAGATGATTTGTGTACACTGATAATATGTACTTCATGATTCCCAACAAACAAATTAAATCTTACCTTCATTATATAAGATACTGGACACAGTACTTTGAATGAAGACAGTATGTGCCATGAAAAAATAGTGCCTTTTAATAAAAATGTACAATGATGTTTCTTCAGAACTGTTTTGTTGCAGTTAATATTAAGATCAAAAGGTGGTGTAAAATAGTGACATTTATAAAAGCGGGTATATTCATTATTTATATTATCTGTATTGACATAATTGAAAATACAGTATTGTGGTTCATATACAGTGTGTTAACCTGATGTCTGGGATAGTTACTGAGTTATATCCAAGAGCAATGATAAATATCTGGGGTGTTCATGTTAGCTTTGTAAATTTTCCAGCATAGGCAAATGACACCAAAGCACTAGAAGACCCAAGATAGTGTTGTGTCCCTCATACACCCACTAGTATGCCTAACTTATGACTATATCACAAAAATATATTTGATACATTTTAGTTATATACAGGCTTCAGCTAGAAGAATAGGCATATAGTGGAGAAGCATTGTCATGACCATACAGTGAGTATGCACCAGAAAACAAACACAGGACATCAAGTCCGTCAGCATGTGCAGTATCAGAAGAACACCTGAGACATCTGTGTAGTATTTCCAAACCAAAGTTTAACACAGTTGATATTATTTTAAATTTTGCAGAGACAGTATATGGAGCCTTGTATAGATTGAGGATAAAATTGAAGATTGATGGAATTGGATGTTTCAGATTATGCCTTATTTTAAGAACATTTTAAAGGAAATTGAAGAAAAAAGTTGTATGAGAAAAGTGAAAAATTGCAAAATGAATATTTAATTTCAGTGCAGTAAAGTTTGAAACAAATATTGCTTAAATGATACTGAAAAGTAGACATATAATTCTAAAAGCTTAAATTAACAAAAAGGAGATAAAAAAGTAGTGTTTATTTTTGTTTTATTATTGACTATGTCTTTTTTTTCTTGCTTTGTTACAATTGTTTCTCAATCACTGTTTTCTTCTGTCCGCAGTTCCGTCGGTTTGGGACGTGGACTTTGCCAGGCGCGTGGCATTGTGTGCGGTGTATTGCGACTTTTCAGGCTTGAAGCTGGCTTGAAGCAGAGCAGAAGTGATAATGTTCCCTCAATGCTAGACTGGCAGTGCTTTGTGTGCAGTGTGTGTGGACGTGTGGATGTGTGTGTCTGAAATGTGCTTGTCCTGCAACAGAGCCTGGGGAGGGGGGACTTGGATATGTTCAGGTTGGGTGGAATGTCCATCAGCCTGTGGGTGGGTGGGGTTGTTGAATGGATGCAGTGGCCAGCAGCCTTCCCATCTCCCATGTTCCTACAAAGCAGGGGTCCCCCACATTTCAAATTTATGAGAATCCCATGGATTCGCAGATTTCCCATCTCATTATTCCCAAAGTAAATGCCTTCCAATCCATTTTTATCAATGGTATATTTGTATTGTGCTGTGTTGCCCTGTTCTGGTGCACTCTGCACTCATCTGCCATAGAAATGTTTTGATGAAATGCACTGCCTGTGGTTGTTCTGTTGTAGTTGTCTTCATGCAGAATTTAATCTTTGCCTCAGTCATTAGGACTTGGTGTTGCTGTGAAATTGAACTGTGATAGGTGGCAAACAGGGTTAGGTTGCATGATATGAGCATGCTGGCTCCATCTATGTACATGGTAGTTTCAAACAGTTCTAGGACAGGCGCAAATACAGCAACGTTTTGACATAGGCATAAGCCTGACTTGAACACCAATGATTCACAGTTCACTCAGTTGCCATTTTGCTAGTGATTATGATAGGCCTCAGAGGAGAGAGCAGTGCTTGGTAGATTTCTATTAGGGAAATGGATCTCATTCAGTAGTGAGTTATTTACAGATTTTGCCAGCTATTTGGCAACATAAAGTGAAGTTAAGTAAAGCTGTCCCACTATACACCATGTAGGTGCTTGGGGGGGAGAGGATGTATAGCTCCTACTCATTCTTGACTGTTATTGAGGCCCTTCCATAAAAGTTTTCATTGCTTCATTTCGTCTGCCATCAAGCAAAAAATTAAATGTAGGTTTAATATTGTGACCATAGTGTTATTTAATGTTCTACAATAATCACTTCAACTTCAAGTGTTGCAAGGGGGATCAATTATCACACAAAATTAAGTGATTGAGTTGTTGATACCTCAGAAGTGTTCATGGTTTTCATGCTAAAACTATTCTAGAGATATGCTGATACCAAGTTTCTATACTGTCCACTGATTGGTTCTAAAATTATACTAGACATACACATGGACATGACTCCCCTTAGGTATATCTTTCCTTATAGAGTGTAGGCTGTTGAGTTTAGTATGGGTCCATTGGTCTTGGCAACTCAATGATTTGTAAGTACTACATGGTAATGAAGATTAACTTTGTGTGTATTTCCCTGCCTGTGTAGTTTAAAATAAACCAGATATGAATAAATTGCATGTTAATGCATGATGTAACATTTGCATATCTGCTGCCAGTAATTGCATGGAATTATTATAAACAGCTTGTAACATGGTACATTCTCTCATGACTGGGACTTTTTGTGTCTGTCACAGGTGATTTTGTATTTCCAAGCTTGAATCCCTGATGCTGTAAACTCTGCTTGCAGTATGCTTTGAAATTGTGTAGAGTGGACCTAGCAGTAGTCTGAATGAAGTTGTCCCAATTAGATCACTACGAATAAAATTTTGAAATTACTCTTCAGTTGTTATATACATAATGCATTGGCATGAACTGTTAATGTAATATGCTTAAAATGATCAACACTTCATAATTGTTTTCATATATTTAGTTCACATCAGACAAGGGTGTGTTGTATTCAGAATTAACACTAAGATTCACTCTAAATATATTCAAGCCATTTATCTACAATGGGTATTTCCATACCCATTATTATATTTATGCACTGACAACCTACATGGCTTCATAACTCAGGAGACCGCAGTCATCAAATATCATGTTCTTAGAAAAGAGGATTGGGAGAAATTAATTGGGAATCTTGACATGAGACTGTAATCCTGGTTGCATTGAACAAGGAGCATTGCCTATGGGCATTTCTCTGTTGTGCTACAGATAGCAGCACTGAATTCAGTGATTAGCAGTGGAATAACTTGACATACTTTGCATATTTATATGAAAACAAGCAATCATGGGGCCATGTTACCAAAATATATTAGTTAGTAACAGAATGAGAGACTCAACATTACTAATACCAAATCCTGCCAGTGGATATTATCCTGAACCAGTTAAGGCTGTTTCACATTCTTATGAACTGTTCCTTCCTCATTTGTCATGGATTAGGTCTCTTGGCCTGTCATGTATACATTGACACTGAGATATACCTGAATGGTGGATGTTTAAATCAGACTCCCATTGCTTAATTTTTAAACCATAAATTAACAGAATTTATAACATTTGCTTCTTGACTTCTTGCCATAGCCAAATTTAGCCACAACATTCATCGTTGTCGTCATCATCCATCGATGTTTCCATCGGTGGGTCATAAGACAACGCTTTCTGCATTCTGCATTTGCATTCTCTCTTCCTTCATAGAACTCATTTTGTATTGAGTCATTTATTCTTACTCTTTATTGTACATCTTCCTTCACTTGGCCTGTACTGATGTTCTTGTCCTCCAGTAGTTGTTTGATTTTTTTTATGCTGACAGAACAATCTTGTGGTCTATACATTTTGTAACACATGCCCACACCTAATTAATCAATGTGGGAGAGATATTTACAAATACAATGAATGTGTTGCTGTTTGCATTAATTTCTCAAAGCCAGTCTTCAAACACTTTTTGGTGGTATGTTTTTTATTTTGATATTACCATTACTTTTATGAATGTAACTTAATACATATACACGTATGACCTGGGCAGTTGTGCCTAGAAGCCTGTTAACTAACTTTAGAATTCTCATTATTACTCATAGTTTGTAACCGTGTACAGTGGCTTGTTTTCATATAAATAAGTTGGTTATGTGGGGGAAAGGGGGGGGGGGGGGCTGTTGTCATGAACTATAACATGTTCATTCTGAATTATCAGTGTCAGAGAACCACATATCATAATATTTTGCACTCATTATAATGAGTTTTTTAAATATTGTTGGTAGTTTAAATATATTGCTTTAGTTGACTGCATTATGAACAGCAGATCTAACCATCTTTCTGTGTGTATGTAAACGTTGTTTTAAAGCCACTTCCAAGTACATTGACCCACTAGCATACTGTTTTGTAATATATATGTGTAGAATAACCTTAAAATTGATTCAAAATTTAAAACTCTTTTATATTCATCTTGGAACTTCAATGCTACTTTGTTATCGAATATACAAATTATTTTGAAACATTGTATATGTTATGCAGCCATCGAGTGGCTGATGTCACCCAAACATGCAGATGTGTGCCATTGGTGTAACAAATTGTGTTGTTCATACTTTTCAAATTCTGAATTTTACCTGTTGTTATCTTCTAAATAATTTAAGGAAATATTATTAAGAAGGAGGAAAAAACTGACTTGTTCTCGGACACATTTGTGAAGAGTTTGAATAGTGAGAGGGTCTGTAGCCCCCCCTCCCCATAAGTGCTCCTTTGTGTGATGTTCTCATTATTGAGAATTGGGTTGTAGTAAAAATTAAATTAGGGGACCCCAAGAACCATTCCAAAAAATGAATTTTCTTAAAAATTTGTTCTTTCACGCGGTAGTTAAAGTTCTTGTGTAGACATATTAATTCACTTTTAATATGCCTTTCACAATATGCTTTTCTCTTGAAATGTCATTCGTTAGAGTGTGCTTCAGTGATAAAATTATGAAAAATGTAATCAAAGGACATTATGTATTTTGTATCTGATGTCTTATCACCCACCTTTCACCACCCGTGTCAATGGAATTTTGAGGGACTTGTCATGTATCAGTGTTGTAGAGATAAAAGGTGTATGAGAACTGGAATGTGTAATGACCATAGTAGCCATTATGAAATTAGATAATTCAAGGCTGGAATGAGCTCACCCCCTTCTAATCAGTTCTGTGTTTACAGTGCTGTGTTCCCAGCATTGTGGGGGTTCTTCTCTCTCTCATTTTTTTTCTTTTTCTTTCTTTTTTCCCCACTCATACACATGCAGTTACATTATCCTGCCATGGCACTGGTGTGCTATGAATTTTTGGTATCCATTTTTCACATTAAACTTATGTCTTGAGTAAAACTGTTGAACTCATTGTGATGATATGGAAGATAACCTGAAATGTCCTCTTGGTTGTTACAACACCATTGAAGAGGCGCTTATTATGAAGTTTAATCAATTAAATCTTCTCAGGCAATCAGCTGCATCAACTGGTTACCCTAGAAAACCAACGTCCTCATCATCAGGGTTCTGATGATGGGGACAGCGTTGGCTCCCGAAACGTCGGTTTACTACGGTAACCAGTTGACGCGGCTGATTGCCTGAGAAGATTTTATTGATTATACTCTCCACGAAAGTGTTAAATCCTATATGAAGTTTGATATTAGAAATAAATGGAATGTCATTGAACTGTTTACAATGTTTTAAGTTCTTCTTAGATATTTGTGAGCAATCTGAATGTTTTGGTGGTATGAATGTCCACAAAGTACAAGAAGCATGTGGTGTACATCATAATATGGTAAACATGAGGTCCCAGTTGCAGCACAAAATCACCACTCATACACAACATGCAAACATAACTATATTTTGTTATAAACTAGATGATTGATTGAGATACAGTTTCCTTTTTAAAAATTAAGCCTAATGGCATAGTGTGTTGAACATAAATTTGTACTAGTATATATTCTATCTGTACATTGAATAATAATTTGAACTGCAGAGAAAGGTCTTCCATTTATTAAAATAAAATAAAATGGCAAAGAAAATTGATTTTAAGGGTATGGTTATAATAACAAAAACCTGAGGAATGCAGTGGTTAAAGTATTTCATGGATCCTGTTACAAACGATTGTATTACAGCAAGTGGAAGTGAGAAATCCTGCACCCCTGAAGCACTCTGCTTTGCTATTTGTAGGATTTTGCTGGAACCTTGAAATGTCTAATTTTGTGATGGCTACTATAATTAATGACTGCCAAATCAAGATAGCTTGGTAATATTATTCCCAGTATTTGAGCTACTATTGTGAGAAAAAATCAGTTGTAATTTAAAAGTCCTTGTTGTTCAAAAACCTAAATGCAGTACTGACGATTCTGAAACCTAGGCATTTCAGATGGCTTTCTTTATCTGTTTGTAATTGTCAACTGTAAAGGCTTGTAGTGTCATTGGTTTATATCCAATTTCAACATTTGATTTGACATAGGCTGTTATCTCCTCATGTCTTCTATCTGTGTTATAATAAGCACTGAGGTGTGACATGTTTTGGGAATATTTAATGACAAATTTTTACTCAAAGATTTTATCTGTTTCTTTTAAACTCATGGTAGGATATGGTGATTAGTGATTTGTAAAGATGAAAATGCAGTCACCCCTTTACCAAACCACATTGTGGGGAGGATGAGTCGTCAGCTTCATGCTCCGGCCGTCTTCACCTCAGGGGAAAGCACCCGTTGGACGGGAGGCTCACGGTAGGCCTCAGAGACATTCTGGACATATTGATGATGAAAAAATTTGCTTTACAACTACCAGGGATCAAACTATGGCCATGCAGTTTGTAGCCAGTCACCTAACTGAAGCATACATGTCCTTATGATTTCCTCTCCAAGTGAACCAGCACTCTGGCTGCTGGACTCAGCACCACATGCCTGGCTACGGGGTTTAAGTGTCAGAACACATGGAGTGTGCTTGGGCATGTATGTGTGTGCACATGTGTGACTGAGTGTATGGGCACAGGCATTGTGAGTCGTGCCACCTGAGCCGGAAGACACGCAGAAGTTTAAAGAAAGAAGTAATGTTATTTCTGATCATTTGCTCTACTTCAGTTGGTGTTCAGAAACAGTTATTTTTTATTTTAATTTTCTGATGTTGAAGGGAGTGTGGTATATATTCAAAATAGCTCCCAAATATAATTTTTTATTATTTTCTCTAATTAAATTAAGAGGGGGGTGAGACAGTTTTTGGTCATGAACCCCGCTCGGGTGGCTGCTTCCCTGCTACTCTTTTTTTCCAGGTTCTTCAGATAAAATTTTATTATTTATGGGCATTAGATTTATGTATTTCATTGTGGTTTTTATCATCTGCAGCTGTGGTTCCAGGAGGCACGCAACCATGCGTTACACTGGTACAGTCGGCAGTATCTCATCGTAAGTACACATTTCTAATACCAAGGCTGTGTGCATGTTTGTGTATGGGGTGTATTATAATCAGAACTGTACAAGGACAGGAATTTTGTTACATCCTTTGTTCTCTAGTGCTCATTTCATTCCCTCTGTTTTTGCCTTCCCTGAACAGCCAGGATTTTCTGAGTACAGAATTCCATAAATACAGCTTTGATCTGTTATTCACTTAATAAACTGCATTTGCCCACAGTCTCACCTTGCTGTACACAAATAGTTTTGTAAGAGATATTAGAAACTTTGTCGCCCTCGGTGGACTAGTGGTTAGTGTGCTTGCCACTGGACTCGAGGTTCGCGGGTTTAAACCTGGCCGAGGTCGATGGATTTTTAAGGGTGATAAAAATCCATAGCACAACTTCCTTTGGAGGGGAAGTAAAGCCGGCGGTCCCATGCCGTATATTTATGGCATGTAAAAGAACCTTATGAACATGATACGAGATGTTTTGTGAGCAAAATTCAGCGGCCAAGTCTCTCCTGATTCACTATTAGATGGCTTTAGTATACAAATCAGGATTGAGTAGAAATTGTGCAGAGTCAGTGGGCTGGTCACTCACTGCTCGTAAATGCACACTTCAAAGACAAAGAAACCTCCCATAAGGGAGGAGGCCAAGCCTCGACTTTGGACTGTTGTGCCATAGAAGAAGATTAGAAACTTTATGATAAATGTTAAGATCAGAGAACAAATATAATGTATTCTTTAATTTGTAACTTACAAGTAATAATAAGTATCAGATGTGAGTCTTTCATGGCCTTTGAAGTAAGATTGTGATTCTCTGTGTTGCAACATTGTGTAGTCATGTGTCAATACCTCGTAGATATTTGCTAGATCTTTATTAAGGATAGAAGATGAATTGACTTGGCATATCTGAAATATCGATAATCATCTGCTTAACTACACATATTTGGTGTTACAACCAAGATCACAGTTAAACTGATGTCATTGTCCATCTTTTTGGTTGTTACACCATGTAGGCTTAGTTTCTACATACAAGTCAGTCTTCAGCCCTGAATATGGAAGCAGCATGTTCATCTGAAACAGTATCTGCTCATACCAACAAGTCCACATGACATAGTGACCCAGAAGATCAATATCAGCATCTGCTCTGCTGTGGGAACTGAAATCTCATATGAAAATAAATGTATTTATTTAAATACACGGATTAAATGTGCTCACCACTTTTCTGCATCAACTTAACATCATGGTAGGCATATTTTTTGAGCCCAAACTGATTGGTTACCTGTCTTGTTTCATTCATAAGGTACATCTTCAAGTTTTGTTCAGGCAGTTGTCTGTGTTGAAGTTTTAAGGGTCTGCACACTTTTGTATGCCTTTCACCTGATAGCTAATGATCATTATCATATCACATTTGAAGCCACACAACCTCTGAAGTTGGTGAAGCATTAAATAACTCAAAAATCTGTTGTCATTGTCATTTTTAATATTACATGTATGTATCTGAATACCATGGGTGCCAAAATAATAGCAGCAATAGGAAAATAAAATATTGTTAATAATTTAAGCAAGATTTTATAACAATAGACAGATGTAGACATTTCAGAGGTGGGTCTAAATGATAAATAAGCTATTGCCAGCTATTTCCAGGACAGTGTATACCAAACACTACACAGAAGCTACTTTGTGTAACCATGTGTTTAGCTTTCTAAACAAATTACTGTAACGTATGTACAGTTATAGTTAGTTTATGTTTTGTGCATGAAGCTTATGTTACAGAATGCCCTAACCTTTTATTTCTTTTAATGAGGGAGGAGGGAATGGTAAAGGGGGAAAAGGAGATTACACAGCAAATTTGGGGGGGGGGGGACCTCACCTTTCGATGCTGTCTCAAGCAACAAATTCTTTTCATACTGGAAGAAAGAAACGGAGGTACTGTATTTCATTATTTGTAAGACACCTGCTTGATTTATTACAGGTTTCAGGAAAAAAAATCATATTGTCAATATTCAAACATAAAACTTCTTTTTATTAATACTTTTGGAATGTTTGTTGATATCATTGTGTTTACTGTCCCATGACTAGGGTTATGGGCATGAAGATTTTCTTTGCACTGTAGTCTCACAGTATAATTTTTCAGTATTGATTCTTAGACGTAATTAAATGTGATGCACCCTGATTTTAGAAATGTAAAATGTGAAAAGAGGTGCGTCTTAAAATCAAGGGAATATTGTATTTGGTCACCCATTCAGAAGGAAAACAGTATGAGAATATTTGAGAACAAAGTGCAAAGGAAAATATTTGCTTAAAACTAATGGGAAGTAAGTGGTTGAAGAAAATTACTAAATAAGGAGTGTCATAATTTATATTTCTCATGTAGTGTTTTAGGGTGATTAAATCGGGAATGAGATGGACAGGAGATAATGAAAAGTGCACATAAAATTTTAGTACAGAACCAGAAGGGACAAGACCACTTGGAAACATAAATTTATATTGGGAGATAATAATAAAATTTATCTTGCAGAAATGGGGTTTGAATAAATGGACTGAGTTGAAGTGGCTCATTGCTGGGACAGTGGAGAGAGCTTTGGTAATCAAGATTTGGGACCTTTAAGAGTGGGAAATTTCCTGTCCATTTTTTCTTTTTGTGATGGACACTGCATCATGGTCCAGATATCCTGCAAGTTTAGAATAACTATAATTTGTGAATTATGAAGATAAGCCATGTAGCCCTCACCTGAATAGAAAAGTAAATCTTTACCACCAACTAAAGAGCTGGGATCATTCAGTCAGTTTAGAGACTGGCTGTGAGCTGAACAACCAGGGTTTTGATTCCCATAACTCTTAAGTAAAAGTCCTCCAAAAAGTTAAAGTTGTTTCATATATTAACTTCTTGCTGTCCGAATTTGGCTGTGACCAATAACGATTGTTGTTACAGCAGGTGCAGAGGTGTCGCATGTATTTGCCAGGTCAACACTTGTGCCAGGTTCTGGGCTTATGCTGCCTGATACTGGGCCCAACCCCATTGTAAATGGGACTGCAAAGTCCAGCCCCAAGAAAAGTTAGTATCTGTCCATTGAAGTATTTCATAACTGTAGTTACTAAGAGACAGGGTCACTTTGATTTTTAATAAGTTATAAACATGTGTGAAGAAGAAGAAGAAGAAGAAGAAGAAGAAATTACATGCAAATAATAAAATGAGCATGAGCAGTGACACAGTGGAACAAATGAATGTAAATTGCAATTTGTCTTCAGTTATAAATTTAATTGAAGTGGTAGCTGGTTCCGAAGAAACTTAAACTTATTAAACATTTTTCCACTTAAAACTTTGTTTGAACTGTAAGGAATGAAAATTAAAAGGTTTCAAATTTGGTCAAAAGTAATGTCAGTTCTGTAAAAAAAATACCATTTGGAATTGTTCTAAACACATACCATTCTATTAGTATACAGTTTGAAAGTATGGCAGTACTACAGAGTAACATGATGTTATGGGTGTGGTTTTATTCACATTTAGGTCTTATCAAACTCATTGAGTGGTTATTTGTTTTTTGGAATCATCTAATGACCAATGTATTTACTTTGTGACATATCTGGATCTTTAGTTTTATGACAAGTGACTTGAATAAGAACCAAGATCTGTACAATGTGAAGTTTCGTATGTTTGTATGGTATGTGTACATTCAGTGTCAAGTCTGTTTAGCTAGAATTGCCATTTCATCACTTGATTTTCTATGAGGTCAGGAGAAGAACGTCTCCCTGAGTTTGATAACAATTTTGCTACTCTAGTAACTCAGTGTTTTGGGCAAAGACCCATCCATATGTCTGTACTTTGGTTCATATAAATATATTTTTTTTGTGGTTTTTATATTGGAATGCATTTTGTAATGTTGCCAGTTGGAGAGACAGAGGTCCACCCTGTCATGATGTGGCAGTCATCATCTGTTCTTCCTCTCCAAGACACCTCAAAAGTGGATAACAGAGCTCTAGAACCAAAGGAACTAGACCGAGTTCTGAGGGGAAGGATGATGCCTCCACCACTGTTACCCATTGGAACACGCAGAGCTTCCTCAAACTTGCGTTTGATAGTGCCAGACGCAGATCCAGCCTCTCTGATGCCAGAAAAGCTGAAGACTGAGCTGACAGAAGAAACGAATGGCAAGATTCCTGAAGACGTGAAGGGCATTGATCTGCGCATGAAGCCTATAGCAACTGTGGCAGATCTGTCCAGCACTCAGTCACCAACCATGGCTACATTTCGACAGTTTGTGACAGGCAGTACCAGTGTGCCTCTCCCAAACCAGAGTGCACATAGTGTGGAAAAATACTTATCAAATCTTGAACATGCCACTGACACTTCTGTGGTCGCAAAACCTACTTCAAATCACCTAGCATCATCATGCAAGATAGCTGACCCTGCAGCTCCCACTGCCTCTCAGATTTGTTTGAGTACACACACAGGCAATCCTTCACAGTTTGACTCAACCTCAGCACTGTTTGGACAGCAACAGTCTGCCACTGCCACTTCTACAGGCACCGTAGATCCGAAACTTCAGTATGCAAGTGACTTACCCATGCCTCTGTTGTACAGTGCACAGACAACTGTCACAATGGCAGGGCAGGAGTGTAAACCTCAATTTTCTGTTGAACAGGCAACTCTACTGCAACAGGCCAGTGCAGTTCAACGCAAGTCCATGTTTGATAATACATTAACCATCACTCCCACTGCTGAGTCTGTTATTGGGGGTATGAGACCCATAATGATAATGCAGGAATCTCAGAATGTTGAAAATCAGATATCAAGTAACAATGCCTGTTCCACTCTGGTTGAATCCCTGGATCAAAATGTATCCATGATGAACACTGTGTCTGAGGCCCCAGATCTTTTGCAGACATCATCTAGTCTGATGTATGGCAGTCCTGAGAGAGGTGCCATAAGTTCTCTTCATCCTGCTTCAACACAGTCTGCAGAAGCAAGCGTGCTGGATAGTTTGTCCAAAGGGAGCAACTCTGTAGGAATTGATAATAGCGTTCATGATTCCTCCCTGCTGTCTGCTCCACAACCAATATTGGGCGACCAGATGTTGGCAGTTACACAGCCATCCATTATTACTTCTTCACAGAGTGCAAGGTTAGATGCATTGGTCTCCTCAGCAATGAACAGTCATGTCTTGGGCTCAGGTAACCATGTCCAGTCTTCAGACACCGAGAAGTTGGATGCACTGGTGAACTCTGCAGCTGTTAGCCACATGATACCTACTTCTGCAGATGACATCATGTTGAGCACACCGGTTCAGGCACCTTTGAGGCAGCAAGATGTTGCATCAGCAGACCAGATGGCTTCCATTCCTATCAAAAAAATGCCAGATGCTGGTTTGGGGAGTTTTGATCTCATGCCAACTGAGCATTCTAACACTCAGATTTCTCAGGAGAGTGCTCAGCTGCTGAACAGTGCTATGTCAGCAGCCTTGAATGAGCATCTGCTTGCCACATCCAGTCAGGCTCAAGTCCAGGCAGATGCCCAACTTAGCATCACCACTCCCACTGTGTCATCCATCCCTGGAAGCACAGTTTATACCAGTCATGGCCAGACCTCTCCTGTTGTCTTGAAGGACCTGATCCTGAACTCTTCTATTGCAACCACTGCTGAACGTCAAATTCTTGTTGCACGTCCTACATGCACCTCACCTGCTGATGTCAAGAACATGATTCTGGGATCACCAGATGCTTTGCCCCATAATCAAATTCTTGCTTCCAGTTCTACATCGCCAATTGCTGTAAAGAAAATGGTTGCTGTGGCATCACCTGAAAGTCAGGTGCTTGTTGCTGGAACTGCTAATGCTCCCATTGAAAGCATAATGAATGCATCTATTACACAGCAGGGGAATGGCCAAGTTATTGTTACCAGTCCCGCTTGTACTTCGCCGATAGCCATTAAAACCATGATTCTTGAATCTGCGACATCTGATCCTTGCTTGGCAAACCCTGCCCACACTTCACCTATTGCAGTAAAAACCATGATTTTGAACTCTCAGCTTTCAGGCAGTATGGAAGAGAGTTTGCTGCCTATGGATGAGAGTTTGCTGCCAAGAACAACCCAGTCAGCACACATATCTGAAGAGAATGCCAGGCTTGATGCGCTGGTTCAGTCCACCCTGAATGGCCATGCCTTTGTATCAAGTGCAACACAAGTAACACCAGCAATGGATATTCACACAGGGGATGGCATCACAATTTTGTCCCAACAGGCACATGTGCAGCAGTCATGTAAAGCCCCCTCCACAGCCTCACTCATTTCACAACCTCCAGCATGCATAACCACACTTGTCACCCAGCCATCAGAACCCTCATCTCATTTGTCTGTTCCAGCTGTAACAACAGGTGATGCATTAATCAACACAATATTTACAACAAGTAGGAGTCCCACAAACCAAAACTCTCATGTAGAAACTCACTGTTTCAACAATGAAGAGGTTGTGATAGTTGGAACAGACTCCCAAACACCTTGTTGTACTGGTGGCAGTGCTTTGCTCCATGCCTCTCAGTTCACAACTGCATCTTCCAACTCACAGAGCTTACTTACTGGAATAACAATGTCATCTAAAGTGGCTGAAGAACTGGTGGCACAAAGCAGAAATAGTTCTCCAGGGTTTGTCACCCAAATGCTGCTTGGTCTGGCAGCAGATGGAAAGATGAAGAAGGATTCAGAAATTTCATGTATGTCTAGGGATAAGACTACAGAGTCCCTGCAGTGTCAGACAAACTTTTCTGAAAGTAAGTTACCTGAAGCAAGACTCTTTGCTGCACCTGAAATGCTGAAAGCAGCAGTAGGAGATGTACCAAATTCATGCGGCCAAAGTCAGGTCACAGCAATGAATGGCTTAGTGATCACTAAGGAGCAGTCGCAGGAGGTGCAGGAGCAGCAGTGCAAGCGGCAGCAACATTCCGCCATGCCGCAGACCACAACATGTGTGACAGAGCCTACTGCAACCACTCCTGGACATCCTCAAAAGAAGGGTGAAGAGGGGATGGTACCACAGGAGCTCACGCAGATGTCTGAGAATGATCTTCTGAGCTACATCAACCCTAGTGCTTTTGACCAAGGTTAGTATTTCATTGCAGGTATAGGCTTACCATGGAGCTGTGTAATTTGGATTAATAAATTGCTTACCACACACATCTCTTTCAATTATGAAAGAAATTACAGAAGTATAAATTTCGCTAGAAGAGATTTTGAAAACATTTCAGATATGTGACAGGACATGTTGAAGGAATTAGATCTGATGTAATCTGCTTAACAAATGATGATAAGAGTACTGCATATGAATATTTTACCAGAAATAACCAAAATTTGTCTAAAGTAATTTGTCCTAGGCAAAACTAGAAAGTCCTGTCACTGTTAGGTTAGGTTACATTAGATATTCTAGATTTGCCTAGGGCAAACTATATAACAAGTCATTTTATGGAAGTGAGATGCTTTTGTGACAAGGAATAGGATGGGGAATGCAGGAACCTTTTAGATCATTGTAGTTTCATATGGTTGTCATGAAGTCATGTTGCATGTGGGTAAATAGAGGGAAACCTGACAATTCTTGACACTTATTGGTGTAAATTATGGTGTTATTTTAGGTGGTGGTTATTTTAACTGTCTGCTTGGTTTCAGTGTGAATGGTCAAAGTCAAATGGTTCTCAGCCGCAGTATTACTACTTCGTGGGACTCATCTTATGGTTAGATTCCATACGAAGGGTAATTGCTTTTTGTTGCAATATTGTGTATGTAACTTTGTATTATAGTAATCTCAGCTGTAAGACCATGCCAGTACAACCTGAAACTAATTGTGTACGCTTTGAATTTGTATAAACTGATTGTGGGAGTGGCAAAGTGTTGGCAGGCCATTGTACAGTGCATGTAATGCAGAGATCAGTGATGTACAGTCATAGATCAGAGATTTGTAGTATATAGTGAAAAACATATTTTTTACAAATGGTATGGTTACATGGTAAGACTGGGAATTAGGTTGGTATTGCATTTTGAGAGGCAACAGAAGGTAGGTTTAGTGCAAACAGAACTGACCCTTGTAACGGATCCAAAGGCTAACAGAACTGGTTCCTTAGTGCAAATGTAAGGCTAATTCAAACAGTTTCTCACTTCTCAGTTTCCTTTGTTGATAGACTGATATTGTTTTATTTAGTTCAGGTTTTGCTCAATGTATCTCAGTTGCTATTGTTAGCATTAACATTAAGATGTATATTGTATATTGAGAGAAGTGATAGGTGTATAAATGGTCACATTGTGGTATTCATACAGCTTTGCTAGTGTGTTAATCAGATTAGATTATAAAGAAAGGGTCGGTATTTTTTTAAATGCTAAACCTTCATTGTTGGTTCAAAAGTACATTTTTAATGACTGTTGTAGATAGTTGGTCATGTTTGTTAAATGTTTTTATTTTTGTTGATGAGTGTACAACATATTGTGTGTTGACTGCTAAAAATATGTAATACACAAGTCTGTGTGATGCATGTATTTCTGATTGCAAAAATGGAATCAAATAGTGTGTGACGGGAAATGGGCAGTCTGACACTGTGTCTGACTTAGAATTATGTTCAAACCATACCAGTAGATATTAATGCATTCGTTATCCCTCAGAAGTTTCATCTACAGATTATATTAAAAATACAAAAGAACACTGCAACAGACCATCATATGTTTGTGTGTCATAGTTGTTTTAGTTCCAAAATTGTTGCAATTAGACTTGATTATGCAGTGTAAAGTGATGCTTATTCACATCACAGGAATAAGTATTTGTCTGTTATATGGGATTTCTTTCTTTCTTTATTTATCATACTCGGTACTCTGAACATGGCCTTATCTTACTGAAAATGAATTCAGATTATTTATTCCTGTCATTTTGGAAATGTCACATTTTTGGAACAGTATCCAAAATGTTTTACAACCTTTTCCCTTTGGGAAATGAAAACTTTGCCTTTCGTTCAATGAAAGGTTCCAGCTTGCCTGCTTTTCTGTGTTCTAGCGTTATAAGAATCTATATATAAAATGCAAAAGGTACTATTGAAAAATGGCTTTATAAGTATATTACAGAAATAAAACTTGTTCAGAAGTATGTCAGGAGAATTATTTGATTACTCCTGGTGCTACTTGTAATTCAGTAGTGACAATAACTAAAGTCAGTAATTCCCTCATTCATATGATGACTGAATGTAGAAGTAATCTTCAACTTGGAAGTGCATCATGGGAACCTTTTCTGAGTCATTTCAGTCGCATCCACATTATCATGTTTCCAAGAACTATTTTAATAATACGCTCTTCCTGTCTTATACAGAATGATCAAAAAGTCATGTAGCCCATACCTGACACGTGTTCTATTTGTGAGAAAATAAACTACACTGAAATCAGAAAACAAAAAACAATATTATATCAAGTGTTGGAAATGTTCATCATGGTAAGCGATTCACTTTTTTCCTGATGTTTGATGCAACCTGGTGAAGCGTTTCTGCAGTGACATTTGAAATGCACAGCTCTATATTTTGTTTAAATTCTTCTAATATATGTACATTGTTTTTGTACAAAACCCCCCAAAGATAAAATGTCTATACCCCTCAAATGAAGTATGTAAACCATCTGTAGTACTGAAGTCATTTTTCCTTATCAGTTTGTGTATGAAGTTTTAAAATCTTTCTATAGTTCGCCTCTGTAATCTTTAGACTTGTGGGGTGAAGGAGGAAAGATAGTGCCAGCCTTTAACACTTCAGACTTCCTGCATTCCTTGCAAATCTCAAGATTACAGTCGCATACTGTAGTTTTATATATACACTTTTGTAGGATAATCCAGTCTGAAGAGATGACTTTTATGGAGAGCATAACAAAGCTTGACAGATATCTTCTGAACTATTACCATTTAACACTGAAGGTTGGCTGAAATAGTTTCTGTCATGCATAGTTCCTATGTCACAGAAATGGTTCACTAGACAAGATACAGTTAATTTGTTTGGCACAAGAGATGCCAGGTAATGTTTAATATTGAACACTCACTTATAAAAAAAACTCATATTTGCACTTTGACTGTTTGAAGACAACTGATGGACTCATTTCTAAACTGCCTCTCTTTCTATTGTATGAAATGTACCATGGTGTCTCCCGTGCTCAGGTATCATCAGACCATCTCTTCATTGGTACTTGCTCCACTTGTGTTAACGATAGTTACTTAGAACATAGTGTTTACCATAGAACCTGGCAATTCCACCAAGTAGTCTCAAGGTTTTCTTGGTACATAATGCTGTCTAATCAGTTCTGCTGGAATTTGATCAGTCTCTGGCAATTAATTCCCTTTCAACAGCATATTCAACTTCATGAAAACTAGGCTTGGCTAGTGTGGAAGTACTGCAGGTACCTAAATTGTGTGCATTTCAGTCTACCTAACATAATTAACATTGTGTATTTAATAGTTTATAAAGACATTTAAAAACATATTCAAAATATTGTGGGAATCTGTAAGTAGATAGCTATTTAGTGTGTATAGTAGTCTACTTCTTTATGAAGTACTCTGAGATGGAGGCCTTTAAATCTGCAGACGCCATTACAGACAGTCACTTTGCAACGCACAGTTGACATACTTCTTATGGCAAGGAACTTAGAACACTAAATATCAGTAAATTTATAATGAGTATTTTTATTTATCAACATTGCTTGTTAATTATATAAACAAAAGATTTACATTAAAAAAGTTGTTTACAATGAAACTTCAATCAGATATGAAGAGATGAAAGATAATTGGATCTTACGCAAATGAACATTAGATTAGTTATTTCACTGCAAATTCAAATCTACGAGGGTCGCTCATTAAGTAATGCCACACATTTTTTTCCTCAGAATATATTTATTCAAGATGGCTGAAATTTGGTGACAATATAAATCAATGTTTCCTTTACACATACTATTTTTCCACATAGTCCCCATCAACTTGTACGGCTTTACGCCATCGTGGAACAAGTGCGTGCATGCCTTGCCGGTACCAGCTCTTGTCCTGTGCACGTAGCCATGTCCTCACTGCTTGAATCACGCTCTCGTCATCTTCAAATCTTGTTCCGCGGATAGCATCTTTGAGTGGCCCAAAGAGATGAAAGTCGGAGGGTGGATGGGGCAGCACCGTCCAACCCAATTTGGTGATTTCTTCCCGGGTTCTCGGACTTGTGTGAGGGCGTGCATTGTCGTGCAGGAGCAAAATTTCTGCTGGATGCTTGTGAGGCCGAACTCGTCGGAAACGCTTCTTGAGGGTTTCAGGGTCCCGATGTACGCGTCTCGCACCTCTTGGCATTACATCCACAAGAATGAACCCATCACTGTCCCAAAAGACAGTCATCATGACTTTTCCGGCGGAGGGAGTTGTCTTGAATTTCTTCTTTCTCGGTGATTGAGGGTGAATCCACTCCATTGACTGCCTTTTTGTCTCCGGCTCAAAGTGGTGTATCCAGGTTTCGTCACCTGTAATGATCCCTCAGCATCAAAACGCTTCCAACAATTCAGAAGAAATTGTTTTCCTTTGAATCCTGCGGTCTGCTGTGAGACTTCGTGGAACCCATCTTGCGCACACCTTCGAATATGCAAGAGCCCGGATAATTGCAATTACACTTCCATTGCTGACTGAAAGCTGTTGGGCCAATTGTCGAGTTGTGACGCGCCGATCCTCACGAATAATGGCATCCGCGCGGTTCAACATGTCTGGAGTGGTGGCTGTGGCAGGACGCCCAGAGCGCGGCAGATCATGGAGCTCGGTTTCTTCACTTCCTGAAGCTTTAACTCTCTTAGCCCAGCGACCAACGGTGCTCCTATCGACTGCACAGCTTCCATACACAGCACACAAACGTTTATGAATGTTCACCACAGTTTCTTTTTCAGCAAAAAAGAATTCAATTACAGCTCGTTGCTTGTAACGAGAGTCGTTCACAGACGCCATTTTAACAGTTCACTACAGCTCCGCCATCAGTTGGAATCATTTGAAACTCCGTACACGAACGCGAGAAACATCAAATCTCAAGCATGTAAAAGTACACTTTTCTATCTTCATTATTGGCTGAGAAAAAAAATGTGGGGCATTATTTAATGAGCGACCCTCGTATATTGTGATTAAGTAGGATTTGAGGTTCTCACAGTGGTGAGTAAGAAGATGGCTATCTTCTGCGTTGCAGCACTGTGTAGTCTAGAAGTTTACTGACGTTTCAGAGATCCTTGTTTCCTCCATTACATGGTATTACAACCCAGAAGACAGCCATCTTCCTATATTGTGATGTTTATGCATCTTTGCTTCCTTGTGGAATAAGACACAAAATAGGACAATGATAACAATAAAAGCCAGCAAGAATGGAGGAAAGGACCAGTGTATACATCTACTGACTGTACGTAAAACAGTTTCAGTAACTAAACACAATTGCCCTGATCAGTCCATCTCGAACTGAATCACTGGGTTGACCAACAGAGAAAGTGAAGAACACAGTATCACACATCATTCGCTGAGTACAGGAACCCATTGGGTACCAGCCCACCTTGTTGAGGACAACCCCCACTCTGTAGACCTTGTTCCGTTGTATCTCCACTGAACGGTTGAATGTTATCTCAACCAGTGACCCATAACTCACACGTGTTGTATAGTGTGTGTATGTAAGTCGGCTGCCATCTGAGTCCAGGAGGTGTGCATAGAGCAGTTCTGTGTAGGAGCCTCCAAGCTGTGGATTGGGAGGACTGCTCCCTGTTCCAACCTCCGATCCTTCTCCAAGAACTTGTGTTGGAATCTGTGCACAAAAGCATCGTAGTTTATAATACATGCTGTTATGCTGACCATATTAGCAAGGCAAGTAACAGGCTTCTTACATCTATATTTAGCAGAAGCTCTCACATACATATTTCAACAACTTCATAAAAACTGTTAACTGAAGTAGGTTGTGAGTGGACTTTTAGGAAAGACTAGTTTAGTAACAAATGGAATACAAACAGTGGGATTATGGACTTGAATTTAGCTGAAGATGTGGTGTAAGTCCACATTTTTTGTGTTGTGTTGTGTTCTTTGTCAAAGCAATTGGGACAGGGCAAGTTGACAACATGAATGGAGACATCTTTAAATCACAATCAGAAACGAGCACAGGAATTGCAAGGGAACAATTCATTTCCCTCACAACAGATATCACAAAAAGTCATTGGTGATCAGCAAACTATATAATCTCAAATCATCAGGTTATGTGATATTCTGGACCAATCACAAAGCAGTTCTAATAGTTAATTTCAGATGTTATAGTTGACACAGCTGTTGATTCTCTGGGGATTGAAACAGTTTAATTTAGTGTTTTGTGAAAAAGTTTTGTTGATTTGTGCCCTGTGAGATAGTAAGGTTTCGCTTTGTAGAAGTAGAGTTCCTAGCCTATATGTTAAACTGTATTAGTGTTATGTACATATATGTTATTGTATCATGTTGTGTTTCTTACACACAATGCAAAATCACCTAATGTATTCAAGTCCACCTTCAAACAGGAGCTAAACTTCTTATTTTATATGAATGTGATACAGTATAGCACATCAACTACCATAACATAAGCAAACTTATTATGTGGAACAGAAATGCTGCAACAACCCAGAAGACAGCCATCTTCAGAAATCAGTTATATTCATGTAGCATACTAAGACTACGTGTTTTCATGCTTATTAGTGTCGCTTTGCTAAACTCTTGAAACTCTATCTGCTTCACTGGCAGCTGTCAGCAAACATCTGTTATATCAGAAACCAAATAAAACAAATATGATTGAATGAAATGATGGTCAGCAACTATTGGATGTAACTGGATATTCTACATTTGATTCCCAGCTATACGAGGTGCGATCGGAAAGTTTCAAGACTGTCAATAGAGGGCGAACCGGATGTAGTACGAGCTTCTGCCGCTAGGGGGTGCGGCCTACATTCATAGTGAATCAGTGTGCCAGCCGGCATCATCGAATTAGCATTTGTTTCTTAGTTACGGGCGTTTTGGTAGTGCATTACACCGACCCTCCTGCGATTTCGGAATGGCGGATTTTCATGAACAAAGAGTGTGCATCAAATTTTGCCAAAGACTCGCCAAAACGGCTACAGAAACCTATGAAATGCTAAAGCAAGCATTTGGGAAGTCCACAATGGGTCATGCACAAACTTTTGTGTGGCATTCACGTTTTAAAAATGGCCGAACCTCTGTCGATGATGACGAGCGTTCTGGACGACCATCTTCGAGCACAACGCCCGAAAATGTTACGAAGATTCGGCAGGCCATTCACGAAGATCGACGTCGTACCATCAATGACTTGTGCGACATTGTTGGGATAGGCTATGGGACCTGTCAGCTGATTCTAAAGGAAGAACTCCACATGCGACGCATCGCAGCCAAGTTTGTGCCAAGGCTCCTGTCTGAGGACCAGAAGCAGAATCGACTTCTCGTTTGTCAGGAGCTCAAAGATCTTGCAAGAACCGACCCCAACTTCCTTTCTAAGGTTATCACAGGTGATGAAAGCTGGGTTTACGGGTACGATCTGGAAACGAAGCAGCAATCTTCACAATGGAAGAGCCCATCGTCACCACGACTGAAGAAGGCAAGACAGGTCAAGAGCAATGTGAAGTCAATGCTGATCTGTTTTTTCGACCAGGAGGGGATCGTCCATAGGGAGTTTCTTCCTGCAGGTCAGACGGTCAATGCTGAATTTTACTGTGGGGTCCTAAGGCGGTTGCGTGAAGATGTGAGACGGAAGCGGCCGGCAAAGTGGCGCAACCACAACTGGCTGCTGCATCATGACAACGCGCCAGCGCACACCGCCCTCAAAGTTCGGCAGTTTTTGGCCTCAAACACCATGGCCGTCATCCCGCACCCTCCTAATTCACCGGATTTAGCTCCGTGTGACTTCTTCCTCTTCCCAAAGATGAAAATTCAGCTAAAGGGAAGGCGATTTGAGACGATAGAAGAGATTCAGGCAGAATCGCAGATGGTGCTTGACAGGCTGACAAAGAAAGATTTCCAGGGATGCTTCCAGGCTTGGCAGCGGCGCTGGGATCGTTGTGTTCACTCCCAGGGGAACTACTTTGAGGGTGATGGATGAATTTAATACCTGAGATAAGTGTACGGGTTTTTATAGGCGCAGTCTTGAAACTTTCCGATCGCACCTCGTAGTACTGTGGTGCCAGTGGGACGTGGTTGACTCAGAATAGCAGAATATCAATGCTGCTAGACAATTTTATGTGATGCAGAAAGTGACAAATACCATTGTGAAATTAAACATCGACTATATTACGTTGGCAGACGTATATTTACGACTGAGAAAAGCAATCGGAAGCGTCTGTTATACTGATAAAAATGAGACGGCACTCTCCTTACAACTAAAAAGTATTCCTGCATTTAACATTCTTACATTGACTGTGCATAGAAGAAAGCCCAGAAGAATGGACTTGTTACATCAGACTTTTACTGTATTCATAAAGATTATAATAAAAGGTATCTACACAGAAACTGATCAAATTTATAAATTATGAAGTCAAAGAAAGTCACAGAAGAGAAGACATTCCAGAACAACACATGGCATGATTGTTAGTCAGTCTACCCTTCACTAGCATACACTGGATACTAAAAATCAAATAAAAACTTAAAGAATGAAAGTATTATACCACTGCTACTGTTCAGTCTATAATGCCAATGGGCTGGAAAAGACAGTGGAAGTTAATACACAGCATCATCAACATAATGTTCTTCGTCTTAGAGAAATGCACCTCATGGGGCTATCTATGTCTGTCACGTCTTTCGTCGCACGGTTATAAGTGATCTTGGATCACGCAACAATAACCTGCATACCATTGTTACATTTGTTATTCCCTTGGTTGCCCTGCTGATATCATTGCCCATGATGTGGCATAAAGAACACCTCTGGAAGTGCAGTGTACTCAAATCTTGTTATTTATTACAATATGATATTTCTTATTGCTGCAGATATGTAAAAGAAGAGAATCATATTTACACACACCTGCACTCCATGTACAAAGATGTTCCTATCAACTGTGAAGGTGACCGAGCAGTCAAGGATGCTGGTGTTGAGACAGTGTGGCTGTGGCAAAATGTTGCGTACACAATAGAATTTGGTGTCTCTGTGAGCTGGTGATGCTAGGATGCCAACCTGCACAGGAAGGGATGAGGGTTGGTCAGGAGAGGCTGGCGAGGGTCGGCAGCGAGACTCAACACTGTTTGAGAAGCCCTCGGGTAGAGGGAGCTTGCATGATGCAGACGTAGAGGAGATGTTGAGTAGGATTGCAAAACTCTCGTCCTGGGTGAGCAGTGGAGACAGGGCTGGGCCTTCTGCAAACTGTGATGGAGTCAGTGTCAGAAAGCGTATCTTGCCGACTGCTGGTCCCAAGACAGAGCGCAGTGATTTGCCATCATCTGGTGGGAGGCCTTAAATAATACATTTCAGCAAAAGTTACAGTAATATATGCACGAGGAAAAATGAAAATAGCACAAGTCATGTGGGTCAACCATGAATTAACCTTGGCCCCAAAATTCAGAATAAATAATTCTAGGTACCCCAGAAAGTAATGAATTTCAAATCAGATACATAAATATAATATTTGCCTACTCCAAATGCACAAAGTAGGCTGGTGTAGCTGCAATACATAGATACTTTTATTCAGGAGGTATCTGGTTCAAATTTTGGCTCAGCCTTTCCAACCATCACAGGGTTTTCATGGTTCTCTTGTCTCTTCAGAGCTTTTTTTTTGTCAGATTCATTTTCAAAGGATAATACTGTAAGGCTTTGGAAATGTTGTGTATTTCATTCTTCTGTTTACAAACTTAACACAAAATCCTTTATGAATATGTAGGATTTGAGGTTTTTACGATGGTGAGTCTGAAGATTGCTGTCTTCTGAGGTTGTTGTGCCGCGTAGTCTGGTAGAAGTTTACCGACCTTTCAGATGTCCTTGCTGACTCCATCATCAGGGACATTATCACCCTGATGATGGAGGCAACAAACACCTCAAAAACATCCACATACTTCTTCAAGACTACACGGTGCAACAAATCAGAAGACTTCCATCTTCATATCTGCCACCATGAGAACCCCCAACTAACTAGATGGCTTACCGAACCCGAAGGTTCATCACCGAATTAACCAAAGCCCTCCACCGGACCCTGTCCTGGGCCAACAAAATCCAGTCTCCTTCAACTCCCATCTTCCATAGACCCCCCCCCCCAACTGACTTTATCCCCCCATCTACGTCTAGGTCTCCCCAGCTTCCTCTTCCCCTCAGGCTTCCCAACCAATACCTGGTGCACACCTATTGTCTCATCCATGCGCGCTACATGCCCTGCCCATCTCATTCTTCTCGACCTAATCACCCCGACAATATTGGGGGAGGAGTACATATTTTTAAGTTCGTCATTATGTAGTTTTTTCCAGACCCCATCGTCTTCTCTCCTAGGCCCAAATATCCTCCTCAACACCCTGTTCTCAAACACCTGCAATCTGTGTTCCTCCCTCGGAGTGAGATACCATGTTTTGCACCCATACAAAACAACAGGCAAAATTATTGTTTTGTATACTTTAATTTTCAGGTTCTTAGAAATCAGACGAGAAGACAAAATATTTTGAACTGAGAAGTAGCAAGCATTTCCAGAATTTAATCTCCTCCTAACTTCCTCATGAGTATCATTTTGATTTGTTATTGTTGTTCCTAGATATTTGAACTTTGTCACACATTCAAAGGATTTGTTACCCACCCTAAGATCGCCTGTCTGCTGACGACGAGATACAAACAGGTACTTAGTTTTTTCTGAGTTTACTTCTAGCCCCACCTGTCTACTAGCCTCTAGTAAAACTTCTGCATTCCTCTTTATTGTATTCATATCATCCCCCAATAAATTAACATCATCAGCATATGCCAATAGCTGATGTGTCCCATTCAATTGCAAACCCTCCTGCCTATCTTGGACTTTCCTGATGGCATATTCTATTGCAAAGTTAAAGAGCAAGGGAGACAAAGCATCTCCTTTTTTTTAGACCGTTCTTGATGAAGAATGTCTCAGATACATATTTACCTACTCTAATTTTGCTACAGGTTTCATTTAAGCACATTTCTATTAGACTCACTAGCTTCTTTGGTATACCAAATTCAGTAAGAATATTATATAGCACTTATCTCTTCACAGAGTCATAGGCTTTTTTGAAATATATAAATAATTTATGTACGGTCCCACTGAACCCCTAAAAACACTAATTAACTCAGTTTAATTTCCACTACAGCAGCTAGCAGCATGATGTGAGCTATCTTGCCACCTGCTAAATTAAAGAAAATGTATCACCTTGAATACCATGTTGACAACAACTTTAGACAGTGAACACTTAATTCTGGTGTGATCCTTCATATCTGGAAGTCATACTTGCAATAAAATGCCTAAAAGGACATAACAGGCAATATTTATAGCCATGTTGCTGACAAAAGATGTGCTCTGCAATTTTAGTTTAATTTAAACATCATTTCACCATGTACATGAGGTTGGGCAATGACACGATAAGTATAAAATTATTTCAAAACAAATAATTATATCTCTGTAATCCTTGCCAGTTCACAATTTACAGTGATCTTCATCAACTTTGCATATAGCACCAAGACCTACCTTTACGGACACATTCACGGGCCGCCCACCGCTGAGCTGCTTTGAATAATTCCAACTCTGAACTGATCCTCAGCTCATCTTGTTCCAAGACAACAATTAATGTTGAGAACTCAACTTCCTCAAAGCTAGGTTCTTGCAACACAGCTTCTGTCTCTAGACAGATAATCTGAAGCACAACAAAACATTAGCTATGTGCAGTTATTTCTACTATGAAATGAACAAAGTGTTTCATAACAATTTTCAAACTATATGATGTGAAGCTTTCACAGTGGCTTTCATTAATAAAGTCTTCTCGGGCTGTCAGCTGTGTTTGATGGTGATTAATCGCCGATGTTTCGAGGACCATCTATGTCCTCATTTTCAAGGTTGTTGTTGACTGTGGCTCGTAGCGCTATGATTGATATTATTGTTATTAACTTTTCACTCGGTACATGCAAGTATTTAACTTGGGTGGTAAATATTTGTAATCATGCAGGGTTATACAATATAACAAAAGTGTACATGGAACACACAGAACACATACAAAAGTTACAAATTAAGAAGCCCAGTATTGTACTATTTCATCCTGTGAATTACATTCATATGTTTAGACTAACAGGGTGACTTTCTCTGGAATTAGAGATATAGTCTAACTGATATAAAAGTAATATTGATATTTTTATGATCCACTGATTACAACGAAGCTGTTCCCCTAGAAATATTTTATATGTACAAATTATGATTCTTCAGGCAGAAATGTTCTCCAATCTCCTGATACTTCCTCTCTCTTAGATCCAAATATTTTCCTCTGTACTTTGTTCACAGACACCATTAATACATACATTCTTTCCATACAGAGAGAGACAAAGGTAATCATCAGTACAAAATATAAGGTAAGATTTTTCAATCTTGAACTGTCTTAAATGTGGCTTAAGACTTGTAGTTTTCACTTATTTCTACCAAGCCTGGCCAGCATCTCCAATCTCCATTTAGAAGGATACATATGACAGTTACAGTATATAAATGACATGTCATCTCTCACATTTTTACTTTGATATTCTGTTTTTCATGCTCATATCGCATTATAATACTTCTATTAGTGCAAGAAAGAAGTGGTGGCAAATATTACTGCCAACATAACAAAACACTTAAACTTACTTGCAAGCATTTTTCCATAAGCACAGGTTCTTCAAATAGCTTTGCAAATTCATATGCTCTACAGGCATTTTTTGGAAATAAATCATGCCACAAGTAATTGGTGCACTCTCCCACCAAATGTGGCAGCATGTACTTATTTGCAGCGTAGCATAATTCACATGCTTGGTCAAAAGACTGCAGGTTGACTGCATCTGTATAAATATACCTGAAAGGAAATTAAGCAATCAAATAATACTTCTATACTCCACACTGTGAATGCAAGAAAAAGACATGCGTAAAAGGACTTTTAATAATTTTATATGATTTTTTGCATAAAGTGAACTAAATGAACACTTTTTAGATAATTCAACTCTAAATGGTTCTGATGATGGTGGATTACACTTAAAATTATTCATTGTCTAGACTTTTTCCAATGTCCTTATTTAAAAATATAAACCATGATGTTTCAGAATCTGGCTCCATTTCTGTCTTCAGGCGAGAGGTACCTACTCAGTTGGGTCCATTAGAGCTAGTCTCCATCACTGGAAAACGCATGTCATCCAACTGTCTTATCATATCCACCTAAGTACAGGTCTTGTCAGCAGATGATAGTAAAAATATTCTTACTATCATCTACAGTGACACCAATGTAAAAAGCATACCATTTTTACCCTTTGTTAGAAGCATGTGCAAGATATACAGCAATTCAGGTGGTTTTATTCTTATGTAATCACTGGATCAGTACTACCAACATGTAATTACTACTTATACTCTCCCAGATAATTTTTAGGAAACCTCATACAATCAGTACAATCAGCATATTGCATAAATTTTCCCTGTCTACATCTTCATATCTATGGGTCTCATGTTCAGTGAGACATTCACCTCACACGCGGAAAAGGTGAGGGTTAATCGATGCCTGTCAGTGTCCTGCAGTTCAGTAACATGCAAGGAAACCACAATAATACTACAGGTATGCACCATAGCTCATACATGCCTCATCAACTTGCATTATATAACTAACTCCCTAGTAGCAGAACCCGCAGGTTCAACACTGACAACACCAAAGCCCACCACCAGCCACAATCTTGAGCTAATTCCATCCATTTGCAATCCTCACAGCCCACCTCCCTAAGATCAATTTTGATGTTATCTTCCCATATCCTTCTTGGTCTGCCCAGTGGTCGTTTTCCAGAAGGATTCCCTACCAAAATCCTGCATGTACCGATTGCATGCGTTCTACATGTCCATCCTATCGGAGCCCCCTAGATTTCACTATCCTCACTATGCTAGGTGACCCATACAATTCAAGCAGCTCCTCGTTATGCAGTATTCAAAATTCCCCGCTAATTTCATCCCTCCTAGGCCCAAATATCCTACTGAGCACCGTTTTCAAACTCTTGTAACCTACGTTCTTCCTTCAAAGTAAGAGGCCATGTTTCAGAACCATACAAGAGAACTGGCAATATCATTGTTTTATATATCCTGGTCTTTATTATTTTGGATAGTAAACGAGATGATAACAGTTTTTGAGTTGAATAAAAACAAGCGTTCCCCAAATATATTCCACTCTTAATTTCATCATGGACCTCATTTACATTTGTTATTGTTGTTTCCAGATACTTACATTTTGAAACATTTTCAAATGATGTGTTACTTATAATTATGTTCTGCAGTTGTTGATGATGTTGATCCTGTAACTTGCATTTTATATTTGTTATTAATTTATACCAATTGTTGAGGTAGTCCAGTATGTGTTCCAAACAACACATCAGTTCCAAGAATATCATATATCACAAATAATATTTAATGCCATCATTAATCTTACCTAATATTGTTTGTGTAATAAACATGCTGGCTCCCATGCAGGTCAGAAATTGGTAACATGAGAATAGATTTCAGTACCTTGATTGGCAATGGTGGGTCACAGGACTATATTGCTTATTGCAGGCTGTCTTCATAGAGTGAAATAATGTATTTCTAATACCACTGCCAGGACAGGGAAGATTCATGATGTTTGTAACAGCCATCAGAGTGCCACACAGTTCATACAGTAAGATTTATAAATTTTCTTACAAGTGGTAGGGTGAGGGTATATACAGGGAAGGACTGAGAAAAACCAGGTCATGGTTTATTTCAAGATAAAATCATGGATTTAACAAGAAAATAAAAGTTAAAAAAATAAAATGTCATACTCCAGTAACGCCTTGAAAGCATCGGGCTGCACGTCCAGGATAAGGATGGGATCATTTTTTTCTGCCATTCCACCAAAAAACATTGCTTCAAAAACAGGACTCGACATTGCCAAGATGAGTTTGTGACCTCCAAACTCCTGAAATAATACAGAAGTATCAGTTGGCTCCACTACAGTACAGATTCAATGCAGTTGCCAGCTTAGCACTCTTGAAATTTGATGACAATACAACGTGGATCCCCTGCAGTGCCCCTCAGTTGTTTCATGGTATCATAGTGATAGTATCAAATACAATTTGATTCTACATATTACTAGTGCATAATTAAGAATATAATGAAACCTGATTGCTCCATCAATAATCAATATGAGAAGTTCTTTAATTTATAGTTTTATAATTTTTTTATATATCCTTTTTGCTCCAATGTGAAGCATAGGGCCTACTCTTGGAGGTTTTTGATCTATTTAGACATTTTTTGTAAGACTCCTTGGACAAGTGGTCGGCCCATTGCAAGGCTTCTACCTATACACAAGACACCACAATACAGAAAGACGCAAACAAACATCAGTGTTTTGAGTGGGATTCGAACCCATGGTCCAAGTGTACAAGGCCCACGCCTCAGACTGCACCACCACTGTGACCACATAGTTGTATTATAGCCCAGTTCAAATCAGTTAAACTGTCTGTCCACCCATTAATGTACACATGTGTAGTGTTTGTGTTGGAATAACTGTTTAAAAACAAAGTGCACTGTACTTTTAAAGAAATCAATATTGTAACTGTGAATGTAGATGATAATATTCATTCTGAGAAGTTAATTGTAAATGTGTCAACTGCTGGAAAAGTCATATCCATTTACACAGCACTTTGTTTTGTCGAGCAGCAAATTTTTATTCAAAAAAGTACCTACTTTTATTCATTGTAAAGATTCATAACATATCAACAAAAGCCCACCATTCAGCTCACTAAATCCAGCCCACTCTTTATTTCTTATTCCTTATATCTCAAAGTTCTATTCAATATTGCCATATCATCCCTCTAAGTCTCCAAAGCAGCCCTTGAAGTTTTCTGCCCAAAATTCTGAATGAAATTTTCATGTCATCCATTTGTGCTAAATTTACACTGATCTCATCCTTCTTGATTTAACTTAACAACAGAGGGTACAAATTATTAAGCTACTTAATAAGTATTTTCTTCATTCCCACATTACTTTGGTTTTCTTAGATGTAAATATTCAGTTCAGAACTCTTTTCCTAAATATCTGCATGTGTTCTTGCCTCAGATGTTCCCAAATACCCTAAATTCATGTTTCTTCCTCAAAGTCCACATTTCACACATACATAAAATAACAAGTAAAATTCTAGTTTTATATATTAAAAAGTTTCAGACAAAAATAGGAAGTAATGAAGTTTATCAAATCTAAAACTTCTTGACGATGGTGAAGAGTCAATAGAATAAAAATTTACTTGGATATTATCCATCGTCTAGTAAATATAAAACGTAAAACGACGTTTCGGAGATGGGACTCTATCTCTGTCTTCAGGTTCAAATGAATGAATGAAGTTGTTCACAGAGTGAAAATTCCTGAAATAAAATCAACAAAATATTGACATGTACATGTCTGTTAATTTAATTCTGAATTAATTATATTAGAGTGAAAAAAATAAAATTAATTGGCACTATTAAACCTTGATAAGTGATAATTCTCTGGCAGAAGATGATGATTCAGGAGCTACTTCGCATTGTAGTATATTTGCTGTAGCAAGAATTAATTTTTTATGTGTTAAAGTAAAACTTCATTAATTGAAAGCCTATAAAACGTGCATTATTTAAAACTGTTTTAATGATCAATCATTAATGCAATATGAAATACCAATATTTTCAACAACAAAAAACAAAATGTCTTAAATCCACAGTTCTTATTCCTGTGTACCTGCTGGTATGGTTCCGTCCCAACAATAAATTTGCAGTCGCTCCATTGGGCTGTCCGTAGAAGATATTGACCTCGCTCACTGATTTTCTGCTTTTTTATTTGCCAGTCGCATGAAGTCAACTACACAAACAAAAATAACTTTTGTGAGCGAGCTAATCTAAAGCCTTTATAACTGAGGACTATCTTACAACAGATAGCGCATTGCATACCACACATCTTGAAATAAACATTATATACATATGTCCATAGTCAATACACTGGTTTACTTTGAACATAAATGTTATAAGAGCAATTTCAGTAATGCACTTAATAATGTGCACTTATTGATGAATATTAATTTGCATAGGATCATCACATTAGCATTTAAATTCAGAACACAATACTTTACTAACAGAGCTTGAAGGGTTGTGTCTGGGCACCTTTCAATCTGCCTATTTTTGAGTTTTGTCTCTGCTTTATGATTCTCATAAATTTACAATAGATATTACTGGGGTCTAAAGTCTCCATTTTTACGGGGTTTCGAATGGTATTACTTTCACACGTCTCTGTACTACAAACACATTACACACAGGTTTAACAATTATGAAAAATAATAAAACTCAGTACAGAAATTATCAACAATGAGTGCAGGGTTTATACTTCTTTCAAAGCACATGCTGCATAGCATCACAGGACACCTTTGTAGCATCAAGCATCAAACTCAACATAACTTATTGGGATTTTCATCTTGTTACAAATAATATTGACGTGACACCTTGAGGTAATCAATTTGTGCCAAACTACTGTAACGAGTTTGGTCAACCGCAGACTACCTGATGGTTATTCGTGGCCGAATGGTCAACACTCATGCTTCGTATCTGTAAGGTACTGGGCTCAAAACTCTTGTCAGATATAGACAGTGGTAGCGTAATTTTTCATGGTTTTCCTCAGTTCCTCCATGCAAACGCCGGAATAGTACTTTAAATTAGGCCATGATCGCTCCATTCCACATCTTTTCCAACTCATTCATTAGCCGTATTATTTGACGCCATACAGTCTGAGCTATGACACTATCGTCAAGTAAATCACAAATAAATATAAATAAATAACAGTACTTACCTCCATTCTATTCGCCACAGAAGACCACATGACCAGAGTTTTCTAATTTAGCACATACTTTCGATCATCTATGGCACGGATCATATTAAGCCATCACAGCCACAAAAGATAGCCATCACGTATGTCCACATAGCCAATACCCTTTTTTTCAAGAATTTTGACGTCTTGAAAAGAAAACACGTCAACATTTTCTTTACATTTTAGTCAACGATTTATAATTTCCTGTTATAATTTTAAAAGCAGGGAACTAAGTTTAGACTAGTTCTCAAATGATGCATAAATGAGCATGAAGCATGAATAATATCTCGGAGAAAGACTTCCTCAATATTTTACTACCACTTAATCCACCACAAATCCCGTATGGACTGGCCTAAGCGCGAAACCTTGTCTCCCAAGCGAGAGACCGGCGACTAACCGGTAATGTGGGTTTTGCCTTCAACCGAAAAGGTTACTTTGTACCATATATGGACCTTTTTCTAAACCCTCTGCTAGCCCATGAACAAATGTGTCATAAATTCCACCACTAAACTGCATCTTGGAAAGTTTGGAATTGTGCCTTAGCACGAAGTGTCTGGAAAAATAATAAGTGTAATAGGTTGGATGTGTTCCTTTTGCAACTTTCTCATGAGTTATGTACTGATGCATTTCGATTTCAGAATAAAAGAAGAAAAATTAGCTTTGAAACATCTACGTTATTTACATAATAGTAACAACTATTAATATAGACAAGATGCTCAAATTAAAGATCGGTGTTTGTTCTGTTACAGTAGCCGTCTCCAAACTGTATGCTTCAAGACCACCAAACGACCCCCCCCAAAAAAAAAAAACTCGAAAAAAACGCTCGTTTCGACTTGCGAGCTGTCTTCACTCACCTGGGCTCCGCTGTTTGTGTTGTTACATCGTACGATTTTTCTGTGATCTTACAGCATTAAATTTGTTGCCGGCTGCTGTAAACACTTCGAAGGAACAAAATGATACAAGTTGCTTGTGTTAATAGAAATTTTATGTGAAAAGACTCCATAGAATTTATTTGTTCAGTGTACGCGCGAAGTTGGAAGTTTGTGTAGAATTTCTCTGCTATTTGAGCCTTCATATATAATTTCAGATTTCGGAGACATGTCGCTTCAATACTTGCAGGGGTTACATGTATCGGCAAACAGTACACTTTTCATTTTCAGAGTGAATGTTTGGAAAAGGGGGTGGGGAGGTTATGATGAACGGGCATTGGGAGTTGAATGATAGGATTGGGCGGTCGTCACACTTACCCTATCATGATAACTGTACAAATACTCAACGTATCGCCGAAAGCCCGGCATTCTTGTACATTACATTTCACCCATGCAAACCCGTGAAAATAATTACATAATAATTGCAAAAGATATCTCTGGATATGAATGCAATCAGAGTTGGCAACCGTAAGAGCGTCATGGACTACTGATCTTACGAGATCCACCAAGAAATTTAGATCGTCAGGTCTTTAGAGGTTAACATTTAACACAGCATCTTCATTTGTTCAAGATAGAGATCTGCCCTGAAGCAGTTATACGACATTGTAGTCTGATTAATAAACTTAAAGTGTTTTTGCCACAAGAATTAGAGAACGAGAAAAATGCGTAGTAGATGAACAGTTCGGTTGTTCATATACACCACACAATAGGTGTAGCTCATTCATCTTAATGTTTAGCATCAGCGGCAGGGTAGAATTTTTCTCTTCGCCACAACGACCAGACCGGCTCTGGGACCTATCCTGCTTTGCATCTACCATGGTTCTTTCCTTCGGTGTAAAGCAGTCGGGGCATAAAGCTAAACCCTCACATCTGGTTGGTATCTAGTGCCGAGGTAAAGAATGTGTGGAGTTATTCCTCCACCCCTTACGCCATTACATGACGCGGAGCCTAATTAAGCACTGGCAGCTTTACGTTCACGTTACTACACAATAGGAATTAAATGAAAGGGAAATTCTTATGCCGGTCTAACGTAGCGGAACAAAACTGATATCTATCAGCACGGCACTGCCTTCTATACATCCTCTGTTCGAAACGATTGGGAAGCCTGGTAACCCTAGGAAGCCATAATGTTTAACAAGAAAAGCGGGCATGAGTGTGAAAAACATGTAAGATAATGCAATTACAATAACACAGTTTGCTATTCGCACGTCTTGAAGAAATGTGAAGGTAAGATCGAGATAAATTAGAACACTTTGTTCTTGGCATTGGGAAGTATTACGTGTTAATTGATGTAAGTACAGTGTGTGATATTGCATTTCCGCATTTATAGATGTAATACAAAGACCTGTCATCAAGATCAAGTAAAGGAGAAAGCCTTCACTTGAAAGTGAATTGCAGGAAATTTTGTTTACAACTTATTACGGTTTTATAGATGTTCGGTGTTGTGGGCTTGTTACTCTTGGTGATGACTTCTTACCACTACTGCACCCTTCATGCATCTTGAACTTGGATTTTCGGCCACTTATTGTTTGGTATTACATTTATGTTGTACGTAAGAACTGAAAATAGTATTATTCTATATTGAACAGGAAAATGAAGAAACAACGAACGTAACGGCTGTGAAAGTATAGACACCATAATACACTAGCAAGTAACTAAACCTGGATTTTGAGGTTTGGAAAGGTGTCTGTCACATTTCATGATTTACTTTCACATAATAGGTTGTGAATTATCTATAGATAGAACAGGTAAGGTATTGAAATAAAGTTGTGTTGTGTGACTTATTGATGAATTTGTTGCTGATAGTGTATAAAAAGCATCTGATTGCTATGTAGTGTGAAAAACAAGCTAATTATGTGCACAGTATAGTGGAAGAAGAAAGTTGGACAGCACTAATTTTGAATAAGAATGTTAGTCTTATAGTGCTGAAATAAAAGGAATAAAAATGAATAGTACTGTTAATGTAGTAGAAAGGTGCCATGTAACGTGATGTATGTAGTGTCCGTAATTATTACAACTGTGTTTCGTTTCCAGCATGTGTTGTGGAATGTAAATCGCCCAGTTATACTGGTTGAATATGTTTTACTGATTTTTATATAATCTATACATCTAGTATAAAAATGGATGGTATCAAGGATGACGATCGCAAACGTCGTTTGCGACAGTTAGAAGAGACAATTCAAGATCCTCGTAGTATTGCAAATGTGGATTGCCTTTTGGTAAGTTGACATAGTATTTGTTGTTGTTATGGTGATGAATGAACAGAATGTGTGGGAAGTTAGATATGTCAGAAGTGTTCTGGAATGGCAGTTTTCAGGTAGGGCTTATGGTGGTGTGATCAACACGTACTTTGAAGGGGATAATACTGTTTATATACATATATAGCTTTTATACACTAAAGTTCCTTTAGGTTGTTTCCTGTTTGTCAGATCAGTTATATCATGGTAGTTACTGCAGGGAAGATGTTGAGATTTCATCCTGAATGTGCAGGGCAAACATCTCGTCCCACTCTTGTTACAGCTCCCAGCTTGACAATGGGAGAACACCTGTTCTAGTCATATGTAGAGCACTAACCAATATAGAGAGATCTGGGAATTTGAATAGGTTGTTTAGATGTATGGTCAAAATATTTGCAGATTTCTGATGCTTACATATAGCTGAGTTATTTGTTTTCAGGACACAGTTCAGGCATTGGTAGCTGACTGTGACCACCCCTCCGTGAAACGGATGAAAAATGTTGAAGCTTACATGAATAGATGTGAGTATCAGAAGAGCATCGCCAAATATAGAGGGTGATTGAAAAGTCATGCAATCCATTCGTGACACATGTTCTATATGTCAGAAAATAAACTAAATTGAAATCAGAAAACCAAACAAGCATGTTGCTGGAAATGTCCACTATGCTCAGCAATGCATACATTCAGTCTTTCTCCATGTTTGATGCAACTTGTGAAGTGCTTCTGCCGTGACGAAAATGGTTCACCAGATGAGATGTTGTTTATCTGTTTGATACCAGATAATTGTAATGTGAATAATGTGCCCTTAAACTCATTCTGGTAATTTAAGTAAGAACAAGATGCCAGGTAGTGTTTGACAATGAACATTTGTTGCACTTGTGAAGAAGACATACTTGCACTTTGTTTAAAGACAGCTGATGTATTGGCACGAGCAGATTAGAACATGACGTGATCTGTGTGGGCTTTTAAATAGTCACAACAATATGATATGTTTATTAATCCAGTCAAACCATTAATGAATATTTTAATATAGGTTGCATGACTTCTTGATCAGTGGGTTTTATAGTATTCTGCCCACTTACATTTTTGAAGTTAGGTTTTATTTATATTTACTAACTAACATAACTATTCTAACTTAACCAAGCTCTATAATCTGTCACTGAATTCAGGTTTAATTTGTGGTTATTAAGCTGAAAGGAAATTAATCTAACTTACCCAAAGGAAGTTTGTTATTGCATAGTAAAGTTATATTCAAGAAACACAAGTTACAGTGGGGGGGGGGGGGGGGAAGGTGTTATCAAGCTGTTCCATGACAACAAGTAATAGTCTTACTAATATTTGCAACATTTGGATTGTGACCTTTGCTGTTATTTTGTCTTTACCATTTGCCAGATACAGAAACATTGCTAAACTTGTGTTATTTGTGTGTATTCAAGTGTCTGGAGCATGTACATGTTTGGTCTTGGTTGATTAGTTTTGTAACCATATTGTTTACTCTTATTTTGTTGGTTTGCTTCTCTTAGTGAAAGACGTCTTCACAGTGAGATAGTTTGGTGACAGCCAGCTAGCCAGCTGTAATAGCGAAATCTTGTAGAATGCCACGTTTCTTCCTTTTTATAATATAATCACTTCTTTGTCATAAAACCTAAGGAATTTCTGTTTGTCATTCCCTCACTCTAAAGTAAAAATGACAGATTGACTTCCATTTTTAACTGTATAAGCTATTGAAGATTTCTGTCTTCTGGGTTATTGCGCCGTATAGTGTGTTAGATTTCCACCAACATTTCAGAGGTCATACTGCCTCCATCATCAGGGCGATGAATCATCGCCCTGATGACAGAGGCAGTATGAACTCTGAAACGTTGGTGGAAATCTACTAGACCACATGGTGCAATAACCCAGAAGACAGAAATCTTCAGACTCACTGCTGTGAAAACCTCAAATCCTATATAGGCTATTATCATACCATATTCAAGCTTTCAGGCCTGTGTTATGTAAGAGTTTTGTGTAATGGTGTTTGTTACATTCTATTTCCATTTATTCAGGTTCTTTTGAAAACTATTTCAGTTCCCTGGAGCTGTTTCTGTTTTATGCGAATTTGCTCCTATCTGTTGAACTAAGTTGCATGTTTCTTGATATGTTCCATAAAAAAACTTTGTATGTGTTGTTTCAGATGATAGTGTAGCTGCTTCCATTTGTAAGCTTCGTATGAAAATGGATGACTTTTCACTGATTAAAGTCATTGGCAGAGGTGCATTTGGTGAAGTGCAGTTGGTAAGATGTCACTTGCTGCATTTATTATTTATGTTGGTGTGTGACAAGCAGCAATAAGTTGAACCTGTTTGTAATGTTTCCCGCCTCAAGCATTTTCCTTAATCATGGTTTCAGTCCAATTTCTTAGTGGTAAATTTTCTTTATTTGGGCTTCCCTTAGTGTTCAAATCCTTTTTTGAAAACATAAAATGAGAATGTCACTATTAATTTTTTTAGTGTATTTTTGCTTTTGTGGGCTGAGATAGCTCAGTTACGTGAGTCACTGTGAACTAAATGACCAGGGTATGTTTCCTGGTAGGGTACAGTGATTTTTCTCTGTTGCTGCCTCCAGACCATGTCTGGAGCCTACTTAGTTTCCCATCCAGTGAGTACCAGAAATCTTTTCCAGGGGATAAGAAACTAAAGCATGAAACTTAACAGTCATCACCATCTAATGCTGAGGTTAAGAATGTTTGGAACTTTATCTCCCTTCCTCTTATGTGCCTTCCTTAGTCTGGTTGTGTGTCTATGTAACAATCTTTCTGTGTTATCAGTCTGATGATTGCATTCAAACTAAAATGTGTTTTTGTACTGTATGTTAGCTATTAAAAAATGTCTGGAAAACACTTCTGTTACGAAAGAGTCCTCTAGCCATGTTAAACAGAAGGAAAGGGCTGGATCTGTTACTATTCCACTGGAGTTGTTGGATTTTTATTTGTTAATGTGGACAACTTATTCTTGGTCATCGTCTTCTTCTTCCCGTAGCGCTACAGCCCTTTAAGTTTGGCTCTGGCTTCCCTACTTATTGGTAATGTTTCCATTTTTAAATCATTGTCCCTCCGAGTAGCAGGTTTGAATTTAAAATGTTGAAAATTACACTTCTGACCCCCACGTAACAACCCAACTCCTTCCCCACATCACTACAGGTGGTTTGTTATGTGAGTAGGTTTTATATGTTGAACACAAAAGTTGCTGTGTTTCTACAGCTGAATATTCCATGCAGTTATCTTTGTAGCCACTGGAATGAAAATGTCATGGCTCTGTATTGAACTTGATTATAATGCCTAGTGGTACTTTTGTATTGCCATAGATGTTGGTTAATGACAGCTAGGAGGCATGCTGCTTAGCAGGGATTCCCTTTGAAATTAGAAAGGTAATTTATGTTCTTAGGCTTTTTTTGGGTACAGTGCAGTGCTGACACTATATAGAATGGTGCTGTATCAGGCTTTGGCTGTAATTAAATATATGCATTCTGTGTGAAGATGCTTTGTGCCTATAATTGTAAACAAGATTGTGATTATTCATAATATGAATTCATGTTCAAATTATGTTGTTGACTGATGTACTGTTTTAACTTATACTTTATTTAATATGATAATAATGGAACATATTTTGTGTGGAACGTTTTTCTTGTATCAAAAACTAATGATTGTATCACGAACTTCTCGGGCTGTTTTCAAGGAACCGGTCAACAGCATTTGCTTGGTTAGGTGTTGCTAGTTCTATTTGTCTTTCATGTTTCACTACTTTTGTCTGTCTCCTATGTTCAGATACTGGTGTTAATACATACTTTTCTTTAATATTTTAAACTGACATGAATGTTTCTGTTATAGGTAAGACATAAAACTACTCAGAAGGTATATGCGATGAAGTTACTTAGCAAGTTTGAAATGGTGAGTTGTATTCTTTTTCTGATTATATGGATGAATTATGAAATCATCTCCATACTTCCTTGCCAGAGTTTAATTTATCAATAAGAACTTTTCACATAGTTAATAATTGTTTCTACTTTCTGCCTGTTCAAACATCTGAAGATTACAAAAAACTGGAATTTTTCTTGTTATTTTATATGGATGTGAAACTATATTCTTTACCCAAACAGAAGAACACAGATTGAGGGTGTTTTGAGAAAAGGATGCTAGCGATTATATTTGAACCTAAGAGGGATGAAGTAACAGAAGGATGGAGAAAAGTGAATGATGATGAGCTTTGTAATTTTTACTCAAGTTCAACAAACAAATGAAATCGACCAAATCAAGGGAGGTAATGTGGATTGTGCAAGCAGTACACAAATTGATAGATGAGAAATGCACACAGAAATTTTAATTGAAAAGCCAAAATGGACGAAATTACTTTTGATACTCTTGTTGAGAAGAGGATAATATTAAAGTGGATTTTAAAGAATTAGTGTGGGGGTATGGAATGAATTCATCTGACTCATGATAGGGTCCAGTGGCAGATTCATGTGAACACAGTAATGAAACTAAAGGTTCTGTAGAAGGCCACAAATTTCTTGACAAGCTGGATTGCTGTTAGGTTCTCAAGGACTCTGCTGCCTTCACCATCCTCTTTCATGGTCTTTTGCTTGCTACAACTGTAGTTACATGGCTTTTTAGGAAATCTGTGATGTACCATGCTTTTCATATATACATTATCATTTTAATTTATGCTTTTCTGATTCAGTTATCACATTCTAGATTGATTTTAATATTTGATACAAACAGTACATTGTATTTGATGATAATCCAGCTGAAGTGAAAGGTATACACATATTTTATAAAACACTGGATCTGGAACTAACATTGCTTTTTGTTAAGCAATGTATGGACATTTTTTTATAATAATAATATAAGGTAAAGAAAGCTAGTGTAAACCAATTATTGGAATTGACTTTGCAGTGGGCAGAGATATGATAATAAGTATTCCATGCTTCCAACATAAAAATATCAACCTAGAAACCTGGATATCTCCAGATGGGATAACAAGGAACCAAATCGATCATGTACTTATAGACAGAAGACGTGCTACGAGCATCCTTGTTGTCGTGAGCTGCAGAGGTGCCGATATTGATAGTGACCATTTCATGGTAAAAGTAGTATTTAGGCACAAAATTGCACTGGGAAAAACCTCGGCCCAAGGCCCAGAAAAAATTTAGTGCAGAGGTTCTCATTGAACAGGAAGTGCAGCCATCGTCAGTTCAAGAGTGAATTAAATATGCTAATGGAACAGTCAAGGTCGGAAATAAGTGATCTAAACTTAGAAGAGAAGTGGGATAAGGGAAGAAGCGTATTGCTGCACGCAGCAGAGAAAGTATTGGAATATAGACAAATACCACAAAGAAATGACTGGTTTGACAAAGAGTACAGACTGGCTTTGGAAGACGGGAATAAGGCTAGGATTGAAACGTTACAAAGATGGACCAGAGCAAGTGCAAAGGATTATAGTGAAAAAGGAAGACAGTGAAATCAATCTGCTGACATAAGAAAAGGGAAAAGGAAATGGATAAGTTGAATGAGCTGCAGGAGAATTATGTAAGAAGGAATAATAGAAAATTCTATGAAGAAATTGGAAATATTAGGAAAGGATTTGTCCAGCAGGCGGCCCTCTGTAAGCATAAAGACGGGAAAATAATAGCTGAAAAGATGAAGATAATTGCCAGATAGAGAGAATATTTTGAAGAATTATTGAATCTAGGAGGAGGCACTAACAGAGAACAGAGTGGTTGGGATGACTTAAACAACGAACAGATGGAGGTGGAACCCTCGACCTTAGAAGATATGAAACTAGTCATCAAGAGAATGAAGGCCCCTGGGGAGGATGGTGTAACAGCATAAATGCTGAAATGTGCAGATAAGAAATTGTATGGAACACTTCACCAATGCCTCTGTCAGATATGGGAACAAGAATTAATGCCTACAGAATGGGGAACAGCAGTAATATATCCTATTTATAAAAAGGGGGACAAGTTCTCATGTAACAACTATCATGGAATCTTGCTCCTTAACACTCCATTCAAGGTTCTGTCAGCCATCATCACAGAAAGAATGAACCAATATGCAAAAGAATCTTGGGAGATTACCAGTGTTGCCTCAGAAAAAGCCGATCACAACTGATCATATATTTTCCATGAGAATCATGGAAAAATGCCGCGAGTACAGTGTCGACGTAAGATACTTCATTATTTTGTTAAACAGGCATATGATATTATTGGAAGAGGTCAACTGTTAAAATGCCTTCAACATCTAGGAATTCCCTGCAAACTAATTATGCTTGTTAATATGACAATTCAAAGAACTACCTGTATAGTTAAAACAGCAGAATGAGGAACAGAAACTTTTGAATTCAAAAAAGGCTTGTGTGAGGGTGATCCTCTGGCACTGGTTCTTTTTAATCTAGTGTTGAAATCAGTAATGTGGAAAATTCATATGAATCCAAGAGGTAACATATATAATAGATTATATGACCATATGGTGTATGTGAATGGTGTGTTTATGCTGGCGTGACGAAAGAAGGCAATGGAGGATGCCTTTAAAGATTTTATAGAAAGCTCAAGAGAGTTGGGCCTACAAATGAATGAGGAGAAAACAAAATATATGATAACCAATAGACATGTAAAGCAAAGTGAAGATCTTGATATAGACGGATTCCGCTTTGCCCGTACAGATTCTTTCAGATATTTGGGAGTGCAGATTACAGAGGATACTGATGCAAGGATTGAAATCAGTGCTAGAATACAAGCATGGAAAAAAATCTTGAAATCAAAAAATATCTCAGGAAGGGCAAAACCTTTGGTATATAAAACTATTATAAGACCAGTAGTCACATATGCCTGTGAGATCTGGATCATGACAGAATCAGGCCAGAGAACTCTTAACCACTGGGAAAGAAAGATTCTGTGCAGAATATTTGGAGCAGTTCATGAAAGTGGAATCTGGAGAATTAGGACCAATCAAGAACTAATGGAATGCTATGCTGTTATTAGTTTAGTAGGATATGTGAAAAGCTCCAGGTTGCAGTGGTTGGAGCAGGTGGTTGGAAGAGGATCTCAGAAGTCTGGGTGTCCAAAGGTGTCGGATGCATGGTGGAAGGTAACTGAGGAGACCATGGGTCTAAAAGGCCCATAGTGCCAAAGAAGACGGACATCTTTACAACATGTGATTCCTATAAACAAAATGTACAATGTAATGGTATGAGCTGGGATAGCTCAGTCAATATAGTGACTAGCTACGGGCTGGACGACTGGGGTTTGATCCCCGACGGGGGCAGAGGATTTTTCCTCTAGCCTCTGCGTCCAGACCGGCTCTGGGGCCCACCCAGCCTCCTCTACAATGGGTCCTTTCCCGGGGGTAAAGTCGGCCGGGGCGTGATGCTGACCACTCACCCCCATCTAGTGCCGGGGTCAAGGAAGAGAGGAGCTATACCTCCACTCACCCCAAACGCCTACATGGCTTATAACGGGACAAAATTTACTTTTACAATGTCATGGTGCATGTTAAAATCAATTGTCAGGCAGTATGAACGTTTTTCACAGAATAGATAGTTGTCATCGTGCCTTATCAGACACAGATTTAAATAAAACAGCTGCAGTGCACACAGCAGATTCGGCTGACAGATCAAATAATGGTAACCGCTAACTTGAGAGCAGTCACACATCAAATACTTGCAGCATGGTGACTAACTTGGAACAGTAGTGAGTTGTTGAAAAAAAAAGGTGACCGTCACAAAAATATTTTGCAAGAATGAAATGATAATGATAGGAAAAGTAATGGGACTTAAACATGGTGATGTTAATAATAATATACAATCTGGGAATACAAATATGTTGTTTTACTGTATCTTATTGCTTTCTTTTCAGATTAAACGATCAGATTCTGCATTTTTCTGGGAGGAACGTGACATTATGGCACATGCCAACTCTCAGTGGATTGTCCAACTTCATTTTGCCTTCCAGGATACTAAATACCTCTACATGGTCATGGATTACATGCCAGGTAAGCCCTTTACTTTGACCTCAAGCAGTATGCCATTTATATCAAGCTTTAAGAAATGTTTTAGTTGATTTGGGATGGAAGAATGAATGGACATGGACTTGATGACTCCACTAGTTTCACTTTCTGTCTTCAATAAAATACAAAATTGGCTAAAATCGTAATGTCAGAGCTTGATATTTGTACTTTCATTTTAAATGCTGTTTGTGCGAACAGAAGAATAGGCTGTGACAGTGGTACAACTGCAGTATACCGTGCGACAGTTATAAGCTACTTGATGTAAATTTTATGTTGGTATTTTTAAGGATGAGGATCTTATGTTTGAGATGTATGATACTTTACTGCTGTGCCATTTGTCTTGTTGAAGACTTGCCACATCACCACATCCATTGTAGGTTTCTTCATATGTTTTTATTTTTCCTTACCTTTATATTCAAATATTTATGTGGTAAATACCAGGGACCTTCTGTAAATTGAGTCCATACTGAGCTGTACATCCCCAATGCTAGCCATAATCTTTATCATTACTCTGTCACAAATGATGTCCCTCTGTGTATTCACTCTGTCTCATAAAAGTATTTATCTGGCCCTACTAGCCATCAAAGTCCATGGCAGTAAAAACTGAATGTACAGTAGAATCCAAATTATGTGACCTAAATGGGACTGAAGGATGGTCAGATAATATGGAAAACTACTGAAAATGTAAACATCAACTTGATGTATAACTTATTTTGTGACATTGTTAAAATATGATGAAAATACAACATGGCATAAAATGAAACAAATCACACAAACATAAATAGTATTTAGAGGTGCATGGTGGGGGAGTGTGATTCATTCCGCTATGTGCTAAGTTGACTGTTGATAAAATGGAGCATTCAGATAAAACTGAATGAATTTCATATGATTTTGGACTGTATTTAATTAATTTATGTATATATTCTGACATTTTTTATCATATTTCTTCATGATAAGTTGATAGTGTAAATCAGAGGAAGAAATGTGCAAATATAAGACTAAAAATCTAACAAAGTGTTTTTTATGTATTTGTTTGTATATGTGTGCCCTCTTACTTTACAACACAAGAGAACAGGAGCAATTTGCGGTCTGGCATTGAAGCCTGAATGATAAACTGTTTGTGTATTGTAGGTGTTTACACGTGGTTATGTCTGTTTAACCGTGGTCATTATTATGGAAGCTGTAAGCAGGAATTGAATTGTTCTTATGAGGGTACAGGGTTGCATGGAGAAGGGGAAGTGTGGAGAAGTTGTTACCAGACTTGAGATATGTCTTATCTGCCCGCTGTTTGCTTGAGTTCGCTTTTGTGGTCACCATATTTAGTTTATCCTTGAAATATCTGCTGATGCAATCCCATGGCCAACTATAATGACTGGCAGTTTTATACCTTTTCTTATTGAGTAAATGCATTAATTATGTTTTGAATTGTGAAATACTTCTGTGTTCCTACACACTGGCATTCCTTTTTTGTGTCGAAGAAGAGTGCGATGGTGAATTACAGATAACAGATTTTTTTTGTTTCAGGTGGTGATCTTGTAAATTTAATGTCCAACTATGATGTGCCTGAAAAGTGGGCGAAATTTTACTGTGCTGAAGTTGTTTTGGCATTAGATGCCATTCATTCAATGGGTTTTGTACATAGGTAAGTTTTATCTCATTGTAATCTATAAGATGGACTTGTATTGATCTGGAAATTAGGTGAACACAGTTAATACATATGTCATGTTTACATAGATATCAAACATCCTTTTCTTTATCTTTAGCATCTTGGAATTATTCATATACAGTGAAACCTCTATCCATCGTTTCCCGAACTATCGTTTTGCCGCATGCATAGTCTGGCTTCTTCGGTCCCTGATAAGTCCCATATAAAATAATGTTACATTTTCTCACATCTAGCGTTCCTTGAACTGTCATTTTATCACACCAACCGTTCAAAAATTTTAGTCCTGTCCCACAATTTTCCCGCACATTATCGTTTCTGAGAAATTATAACGAAATTTACACAATGTTTTTAGAATTTAAAATGATTGCTTTAGAGATAGATCAATATTGAAAGACGCACAGGGAGCTTTCCACATGTGGACAATTTATTTATGGATCTTAATATGTTTACTTTGTGACCCTCCACATTTCTCATCCTTTTACATTATGTCTAAATACTTTTAGTTCTTACACAGTAAATCCATAAAATTTCTTTTTTTGGGGGGGCATCTTGAAAGGTTGAAAGACCAGAAAGGAGGTAGGATAATGTTAAGATTGATCTCAGGAAATAGGAGGTGGATGGAAGTGGTTGAAGATAATGTCCATGGGTTTGGTGTTGTTGGCAAACCTTTGGGTTCTACTACCAGACAGATGACAATTATATGATAATGGGGTAACATCACCTTGAACTCATTTATTGGTGTCCTGGGTCACTGATTATATGCACATGGAACATATTAAAAGGAAAATTCCAGGTTGAAGTGTACATTGAGGCATCTGCATAGGGAATTTCAGGAGTCTCAAATTCTGGTGTTTGTCATTTGAATGTATGACTATTAAAAAGTAACATTGAGCATCATTGACTATTATTTTTAAAGTTGATATTGGCAGATGTATTGAACAAATTAAATTTTGAATTTAATTAATAAAACTGGGCTAGTGATGATTTTTATGTGGCCAGCAGCAACCACTGACTATATTTTGTTGTTTTAAGTGAATGATGCATAAAAGGTGCTGGCATCTTATAATTGCTAGGCCACTTCCAGTTAGTTAATTAAAATGGAAGATGGATAATTTGCGATACATACTTGAACAATGGTGGAACTAACTTCACTTTGCAAGTTCTTCTACAGTGGTTCTGAGGTTTTGCTACCTTTAGCAGTTACACATTGAAGAAAATTCCTTGTAATTCAGGTGAGAATTCTTATGGTTTGTTTCAGAGATGTAAAGCCAGACAACATGCTTTTAGACAAACATGGGCACCTGAAACTTGCTGATTTTGGTACCTGTATGAGGATGGATATTGTGAGTATCTGGAAAGGGGTTAAAATAAAATGAATGGCTCTCATTCAGTATCTGTAGTAAAGTATCTGTTTTTTGACTAGTGGACAGTGGATCAAGGACATTTGTGAATAGAGGGAATTTAACAGATAAATATTAGAATTCAGATCATGAAACTTTAATACTGTCTAAGGAAAAGTATTGAATATAGGATCTTTAATAGGTGTTAATTTATACTGTACTGGCTTGAGTGTGAGAACTTTGTTTGAATGTGTGTGTCATAAGATTCTTTGTTTCTTGTTTTTTGTTGTTATTTGTGTGAACTTATTTAGATATGGAAACATATTTTATTTTAAAGTTTTTCAACATTTTTCTCTTTGTTTTAAACTTTTCAGTCACCAAGAAAAAATGAAACAATTCAGGGAAAAAATTCAAAACATTTAAACCTTAAAGAATCAGATATCATTAGAAACTTCTTGAGTTTTTGTGATCATTTAATTGGGTTTGAATCTTTTCCTTGAAGGATGGTTTGGTGCGGTCAGACACTGCAGTTGGCACTCCTGATTACATCTCTCCTGAGGTGCTACAGTCACAAGGTGGAGAAGGGGTGTATGGGCGTGAGTGTGACTGGTGGAGTGTTGGTGTGTTTCTGTATGAAATGTTGGTGGGTGATACACCATTTTATGCTGACAGCTTGGTTGGCACGTACAGCAAGATCATGGATCATCGCAACTCTCTCCTCTTTCCAACTGACATTGAGATCAGTCCCAATGCTAAAAGCCTTATCTATGGCTTCCTCACGGACAGGTAGGCTTCATTTTTATAAGATAATGTAGGATGCTGTTTCATTCTTGCAGTAGGTGTTTATAGGAATAAGATTTATAAACTCTGTTCCAGGGTTTAAATTTAATGCAATGTGTGAGATGTATGAATACCACATACGTAATTTTACGAACAAATATTTTTGTAATGTGAGAAGTGTGCAAGTATATGGGGTGAGTCAGAAATATGTTTACAAACTTCGTGTGTGTGTTCCAGAATCAAAAATAAGAAAAACTGTTCCTATGAACATGGGGTCAGAAATGTTTCATTTTTGAAATAATAGCCAAAAATAATTTTCAATGTATGCCTTTATTGTCAAGTATAAGGACAGGGATGTTTCTTTATAACAGATACTCAAAGGTTGTTCCTCCATTCTCCACGCATGCACGAGCACGATGTACACAAGACTGATGAATTTGTGCGCGCACACCGGGGTTTCCTCGAATCATTTGGCATGCATTCTGCACACGTTCCCATAGGTCGTCACCATTGTTTATGGGTGTTGCATAAATGACGGACTTTAAGTGACCCCACAGATAAAAGTCCAATGGAGTCAGGTTCGGTGACCTCGGTGGCCATGATACTGGGCCACCATGCCCAATCCATGGCTGAGGGTACTGTTCATTGAGATGATATCTGTCACGATGGGAGAAGTGTGCTGGGGCTATGTCGTGCATAAACCACATTTGTCTTCTTGTGTTCAGTGTACATCTTCAAGGACACGTGGCAAGCGTCTTCTTAAGAATCGCCAATATGAAGGTCCTGTTAGATGCGTTGGAAACGTGTGGACCAATAAGAATGTCGCGAACAATTCCTGCCCAAATGTTAATTGAAAATCTTTGCTGGAAGCTGGATTCACTTAGATATAAAGTCAGTTCATTGAAACTTATTTTTGGCTATTATTTCAAAAATGAAACATTTGTGACCCCATGTTCATAGGAACATTTTTTCTTAATTTTGATCCTGGAACACGCACACAAAGTTTGTAAACATACTTCTGACTCACCTTGTATATATGGTGAGATGTTCCAGTTTGAAGAAGGCTGTCTTCTGGATTGTAACGCTGTGTAGCCTGGTGTAAGTTCACCAACATTTAAAAGGTGGTTACTGCCTGCATCATCACAGCCCTGATGATAGAGGCAGAAAATAACTTTTTTCTCATGTTCCCAGCAGAATATAAATAGTGTAATCATTTCCTTGGAACTTTTTTTTATGTACATTGTTAAGAATTCATGATCCTTTGAAAAATAATTCTGTAGTTGTGTTTCATTATGTGGGTCCTGTGGCATGATACACAGTATATCAGTGTGCCATTATTTTCAGAACAAGACGGCTGGGGAGGAATGGTGTAGAGGAAATCAAGTCACATTCATTTTTCCAAAATGATCAGTGGACCTTTGATAATCTTAGGGATTGTAAGTACCGTTTGCAGTACATCAAAGCTTGATTATGCATGTTAATGGTGAGGTATATATTCAGAATTCACAATTAGTTCAACATGATGTTAAATATGAATTATCACCACTACTATCATCATCATCGTTATTGTTATTGCTACCAGTTTTGTGCCTGCATAAGCACAGTCCTTTTCATCTTTTCTTATAGCTTGTCATAGTTGTTTTTAATATTTTGTTTGTAGAAAGTTGAACACATACCATGAATATATTGCAACAAGTAGATGGCACACTTGAATTTGGCAATCCAAGACCATGACGCCATGTTGAGTTCAGTTGTATCCTTTCACTTTGCTGTGTAACTGACTTGTGAATATGTTTGGTCACACTCTTCTTTGAGGAACTGGTAGTTTATAACTCATCACAAAATTTCCTCTTTCCTGTACGTGTAACTTGGATACATTGGAAAGTGGTTTTACAGAGTCTAAAGTGAGGAGTACTAATGAAAGAAACCGTCATGCTGTAACTGGAAATATTGATATTAAGTATTTAATATCTGAAGCAAGGAACAGTACATACCCTGTCTCTCCCATGTACTGCCATAGTGCTTGTTTTGCTGTGTTATTTTCTTGTGTGGTGAGCTTCTGCAAATGATTTGTAACTGTGTGTGTTGCAGGTGTCCCTCCTGTTGTGCCAGAGCTGGCAGGGGATGATGACACAAGTAACTTTGATGATGTGGATAAGGATGAAAGTCCTGAGGAGAACTTCTCCACTCCTAAAGCCTTTGCTGGGAATCACTTGCCTTTTGTTGGGTTCACCTATTCCAGAGATTACCAGTAAGTGTAAATTACTTCACTGTTAGCTCTACAATTTATTTCTGAATTTTAAATACATCATGTCCTTGACATATTACTGACAGAATTTTGTTTATTCAGATCTGTAGAACTTTTAGAATGTAAAATTATCTAAAAGATTGTTTTGATACAGCTACTGAGAGTAACAGTTATGCAGAATAGTGTATTTTGGAAAGGGGGCTGTTCAATCTGAGGACATAATTGCAGACTCTTTAACTGGTAACAGTAATGAAATTTACGAGGTCTGTCCAAAAAGTATCCGACCTTGGGCCGGGAAAACAAAGTTCTGTATCTGGGGGTTACAATACCTAATCCCCTTCAAAGTAGGCCCCTTGTGACTCCACACGCTTAGTCTAGCGGTCCTTCCATCGCTGGAAGCAATTCTGGAAGGATTATTTTGGAATGGTGTGCAGCTGCGCCGTCGCGTTCTGTATGATGTCCTCGCAGCTGTCAAAACGAGCCTTTTAGCGGCGTCTTCATTCTCGGGAACAGCCAGAAATCACAAGGAGCCATGTCAGGAGAGTAGGGAGCCTGGCGAATCTGCGGAATGCCGTGCTTGGCCAGGAAAACCTGGATCAGGTGTGATGAATGAGCTGGGGCGTTGTCATGATGCAGCTGCCAGTTGTGTGTGTCCCACAGCTCCGGTCTCTTGCTCCGAACTGCATCACGAAGATGACGGAGGACTTCTTGGTAGTACTCCTTATTGACAGTTTGGCCTAGTGGTGCGTACTCATGATGCACAACACCCTGGTAATCGAAGAAAACAGTCAGTATCACCTTCACATTGCTCCGAACCTGTTGTGCTTTTTTGGGCCTTGGGGATGTTGGATGCTTCCATTGTGATGACTGGACCTTGGTTTCCGGGTCATGTTCATACACCCACGACTCGTCACCAGTGATCACAGTCTTCAGGAACTCAGGATCCCTGTTGGCGCACTCCAGCATGTCCTGTGCTACCTCAAGGCAGAGTTGTTGCTGCTCCGGCGAAAGCAGCTTGGGCACAAATTTTGCCGCCACTCTTCGCATGCCCAAATCCTCAGTTAAAATCGTGTTTGCGGAACCTCTGCTGATCCCAACCTCATCAGCAATTTTCCGGACGGTCAAACGACGGTCCTCCATGATCAATGTCTGCACTCTGTCAATGACATCAGCATTTCAGCTCGTTGATGGTCTCCTGGAACGCTGGTCACTGTCCGCCGAAATGCGGCCATCTTTAAAGCGGTTGAAGCACTCTTTAATTAGATTAGCCCCCCATTGCATCATCGCTGAAAGCCTGCTGAATTTTGTGGATTGTTTGTGCTTGGGTATCCCCAAGTTTCTGACAAAACTTGATGCAGTATCGCTGCTCCAAGCGTTCCGTCATCTTGAGCGAAACGAGAATGCGACGAACACGTGTTACACCACTTCGCTATCTGGCAGCGACAGACGCATCCGGCGGTGCTGCGAGGAAGCAAAAAATCACGCATGCACATGAAAGTCCCTTCTACCACTATGCTCAGTTTCCGCACCCTTTCGCCATTACTTACCGCGGAAAAAAATAATTTGGACAGACCTCGTATGTTTTGCTTGGGATGTTATCTCTTCTGTCTTCTTGGAGATTTGCCACAGTAGTGTGAATTACCAAGGTAATATGAATCAAATGTTCATGTGTTCTGGACTTGTAAATAACTGGATTGATGTTTTTTGTGTAGCAATGGTAAGTTGGTTAATGATCTAGCAATTTTATGTCAAACAATTGTTGGGGATTAATTTGTTTTGTGGTAGCAGTTTGCTTGTTAGAAACATGGGCGAGCATTGTTAAAAATCCAATGAATCTGAATAGAATTAGCATTTATGTTCGTAAAACGTTACAGGAAGCTTAAGTAGATGGATCAGTGAGTAAAGCGCTGGCTTTTGTGATTTCAAAATGATGACAAATCCAGCTCTGTGACAACTTAAAAAGTTGATCCACATATGGGAAAAGTGTCTCAGATGATGGAACATGATTATCATTTGAAGATTTCTGTCTTCTGGGTTGTTGCGCTGTGTAGTCTGGTGATGTTAACCAATGTTTCAGAGGTCATACTGCCTCTGTCATCAGGGCGATGAATATGCCAATAGGGTTTGTGGGGCTAGGTTTATAGGGCCGGAATGTGAAAGGTGTAGCCTGCCCCGAGCCAATGGGAGCAGGCGTGGGAGTGGACCAATGGGAACGTGTGGGCGAGTGTGGGAGAGGTAGAGAAAGTAAAGAGAGAAAGGTGAGTTCGGTTAGATGGATCCAGGCCCTGATAAGGGCCATGTTAGTGGTCTGGTTGGTTCTGGTGGTGCACTCTTTACTTTCTCTCCCTCTCCCACACTTGCCCACGAGCTCCCATTGGTCCACTCCCACGCCTGCTCCCATTGGCTCGGGGCAGGCTACACCTTTCACATTCTGGCCCTATAAACGTAGCCCCACAAACCCTATTGGCATATTCATCGCCCTGATGACGGAGGCAGTATGACCTCTGAAACGTTGGTTAACATCGACCAGACTACACAGCGCAACAACCCAGAAGACAGAAATCTTTATACTCACTGCTGTGAAAACCTCAAATCTTACATATGATTATCATTTGATAGTTGAAAAATAAATGAACATGAACAGAGAAACTGTGAGATTGATTTAAATGAAAGATTTGAAAATGAAGAAATTTTCTGCTAAAGTGGTATTAAAAGTCTCGGTAAGAATTTTGGAAAACAATTTTTAGCAGTGTTTTTAGGCATGGCAGGTACACTGGAAGCTTGTACTGTGAAAATAACCACACTAAAAGTTTTGACAATTTCCTAATAGAATTAGTCTGGCCATTTAATTGTCAGAACTTACTAAATCATGCAGCTTTCAAGCTGTCACACAGGTGCTTATTATCACATGTTGATTAGCAATTGATTTATCTGCTGAGTAGGTTAATATTGCATTTTGTAATTTGTCTTCTCTTATTACTCATATCCAGTAACTTAGAAGTAATTGTTTCAGGTTGTCGGTGTTGGTCTTCTAGGTATCATGCAAGTAGGCAAACAGGTAGATTCCAATGTTTTGGAGAAACATACTGCCTCCATCTTCAGCCTTGAAGATGGAGGCCGTGTGTTTCTCCAGAATGTTAGTATCTACCTCTAAGTCCACGTGGTGTTGAGAGCCTCAAATATAATATTGTTTCAGGTTGTTGACAGGAAGGAGCATCGCCGACAAACAGGTATTGGATGTGGTGAGTATCATGTGGTCTGCTGTGATGTACTGTGCTTTCAAAGTAATTATTTTATTTTGTTGTAAATAGCTTGAGTTCTTGTGAATTTAGTTTTGCTACTTTTGTCTCTTTCATATACCTTGGGAATATTCATCATGCAAGGTGGACACGGTGAGTGGAAGACAAATATACTTGATATTTCCTTTCTGATAGAGTAGTGGTGAAATCTGACACAAAAGTAACGAATTTTATGCTGTAACTAGGCAACTAGTACTAGTGAGGGCGAAAAAAAAGACCATATTTGACCTTGATCTATCCTCTACCAGTGATGCAAGTTTCAACTTGATCACTTCACTTGGTAGCGGTGGGCGAGTGTTTCTGTACATACGTGTTTTTGCGCTCGGACAGACAATGTCAGATTGCAAAAAATTACAAAAAATTATCTACAGCACTGCTTTCATCAGTGGCAGCATTGTATGCAGGTGTGTGTCAGCTCCGAAGGGAACTATTTCAAGGGCGATCACGGTTACATCATTAGTCTCGTTATTTTTGTCAGGCCTTGTAGCAAAGACTGATGGTGCTACATGAGTGCAATTTATCTGGGTCAGTTTTAGGCATGTTTACATTGGAGCTGCAAAAATATTCCTATTAACTCTGCAGTGTCTGTCTGTCCATTTATTCATCAGTTTGTTCAAAAGTAACAACTCTCTAACTGCTGCATTGATATTTATAAAATTTGTCGAAAATTTTTGCTTGCTTACATTTTCAAACTACTCATACTCCTCTACTTCTGATGTATAAAATTTGACAGTGGAACCATGGTTCCGGAGAACTGTCTGTTTGAAGTGTTTTTCTGTATGTTTCATAATAAAGAAACTGAACAAGGAAGTTGTTTGCTTGCTTTGTGTGTCTGTGTATGTCTTTAGGTCACTGAGGACATTTCCTAGTGTGATGGTAACAATCTCAACTCACCTCCAAGAGAACTAATGTCTTCCTCTGAACTTTTTCCCGAAGCATTAATAACATTAGCCTAGAAAAATTTGGTTATAAAAAGATAGTTTTGATGATAAAAATATTAGTCGTTCAAATTAATGTGAACTGCATTTGTTCATCATGTGTGGTTTCTTTCTTATATTATTTCTACAGAGTATCCCTAACCACATTCTGGGGGCACCAGCATCTAGTAAGACTGCATCAGCCCAGCAAGTAAACCAGCTTGAAGGGCAGCTGGAATGTGAGCGTCTCCTGGTGGAGACTCTAGAAACAAAACAGAGGACATTGCTGTCTCAGCTGGAGGCTGTTACCAGTCGGGAGACTGAGCTGCGAGAAGAGGTGACGATGTTGGAGAAGAACCTCACCATTCTCAAGCATGATCTCAAAGAGGTGAGCATGCATTTTATATTGAAGCAGTCTGTCTTGTATCACATACCACATACTCCAATTATTTATGATGATCTGTCTCCATCAACTTTGTATAACGCATTAATTTTATTAAGACAGCATGTTTCATTGTTTATATCACCATCATTAGGCCTTCAAAAATCTGTTATTTAGATGCAATGTTTGCAGTTTTTAGTTTAAAACAGTGTATCTGTTTTGTAAAATTGTTTTGTTCTAGTTAAACTTGATTAAATATTATATACATTTACAAACGTTAATTATTCAGGGCTGCTGGACCAATCTTTGCTTATGTTTTGGAAGAAGCACTTGAAATATTCCAAGTTTCATTAAGTCTTGATGGGGTAAAATTGTGAATTTAAATGGTTTACTTTATCTAGGAGGATCTGCTGTTGTTTATCAAGGCATGTTTGCATATGTGCTGAATGTTTTTTGTGTAGTATATGGTTTTTTCAGATTGTCACGGAGGTCTGTGTTTGTCATCTGTTGCAGTAGTAAATACTTAAGTCGCAATGGGAAATACTAACATGACTTCACAATACAGGCATACCTCAGATATATTGCGGGCTCGGTTCCAGACCACTGCAATAAAGTGAATATCGCAATAAAGTGCGTCACACGAATGTTTTGGTTTCCCAGTGCATATAAAAGTTATGTTTACACTATACTGTAGTCTATTAAGTGTGCAATAGCATTATATCTAAAAAAACTATGCGAGAATTACCAAAATGTGATACAGAGACACGAAGTGAGCACATGATGTTGGAAAAATTGCGCCGATAGACTTGCTCGATGCGGGGTTGCCACAAACCTTCAATTTGTAAAAAATGCAATATCTGCGAAGCGGAATAAAACGAGGTATGCTTGTGTATTTCCAATTTGATTTGGTGATGATAACTGCTAAAACATTGTAGCCAGGGTTGCAGGATTTAGTATGGTGAAATGTCAGCATTGAAGAAAAAAGCACTGTTTTGTGCTCTGGAAATTATGAATATGACAGTAACATGTGCCTTTTATGTTATGTTTACACTAGTACAAATTTTGCATAATGATCTTTAGGTTATGTTATGTAGGATTTGAGGTTTTCATGGTGGTGAGTCTGAAGACAGCCATCTTTAGATTATGTTACTTTGAGTTTATAAATTTGTCCATTCTTTGTTCAGGTGGAAGGAAAAGAAAGTGAGTAACGAGTTCTTTGCAGAACTTGGTTGTTGAATGATTCAGATTTTGCATGATGTAAAGTAAAAGTTAGTTTGCAAAGAACTTAATACTGGACATGAATAGGCTTAAACAGCATATAAACACACTTCACTTATAAAATGATGAAATTGGATAGCTGTGAGAGGAGACTAAATTTGTGAAAGTTTCATGACAAATGTTCCAAGGTAATGACAGAAAGTGTGCACCAGAATTCAAAAGACCATTGTTTTCCTTTCAGTCACAGAGAAAAGCTGAGAATGAGTCAGAAGTGCGCAGAAAAGCAGAGTCATTTCTTCAAGACTTGAAGAGGAAGTTGGAGGAGGAACAGAACAAGAGGACAAGGGAGATGAACAACAATCAGCAGGTCAATGACAAGATAAATGTGCTGGAGAAGCAGGTATTACAGCTTTCAGTTTTGTGTAATATAATATGAATGCGTGATTTTCTTAGGACTTTGACGAACCTTTGTCCTTATAATAACCTATTCATTATAATTATAATTTACAATGCTTTGTATATATCTGTAGACTGCTCAGCTAAAGGAAACTGAACAACAGACTGATGTACTTTTCCAAAGTCTGATTTTAGTCAGGAGTCAAAATACATGTGTTTTTAAATAATTTTGTGAAAGAATGTATTGCTATAATAGTGAGATAAAAACCTTTGCTAATGTGATAAAATCTCAGAATTGTCTGATGTTCATCTTATCCGATGCCTTGAATGTCTTTCCATAAATAAGACTGTTAGTAAAGTAATTTTAATTCTTCCCTGTTTCCACACATATTCAATTTAATAGAATTTTGTGAGTTTTTATCCTATACTCTTATCAGTTATGCTTCTGATAATGAGTTTTGGTTACGTTTATATTGAGGCTTGTTAAACAATTGCATCCTTAAATGATAATTTTGAACATCTTCCATCAGGACTGTACTTTAGCAAATCTGCACACTTATCTGACTTAATAATTATTCTATATAAACATTGTGGAAGTGAATGTGGTTGGTGATTTTTGAGACACAGTTAAAACATTTGACTTTGTATTTCACTGTAGGTTTCTGACATGCAAGAGAAGCTGAAGGCAGAAGCTGAGGGGTCAACACGATTAAGAAAACAGGTTGCAGAACTTACAGTTGCCAAATCGGCCAGTGAGCAAATACATATGGAGCTTCAGGGAATGTTGTCAACATTGCAACAACAGAGGGATGCTCTGCAGCAAGAGGTGGCAGTCCTTCAGGGTCAGCTTTCGCAGGAGAAAAGCTCACGCACACAGGCGTCTGATCTGCAGCAAGAACTTGAAGGTATTCTGGCCCCCCCCCCCCCCATTAACATTTTAACAGGCATGATTATTATTGTGTAAGATTTGAGGTTTTCACAGCAGTGAGTATGAAGATTTCTGTCTTCTGGGTTGTTGTTTCAGAGGTCATACTGCCTCCGTCATCAGGGCCCTGATGACGGAGGCAGTATAACCTCTGAAACATGGTAAACATCGACCAGACTACACAGTGCAACAACCCAGAAGACAGAAATCTTCATGATTATTGTTAATTAGACTTATTGTCATTTCTTCTTACTTGACGTAATATCTTTTGATAATTTGCATTTCATTTTCCACTTTTCTGTAACATTTTCCAGCGATAAAGTGGTGTCAAATGTTTACTGTTTTATAAGGTACAATACTGCTTTTTATACAGAATTTGCATTGCCTTCTATTTTGCAAACACACTGTCCAGTATGAAGGACAGAAGTGCTGCTTTTGCCTGCTAACTTGATAGTAAGAAAGTCTGTCCACTTCTGTTGATTTTGAGACAGGGTCTACAAAATATTATACCTGATGTTTAGACATACATGAATAACTGTAGGAATCAGTCCAATTTATTTACGAAAAATACCCCCTGTACGAGGTGCGATCGGAAAGTTTCTAGACTGCGCCTATAAAAACCCGTACACTTATCTCAGGTATTAAATTCATCCATCACCCTCAAAGTAGTTCCCCTGGGAGTGACACAACGATCCCAGCGCCGCTGCCAAGCCTGGAAGCATCCCTGGAAATCTTTCTTTGTCAGCCTGTCAAGCACCATCTGCGATTCTGCCTGAATCTCTTCTGTCGTCTCAAATATCCTTCCCTTTAGCTGAATTTTCATCTTTGGGAAGAGGAAGAAGTCACACGGAGTTAAATCCGGCGAATAAGGAGGGTGCGGGATGACGGCCATGGTGTTTGAGGCCAAAAACTGCCGAACTTTGAGGGCGGTGTGCGCTGGCGCGTTGTCATGATGCGTTGCATGTGGAGTTCTTCCTTTAGAATCATCTGACAGGTCCCATAGCCTATCCTAACAATGTCGCACAAGTCGTTGATGGTACGATGTCGATCTTCGTGAATGGCCTGCCGAATCTTCGTAACATTTTTGGGCGTTGTGCTCGAAGATGGTCGTCCAGAACGCTCGTCATCATCGACAGAGGTTTGGCCATTTTTAAAACGTGAATGCCACACGAAAGTTTGTGCACGACCCATTGCGGACTCCCCAAATGCTTGCTTTAGCATTTGATAGGTTTGCGTAGCCGTTTTGGCTAGTCTTTGGCAAAATTTGATTTGTTCATGAAAATCCGCCATTCCGAAATCGCAGGAGGGTCGGTGTAATGCACTACCAAAACGCCCGTAACTAAGAAACAAATGCTAACTCGATGATGCCGGCTGGCACACTGATTCACTATGAATGTAGGGCGCACCCCCTAAAGGCAGAAGCTTGTACTACATCCGGTTCGCCCGCTATTGACACAGTCTGGAAACTTTCCGATCGCACCTCGTATTGGAGAATGACTGGCCAGTTTTCTGATTGACGTTTCATAAAGGCCCTCTTGAGGGTCCACATTTTCCGTCCTTCGAACAGATGTTTCTGCTCGAACACTTTGTGAGCTTTTCTGCATTTTGTGCTTATTTTTCTGACACTGATGGAGTTATTTAGAAATGGGAATTTATGTATGTGCCACAAAACTGCTTTAATACTGGGAAACATAATTTTACAATATTCATAATGATTTGTAACTTTAACAGTTTTTTGGTATACAGTATTTTAGAGGAGATGACTGCATACTGTTAATTTAGGGAGAGACTGTCTGTGGATGAGAAACTAACAACCATGATACTGAGAGATTTAATCTCAGTAAGCTAAATTATGCAGATCTTTGGGAAAATTTTAAGCTGAAATCTCAAATAAGAGCACTCAGAATTTTTGGATTAAATGAAGCAGGACAAATTCTATGGCTGCAAAATTTTAGTAAAATGAATTGAGATGATTTAAATGGTGAAATATGTGAAAGTAGTAGAACTTTCAGAAACAAGAGAGAGAAATATCAGAAAGACAGAATTAATGAGCCTGAAACAGATATTAAGAATAAAAAGCACAGAGACCTGTGTAGTGGCATCAATTAATAAAAAGTAACCACTATAGGAAAGTGGTAAATGATGAGAATGGTTATCACCATGCAGATTCAAAAAAATATTTTGAATAGGTGGAAGAATCACTTCTGTCAGCTGCTGAGTATAAATGAGCTCATGATGTTAGGCAAACTGAAATAAATGCGTCTGTGCCATTAGTACCTAAGAGTAATTCTTTTGACTTAAGGATGTTATTGAAAAGTTGAAAAGGTGTGAATTGCCAATTATTGGTCAGTCTCTTGCAAAATTGATCCAGGAGGGGGGTAATTCAGTATGTTCTGAGATCTACAAGTTTACTTATTCTCTTTGAAGTAAGAAAGAATTTCTAGAGTAATTTAAGAAATCTGTTAATATACACTTATATAAAGGTGAATACATTTGACCATTGTAATTATAAAGTAATGTTACTTGTTATCAACTTTGTATAAAGTTTTGTTAAACATTCTTCTCTCGAGTTTAACTCTGTATCTAGACACACTTTATTTGGATCATCAGTATGCATTTCAATGTAATAAATCTACTACTAATCGAATATTCTGATTTTATCAAATACTGGAGAGAAAAAAAGGGTCAGTGTGACACACATTTATAGACTTTGAGAAGAAGTATAATTATATTATAAGAGAAGTATTGTACGACATTTCCATTGAATTTAGTATATTCATGAAACTGTAGTACCCTTCACCAAATGGCATGCTTCAAGGTATCAGCAAAATCGTACAACATTGCAACATGAACAGTGGACCCTGGATTATTGACAACAGCTAAAAACCAGCAGCATAGGAAAGCTAGCAATTCTGTGCTGTGACTTTAAGCTGTACTGTAAAGGATGAAGTCCTTCCGTGGCCTTGAAGCATGAAATTTGGTGTCAGCTTCTTTAGTTAGACTAATTAAAATGCAATTTGAGAGGTTTTATTCTGTTGTGTATTCAGGTGAAACTGCTGATGATAAACTGTCTGCACACTTTATTCAGAAAGAATTACTTCCAAAAAAATATTTTCTGTGACATGTCTCAACCTTAACAGGTCATCTTCAGGTATAAAGCACTGTGTGTGTAGTATATGTTTCATAAATAGGAACAATGTGCTATACAGATATATATACACATACATTTACATGTGTAGTGACCAATAGTATGGATCTACTGCATGGGTTTCACATAAAGTAAAATGTTTGTCATAACAGAAATATCTGATTGGAATAATTTAAGCTTATATAGATTGCATCCTGAAGTGGTAAAGATTAAAAATATGGAAGTTAAAACATGAAATTACAGTTTTAAACATCTTTCTTGAAGAAAATTAATTTTCAAGTTATGTAAATATCATTGTTAAAAGATAAAGTAGGGTCTGTGATGTTAATATTCTTGTAATATAATTCCTCAATAAAGTCAGGGTGGATTAGAGATGTTAAAATAATACTGCACAGTGTGGAGGACTAGGCTGTTTTCATTGTCTTCATTATTTACAGGTCGCTTGCAGTGTTTGCACGGTGAACTGGAACAGGCTAAGCAACGTGAATTGAAGTTAACTGAAGACAATCGTCAACTGAGTGAGAAAGTGTCATCATTGGAGAAAGAGTGTGCGTCTCTTGGCTTGGAGCTAAAGGCCTCTGAGAACAGGTATCAGCAGGAGGTGCGCGCTCATGAGGAGACTGAACGTAGTCGCATGGTTAGCAAGGAGGAAGCAAACCTTGAAGTAGTTAAAGGTGAGAGGAGCATTACTGAATTAGTAAGGATGACACAAACAAAAGAATGTAAGTGTAATAACTCTTGTGAGATATGAGGTTGTCATGGTGGTGGTGGTTTGTTGTGCCATGTAATCTGGTAGAAGTTTACCAAAGTTTCAGTGGTTCTTGCTGCAAAATCATCAAAGAGATCACCGTGATAATATAGGCATTTAGCACCTCTGAAACATCAGTAAACTTCTACCAGGGTACATGGTACAACAACCCAAAAGACAGCCATCATCAGTAACAATTCTTGTTCATCCCTTTCTGTATTGTTTAGATTTATATTTTATAAAAATGTTTATATCCTCTGTGCATTTTCATTTATGGTCATGTAGAGTATGGAAAAGTAACAAATTGACATAAACAGTTTCCTTGGTTACAGCACTGTCTGCACCATCTTGTACATGATATTATAATGGAAAATTACCATAATGACTTATGACATTGCAGGAGCCTAAACAAATTATAGGAACAATAAATTTGTAATATCAGGGTTCCTGCGACACTGGACAGATAAGGGATAGAGTTCTGTGCAGTGCAGACAGAAAGTATTTATGTAAGATTTGAGGTTTTCACAACAGTGAGTATGAAGATTTCTGTCTTCTGGGTTGTTGCGCTGTGTAGTCTGGTCGATGTTAACCAAGGTTTCAGAGGTCATACTGCCTCCGTCATCAGGGCGATGAAGTATTAGTTCTCCAGCCATATCAACGTTGCACTAACTAACTAACTCCCTGGTAGCAGAACCCGCAGTTTCAACACTGACAATACCAAAGCCCGCCACCTTCACTATCCTCACTATGCTAGGTGACGCGTACAATTCACACAGCTTCTTGTTATGCAGTATTCTAAATTTCCCATTTATTTCATCCCTCCTGGGTCCAAATATCTTATTTTCAAACAGTTGTAATCTTCGTTCTTCCTTCAAAGTAAGAGACCATGTTTCAGAACCATACAAGACAATTGGCAAAATTATTGTTTTATTTATCCTGATCTTCACTGTTTTGGTTAGTAAATGAGATTATATAGTTTTTGAGTTGAATAAAAACGAGCATTCCCCAGTTATATTCTACTCTTAATTTCATGATGGACCTCATATCTATTTGTTGTTGTTCCCAGATACTTACATTTTGAAACATTTTCAAATGATGTGTTATTTATAATTATGTTTACCATTGTTACTGATGTTGATCCCGTATTTTGTCCATGTATTTAGTTTTGTCTACATTTATTTCTAGGCCTATTTCCTTGCTAGCTTGGAGAGTTTCTGCATTCTTGCTTATGGTACCCATACCATCCCCCAGCAAATTGACCATCAGCATAGGCAAGTACCTTGTACACACCATTCAATTCGAGCTCTTCCTGATTCCCTCTGATCTTCCTGATGACATGTTCTTGAGCAAAATCAAAAAGCATTGAGGATAAAGCATCTCTTTGTTTGAGGCCATTGTGCACTGGGAAGGGATCTGACAGAAGGTTACCAATACAAACTCTACTAGATGCATCTTCCATACACATCTTAATTAACCTAACAAGTTTCTTTGGTATTCCAAACTCAATTAAAATACTGTACATTACTTCTCTTCTGAGTCATATGCCCCAATATACTCGCATTGCACACTGAACATATTTTGATTGTTATCTTGCTATATATGTAATTAAAATAGGTGTTTTCCAATTTCCATTTTACTGCAGGTCGAATGGATTGTATTTTTAAAGGTAAGTTACTATTATATTTTCTTTAGCATTCTTAATTATTATATTAGTTTTGTACTGTGTGATCTGTCATAGAACTCAGGATAGTTGGAATCTATTTAACAAAATCCATCTACTTGTTAAAACAATGAAAAATTAATGGTAAAAGTCAGTGTGTACACAAAGCACATATTATCTAATTCCTTTGTTTCTGAGTCAGGCAGTGACCTGATTCATACGCAGGTCTGTATCCCAGAATGTTGTTACTAGTAGCAACCAGTGCCTGCTTTGTAATGAGGAGGTCTTAGGTTCAAGTCTTGGCCGAGAGTTTAGCTGTTTTTAGTTTTTTGTGATTTTGCTCAGTCCATTCAGGCAAATGCCAGGATAGCAGTCGGATAAAGTTGTTGTGTAGTTTTTTCATATTTAGGCCCTTGTGTGCAGGCAGTGTCTTCAATTTGAGGTCTTACATTAAGGTACATATCAAGTAGAATTTTTAATATCCATTTGCCAAAATTTGAATTTAGGCATTTGGGTGTTGTAATACTAGTCATGTTTCTGCTTCATACAGCTCTGCAAACAAAGCTGAATGAGGAAAAGAGTGCTCGTCAGAAGGCTGACCTTCAGTGCCAAGAGAAAGAGAGACAGATGTCCATGTTGTCAGTTGACTATCGACAGATCCAGCAGCGGTTACAGAAACTGGAAGGAGAACATCGGCAGGAAAATGAAAAGGTATGGGCCTTTTGCAGCATCAATTTCATTGCCAGTTTAACATGCAAACACTCATGTTAGGGTGCGAATGTTGAATGACATCTTTACCTGGAGTTCAGAGATTCTGATGTACAGGAATTAATTTTTTTATGTGAATATTTGGATGTACTGACATACTAGCTTAACCTCTTGTTCCATATTTCACTTACAAACTAACATAGGTTTGCTAGCAGATTGATATTGTTTTTATTTTCAACAAGTTAAGAAATCATGCATTTCTTCTCATTAGAATTTGAGCTTTGTAAGAGGCCTGGAAATTCCTCACTCAGGCACTTCCATGCCCATCATTGCTTCTGTGTTTTCATGTAAAGTGTCCATTGTTGTCTAGTTTTAATCAAAATTTAAATGGCACGACAGGTTTTAATAAAACTGCCCAGATAAAAATTCATGAAAATCTCTTCAGCCATTCATGAGTTTCTGCTTGTTTACAAATCGATGGACGGACAGCATGAATATTGAATGTATTGGTTGTAGTAATGAGTTGAGTGAACTTCAGAGAAGTTAAGTATCTTTATGTTATTATATTTTCCGTTAAGTGAGATTCAGGTAAAGCAGATTCATGTCACTCAACCTTTCTTCAAGATATTTTATTTTTATTATAATGCCAGGCAGGAAATATTATGTTTCTGTTAACTTGAAAGACAACACTGTTTACCTACATGAGTGATTGATATTGTGTAACATAAAAATCCTGAAAATTTGCTGATTTGTGTGATGTTCACAGGCAAGTTTCCTGACCAACATATTTTTTGGAACAGCACATTGCAATCACTTGTTAAAACAAAAACCACCTAAGAACCTAAGAACTTATAATTATGCTTGTTGTAGGTTCAGTCATATCTGTCCCCCCTATTTTGATTAAGAGTGCATATATTACCAGAATGAACATATACCTGATTCCTTGATGCTCTAAAGGTGAAGCAAATGGTTTGTTAGGAAGGGTTGGTCAGTGGAGTGGGCTCATACAGGAACAAAACGTATACTGAACACTTTCATTATTTTCAATATATTATAATGACTGTGGGAAAATATCAGAAACTACATCAAAATTTCAGCGAAAGAGAAACTAGGATACTACAGGAGAAAGCAAAATAAACCGTGGTTTGATGAAGAATGTTCAAAATTAATAGAGCGAAGGAAGCAAACAAAATTTCAATGGTTGCAGGACCCAAACAAAACAAATGCGGATAATCTATGTAACGTGAGATGTGAAGCTAGTAGAACCTTTAGGAATAAGAAAAGGGAATACCTGAAGGGCAAAATTGCTGAACTTGAGACAAATAATAAGGAAAAAAAATATCAGAGACCTGTACAGAGGCATTAATAACTTTAAGAAAGGATATCAACCTCAGATTAATTTGGTAAAGGATGATAATGGCAATTTGCTTGCAGATCCAATAAAAATTGTGAATTGTGAAGAGAGAAGTGCTATATAATATTCTTATTGAATTTGGTATACCAAAGAAGCTAGTGAGTCTAATAAAAATGTGCTTAAATGAAACCTGTAGCAAAATTCGAGTAGGTAAATATGTATCTGAGACATTCTTCATCAAGAACGGTCTAAAACAAGGAATGCTTTGTCTCCCTTGCTCTTTAACTTTGCACTAGAATATGCCATCAGGAAAGTCCAAGATAGGCAGGAGGGTTTGCAGTTGAATGGAAAACATCAGCTATTGGCAAATACTGATGATGTTAATTTATTGGGAGATGACATAAATACAATAATGAGGAACACAGAAGTTTTACTAGAGGCTAGTAGACAGGTGGGGCTAGAAGTAAACTCAGAAAAAACTAAGTACCTGTTTGTATCTCGTTGTCAGCAGACAGGCGATCTTAGGGTGGCTAAGAAATCCTTTGAATGTGTGACAAAGTTCAAATATCTAGGAACAACAATAACAAATCAAAATGATACTCATGAGGAAGTTAGGAGGTGACTAAATTCTGGAAATGCTTGCTACTTCTCAGTTCAAAATATTTTGTCTTCCTGTCTGATTTCTAACAACTTGAAAATTAAAGTATACAAAACAATAATTTTGCCTGTTGTTTTGTATGGGTGCGAAACATGGTCTCTCACTCAGAGGGAGGAACACAGATTGCAGGTGTCTGAGAATAGGGTGGAAGGGTAAGGATTAAGACTAAATGAAGTTGTTAACTGTAATTGTTAGTTATCAGCTTAGTTAAATATGTTCCATTGCTAGTTTAATGTTTTTAGAGTATCTTGTACAGAGTCACCACCACATGGACCACTGAAGGAAGGCTGGGAGTATTTTTTAGTAGCTCAGTCAGTATAGTGACTGACTACGGACTGGACGACTGGGGTTCGATCCCCAACGGTGGCAGAAGATTTTTCCTCTAGCCTCAGCGTCCAGACCAGCTGTGGGGCCCATCCAACCTCCTATACAATGGGTACCGGGGTCCTTTCCCAGGGGTAAAGCAGGGCCAGGGCGTGACGCTAACCACTCACCACTATCTAGAGCTGAGGTTAAGAATGAATAGGAGCTATACCTAAACTCCCCCCAAGCGCCTATATGGCGTGTAGTGGGACAGTTTTACTTTTTTACTCAAAGTTTGAGGAATCAGGTATAAATCTCCATGTGTTCTCCTCTTCCTCAGCCTGCTGCTTTCACTTTGTTTCCTCTATGAATATGTCAAGAAATGTATGTCATACTGTTGAGTTTATTAATTTCAAATAAATAAAATAAAATTATTCCATCATGCCCAGGTGAAAACATTGCAAGCACAAGTTGAACAGGAACAGCAGAAGAAGTCAGCGCTTCAGTCAGAGGTGGGCTTAGTGACCTCTGAGGCGGCTCATCTCCGAGCAAGAGAAACACAGTTAACCCGTGAAGTAACGCAGCTCAGAGAGGGCAAGAAGTCTGTTGAGGAGGAACTGCACAAGGTGAAGACGGCACGGTCTGTTGATGACCTTCAAATGAAGGAACTGCAAGATCAGCTTGAGGCGGAGCAGTACTTCTCGGTATGTTTCCTGAATCGCAGTTCTCTATTTACCATAAGTGCAAGCAAATGGGAACATTCTCTCAGTGAGCGTTATTTTACTTAAAATAAACAGAATGATAATTTTTATCAGTGTTATGGCTCTGTAATCTCAAGTAGCTGCAGAAATATTGTATTCTTGGGGAATTGTTAATAACAGGTAGATCTCAAACCTTGTCTCTGTTTCTGTAGTTATAAAATCCAGATTGATAAAATTAACATTTTTGTTCTGTGTAATGAGTGCATAAATGTATGCACATGTGGACATGTTTTACTTTTGTACTTGTAATTGTATTTGAATTCAGTTTATTCAATTTTAATTTCCGAGTTGTTTCTCAAATATGACAATTTCATAATATTCCCAAGACATACATCAGGCAGAATGATTTTCATTGTTTTGGACTTGTGGTGTCATGTCTCTGAAATTATCAATAATGATGTATTGAATTGGTGTAATTATTAACCTTACACATTGCAGTTGGAGTTAAATATACATCTTTGAATTTCAGGGATGAGCTCCATTGTGTACTGAGAACTGTTCAACTTTCTAGTAAACATTGCATTTGCGATTTTCAGGGTGAGTATTTAATAGTTAGTGTCGAGTTGGATTTGATTGTGCCGAATGTTGGAGTGGAAGAACAAGCTGCCGTCCAATTGGAGATGATCATCATTACTGCCTGCCTTATATAAGGCTTCCAAAAATGCCCAGCCATTAAATACTTGCCCTGAAAATGGCTACTGCAATGTGTCCGAAATGTTGGATAATTCTCAACATTTATTGTGGTTCATCCCTGAAAGCCAGAGTTGTGCAATGAATTGATGTAGTTTGGCTTTTGAAAAGATTTGTTAACTTTACCATATGGAAGCCAGGTCGGTGAGTAAGATATAACTGAAGATTTTTGCTTTAAAAGACAATTTTGTTAAGTAGTGTAATGAACAATTTATTTATTCTTTTTGTGTGGCTTGAAATGCAGAAGTGTTTATAGAAATGTAATTTTCTGTGTGAGGTTTGAGGTTCTCATGGTGATGAATGTGACAGTGTTGGTCTATTGGGGTGTAATGCTGTGTGAACATGTAGGTAGATACCAACATTTCAGAGAAACATGCTGCTTTAATCTTCAGGGCTGAAAATGGTATCTACCTACGAGTCTACACTGTGTTAAAATGTAAGAACAACATTGACATCTTCACTGCTGTGAGAACATCAGATCTCATATTGTCTACAAAGAGGTTATTCTGACTTAAGCTGTTAGAAAACATACCAACATAATTATCATTTTCTGTTGAAACTTTAATCTGAAAGGTCTGTTTCAAAGTTCACTGAGTGAATGTTTTGCAGTGCTTGCTACTTGCATGCATTTTTATTTCAGACTTCTTGAGCTGATGTTAGAACTTACTCACATAATGGTTAAGACACATACAGGTTTGTTAAATCGGACTGTGATTTCCAGTTTTATGAGTTTGACTACTTCAGATTTATAAACTGAACATTTTTAGATTTTATAGTTTTTTGTGATTGTATGTTTATGATTAATATGTTTTCTCCAGAAAAATCCTATATTAATCTCTTCCTTTCTTTTTATTCTTTCTGCTGCACTACTTGTGCAATTTTTTTATATTAGTTCAAGAAGAGACAGTTCTGTAGAAATTAAAATTATTTATCTGAAGACACATTGTTCTACTGATGTTCTGGTTTGATTAGAAATAAACTAAGTCACTAACCGTGCGACTAACAGCTGTAAGAAAATACAGTGAAACCTTGATGCATCGTTTTTGACGGGAGAGAAATAAAAACGATCAATACGGGAAAACAACAGTTGCGGGAAAGCATTAAAAATGAGAAAAAATTAAAATGGTGCATTTTTCTCTTTGGCATAGACAAAACCTGTTTCAAAGTTACTTCTTTTTTCCAAAAAAGTCTTTAATGGATAACATTACGTTTTAGGCGAAACAGAGCCCTTTCCATGTTCAAAAAGTTTTCCTCATCATCTTCACAAATATTGTGTGCATCAAATAATGAATTAACATTTACATCAATGCAGCATGTGCGTCGGCAAAACTCTGCCCATCTTCGGGCTTGCATTCGTCTTCTTGTTCCTCACCGCTCCCACCCCCTTCGCGATCATCAAACAACTCATCAGTAGTGTCGACTCCGCATGTGGCAAGCTCGCTGTGCATCTCTTGATATATCTCTAAACCAACCATTTTAAATTCTAAAGACTTTGCGTAAATTTCATTATAATTTCTCAGAATGATCAGTGTGGGAAAATTGTAGGCCAGAACTAAGATTTTGAACGGTCGATGCGATGAAACCCGAGGAACGCTAGAAGTGAGAAGATGTAGCATTATTTTATGTGGGACGTATCAGGGACCAAACAAACCAGACTATGCATGCGGGAAAACAATAGTTCGAGGAACGATGGATAGGGGTTTCACTGTATTGGTATGATCTTCTTGATAATACATTCCCTTTGAACTATTGACAGTGTGACTTGAAATCTTTATTCAGAAATATATAAAGGTATATAAAAATCATGCATAAAAACAAAACTGTTCACACATTAAATAACACTTTGTGCTGAACGCGTTTCAACCTCAAGAGGTTATCATCAGTGGTAAAAACATTAATTCATTAGTCTGTCTATTAAAATCAAACAATTCATGAAATTATGGTTTGTTATAAAGCACGCAATGTTGATTTTCAAAAGCCAGGCACAGACAACGCAACCACGGCTCACCATAGATCAACAACGGAAACCTCAAGTAAAACTTGGGCCATTGGACATTAAGCTGAGTAACTCAATTTAGATAATACACCAACTCATGTGCAATTAAATGTTCAGTGTGGTATTACATAAAGTCTGGTCCTCCAGGTTGGGGGTTGGGTGTAAGGCTAACAACCTTTCACCTGGAAAAAAAAAAAAAAAAGCTATGTTACGAACACATTAACCAAGCCTCGGATCAGGATGGACTCTTTGGCACGACCACGGCAATTGTAAAAGGACATGAGATTTGGTACTTGGAACATTAGGAGCCTCTATAGGGCTGGGGCACTGAAATCAGTGAGTAGGGAATTAGAGAATTATAAGTTAGACTTGGTGGCAGTGCAGGAAGTGCGATGGGAGGGGGAGGGCACGATCCCAGTGGACAATTTTACATTTTTCTATGGAAAGCGGAATGACAATCATCAGTTAGGGACGGGTTTTTTTGTTCATAGCGGAATTAGGACAGCAGTTAAGAGAGTAGAATTTGTTAGTGACCGGTTGTCTTACGTAATTTTGGAAGGACGTTGGTGCGACATCATTATCCTTAATGTTCATGCCCCAACTGAGGACAAAAGCAATGATTTCAAGGATAGCTTTTATGAAGAATTGGAATCAGTATTTCATACATTTGGCAAGTATCACATGAAAATTCTGCTAGGAGATTTCAATGCAAAAATTGGGAGGGAGGATATCTTCAAACCCACAATAGGCAGCGAGAGTCTCCATGCACTTAGTAATGATAACGGTGTTAGAGCAGTAACCTTCGCTACGTCAAAAGATTTAATTGAAAAAAGTACAAAATTTCCACACTGTGATGTTCATAAATACACTTGGACTTCTCCAGATGGCAGAACACACAATCAAATAGATCATATTTTAGTAGATAAGAGAAGGCGGACAAATGTAATTGATGTGAGATCATTCAGATGAGCAGATTGTGACACTGATCATTATCTGGTGGTAGCAAAAGTGAGGGAGCGGCTTTCAGTAAGTAGACGAACTAAACAAAATTTTGACACAGAAAGATTTGATTTAAAAAAATTAAGTGAGGGAGAGGCAAAGGAACAATATCAAGTTGAAATTTCGAATAGGTTTCAAATTTTAGAGACAAATGAAGATAATGAAAGTGTGGACATCAACAGGGAGTGGGAAAATGTCAGAAACTGCATCAAAATTTCAGCGAAAGAGAAACTAGGATACTACAGGAGAAAGCAAAATAAACCGTGGTTTGATGAAGAATGTTCAAAATTAATAGATTGAAGGAAGCAAACAAAATTTCAATGGTTGCAGGACCCAAACAAAACAAATGTGGATAATCTATGTAACGTGAGATGTGAGGCTAGTAGAACCTTTAGGAATAAGAAAAGGGAATACCTGAAGGGCAAAATTGCTGAACTTGAGACAAATAATAAGGAAAAATATATCAGAGACCTGTACAGAGGCATTAATAACTTTAAGAAAGGATATCAACTCCAGACCAATTTGGTAAAGGATGATAATGGCAATTTGCTTGCAGATCCAATAAAAATTGTGAATAGGTGGAAAAATTCCTTTAGCGAGCTCTTAAATGTTCATGAGACTGGTGATATTAGACAGATTAAAATGCATACAGCTGAACTGTTGGTGCCAGAACCTAGCTTAGATGAAGTGGAACTAGCCATTGGGAAGTTGAAAAGTTATAAATCTCCAGGTATTGATCAGATTTCAGGAAGAATTAATTAAAGCATGTGGCAAAGGGTTAAATATGAGGATCCATAAGCTTATTTAGTTAATTTCGGATAAGGAAGAGATGCCACAACAATGGAAGGAATCCATAATTATTCCTATTCATAAGAAGGGGGACAAGACTGAGTGTGGTAATTACCGAGGAATTTCGCTGCTATCAACCTCATACAAAATTCTATCCAACATTCTTTTGGCAAGATTAACCTGATATGCGAATGAAATTATTGGGGATCATCAGTGTGGGTTCAGACGAAACAGATCAACGATTGATCAGATCTTTTGCATTCGTCAGATACTAGAGAAAAAATGGGAGTTCGGTGGGACCGTACATCAATTATTTATAGATTTCAAAAAGCCTATGACTCTGTGAAGAGAGAAGTGTTATATAATATTCTTATTGAATTTGGTATACCAAAGAAGCTAGTGAGTCTAATAAAAATGTGCTTAAATGAAACCTGTAGCAAAATTCGAGTGGGTAATTGTGTATCTGAGACATTCTTCATCAAGAACGGTCTAAAACAAGGAATGCTTTGTCTCCCTTGCTCTTTAACTTTGCGTTAGAATATGCTATCAGGAAAGTCCAAGATAGGCAGGAGGGTTTGCAATTGAACGGGACACATCAGCTATTGGCATATGTTGATGATGTTAATTTATTGGGGGACGATATGAATACAATAAAGAGGAACGCAGAAGTTTTACTAGAGGCTAGTAGACAGGTGGGGCTAGAAATAAATTCAGAAAAAACTAAGTACATGTTAGTATCTTGTCATCAGAAGACAGGTAGGCAAAATTATCTTAGGGTAGCTAATAAATCCTTTGAAAGGATTACAAAGTTCAGATATCTGGGAACAACAATAACAAATGAAAATTACACTCATGAGGAAGTTAGGAGGAGATTAAATTCTGGAAATGCTTGCTACTTCTCAGTTCAAAATATTTTGTCTTCCCGTCTGATTTCTAAGAACCTGAAAATTAAAGTATACAAAACAATAATCTTACCTGTTGGTTTGTATGGGTGCGAAACATGGTCACTCACTCAGAGGGAGAAACACAGATTGCAGGTGTTTGAGAACAGGGTATTGAGGAGGATATTTGGGCCTAAGAGGGAAGACAATGGGGTGTAGAGAAAACTGCATAATGATGAGCTTAAAAATCTGTACTCCTCCCCCAGTATTGTCAGGGTGATTAAGTCAAGAAGAATGAGATGGGCTGGGCATATAGCGCGCATGGATGGGACAAGAGGTGTGCACCGGGTACTGGTTGGGAAACCTGAAGGGAAGAGACCGTTGGGGAGACCTAGACGTAGATGGGAGGATAATCTCAGGCGGGATCTATGGGAGATAGGAGTTGAAGGAAACTGGATTTTGTTGGCCCAGGACAGGGTCCAGTGGAGGGCTTTGGTTAATTCGGTGATGAACCTTCGGGTTCGGTAAGCCATCTAGTTAGTTAGTTAGTTATGATTTTATAAAGTGCGTCCTTTTATAGTGTTTTATAACAAACCATGAATTGTATGATTTTAATAGACAGACTAATGAATTAATGTTTTTGCCACTGATTATGACCTCTTTAGGTCAAAATGCGTTTGGTACAAAGTGTTATTTAATGTGTAAACAATTTTGTTTGTATGCATGAATTTTATATATCAATACACTGCACAGTATGCAAGTTTTTAATATATAAAGGGCACAAGCTCCTTTGTTAGATACAAACAGGTCAGAGGTTATATTCTGTTCCTGCAGTAATTTAGTACATCTTTAAGTTGCCATACACACATCTGTAGTGGGCATTTTCTTCTGTAGAACCAGAATAATAAAAGAAAAGTGGTGTGTGTATTTTGTTTAGTTTTTGTCAAAACTATTTTTGGTTCCATTTCAATCCTGAGTTAGATATTTGTAGATGCAGTGTGGACTGGGTTCAGTATGTAAATGGAGGAGGAATAATGTAGTTTGAAGAAGATGGCTGTCTTTTGGGTTGTTGTGCCATGCAATCTGATAGAAGTTTATGAATGTTGCAGAGGTCCTTGCCCTAATGATGAAGGCAGCAAGGACCTCTGAAGTATAACTTAAGCCAGACCACATGGTGCTAAAACACAGAAGACAGCCATCTTAGTACTCACTGCCATGAGAACCTCAAATCCTACTAATATGGTGTTACTGAGACTGGTTTTAATTAGATTTATACCTGGTTGGGTAAACACTTGTAGTTCAGGATTGATTTCTTAAATACTCTTTGATTGAGCCACAAAGGATATTGCTTTTCAAGATTAATATTTTAACACTTGAAAGCAAGGGAACTTATCAGAATTAGTTTATTTTTTATTGGATTTTGCTAGGATAAAGTTGTGAGACAGTGGATTTAGTCAGTTGTTCTGTTTGGCTCAACAGTCAGAAGAGAATGTGGAAGGCAGCGATTCAGTTAGCACAAAGGTGAGGGTTACATTGTTGCATGGGTCTCTTGAACATAATGTTTGCATGGAACACAGCCTTTGAGGAATATTGCGATTTTATCTTGCTGTTGTACTTAGTATTCCACACATTTTACAAACCATGGTAGTGGTTATGTAATGAAGAAAATGAGATCCTCACCTGTGAATAGTACTTGGGGACTACAGTTACTATGAGTGCACTGAATGCATAATTATAATTTTTATATTGGATTATCAAACTGTTAGAGGTCTAAATAAAAATCATTTGTTTGCAGCAGGAATTTAAAAATTATGGAACTTTGGAACCATTGTGACATGATACTCCAAAATGTTGCATGATTGTTTTTGCATTGTAAAATGGCTGCTATTTTAAAAGATTCTTACTGATTACTCCCTTTGTTACAAAACTTTACGCTTGATTGTTAAGCATTGCACAGCTCCTTTCAGTAACTATCGTGTTGTCTGATCCAAAATGTTACCCGTTGCACACAAGGTTAACATTAACACATCGAGACATCAGTTTTCTGCACTCTAGTGCCGTACAGGTCAGTCTGTTACTGAGGTGGTGTAAGTTTTCTTTTCCCCCTTTGAAATGATAAGTTACCTCATGTTTGTATGTTTTTAGTTTTAGTTACTAGAACAGTTTTAAAGGTGCTCATATTTACCACTCCATTCTACCACGAGTCTTTATTAGAAAGTATTTGAAAAGCAGTTGCATGGTAAATACTGGCTGCCCTGTGTTGGAGCATGTTAGAATAATTATAGAATGTTAGAAGACCCTTGGGTTTTCTGCATTGATGGCTATTTAATGGAATTAGTGGCATAGGATATGTCACTTATTAGAGATTACATAAATCAAGATGGAATTGACTTTAAAGTGAGTAGTTGATTGTGCCATTATGAACCTTTAAGAATTGATATGCTGAACCATAGTAATTCTAGCGTGAGACTTGAGGAAAATTGTCATTTTTTGTTATGTCTGTGTAATGTTGCATTCTCTTGCTTGTGGTTGCAACTGGCAAAGAAGCAGTAATATTTCTCTCCCATCAACAGTGTTAAAATATAATTGCTAGAGAAGTTGGTGCTTTATATGTGATGTTGGTTAGAATCAGTCCCAAAAGTGGATATCTGTTAGACTAAGATACTCAGTTTGGCAGCAATTAAAGACCTAGTAAGAAAATATATTTACACAGTGTCAGTTGAAGTGGTACTTTATAGGAGATTGCCTTGCCTGTACTGCATATAATTATCCTCCTAAGCCACTGTATATTGTTTATTGCAGTTCTCTGTTGTGGTTCTTTGTGATTTGTAATTGTGTCAGTAGGTAGCTCCACATGTATCAGCACTGCTGGTGTATTTAATGAATGATCACAAACTTAATGTTGTCTTCATGTTCATATATCAGGCTTAAGAAGTGGTATGTTTATAGTCTATGAAACCTTGGTGGTTATCAGGGGTGTGAATGCTTATAAGGGCCCCAGAAACATTAACAAAATTGGTGATGCTTGTGTCTTAATACAGGTGTCCTGCAGTAGGATGTCCATAGCTCAGAGATGTGTTTTTGGGTTCAGTTTGAATCAAGAAAGGGGTAGTAGACAATGTCTGATAATAATTTGTTTTAATATATTGACATTTTAATAAATATGGTTGCTGGTAGAATAAATGTACACACAATGTACATTTTATAAGTTTTATTAAATTTAACGTGTATAAGTGTGTGCGTGCGTGCGCACACGCGCTCGTGTGTGTGTGTGTGTGTATATATATATATATATATATATATGATATTGACATTTCATGAGGTAATTACTAATATTATGCTAATGAAGTACTTAGAATGGCCTCTAAGCACATTGTAGTTTTTGTGAACTGAAAATAATAGACCTCGGAAGAGGGTCGGTCATTTCTTACATGTACAGAAACGTCCATTATGCATTTAAACAGCTCAGCCGTAGTGCTCAAATTCAGTGCATACACCAGAGTCTTTATATGCCCCCACGGATAGAAGTCCAAAGGAGTTAGGTCGGGTGACTTTGGTGGCCAAATAATTGGATCTTGCTGCTCAGTTCAGTGGTTATGAAAATCTTGATTGAGAAATGCAGTTACTGATTACCAAAATGAAGGGGGGTGCAATCTTGCTTCATCCGCGTCTCTCACCTTATATATAGAGAAACGTCTAACAACAGATGGTAGCTCATCTTCCAGGAAGCAGAGATGGTGCACAGATGTGAAGCACTCTTCGGGTACAAATGACCTGATGAGTTGGTTTCCTATAATGCCTCATTGAATGTTAACTGAGAAGCAGATCTGAAAATGTGTTTACATGAATGCACGAGGATTATTAAGTGGCCAGATGTGCTAATTCTGTATATTAGTGTCTCTGTCTTGGTTAAATATAACTTTGTTGGTGAATAGCATGCTGCTGGTTATCCAAAAGCCAATGTCAGAACTTTACACATGCAGTGTAATTCGTTGTGGAGCTCAGAAAGTTTACAGATGGAAGAGGCACAGACCAGTGTTGTGAAGTGTTCATTTGGACAAACTTGATTGGATATCCTTAAGTTTCTAGTAGTTAAACTGCAGGTATATTGTCCTCTGTCGACATTGTGTCATAGTGGTCATTCATATAGGGGATGTGATAGGGGAATTTACCACTTTCTCTCTAAGGCCCCCCATACACACACAGTTTGGCCTCCTGTTCGGCCTGCACAGTTGAAGACTGAAAGGCAAAATTCATGTGTGTGGTGCTGCCGGCCGGCCAATCGTTTGGACTGTTGGACTGTAGGAAATCCATCAGTTCTGCCTGCAGGACGTAGCATGTGACAGGCGGAACGCACGTGTGTGACGATACCGGCAGGCCAATCGCTCAGTTGCTGCTGCTGTCTCGTGTTCTTCTATACTGAGGACAAATTTGACCTCTTTGCAAAAAATGTCGCTGCCAAATTACGAGCATTAGGAAATAATGAACAAAGGATTTATGCAGAGAAATTAATAAATGACGCCCTTTTTGAAGCAGAGCTTGGTCCATAACTTGCAGTTTTTATTATTATTATTATTTATTTTTTTTGCAATACACACGCGATAGCTGCATATGCAAACAGTTCATCAACTGTAGACATGTTTTAACAACTAAACATGACTGCACTGCACTCGGCGACATAGACTGGAGGACTGTGACTGTGGCATGCAGCCTGCCGGTTTATCTGCGCATGTATGGGGAAGGAAAGGGAGAGGGCAAACTGTAACAGTTTTGCCTGTAAGGTAGATCGGAAGGCCAAACTGTGTGTGTATGGGGGGCCTAAGATTCTGGGGGAAGTTGCTGAAAACAAGCCAGTCTGGTACTAGGTGTTTAGGAAACTGTCTTTGATATTTCTTGACTGCTGCATTACCATCACAGTACGCATAAATGTAGTGAATGTGAGCTATTATTCATTGAAAAAAGTGGCATTGCTATTGCTTGTCAACTTGTACACAAATGAAATTTGTGGCAAGGAAGGAACAGAAAACTGAACTGATCACATTCAACCAGCAATAACAATAACTGGTTTGGCAGTTTGCATTAGCAGCACTCTGTCCACTGCACTGTAATGGTAGGAATCCCGATGCAAATATGGAATGATGTCACTACTTAAATCCATTTATTCTATGCAATTCTATCAGCAGTATTATAATAGCCTTATCTTTATAGTGATTGACGTTATGACATTTGTTCGTTGGAAGTTTTCAACTTGAATTGAGCCCAAAAGCATGTTCTTGAACTATGGACATGGTATTGCAGGACACTGTAGTATTGTGTTGCAGATATGCATTATATATAGGGATGTTTCAAGATAAATGTTTGTGTCATTTGGTTGTGATATATATAACAGTATCTTGTCATGGGCAGGATAATGACACTTAGAAGCTGCCATCAAAATATTCTCATCATGTACAATTTCCCAGCTTGCCTTCTGTTTTTGTCATCCACTTGCCAAATTGTACTATAGTGTATTCTGATAAATTAACATTAAAATATACTTAGTGACTAGCTATTTATGGTAGCTTTTACTTTGGGAAGAAGAAGGCCATGTTAGTTTTACCATTTTGTAACATAAACTTACAGCAGTCTGAATTATGCTACCCTGCTTTTTTCAGGGTAAAGCATGGCCGGGGCATGACGCTGACCACTCATCTAGTGCTGAGTTTAAGAATGAGTAGGAGCTGTACCCCTAGCTCCTACATGGCATTCAGTGAGACAGCTTTATTTCTTTTACATACTTTTCCAGGATGCTACAATTTATTTCCTAAGAGCTAATATCATCTGCTCATTGCGTATCTGAAATCATTAGCCAGATTTATTCCTGGCATCTGACTACCTCCTGTGTTTCAGCACAAATTTCTCTTTGTTCCTCTTACCACATGTTTGCCAGCTTCTTACTGCAGTGAAGTCCATATTAATGTTTGACTGTCATTGCTGTACACTTAAGATGGTCATCTTCAGGGTTGCAGGGTCTGGTAGAATTTTACCGACGCCTCAGAGGTCTTTGCTGCCTCCATCATCTAGGCAATCGCACTTGTGAACTTCTACCAGACTATGTGGCGCAGAAACCCAGAAGACGGCCGTCTTTGGACTCACTGCCTTGAAAACCTCAAATCCTACTGTACGCTTTACAGAAATTGATTTAGCATTAGCTTATTTACTGTATTAAAATTTTTGTCACACTCTACAAACTAACATCTCATACAGATACCCCTTTTTAAAATGTTCTCCATTTCCTTAAGTAAAAATAATTCTTTACATTATTCTGTATCCAGTGAAGCTAAGTCATCTTATTAAGGAATCAAGATTTGTGGAAGGAAATATTAATTGCTCATCAACATATTTTTTGGAATTCAAAACCACTGTGTGAAGATTCTTGTAATGAACAAGATTTTATGATGGTCTAATGTCCTGTGCAAGGAATCCTTCCATTGGTTTAGATTGGCCTGATGTCCTGTGCAAGGAGTTCTGCTCATAACCTGTGTCTGTCTTGTTCAGGAAACTTTTGTGATTGGAAGAGGCAAGGCTTGAATCGGTTGCAACACTAAGAAAGATGAATTAAAAGCGATTAAAGCTTTGTTATAATCTTCTTCGTATCACACCCTATGAAAATGATAAAAATTACCTGTTTAAGAGGAATTTATTGCCTCATTTACAAATTTATGACCTTACCTAACAATGTATGCATCCTCTTAATACTTCTTCTATCAGTTAAGATTTTTGCCATTTTGACATGGTACAATATCTAGAAGACTACAGTGAATATGATCTCCATTAAGACACCAATTTTTGTTTATACAAATTGTTTTTTTTAATAGTTGTCTTGTTACATGCACCTTTCAAAGGCTTGGGGGGTAGGAGATTTAAGCATGGCATGTTAAATTATTGCAATGTTTATATGAAGCTGCTCACTACAAAGTAAACATTCTGGTAGAAGCCTGGCATCTTCTGTTGCATAATTTGACACTCAAAGGAACTCTTTACTGCAGTTGTCATAAATTTGCTTACAAATTTCCTGAGGTTTCATTGATATTGGTCTCTGTTTTGCTGCCATTTGCTTGCAGAGTTGCTCCAGCACTAAATGCTATCAAGTGACCACTTTAGTTTATTAGGTACCCAAATGAAGAAAACGTAGTTGTTGAAGAAATGTTATAGATAATGATTCATCATCCATGGTTATTTACATTTTTGCTGGTTGTTGCTTTGCTTTAGTAATCATTCTTTTGTGATTTCCTACCAACAGGTTTGTGACTTTTTCCATGTCCAGTGCTGTTGTTATCCATTATACATTTACATAATCGCCATGATCTTGATTTCATTGAAGATCTTAATGACAGTCCTCATGCTTGTCCATTCTGTCTTTCCTGGTTATCTTAGTTGTGACTCTAAGGAATTTTATTATGTTAGCTTGCCATCATATACTTCAGTCCCACTTTGGCTTGGTCCATGTATGAACTTGATGTGATGATAACGCTAAAAGATAGCACAAATAAACATAATTGCTTGTGGATGCACCAGTTATGCTGTAACTGTATGATGGTTTCATGTGTCACAGCTTTGAAGAGGAAATAGAATAGTCATGTTAAAAATGCAACTAATTCTTGTGCAATGACTGGTCTTTCCTTGACAAAGTGTAGTGATTGGCACTATGTGTTTGTGAAGTACCAACCAAAAGTCTTTGAATGGAGACCTTATAGTCCCAAAATCTGCATAGATGTACTTAAGTAAACTATGAATCCTCAGTTTGTGGTAATTCAGTCCTCTGGCTCAGATTTGAACTGGTGGTATCTGTAACACAAAACAGGAGTGCTTAACCATTACATTGTGGTGTTTGGTCTTTGTTACATTAAACTGACTCCCTCTTAATAGAGTCCTAAGTTTCAGCATTTCTAATACCAAAGTTCACATCTTTAAAACCTATTTCTGTAAGATGGATTCAGTGTTTATATTTTAATCTGCTGCTTATTGCTCCCAAATACAATTTTCCAAGAATTTCCTTTCCAGAATTTATGTATTTCTTGTCTCTCCATCATAGCTGTCTGTCCAGCCCATTCTAAGCTCGGTGACATGAATATCATAAAAGTAAATACTAGGTGCTTTGTATAAATTATAGAGTTTCTTGTTATGTACTGATTTACATTTCTCATTTCATCCCCCATTAATCCAAACATTTTTGCAGGCCATTTAATTCAAATCTTATAATTTACATTATTCTCTCAATTTGTACATTGTTAGTAAATTAATCAAATCCAAGTTTTCATATATTTATTATTTTGAAGGTATGTGATATTTCTCAAATAAATTTATGAACAGATTTAAGCAAACCGCTGAGAGAGGGTCTAGAATATCATGTCATGAGAATATTTATTGCAGTGTTAAATGTCATGAGTATTCTGTTTCCTTACTGAGGGCAAATTACACACATGTTTAAATTTGTATTACAAATGCTCATGATAGCTTGACAGACTAAGCATTAAATTGCATGTTTGCACCTTCAGACATTGTACAAGACACAGGCTCAGGAGTTACGAGAAGAATTGGATGAGAGGACGAGGGCCGTGCAGGAACTAGAGGAGGAACGGGGCTCACTAGCACACCAGCTGCAGATTGCACTTGCACGAGCTGACAGTGAAGCCCTGGCACGTTCTATCGCCGAGGAGACTGTGGCAGACCTCGAGAAGGAAAAGACGATGAAGGAGCTAGAACACAAGGATTTGTTGGCGAAACACCGCACTGAACTTTCCAACAAAGAAGTGGTGTTGAATTCTGTGAGTATAAGCACTGGATGTTTGACTTGCCTGTTGGAATTACAGTCAGACCCTGTTAGAGTACTTTGCTTTGTCTACCACCAGTATAGGTATTAAAGTGGAGGTGGCGATAAATTGAAGCTTGTGTCTGGGCATATTCTTTTTTCTTTATGTTTGTATTAAAGTGCCATATGATGTGCCATGTGTAGTTAGGATCTTGAGGGTGAAAGAAAAGGCAAAATTGTGGTATAAGAGTCGGTACAATCTTCTACAGTAGTCATCTATACTGTAATTTACTTTTATGGAACAAAACACAAAACTATGTTTGTGTGAACTTTCTTTTCCCAGTAATTTTACCATTGGCTATGCACTCATAGCAAAAATATACTGAATTGTTCTCCTTACTGACCAAGTACAGTCAAACTGCAGAATATTGTAGTTTATAGGCACACACATCTTTTTTTAATCAGTAATGCTGAACACTCCCCATTTCACATCAGACTATTGTAACTTACTGATTGTGATGTTATCTATATTTTTGTTATACTTCCTTATTGTGATGGGCCTTGTGGTTTTATTCAAACAAGAGTGTGTTTGTGAACTTTATGTTAGTTACTCAAACTGTGCGGAAAACACTTTCATTGTTGAAGAATTTATTCATTACTATGCCTGCAAGTGCAGTGATGGTTGAAAGGGCAGTGTTTGTACAAATGGAACATACATTACTTTATCCAAATCATATTCAATGAATTGTGTGTGATTTTATTTACAGATGAAGGAAAGGGAGCTAGATTATAAGAAGTCCATGGAGCAGTTGCTGAAAGACAAGGATGATGCAAATCGCCAGTTGAAGATGATGCAAGAAGGTGAGAGAATTAGCAATATTTATCATACTCGTTACATCTATGTGGGTATAACCCCATGTCAGGGAATAAAAAAATACTGCCACCATTCTGAAGGAATATTGGTAGCTCATTTTATTCTACAGGTTGACATTATACCCTGAAGATGACAGTGATTTGTAATCACTGTGAAAACTGATTTCAGACAGATATGTCCTTACTGTATTATTCAGAGACTTGCTTTAATTCATATGTTAGTGAAATGCACCACAGAAATGTTATGTTATAAGTAGTTCTGTACAGTTATTTCATTATTCAAATGCAGTTTTTGTTGCATCTCTAGGTTTAAGTACACATGTGACTCTTTATTGTGCAGACATTGCAAAGGCAAATAGCAACGGTGAGGAACTAGAGAGGTTGAGGAAGCAGTTTAAGCAGGAACAGATGCTGAAGATGCAAGCTGTGAACAAGCTGGCAGAGATCATGAATCGCAAGGATATGAGCAACACTGGCCGCAAAAACAAGGTGTCATCAGCAGATCTTCGGAAGCGTGAGAAGGAGTGCCGCAAGCTTCAGCAGGAGCTTACACAGGTCTGAATATTAAGTATTAACTGAATTAATTCCGTAATTAATTTTATTTAAGTGGTTGTGAATTTTATCCAAGATTAACAGAAATAATTGGCTCTATGAAAATTGTCATTAATTTAAATCAGCGTGGTCCAACTGGCGGCCCGCGACCACTTGTAATCTGGCCCATGTAAGTATTTGTTAATTTGTTATGATATCAACAAATAGTGCAGTGTTGCTTGATATACTTTTGTAAAATACCCTATTTCATTATTTCTTTTCTTAATCCATTTTTCGATTAAATTAATTAATTTCCCTGATGCCACTGATGATGACCTCTTGAGGTTGAAACGCATACGGCACTAGTGTCTTTTTTATAGTGTTAATAGTTTGTTTACTCGCTTATTTTATATTCTAATACACTACACGGTATGCAAAATTTTAAGATAATTTGTTACTAGTTGGTACAAACACATTTATTTTCTTTACTCTTCAGGATTAAAAAAAATAATTGTGATTCTCATCTTGTCTGCTGCTTTACTTTTTCTCCACCATGAAAATGTTAAAAACGAAGCAGAGGAACAGTTTTTGTGAGGATGTATTACGATCAGCCCTTCGTTTGGCAACAACAAAAATATAAGTTAATATTTTGTCACTGGTAAAAGAACATTCTGCCCAGTGCTCTCAATAAAGCCATTGATTTTAAAATCATGTGATGTACATTCTACAAATTGTTATTGTATCAGATACAAGCTGTTAAAGTAGCACAGTTCAAATAATTTGTGTAAATTTTCCAGGTAGAAATTGTTAGAGATACGAGCTGTTGCAAGAGCAAATTTAAAACAATACGCAACTCTGTAGTTTGTGCGCATTTAAATAAAATTTATATTTTAGCATATGCAATGGTAATTTGCCATTTCTGAATAAGTATCATTAAAGATAATGACACTGCAAAAATAGTGACAGTATGGGTTTCTTGGGTCCAAAAGGAAAACTATTCTTGCCCAAGCGAGAAAAAAAGTTTGACCATGCAGATTTAAATTATTATTATTAATTGAATGTACATGTTAACCATTTCCACAAGCAATGCCCATCAAGCAATGAAGGGCAAGCAAGCTGAGCTCCAAACATGTCAACTTATAAAACATGTTAAGAAGGTAACTATAATTGCTAGAATCTGATAAAACCATTTCTATGGAACTGAATCATTTTACTGATGTTTGATGTTACAGGAGAAGGAGAAGTACAGCCAGATGGCAGCCAAGTGGCAGAAGGAACTGCAGGAGCTGCAGTCGCAGGCTCAGGAAGACAGCTTGATACGCGTGCGACTACAGATGGAGCTGGACTCTAAGGACTCTGAGATAGAGCAACTGCAAGGGAAACTAACATCCCTCAGCAGCGAAACAGCTTCCTTAAGCAGTGCTGAAAATGAGGATGAGCTCATGGGGCAAGGTGAGAGGACTCGGATTCGAGCAAAGTGAAGAGTTTATGTGGCAGGATATGGTGAATAGACTGAAGATGTTATTCTTCATCTGAGAGCCATAAAAAGTACAGCCATTAATTACCATATTTATTCCAGACATGAGATAACATTTTATGATCAGAAGTTTTACAGAATAATGCCATAACTACATTATTCCAAATTCTCCACTACTCATCTTTTATGTTAATCTTCCTATTACATTCAGCATATCCTGTTGAAACAGGCTCTTTTAACCAAAGAATCTATCAATAGAAATAAAATTTTCTTAGAATCCACCTGTAGAAATAAAATGTCTTACCTTCATGAATTAGTTGTGTAGTTAATCCATTTCTAACTCTTGTATTGTTCAGTAACCCAAGAATCTGCCAGTAGAGTGAACCTTTGTCGCCTACTGTGTTCATGAATTAGTTGTGTATTTCAGCAGTTTTGACTTCATTTACTTTTTTAATTCTGGAGGTAATACAGTGAAACCTCGATGCATCGTTTTCGGCGGGGGTGGGAAATAAAAACGATAGATGCGGGAAAACGATAGATGCGGGAAAGCATTAAAAATTTAAAAAAAAACAATGTTTCTCTTTCAAAGTTACTTCTTTTTACCAAAAAGGTCTTTAATGGATAACTGGTTTGTCGAAACTTTACGTTTTAGACCAAACAGAGCACTTTCCACGTTCAAAATGTTTTCCTCGTCACGTTCACTAATATTAAGCACATAAAAGAACGACTTCACTTTCGCCAATGCAGCGTGTGCTTCGGCAAAACTCGGCAAAGCTTCGGGCTCGCATTCGTCGTCTTCGTCTTCCTCACCACTCCAACCCCCTTTGCGGACAATAACAGGAAGAATGGAAATACTGTTACTGCTGAACTCAACGAAACGTAGCCGTAGAAGACACTGAACCACTGGAAACGAGATGAACCAGAAGAATGAAAAGTGCCGCCAGCCTTTCCTTTGTACTTGTAATAAAAGCATTTGTGAAGAAATTCACAGTGCACATGCCATTTGGCATCGCTGGAACGAAATATGAGTGCACCCTAATTAAAATCGTAAAATTTCTGACAATGAGCACCGCCATTCACTCCAACTATCACCCCTGCACCGCTGACCCCTCATTCCAAAAGGATCTGTGCTGGTTGGGCGACATAACAGGTTACCGCTACTGTGTATTCCAAAAACATTTTGCGTCTTTCGGTATTAATTTATCTCAAAACCCAGCATTTTAATTTCTCAGAAACGATCATTGCGGGAAAATTGTGGGCCGGGACTAAGATTTTTGAACGATCGATGCGATAAAACGATAGTTCGAGGAACGATAGAAGCGGGAAAATGTAACATTATTTTATATGGGATGTATTCGGGACCGAACAAAACGGACGATGCATCCGGGAAAACGATAGTTCCGGGAACGATAGATAGAGGTTTCACTGTAAATAATTTTGTTCTGGGTAGAATATCATCCTCCTATACAAATAGAATTAGGTCAGATCCCCTCTATCAAAGAGTTTCAAATTTTCTAAGAGGCCTTGACAGTCTTCAAGCCCATGAACTCTCCTCTATGCACTCTGAGGGGTCATGGAATTTGATTTTTGGAAATTTAAAATTAACTGAAATTCCACATAATTACATATTTTTCTGTACCAATTAAGTTAGTGTTTTATCTACTAGAAGAAAATATTGGAAGACATTCATAAAATATTGCAGTCTTACTTTGCTAATACTTAAGTTATTTCAGTTCCTGATAATGTGCAGTGCAAAAGGACTCATTGGCACATTGTACTATTCTTATTTCTTCACTTTGTTTGTTCTTTATATGCTAATAATATTTGAATTATTTCGTAACTTACGAACATTATTATTTGATAAGTTTTATAGAAATTGTCAGGCTATATATACTGTTTTGTTGTAAAAATATAAATTTAGTGTACCTTGTCTTTTTGGCTTGGGTATTGAAATACCAGCTACTTGTGATTCATCAGTTTACACTTACTGGATGTGGTTTTATAAAATTCTGCCATGTTATGAAGGAATTCACTGTATCCTGGAAATACATAACTGTGATTAATTACTCTGTGCTTTGTTTTTGTGGTGGTGTAATTATATTTGGTCTGAATGTGTGAACTCCTTCCTGTAGACATAAATGTGGAAATGACTCGGTTCCGTACAAGATTAATTTAGACTTAAAATTTTAAGATTTTGTTCCATCATCCCTGTTTATAAAGAAGAAACTACTGCATTTTGGACACTGGCTCTGTTATCCAGTGACAGAGACTAGCTCTATCTAATGGACCCAACCTGAGTAGGTACCTCTCGCCTGAAGACGGAGACAGAGCCAGTTTCCGAAACGCCGTGGTTTCTTCTTTTAAACAAAGATGATGGAAAAAGTCCAGACTGAATAATTTTAAGTGTTTTCTACCACTGTCAGAACCATTTATAATTGAAGATTAATTGAGGCCTGGTGATAGTATCACAGATGATTAATGGGAAATGTAGGCCTATAAGATGTTCACTGTTTGTTTCACAGATTCGAGGCTTGAGGGGTGGTTGTCTGTGCCTAACAAGCAGAATATTCGGCGACACGGCTGGAAGAAGCAATACGTAGTTGTGTCATCAAAGAAGATAATCTTCTACAATTCAGAGAGTGACAAGCAGAATACAGACCCTGTTCTCATTCTAGACCTCAAGTGAGTCACTAGGATATGTGTTACACTGTGCTCATTCCCCTAGATTTATTATGCCTGTTTATCTGATCTGCTTCTGTCTGTTAACAGCAAAGTGTTCCATGTGCGATCTGTTACGCAAGGCGATGTAATTAGAGCAGATGCCAAAGATATTCCAAGGATATTCCAGGTAGGAATATTTAAAAGAATCAAGATATTAAATAAACCTGCTTGTGTGTGGACACAAATGTCTTGCAAGAGAAACACAGTCAGAAATGAAATATAATGCATTTTAAATATAATTTTTCTCCTTTGACTCTTGCTGTGGCTTTTGCAGAACTTATACACCATCTGCATATGACTTTTCCATGGTTAACTTGTGTTTTGTAAAACCAAATATTATGTTCATGTCTTGTCAGTTGCTTTACTCTTTCAGATCTAAGACAAAAATTGCATTCACCAACTTCTGTTTTTCTGCTGCCTTTCAGTTCCTCAGACACTTTCTGGTGTGGTACTTTAAAATAAACAACTAATTCCTCACAACGCACTTTCCATTTACCACTCACAAACACTTAGTTGCATGTTATTTGATGGTGTATGAATTGCTTTGTCCTTTCACAAATATGTTACGGTCATTGGTGTCCAGTTCTGTGTTCTTTTTATCGTCGTTTTTTTTTTTTTAAAATCTCTATTTCAAGTGTGTTGTTTTCAGTTAGTAAAATGTTGCAGGCAGAAGATTTATACATGGTTTCTTTTTCAGGAGGCACAATTTTTTTTATTTTTGTGTTTTATCTCAAAATCTTCAGCAGAGTGGTCACATCTGCTAATTGTTAAAAATTTGTAATTGATTTTGAGGAACTGTGTCTGGGAAATTATTATTGTATTCAGCAGTTAATATGTTCACTCCTGTATTTAAATTTGCCATGAGGAGACAAAATGTCTCTTTCAAAATTCACTTTTGCGCGTACAGTTATCTTCCCTTGATGAAAGTACTATGCTTTCTCCGCATTACACACCTGCCTGAATATAGTTACAGTTTTTTAAATTTCTCTTAAGGTTCTGACTGACATGTTCCAAACTAAGTTACTGGAAAGCTGTATTGAAAGTTGAGCTTTCCAAGTATTGTTTTTACACCAGGCATTGTTTATTTTACAGTTTATTTTTTGCATGGCCCAGTGTAGCTCGGTCAGTATAGTGACTGACTATGGCCTGGATGACCGTGGTTTGATCCTTGATGGGCAGAGGATTCTTCCTGTAGCCTCTGTATTAATACTAGCTTGGGCCCACCCAGCCACCTTTCCAATGGGTACCATAGTCCTTTTCCTGGGGTAAAGTTTTGAGGTTTATCACAGAAGTGAAGATGTCAATTATGATGTGGTCTTGTATGTTGTTACCAGCATTTCAGAGACTTGAGATGATATATTCAAGGCTGTGGGGTCACAGTTGGTAAAAATGTACTGACTCCGACCTCGGTATAAAATCGTAAGAAAATACTGTTTTAACACTTTTGCTACCATGTGAGTCGCCAGCAGCCTCACGCTTAGGGAGATCCAGTGATGCGTTGAGCCACATGGTGTGGGAATAATGCTTTGTAACTTTGGCTCCTGTACCTTAAGAATACAAACTGTCTACAAATCAACTGATTTCTGCAATAATCATTAGACTTATATTTAAATATAGGTTATAAGTCTAAAAGGTAGCCTGATGATTCACGTGGTGGTGATGATGAAATTTCTTATTGTACCCTTTACCATTTTAGTAGGTTTACCATAATTAATACATATTGAGCTTTTATGAAGGAGTCATAGGTTTTAGTATCGACTCCACAACCCTGGATACATTCCTTTAAAATGTTGGTAACCACCCAAAAGACTACATGGCATTATGACCCAGATAACCATAATCAACAAGCTGGTCATTAACATCTATCTAGTGCTGTCTTGGTATGGTACAGTGGCCTTTACTTCTACTTATTTGGTTTTTACATTGAAATTACCTGTATAATCACCAGGTTCACATGTTTTATTAAAGTGTTTCAGGTACCGGGGTGTGAATTTTAATGTGCAGCAAGGTTAGGTTCAATTTTTCAAACCATTGCAGTTTAGTTTATGAGTTTGTATTTGTGCAGCTCCTGTATGCAGGAGAGGGTGAGGCAAGGAGACCAGATGATGGGGGCCTCTCTCAGTTGGAACTGTCAGTTCTACGTGATGACAAACCTGGTACCATTGGTTTGAAAGGCCATGAGTTTGTACAGATTTCATACCACATGCCAACAAACTGTGAGGCTTGTCCCAGACCGCTGTGGCACATGTTCAGGCCACCCCCTGCGTTGGAGTGCAGACGTAAGTTTACTTTTTATAGGTATTTTTCATGCCCTAGTCTGAGTGAATAACATGTCATGCGCTCATCCATTAAAATTCTCAAGTTTTGAGTCAAGTAAGAAATCACCTTTTATTAGGCTTATTTTTTCAGACACCAAACAAAACACTTCACTAGATACACACTATGTAGCAGGTTCTCAAAAATTAGACATTTCTTCTACAATCTAGATCTACGTAAGTTATTATAACAAACCTTCAGAAACAATAATCTTACCATTCTCTGTAACAGTATATCACTATTATTTTCACAACCACATTCATGTACACAATTTAATGATTGGCATCACTTTTTAGGAACAATTAAGAATTCAAATTAGTAGTAAGAGATTCATTTAAAAAAACTGTGTACGTAAGTGTCTTGTTTAAAAACTCATACTATGCTTCATGTTGTGGTGAAGAAACACCAGTTACTCCACATGTTCCGGGTTCAGATTTGCTGTACGTACGGTCACAGTGGCTCCTGCAGAAGAGAAAAGTCTCTCACTAGCATCTTTTGTGGCTGGTATGGGTAAATAATGTTGAGCCAGACTTTGAAGATAGTGGTACTGCCAGGCATTATCTTTCCACCATACACAAGGGTCTTCATGCCTAGGAAGAACAGGCTCCATTAAGTATTTGCTGATGTGATCCTTTACATGTTTATTTTCAGTAGGTATGCAAGTCAGGTGTCAATTTCTGTGCATTATTTGTAGCCAGTTGTATTGCGTGGGCAAGACAAGGTATAGAAATCCATTCTGTTGCAGAGAGTGCTGATACCATGTTTTTGGCATTATCAGTAACATTGTATATTGATATTGTATGCGCTTCTAAATTCCATTCCTCTAAAGCAGTTTTTAGTTTTTCATATACTGCAGATTGTGTGTGATGTCCAGGAAAGTATTAGTCTTAATGTATCGTTTCATTGCAAAATCATGACATATAATGACAAGTAAAAGAAATACAGAGTGTCCGGATGAAAGGTATCCAAAATAAAAAAATTATATCTCGGAAAATAATTGTCAAACAAGTATCTGGTTTATGTCATCGGAAAGGAAAACTCTGAAAGTTTTTTTCATGCTCGGCTTACGCGCATGCGCCAGCTGGTGACCTTCTGCGAGCTCAGTAACGATGTCGACTCCACAGGAACAGTTTCAATGCGTGTTGTGGCTAGCAGAGTTGCAATCTCTTACGGCTGTCCAGCGTAGTTTTAGAACGCAGTATGGACGTCAACCTCCTACACGGAAGAGCATTCAGTTCTGGGACGACAAACTGAGGACTACAGGTAGTCAGTTGCGTGTAAAATCTGGAAAGACACGGACCTCTGAAGAAAATGTCAATCACATTAGAGAGGCATTCCAGCAAAGTCCGCGCAAATCAATTCGTGCTGCTAGCTTGTAGTTACAAATTCCATGTCCAACAGTGCACGATGTGCTGCACAAAAGGCTCCGCCTAAGAGCGTACAAGATTCAAATGATTCATGCACTAAAACCGACTGACCAAGTAGCATGCACAAATTTCGTTGTGGACATGCTAGAAAGAATTGACGCGTCACCCGATTTCCTCCGCCAAGCGTGCTTCTCGGACGAGGCGACGTTCCATGTCAGTGGAGTTGTAAACAGGTACAACTGCAGGATTTGGGGCAGTCAAAATCCACATGTCACATTTGAGTTGGAGATAGGCAGCCCCAAAGTGAACGTGTGGGCCGGCTTAATGCACGACTTGTTGATTGGACCGTTTTTCTTTTCGGAAAAGACTGTGACCGGACGTTCGTACTTGGACATGCAGGAGCTGTATGCGCTGCCCCAATTACCACCTCAAACTATCCTCCAACAAGATGGGGCGCCGCCACGTTCCTGCCACCATGTTAGGAATCACCTGGACAGAGAGATGGCTGGGAGATGGATTGGCAGAAGTGGACCAATCGCTTGGCCTCCTAGGTCACCAGATTTAACCCCATTGGATTTTTTCGTGTGGGGTTATGTGAAGAACATTGTCTACCAGGTTAAGATCAACGACCTTCAACACCTGAAAGCCTGTATAAGGAACGCTGCGGCTATGGTAACACCAAACATGCTTCAAGCAATGTGGAACGAGGTCGACTATCGTCTGGATATTTGTCGTGCCACCAGGGGAGCCCACATTGAAATTTATTGAGAAAGTTATATACTCAGAAAAAAACTTTCAGAGTTTTCCTTTCTGATGACAAACCGGATACATGATTGACAACTAGTTTCCGAGATATAAATTTTTTATTTTGGATACCTTTCATCCGGACACTCTGTATAGTTGTCTTCTGCTTGGGATGTCCAAATATCTGCAGTGAGTGATAGTTATGAAGTGGAATCTAAGTCTTCGGTTAAATTTTGTTTGATTTCTGACTTGCAGATGGAATACATTTCAGGTATAACTCTTCTAGAGAATAGTTCTTGAAGGTATGTGATATCTAGTTCCAATTTATGCAGCAACTCTTGGAATCCTGTATCTTGCACCACTGAATATGGCTGATAATCCAATACCATAATTTTTCCAATAGCCAAGGTAACTGCTTTCGCTCCAGGTTCAGGACTCATTTTCACTGCTTTCACAAAGCCACTATTACTAGAGTCAGCTGTTTTTAAGTTTATTTAGTTCCCTTTTTTCTGCTTCCAGTATTCTCTGTTCTGGTATGGATGCTTGGCCAAATGTCAAATCAGTGTTGTGCTTCCAGTAGGTGTTTTTAGTGAAAGTCTGCACATGTTGCACTGTGCATCACTGTTTGATGTTGTGGTAAAAAAAATCCATACAAATGCACCTTTTTGAGTTTTTGCAGTTACTGAATATTTAGACATTTTTCATTTTATTAATTAATGGGGTAACAATATTATTGAAATATAGTTATTCACAGATTACTAAGCTTGTTACACTGCAAAGGAACTAATAATAATTGCTAGTGACAGACGTAACAGTTCTCAACTTCCTTAACAATAACAATGGCACACACACTTTATATAACATTTAAGGAGGGAAAATTTACATGAACCATGCAACAGTAAAAAAATGTGTTTCACTAATAAATGGAATTCAAACTGCCCCACTTTTAGTGCTGGTTAGCAGGGATAAATTGCCCTGTTTTAGTTTTAAGTCATGTTTGAATTCATATTTGTACAAAGTGGTTCATCGTTTTTAATTACATACGTTTTTTTTTACTTAGAGAGTTTGATTTTAGAGACGACAAACTGTTAACATGAGATAGACTGAAATTTTCTTTTGTCAGTTGTGCCCACTGCACGTTATTAGCCTCTACACCAGACAACAGTCCCACCTTCTGCATGCGCATAAATCCAACTGAAATACATGCAGAGTGAAAGATCGATGCTCACTATGCACTATCGATAACACTACGAGCTGAAAGTTGATGGTTGCTTTATCAATTGTGAAGGAACTTCGTCCTTGGCGCGATATTGGAAATGACGAAATACGCATTGAGACTTGATTTTTTTTAACATTTTTATTTGTGCGAGTCAAGAGATCACTGAAATTACAATACCAGGTTTTAATTATTATTTGTAGGGTGCAGAATTAAGGTACATCGAGACCACTTGGACCGCAAGGAAGACTCGATTGCGCCATGCAAACTACACTACGACCCTAACTCTGCCAAAGAACTGCTCCTGCTTGCAGCAAACATAGATGACCAGAAGCTGTGGACACAGAGGCTAGGAAAGAAAATACAGAAATGTGGCTATAAGGCGAACAGTGGAGTGGATGGTGCCAAGGTGTCCCCAAGGTGATTGCATGAACCATTCATCAAGAGTGCGTAACAGCATGGGATATTGGCGTTCATGGTCAGGCAATTTAATATAATCACATTGTGCATGTTTGTAATTGGTTGCATGTGATGCAGGTATGCATCTGCCATTGTACTGAACTGTTTCCTTCAGTAATAAGAAGGTCCTATGCTGAATATATAATAATTATATTATTGTCAGGTCTCTTTGTGTGGCCAGAAGTTTGCTTAAGACATTTCACATTTCTGTGTATATGGAAATGCTAATTGAGGAATTTTTAAATTGGCAACACTGTCAAGCTGTTGGAGTGTAAATATTTACTCTTATTATTCTCATTCTTATCTTGATAGGTTAGGAAAGTTGATTGCATATACCAGTCTCATGTGTGTGTGTGTGTGTTGTGGGGGTCCTCTCTCTCTCTCTCTCTCTCTCTCTCTCTCTCTCTCTCTATATATATATATATATATATATATATATATATATATATATATATATATATATATATATGTCTTTGATCTTCATCATACTCCTCATCATAAGACATAAGTTTGTGTATCCCAACACAAATCTTAGTACAGAAATACAATAAACTTTCAGACAAGACTGGAAAGGTGCCTTCTTTGAGTACACAAAAGTTCCAAAGTTGTTCTTTATGCCTTAGAGTTCAACCATCTAGGTCCATTTTGCCCCTGGAGGTTTCATAGGGGTGTTCGAAAGCCATGACAGACAGACATGGATGAGCCCATAAGGAATTCTTAACTTGTGCTGAAATGTAAGAACACCTAAAAATATTACTTAGGAATATATGAAGCTGAAAACTTATAAATAGAATGTAAGATTTGAGGTTTTCACAGCGGTGAGTATGAAGATTTCTGTCTTCTGGGTTGTTGCGCTGTGTAGTCTGGTCGATGTTTACCAGCGTGAATCGTCCTGATGACGGAGGCAGTATGACCTCTGAAACGTTGGTAAACATCGACCAGTCTACACAGCGCAACAACCCAGAAGACAGAAATCTTCTTATAAATAGAACTCACTAACATCTGAATGGTCATTAAAAAACTATTTGATTCTAAAAAGAAGAGACTAAAGTCTTTTGTTTCCTATATTTGGCACTATGTTTATCTGAGTCCTTGACCCATAGTTTATCTGTATTTTAGTATTTCATTTTTGTTTGTGTACAGTGAATTTCTCATTTTTGCCTTGTATGTTCTTTTGTCTCTGTTACTCCATGTTTTTATCTCATTTCCTTTTTGTAATACTGATTTAATCAGTGGTTTATGCAAATTATTTCAATATATAGGGATTTTCCTTTTGTTTTTCAATTTTCTCATCAGTTTTGTCCATTATTGATTTGAGTGGGTAAAGATTTCTTTTAAATCATCTTCTGTTACCACATGATTGTCTGCATGCATTAAATCCATATTGTCCCTTTCTTACCTACAGCGATTCCTTGTAAATTATGTTTCATCCATTCTGTTATTATCTTTTCTGTATAAATTCAGAATTAAAGGAGTTTAACTAAAAGAGGATTCAAAAATTAGTACTGCTCTTCATGTAGTATTAGATAATAATATTTGTGAAGGGGGCTGGACATGTAGTCATCATTTATTAAATGCAATCATAAAAAGTTTTATTTATTGCTCTAACATCTTTGAGCAAATGGAATGCATGTTTCTAGAAAGGTAATGAAGAGAACAGTTCAGTACATAAGGTGATTATGAATTGTAGGTAGCAGGTGATCCATTTGTGCTTATGTTTCATAATTTATTATGGTCCATATGATTGTCTTTTGTTTCGGAATGCTAATTTGTTGTAATTTATTAATAAAATTAATTTGTTTTTTTTAAAATCCATCATCCAATTCTCACCATGCCATTTGTCACTTCTTTCCTTCTGTGACTGAACTTTCCTGATAAAGAAAACTTTAATCAACTCATGGTGATGGAATGTCTTCCAATATGTTATTTTTTTATGTTTTATAAAGGTCCAATAGCAGGAATTTTGTGATCCTGATGATGAACTTTCAGGGCCCAGAGTCGGTCTGGACACAGAGGCTAGAGGAAAAATCCTGTCCCCGTCGGGATCGAACCCGAACTTCCAGTCCGTAGCCAGTCACTATATTGTCTAAGCTATGCGCCCTGATAATTTTTCCTGTAGACTGCGTTCAAACTGACTCTGAGGCCCACCCAGGCTCATATCCAGTGGGTACTGGGGTCCTTTTCTGGGGTAAAGTGCAGCCAGGGTGTGATGCTGACCACTCACCCCCATCTAGTGCTGAGGTCAAGAATGAGTAGGAGCTATACTGCCTCTCCCCCTAAGCTCCTACATGGCGAAAAGTGGGACAGCTTTACTTTTATTTTAATTAATTGATGGAAGAAATTAATGAGGATCCTACAGAGAATTGGAATTGATTGGAGAGATAGAAGACTAATCGAAAACCTGTACATGCAGCAAAAAGTCAAAGTGAGACCGGACTCAGGAGACACCAACAACGTTGAGATAGGTAGAGGTGTAAGACAGGGATGCTGCTTATCACCAATTCTTTTTAACCTGTATGGGGAATGGCTTGCCAAGGAAGCTCTGGAGGGAACAGGAGACTTCAAAATTGGAGGAAGAGTGATAACGACTGTAAAGTATGCAGACGACTTAGTAGTATTGGCGAAGGAAGAGGAGGAATTACAGAACATGATGGACAAGTTAGTGGAAACAGGTAGAGAGTATGGAATGGAAATCAACATTGAAAAATCAAAGGTAATGAGGATAGCACCGAGAGCAGAACCATTGAACGTTGTAATTGGAAACCAACAGCTGGAGAATGTGGAGCATTTCAAGTACTTGGGAAGCATAATCACGACGGACGCTCTATGCACCAAGGAAGTAAAAGCAAGGATAGCCATGGCCAAGGTAGCTTTCGTCAAGAAGAGGATACTTCTCACTAGCAAGTTGGGCTTGGAGATGAAGAAGAAACTAGTGAAGTGTTACGTATGGAGTGTCGCGGTGTATGGAGCAGAGACTTGGACACTCAGGAAGAAGGAACAGAAATACCTGGAGAGTTTTGAAATGTGGTGTTGGAGAAGAATAGAGAAGATCAGGTGGACGGATCGAGTGACCAACGAAGAAGTATTGAGGAGAGTCAACGAGCAAAGAAACATTCTGCAGGCGATTACACGAAGGAAAGCTAACTGGCTGGGACATATTATGAGAAGGAATGGGTTACTGAGTGATATCGAAGGCCAGGTTGAAGGAAAGTGAGGACTGGGAAGAAGACTGATACAGCTAATCGACGATCTGAAACAAGGAAAGAAGATGAAGTTCCAGGAAGTAAAACGAGAAGCTGAGAATAGGGAAAACTGGAGAGCTCTTTTTGGGCAGACCAATGGACCTGTCATAAGACAGAACACTGAATAAAAAAATATATTGCCATAAGCTCTGATTACAGCAGTTTACATTTATGTCAGCAAACAATTTATCCCATCGTGAGTGGCATGATTAATGGCAGTCCAGCGTGTATGTGCATTATCTAGACTTTTTGTGTAGTCTGGCTGATATAGGAAAGAAGTGTTAATATTTTATAGTTTTAGAAGCATTAACCAAGTTGTTGAAATATGAGTCACAGATGCAAGCCAGCTCAGTTTTGAACCAGTGAGCAAACTGTATTGCACTGCTAGGAATAGTCCTGTGGAATATTCATTGTTATGTTATTAGTAGAATGATGAGTTTTGAACCAGCAAGTGACTGAGCAGCGAGGTGATTGTTGCAGTGTACTGCAAACATGTTCAGATATAATTAACTGTAATAGTATGTGGAGTAAATCCATCTTACGTTTAAAGAATTTACAAGAGTGTAGTCACTGATTCCATTACAGTATGGTTTAGAAAAGCAACTGCTTCCTGATGATAGTGTTAGATGTTATAGTGATATCCAAACTTTTATGGCATTCCATCAATAGCTTTGGCTTACATATTGCAGTTACTTCACAGATATTCATATTGTTGTGGTTTATAAAATGCATAGATCCATAACTAATGTTCAGTTAGGCAAAGATTTTAGCAGCTCCAAAGAAGAGATACAATAGATAGTAATAGCTGACTCACCTCTATATAAAAAGTAGGGAAAATTCAGACATAAAATTACTGCATAGTGTAGAATGTAATAAAGCTTCAGTGGATACCTGCCTATTGCAGTGACAAGAAGTAAAAGGCAGACTGCCTTTCAAAAGGGAAGAGGTCATATGAGCACCTTCCCCAAATGCTACTTCCACTCTGCATAGTTAATAATAAATTTCTTTAATGACCTGTCTAAAGACTGCTCAGTGCCAATCCAAAACAAAAATGAAACAATAATATTTAAAAACTTAAACATAATCCCAGAAACCTGAAGACGAATTTGTAGCCATGTTTCATCTCATAACTGGATATGACTGCTTGGCCACCCATATACCAAGACTAAAAATCTACCCATTTCCAGAGTGCAGAAAAGAAAGTCATATAATGGACAAGGATCATCTTCTAGATCACCCTGCTTTGAACTGCAACATCAGGGAACCATGAGTTAAACTATACAGAGATGCAAGAAGATAAATGGAATACCTATAAGTCTCTAACAATTAAAATACATCTACTGCTATTCTGTTCAGCTGAAATATCTGTGATTCTAATTTGCCTGTTCTCATAGATCATTCTACCTTTGTGATGATGAGAGCTTAATCAACTCTTGTTTGCTATTTACAGACCTTTCATCTCTCTCTCTTTATTCTTATACTATGTCATAAATTTGTCAAAGTATGAACATCTGTTGTTGAATTTCAATTACATTCACACCTTCCTTGTACATAAGTCTCATAACTGTTCATTGGTATTTTTTCTGCACATGGTCAATATAATTGTCTTTCTTTATTTCTCTCATTCTCTCTCCTTTTAACTTTTCTCTCACTTTATATTTCTTTACTTCTTTCTACCATCCTTTCTCATACTGATATGTAACTACCAACAGCATGTAAATGTGTATACCTCAATTACCATATTTCCTGTCACTATTTCCCCTCCTAGTTTTTTATATGAAAGAAAATTATTGTTTCTGCATATGTAGCCATTCCACAGCTCCAGGGTTCAACATGGTCATTGTTTGTTACAGAGAGTCACAGCGGTCAAGCTTGAAACCATACGTGTCACAGCAACAGCGTTCTGCTACCCTTCCAGCAAATTCATCTGTCATGGGCAAGTGAGATGCATACGTAAATTAATGTTGAGACCTGAACATTGTCATGTGGTAGTCAGAGGTGTGAATGACCAGCTGACAGTATTGGTTGTGTTACGGCTTGCAAGATGTTAAATTCTGATGCAAAAATTATTTTTTTATGAGAATGCATATGATGGTACAAAGACTTATAAAGCTATAATTTAAATTAATTCGTGCATCTTGTCAGATTACGTGATAGAAGTGACTATGATGCTATCACGACTGAAATGAAGCCAAAGTGTTTGCTGTTGTTTCAGTACTAATAATAACCCTATTTCTTCCTTGCTCACCCCTAGGTGTTCCACATTCCTACATGTCATAACCAAATTATCGCTTAGTTTTAAATGAAAACAAACCAGTACTCTTGCTCACTTAACAATGCCTCGTCTGACAACTTCCGTGCCAATTAACATAGTGAAGGATCTTGAATCTCGAAGAATTTTTTAGGTGCCTGTTGGCACTTGTGAATGATTGTAATAATTCTTCATGAGTGCGAGTGAGCGAGATTTTTTAGTGCTGTTTTATTACGTGGCAGTGATAGCAGTATGTAAACTATGTACACTGTGCCTTTAACGTAACCAGGGACGTGATGGAGAGTAGCATGTGTCCGTGAATAATTCTTTCAAGATTTTTTATCACGTTTCAGATGAGTTTTCTTCTGCCAGTGAAATTTATGATGCTACTGCTCTGAAGTCATACCATTTTATTTACAAGTGTATAATATTAATAATATAATAATATTGAAAGGATGCTATTTTGTAGATATTGTGTTGATTATGTGTATGGGTGAGAATAATGTATACACATCAATAAAAGAGAGAAAGTAAACCATGTCCTTTTGATGTTCCCACATTTTTTCCATGCACATACTGTGATCAGAAATTGTTCCTATTACTTTTACTCTGTATTTTTTCTTTAGTTTGTTAGGGGGCAGGGAATTTTTCCTTTGGCCTCTGTGTCCAGACCTGCTCTGGGGCCCACCCAGCCTTTCTAATGGTTACTGGGGTCCTTTCCTGGGGTAAAGTGCAGCCAGGGTGTGATGCTGACCACACCCCTATCTAGTGCTGAGGTTAAGAATGAGTAGGAGCTATACCTTCTCTACCTCCTATCGCTTACACCGTGTATAGCAGGAAAACTTTACTTTTACTATTTTAGTATGTATCATATGCAAGGTACTTGGGAAAGAAATTCAAGTAGTAAGAGAATATGATATTTGAGGTGCTAATGACAGTGGAGATGTTATAGTTGGTCTTCTGGGTTGTAATGCCTTGTGTCTTGTAAGTATATACAGTCAAACCTCGGTTCACGAACAATTCAGTTTACGAACACAAAGCGTCTCGGATGACATACTGTGTCTCGAGTTACGAACACGCAAGCTGTCAACATCATGGAGTGATAAGCTGGGAGTATCAGCGTCGGCAGTATTCGTAGAAGAATGATCCAGCATGGGGCCAAAGAAAGACAATGACAGCAGCAAAGTGAAAAGAAAAAATACCAATATCATGATAGATGTTAAGAAAGAAATCATAGCCAAACATGAAAATGGTGTTCGTGTCTCTGATCTTGCTACTTCTTTGATCTGTGAAATTTGTGCAAAATGGGGCGAGGTGCAAAGTTTCTTGGAACGATATCACCCCGATAAAGCAGTAGCAAGCCGCAGCATAAACATTTTCAATGATAATGCCATGTGTCACTTTAGAAACATTTTAAAACTTAGACAAAAACAAATCACACTGGACAACTTTTTATTGAGACAGAGGCCCAGTGAGTCTGATGCAGAGTCGAGTGGTGCCAAGAGACAGAAAAGAGAAAAAGAATCCCCTTCCAAACAATAACATTTCACTTCCTCACCACCTTCCACTTACGCCATCAACTCTCCTCCATACAGGTACGGTAAAACTAAATTAAGTTTTCGTCTATATTTGATCTACTTAGTGTTGTGTTTATCTTTTTTGTGATGGATTTAATGGTTTCCATTGATTTTGTGTTAAGAACTTGTGCACAAAGTACTGTTGCAAAATTTTAAATAAGCAATCATCTGGGGTCCAGGAATGGATTAATCCATTTTACATTAATTCCTATGGGGAAAGTAGTTTCGGTTTATGAACGACCTTCAGGAACGAATTAAGTGCGTGAACCGAGGTTTGACTGTACCAGCATTTTGGAGGAACACACTGTATCCATTTTCAGCTCTTTGATGGAGGCAGTGATGTTCTTCTGAGACGAAACCTACCACGATGTTGTTGTCATTGTTCCACGTATGAGCTTACATAATGATGGCTGTACACTCTTTTTTCAACTGCAAAACTCTTCAGAGAGCTTCTGAGAAAATTGTTTATGAGTGACACTTGCTACAGCATGAAATATGTTAATTTCAATCATATTATATCAGGCCACCACTTCACATGAAGATCAAAATATGTTTTTGATGTACACATTAAATCACATAGGTTTGTTCTCAAGTTGTATGATGCGTATGGACAGAAAGCTATAGGACTTTGGAAGACCAGTATTTTATTATGTAATGCAGTAGTGTTTTTTAATAGAAATGCTGTAACTTTATTGTTTTCATTGCACTATAACACAAAACTGATGAGCCTTTGTAAGGATCTAATTGTAACACAATCATAGTATTCCAATGTTATAAATTTTTTTGTTCGTCTATTGATGACCTGTATCTTTTGTTTTAGTATTGCAGTTAATTTACTTGTGTAGTAACATGTGTTTGATCATAGTGTTACATTGTGTTCTGTGACTCTTCGTGAACTTTGTCTGTATATACAACTATTATTCACATTGTCAAAGTGGAACTGTGGCATTACACGGCTGCGACACTGTGGAATATTTATACTAGGAACTTTAATTTATCAGGTAAAAGAAAAAGCAGCCTTTAGGATTATAGTAAAAATTGTTTTCCAAATGTGTCATTTTATGTTTTCAACCTCCAGGGAATCAGGCCTTGAAAGTCCCTTGTCATATTATAGGATGGTTGTGTAGAAAAGGGATACAAGGTTTTATTCTGTCATCTTTGTTTCTCCTGTCTACCTGAATCCCATTAAATAAGAGCTGTGGTGTTAAGAGAGTCATGCTTGGGACCAAACTTACCATATGTCTCAAGGTCTTGTGGAGTTTTTGGAAATTAACGTAGTGGGTACTGAAGGAAATTTTGCTGTCTATGAAAATATGATATTATTAAAACTGTTTTGTTCCCTTAGGGGTTTCTTCTGTTAACACATACTAAGTACTTTACCATTGTCATATTTGCAAATTCCTAGAATGCAGTGTTGCTTTTGTTATGTGGGCAGTATTCAGAGGATTAGAAACCACTAGAATGGCACTATTATATTTCTGTTTAATAACAGGATTCAGATATACTACAATTAAACCTACCTGTAGAAGTAATTTATGTTATAAGACTTGTCATTGTTGGAATTAAGGATATTATCTTATAAAATAGCTACACTCTGATGCATTTGCATTTTAGCAAACTCTGTTGCTTTGTGCTCTGAACTCTTTCTGTACTTAACAGATGTCAAGCTAGGGAAATGAAATAATTACATAAATACAGTCTCAACAGATTGTGGAAATTTAGTGTCTTTGAATTGCCTGGTTCCTACTTATGCCTGTCTTAATTGAAATAGAATAAAAGCTCACTGAAGAAGGAAAGAAATAGGAGAATAGTAAAGAGCAGTTTAACATATGTAAAAGATATTTAATAATATAGTTCTTTTCTTTCTTTTTTTCTAAAAAATAAATGATTGGTGGCTAACATTTTTATTGAATTTCTGCACTGAATTCTACATAAGCAAATTCTGCGCATGTACTGCTTGCTTACAAACATTTGGGAATGAAGATGCCAGATTTGTTACTTTCTTTGTGATAGACTTCCAGGAATGCTGTGTCATCCATCTAGATGAATGTTACACATCTTTTGTGATTACAGAATGGTTTTTTAGATTTGGTGAACTGAGTGAGTTGACTTTGGCAGTCATTAATTATAACTGGGCAAGCTCTTGATTCAGATTCTGGCACTAAATTACTGATAGGGTAAAATAGTTTACACCTGAATACTATGCTGGAATTAAGCTTTGACATTTCACAGGATGTATGAAATTTTCAGAGGAGGCAGGGAACTGTTGTAGCTGAGGGTTTCAAATTACATCTTTCATATAAGTTGTATTTTGTGAAGAAGAGTTAGACAGTGAAGTTCTTCAGCAGTGGAATTACTTACTTTTGTTTTGAGGAATTTTACCCTAGGAGTAGTAGTTGAAGCTGGCAGCAGTTCTTGGACATTTATGCAACAAATCTGCATCCATCAGTGTAAAGTTTTTAGTAGCTAGATAACGTAAATTTGAAACAATAAGAACTTGTTATATTTTTCACTATAAAGACCATAGAAATAGAATTTCTTGCATCTGCATAAAATAATAAGTACATATTAAGTTCCCAGACATTTTTGCCAATCACATGATTCTCAGCTGCTTTATCTTGGGATTGTCCAGTGCTGAGATAGGGTTATATTTGGTTTTAACAGACAATGTTTAGTTTGTTCTACAAATAGGGATTGATTATCGCTACTGCTGTAAGCATGATGCAGAGTAATCTATTCTGCCCAATGTAATGCTGTAAGCAGTGAAGGTGTTTACTTTAAAACCACTGGAATTTTGTTTCAAATTTGCAGTTGAATTCTGATTAATTCATCATTTTAAAATGTTATGAGAAATATAATTAGAATGTTGTTACAGATTATGTGTGGAAGTGGCAGCGATTACAATGTGGAGTCACTGTTTTAGTAGAGATGAGCTGCCTTCTTCAGGTTGTGTTGTTTCCAGGTTGGCAGTGTAGAGAACTGTGCATGATCCATTTTGAATACTGCCTTGAAATCCTCCTCTGACAAGTGCAGCTGTGGAATAAGGAGGATTGTCAGAAGCCTTTACAATAAATGTTGATTATTTATTTGGTTGTTTTATGATGCTGTTCAACTGCTCAGGATATGTGTAGCTTCCAGTCAGATTTTGCATAATGATAAGGCAGGAAAGAAGATGTCTGTCTTCTGTATTGTAGCAGTTATCCTTTGTCTTTTTACAGATGAAAACAAAAACAGTACCTAAAAATATTCTACATTGTTCTAAATTCATCCTGTCATATAATTTTACACATAACCTGAACAGTTACTACAGCATAGTGATATAACCAAATAGTTATCTGCATTACTGATCACCTTCAGACCTACTAATGCATTCTGGTTAACTAGACTTCTACTGACTGGTTTCAGGCTCTCATCGCAGTGAATATGAAGATGACTGTCATGTGGAATGTTTCACTGTAGTCTTGTAGTAACTGACCAATGTTTCAGAGGTGCTTACTACCGCTAACACAGCAACTTGAAATTGTTCTGATCTCTTAATATATCACAACTTCATCTGTACAATGTCATTACAGGAGGGATATACTTACCTCTCTGCGTGTCTTGTCCACTTCTTCAGGCAGGTCATCAGCTGAAGCCTGCAGCTTTTCAAGTGGGTATTTGGGAAAGTCGCTAAAGTTCTTGGCACCATCAACCAGACGTGGGTCCAATTCAAGAACAGGATTGCTACCCTCTAGCTCATGACGCACATCTTCAAATGACTTGTTCTCCTGTGTGAAAATCTCCCGTTGTTGTAATGCTACTAAATACAATTTGAGATTCTTCCATTATTTGCACTTGTGGATGATATAATCTCTGACCCCTTTTTAACATTTCTTTCTTTCTTACCCTTTATTTTATAGTATATTACACATTTCAGGATGGATTTGGAGCCATTATAAACACTGTCTTATTCCTCTATAAGCAATGATTACACAATTCTGTTATGAATAATGAGATGATAACACTAGTTTTCCTTCATTTGGTCAATATTTGTAAATATTAACCCCTATGATATGGCATATTTACTTCACCAGAACTTTAATCAGTGTTGTGGTTTAACTTACATTCCACAGTGAGGTGTCCCAGACTCCAAAGAAACCAGTGAATGTGGGAGGTTCATAACCTTGCTTCACCTTCAAGATGGCTGTGTCATCGCTGCGGTTTGAGGGATCTACAATCATATCAGTTATTGTCAAATTTAGTGATAGATTTGTGATAGTGTTCTTATTATGAAACAATCATGAAGGTGAAATATGTTACTTAATACTTGTGCAATATCAGTAATAATGGCGGTGATGGTAGTATGAGTAGTGGTAGTGTATGATGTTTTGCAGTGTGACAGTATGCAGTACTGGTACCTTTTCTTCAAAATAAAAACAAAATACTTTCAAAATACATTGAAATTGTCAGGCATAGTCTCAAAGTACTGCCACCTTTTTTCTACAAACAAGCACTGGTAGTACTGCTAGCAGTAGTAACAACAGCAGCAGGAGTAATAATATCAGTAGTAATAAGCACAAATGCTATTGTCATCAGTATCATAATTTTCAACCTGCTATGAAGTTTTGTTGATACGTGGTAACAGTCTGGACTGGAAATGTTTTTTTGACACTGAGTATATACTCATCAGAAGAGAATGGTAGTGACGACTAAGATAAATTTAGAAAGGACATTATAGAAATGTAGGCTGACATCAGTTATCACATTACATTTGTTTACTGACTTGACATTCTGAAAGAATAATTCATGAAGTCAATATATTCCCTTGTCCATGCTGTTGCTGACTAAATTCCAGTTAAACTGCTGGTGCTGAGTTTTCATCAGCTGTACCAGAAATCAGTGAAACTCGTCATAGGTTCTTTGGAGTATTAGTCCACATCCTGTTCGGTTGTTCACTGTTTAAAGAGTAGCTGCTGGGGAAAATTTACTCTGCCATGGATAATTCAGTGCTGAAACACTGAATGGGGGTGGGGGGGGACCTGGCTGCAATTTGTAGGTTTGAATTGTAGCCCAGAAACACACTTTTCCAACAGGTTTTATGGTTTTACTAAGTGCCTCCAATAACAGTTATGATAATTCCTTATTGATAGGCCAAAATCACCCCTTTCCACTTCCTTTGTAATTCATAATCACCCTGTCATTGTAGGTTACCATAGTTAATAAGATGTAATTGAATAAACCAAGAAACAATGGAAAGTGTGCAACCTGCCTGTACTTATGATTCCTAAATGTGATGTAATCACCTGATTTGAGGTACTCTATGGCCATCTTGACAGCCGTGTCTCGTTCATTCTTATTAGAGTCATTTCCAATCCACAGAAAAATGGAGTCATGAGCATCCAGCATCATTACATCTTCTGAGATGAGGTCACTCTGTGTGAAGTTCATGATCTCCTCCACTTTAAAACAAAATATCAGAAATTTAAAACAAATTAAGTTAATATATTTGGGGACTGCATTAATGAATCAGAATTACATTCACAAGAAAATCAAGAACAGACTAAATTCAAGGAATGCTTGCTGTTATGGAATCTTTTGACTCAGCATTTGCTAGAGTCAAATGTATAGATTAAAATACACAAAACTACTTTTGCCTGTTCTTTTTTATTGACATAAGAGCTTGTTTCTCATATTAAGGGAATAACACAGAGTGTGAGGGTGTTTGAAAACAGTGTTAAGGGGAGTATTTGGACAGAGGAAGGAAGAAGTAACAGAATGATGGAAAAAAGTGATTAGTGAGGAACTTCACAGTTTGTGCTTTTCACTAAATATTAGGGTGATCAAATGAAGGAAAATGAAGTTAGCATGACATATTTTATGCATGGGGCAGATGAAAGATATGTATACAATTTTGGTTGGAAAACCTGAAGGGAAGAAACCACTCAGAAGACCTAAGCATAGATGAGAGGATAATATTAAAATAGGGTTTGGGGATCTAGATTGAAATCATATGATTCAGGAGAGGGACCAGTGGTGGGCTCTTGTGACACAGTAATGAACATTTGGTCTTCATAAAATGCAGGTAATTTATTGACTAGCTGAGTGTACTATCAAATTCTATAGAAGGACTGTACTCTCATACAGTTAGCAAATTTAAAACAAATTTAACATGTGTACAGTCTTTAGAATTTTGCTATTAGACTTAACAGTATAGCTAGTTTAAATGATTGTGGATGGTGATAGAATTTTGCTGCTAAACTTAAGAGTACTGCTAGTGTAAAAATGATTATGGATGATGGGTCAAGAGAGAATGAGAAAAATTCTATAATCAAATTTAAACTGTACTGTAGCTGAAAATCAAAGACACCTTTGAATGCTCCACTTGCATTGGAACACTGGAATAGCCGGGCAGGCATGGTGTCGGTGGAGTCTGCTAGGCGCTTGTCACTTGCATACTCCTCTCGGCCACCAATCGCTTCCCAGAAGTCGGGTTTCTCTTGACCTGCAAAAATTTAAATCTCCGTTGTAAAATTAAACATACTTTGGATCTCTGTCGGAAACACTATAAGGGGGAAAGAAACATAAATTGAGAAGATCTGGTATAATAAAGACTGTTACCCTCAGTGTTTGAAACAATGTTCCATACATCTCTTTTAACCATGTTTATAATCTCCCATGCGTGGTTGCTAGGAAGAGGGTGAGAATTACTGAGTCTGTGGATGGGTGGAAGGTCAAAGAGAAGATTGTGTTGGTAACTAAACAGGTGAGAAGTCAAGCAAGAGTGAATAATGGGGGGGTAGGGGTGGGGGGCAGGCAAGGGAGAAAATTATTGAGAGAGAGTGGGTGAGAGTGACCACTTCCATTTGAGATGCAGAGCTCATTGTTGGGTATATCAGATGCCAAAATATTCATAACAGAATTCTGTTCATCCATTAGGAGGAAATGGAAATTGGATTGTAAGAAATGTTTTGATTTTTATTTAGTGAGAATATGAATACTGATTTTGTATTTTCTTGGAATCTTTAAACATAATGGTACTTGAAGATGATTGTCTCCTAGGAGTTATTGCCATGCAGTCTAGTGAAAACTTATAGCACTGTTTCAAAGATACATACTACGTCCATCGTCAGAGTGATGATTGCCCTAATGACAGAGTATGTGTCTGCAACGTCAGTAAACTTCTACCAGACTACATGGCACAATATTCCAGAAGACAGTCATCATTATACTTGTGAGAAACTGAAATAATGCTACTCATACCTTCATATATTACTTCTTGTTCTCCTGGGGCAACTGCAGCAGCAACCTTCTTGGCCATCTCTCGTTCATCCCCTGTAGAGCCTTTACCACACCACACATAGCTGTGGCCACCGATTTTCAACAGGAACACATCATTTGTGTTCAGTGAGGCTGCCCGGAGGTCAACCTTCAGATAAGTGTGAGGCATTATTTTAATTTATAATCTTCATTGGCAACTGGGTCCTGGACTTCCCTTTTCTGTATTTGTGAGGTGACATTTTATTGTCAGTAATGAGACTTTAGTTACTCAGATTACATCCAGTGTTAACGAGGTGCTGTTGTCATTTAGGAAGTTTTGTTTTTAACTTACGAATAATAAATTCTGCTTGTTCTGATATTTCATAATGTAGTAGTCTTGAAAGCACAAAATATTGACAGTTGATTAAACTTTTAAGCCCATGAATCAAATGATTTGCCATATTTTTCTGTGCAGGAACTACAACAAATGGTAATATAGTAAGACTGAGACAGAAACAAACATAAATCACTACATGTCACCTTAAATTTATAAAATCTAGAACAATATTTCAATCTCTTTTGCATATTGTGAAAACATTTACCTTAAGACAATGTAGTCTTGTGTCATGATCAAAATTTCCAAAATTTAAGAGGAACTGTGAGCCTCTTCCTTCAGGGTTGAATTAACAAAGAAATAGTATCAGAAGGTTTAATATAGAAATATAATAAACTGTCATGAATTCTGATTGGCCAGGAATACAGCTGATGGCCATGAAATGGGATGGTATGAATGAAACCATGGTGTATAGTGATATAGTAACCAGCAGAGTAGCTAATGTTACTGCCATTGTTATTTGGTATTCTCAGGTGGCCATTCATTCAAGCTCTGATCACAATCCATGTTGCTACTAAAATCTAAAATACGGCATATGGAAAAAATATTATTGCAATATTGCCTCACCTGGGTTGCTCTGGTGTTATGACTGTCATTTCCTCGCACCTGCAGCAAGAAGTCCTTTGGAATTCCAGTGTCCTTAGCTCCTTCACCTACAATTAAAATATGTCTGAATCATAATATGCATGTTAGTATGTTAGATAGAAATAACTTCAGTGAATTCCGTATCTTAAGTAACTCATGTCCCACACTCAAGTGTAAAATTTTGAAATGAACTGACAGGAGAAGTGTTTGTATGTGGTCTGCAGTGTAGCATCCTGATGTGTTATGTTGAAACCTTGGTTTTATATAGTTGTATGATTTATAGGTCTTCCCTGAATATTTTTATTTCTTAAATTTTAGTTATACCACAAAATACAATTAAGAATGTTTCAGCTCCTACCCCCATAAGAAACAGAAGAAAAAATAAAGATTTTAAAGGCCAGAATTATAATTTTATCCATTGTTTTATGAGTGTGAAACTTGGTCTCTCACTATCACAGAAAAACATACGTTCAGGGTGTATGAGAATAAAGTGTTTAAAATATAAGCAGTTGAAGACAGATACAGTAAGTTAACATGTAGAAAATACATAATGGGAAAACTAAACATTTATTACACTATGGGAAGAGGATTTAATCCCCTGTAGGACAGCTGCTGGCTTGGGGTTAACATTTTAACAGTATGTTACTCTGAAGCACAGTCAGCCAGATCACCTAATTGCTAGGTGAATGGGATTCAATTCTTGGGTGGCATGATTCTCTCCACCAGCCTGTCCAGATTGGCTCTAAGAACCACCCATTTTAATACCCAATTTGTACTATAGGGTAAAGAATGAAGCTGATGACTAAATTTCATCTAATGCCAAGGTATAAAATGTATTGATCTCTGCCTCCATTTCTCCATAGTAAGGTGCTTAGGCAGTGGCTAAACTTTACCTTTACTATGGAGTATTTGTCAACTATCGATTGAATAGGAAGTTAATTTATAAATATCTCATTCTTTGCAACAATTGTGAAAATTGTGATTACAGAAAATTAATTACTTTCTTATGTTATTATCCAAGCATCTATCCAAAGGCAGACTACAAAGTCTGCTATCAAGAAGTATGATCACATGGGAGATCCTACTGGTAACTACAGTGTGGAACTTTGTTATGATCTATTCTGCCATGGAAATGATTGTGACCCACTGTATGGTTTACTGGGATACACAGGGCAGAGGGTTCATTTCAGGCAGTGTGCAGGTAATGGCATTCGATTTATGACGTTATGTAACCCTCAGTCTTTCGCTAGTTGCTGTTTGAGATAATGCTGGTTACAGTGTAACTTTATTTATTTAATTTACTTATTGATAACTATTGTAGAAGGAAATCATACTGTTAATTGTAACATACTCATACCCCCACATTTTTCCTGTTGTTTCTGTTTTTCCAGTAGGTGATGGTATTGTACTAGGCAAACCTGAATTCTTTTAATGTTGGTGAAAGGCTACAACTTGTGCAAGTAATATGCCAGTGTCAACTTTAAAAGCTGCAAATCAATTTCAGAACTGATCTCGGTTGTGATGCCATGTTGTCTTGTAGGCAGTTATCAAAAATCTTCCAAAACACTAGCAAACACCTATAAGACAACATGGTGTTACAACACAGAAGTCCACAATAAAAATATTACTACTGTAAGAATTTCATATTTTATATATTCCTACTTCAGAAGTTTAAAAATGGAGTATTTTGGTAGCTGCCCTTGCTATTCTTTCTCAGTCCTTATAGTTTATTATTACTTTCATATACATACCTTCTTATACATATTATGCAAAAAGGATTGTAATCACAAAACTGAATAAATAAATCTGAGATTCTGATATAAGTGCAAGTTTTGAAGTCTCCAGTAAATGCAATTACTGTACTCCTGTATATAAAAGAAAGGTGAATGAGGACCACTTGAGATTCGTTTTAATGTCATAACAACTTCAGAACATTAGTCAGAATTTAGAATATTGCCTGAATTAATTATTAATCAATCATATTTTTATTCCTCCTGATATAATCATGAAGATGCTTAGTCAGTGCAAATAACTGGCAGCGACTTAACAGTTTTTAATCTAGATTGTTGTCTTCTGTGTCATATCAGTGTAGTCTTGTAGATGGTTACCAACATTTCTGTGGATCTTGGCACTTCCATATTTGTGCTGAACAGAAAATGTAGGCAATAAAATCGTCCAAAATGTTGGTAATCATTTATATCGCATCATAACCTAGAAGACCACTTCAAATTTTCACTGCAAAGAAAACCTCACACCACACAAGAGTTTTTAAATAACAGAATTTTTCTCATGAGGCTCTGTGACCCATTTTTACATCAAAGCATGGCCCATGAATAAAAAAATAATAATAGCACAACATTCTCCTAGGTGAAGAGTAAGTCAAGGACCAACTTCCATCTTATTCTCACTAATGTAAAGTTCATGATCATTGAAGTACTTGAATGATGATGTATTTACCATCGAATGAAGATGCCTTGCCACCTTGCAGAATGATCATCCTGCCATTGAAGATGGTAAGAAAGTGTGCTGGTTCCTTGCCCTGCACCACACGCACCTGCACTGCTGCACCGCCCAGCTGATCATCCAGCTCCACCGTCTTGAGTGCAGCGGTTCCCTGCTCATCTTGGGATGATTTTTGTCCCTGAAGGCAACGAAACATGCAAGACGTTCTACAGTAATACTTCATGTAACTGTCAATAATTTGGCAACAGTTCCTCAACACATTAAGGGCTGCTAAATAATTTAATGGATAGTGATGACACTTTGTACTAGCAGTTTATCTTTGTTAAGTGCTTTTAATTTTGGATGATGCCCGTACATTATAACCTCTACTTTCCAGGAATATCGCAATAAAGCGAATCACACGAATTTCTTGGTTTCCCAGTGCATATATAAGTTATGTTTACACTATACTGTAATCTATTAAGTGTGCAATAGCATTATGTCTAAAAAACAATGCGAGAAATACCAAAATGTGACACAGAGACACGAAGTGAACACATGCTGTTGGAAAAATGGCGCCAATAGACTTGCTTGACGCAGGGTTGCCACAGACCTTCAATTTTTAAAAACAGCAATATCTGCGAAGCGCAATAAAACGAGTACCCAGAGTGGTTTACATTTAAAGATGTATGAAGAAGACAGACCGGCAAGGTAATTAGGAACAGGGACAACTTCATCTTTTTATTACACAAATGTATGTATGCATGTTTGTATGTATAAGTGAAGGTTCTCTAAAGATTTGTGACTGCGAAGTGTATCAAATGCACATCAGACAGTTGACATTGTCCAAAATATTATTAGTATAATATATGACAACTCTTTTGCTCGTAATATTGCTGTATTCAAAGACATGGCTAGTGAAGCTGCAGGATCTTTGCTTTATTTCTTCATACTATAGTCAGAAGCTGATTGGTCTTCATGTAATTCATTATAAACATGATGCAACTGGAGACCTCCTCCCCCATCTTTGTACTTCTTAACTTTATGCTATAGAAATACCAGTATGCAAATCAAAATATGCAAATTTAAGAGTTGAGAACAACACTAACACTATCCTATGCAGGCAGTTAAAATTCTATAAAACATGACATGTTGTATTTGTGTGATGCAGATGGCTTGCAGCCCATGGGACATGAGATAACTTACGAGCCAGTAGTAGATGAGGTGCTTCTCTATGCCTCCAGCAAGATATGTGTACTTCACCACATAGCAGTCCCCGGCAAAGAACACACCCTTTAGATTGTCAGGCACAGGGACCAGCTCGAAATTCTCAACACGCCACACGGTGCGCTCTCCTGTACCATCATCTACAAGCTGTGATTCAGCAGCAAACTTTGGTTTGTCATGCAAGGTGGCTGCATCAAACTTGTTGTTGATAGTGGTGGCAATCTTACCAACTGAAACATTGTCATCAAACTTTGTAGTGGTAGTTATCAGATACTGATTATTCAAACCACTGAGCAGTTTTTGTATTTCTTCATTTTATAATAATCATTGCATGAGGACTAACCAAAATGTCATATTTTATGTATAAGGGAGGATGAACTAAGAGACAATTTTTAATGCCCAAATGGTTTTCCAAATGATATTGCAGATTTACATACCTCATTAACCTTGATATACATGTGTTACAGAACGAAGCTAACCACAGTAAATGTATTTTTGTTGGGGAATAGGTCAGACTCATGCAATGTTGTTTACTGGGTAATGAATAGATGCTTGAAAGAACGAGTGCTATTAGCTTGTAGATGAATATAGGTCAAGAATTCAATCAATATGTCTGTAATCATTGAGTGAATTTTTTTACAATTGTATTATTTTCATATTCAGTTTATCACCACTGTTTAGGCATCCATGGTACAAAGAATTTCCCAGAGACTTACCATTGTTTTGTTTTCCTATGCCAGATGTCTGGTTGTATTCCTTCCAGGATGTGAACAGCACTTTGAACTCAATGGGCTCACCTCCATCCACCACTCTTGTGACTAATGTGTTGCTTGGATAGCCCTTCTTGGTCACATAACCCTGAGCATTACGCATTGCTTCAACCCGTTCCTTAGATGATGCTTTGCGACCTACCCACACCCATATGCCTTCAGGACCATTGTCAATAATGAAGGAATCCTGGCAAGAGAAGAAAGGTATTTCATTGCATTTTCCAGGAATATCAGTGTATAAATTTATGTCTTATTGCTTCTTAGTTTATTTAGTTATGTTTTACCAACTGCATGTGCTAATATATCACTAAACAGCAGGGTGAGTTTGAGTGGAAGTGAAAGGAAGGCATTATAGCATACTTCGAGATACCATACAGTCATTTGCAGGAGAGGGAAAAAAACAACAAAAAAACAACAACAAGAACAAACTCTCTGAATAATCAGTCTTTGTTTAAAGATAAGAACCCAGAACCTCCAAAGTATGAAGCAACATTTGATGACATTTAGCCATGTATCACGCATGTCTCAACATCATTTACTAGTCCACTACTTTTTGATCTGGTAGATTCAATGACACTGGTCCTAGAAAAGGTTGACTCCTGTTTGTGGTATTTTGAAAATTAACCCCTATGATTCATTTTGTATGAATAAAGAACTCTGTTTCTGACCCTAAGGGAAGAAGATAGATTGAGAGTGTTTGGTAAAAGGATGTTGCATTTATTTATATAATGAATTTGTGATTTATTTAATGACTTATTCAGTAGCTCACATTATATAATGTTAATGGTGTTATGATTAGTGAATAATGGATTGGAAAGGATGAGGAAGGAAGCAGTCATGGCATCAGTTAAGGTACTATCCCAACATTAACCTGGATGGAGTAAGGAAAACCACAAAAAACCTGTCAGGATATCTTGTTTCTAGGTCAAGATTTGAACTAGAGACCTCCCAGAAACAAAGCAGAATTGCTAACCACTTGGCTGCAAAGTTGGGTGGGATACTCAGTTGAATATTTTTACCTAAAAATGAGGAAGAAAAATGAAGCTTGACAAATTTAAAATAATGAGAAACGTCATAATTTGTACTCTTCGCCAGATTCAACTAGGGTGACCAAGAAGCAGTGCCATGTAGCTTGCATAGTGTTGAGACATACATCAACATTTTAATCAGAGAATCTAAAGTGAAGAGACCAATTGGGATACCTAGGCATATAGGGATGGAATAATATTAAATTTTTAAATAGACAGCATTACTTTTGAAGATATGTTTTTATTTCATGATAGTTACTGAACATCACAGTCAAGTGTTTAGGACTCCTGCTTAAGTTTTTGGAGGTCTCTGGTTCAAATCTTGGCTCAGAGACCAGCTGTTCTGACTGAGTGGTTTCATGTATATTTTCAGTTCCTCAATGTAAATGCTAGGATAGTACATTAAATTATGTCACAGCCACTTTCTTCCACATACTTACCAATTATTCATTAATTGTCCTATCTACACTGTACAATCTGAGCGGCTGACACCATTGTTTAATTGGGATTTGAACTGATATACAGTGACAGTTTATGAAAGTGTTCATAAAATGTTATATGAAACATTTCTTATTTTTTGGACGTAGCAAAAATTATGATTGTTCAGTACTTGAAATTTATGTAGTCAAACATTAGAACATCTAATTCACATAACTTTTAGTTTATAGTTATAGCTGAAACTGTAAGACATTCATTATAAGTGAAAATACTAGATCAAGATCAGGACCTACCTCTGACCTCAGATCACTCTGTTCTAGGGGGCCAGATTTGACCTCTGTGACCTTGTAGGTGCCATCCTCATCACTGCAATGGTACAGAGTAAGCGTTGCTCGTTTGACTTCCTCCTGAACATCATCAGCGCCAGCTTCTTCTGCAGACTTGACTGTGTGATTACTCAGGCCCAGGTGAGCATTGAACACTGTCCTCTCACAGACAGGCAATGACTTCTCCTTCCCGTCGTCCACAAATACGATGGAGCTGGCATTGTGCTCATCACGCAGTTTTGTTGCCACCTGCCATCACAGTTTTTAAGGTTAGCCAGTCTTGTATCATGATAATTTCTGTCAACTGCAAAGTTCATGTATCATCAAATAAATTAGAACAGGATGAAAGTGCCTTTTATATTGGGAAGAATAACATGGAATTATATGTGGCATATTCTAACCCTTTCACTGCTGTGCTTAATAAAGATATGACTGTGAGATGGGAAGGTGATCATGAACAGTAAGTACATAAGGGCTTAGAAGGAGGTTGTTATAGCCTATTTGTAGATACAATTCCAACATTTATGTAAATGATTGAGGAAAACCATTAAAACATGTCAGGATAGCTGATAGCCTGTTGAGATCTGAATTGGATATCTCCCTAGTAAAATTCTACAGTGTTACCACTATGCCAGTCTGCTTGGTTCAGTTTTTAGGAGAAATTTCACAACAGAAAGAAAATCATGTGTAAGAATTAACTTGTATCACCACAATGCATCCATGTAAAAGTTTAAACTGTATTTCTAAAACGCCTTTTGTGTCCCGTAGCTGCATGCTGAATTGCACTTTTATTAATTAAATGCAGTTTAATTGGGCCATGAATGTCTGTGGTAGAGATTTAAGGCTGGTATGATAAAAGTTGGTGTTGTTGACATAATTCAGGAGTTTAAGGGGAAGAAAGTCTAATGAAAATATTGTTAAAATGTTTAAGCTAAATACATTTTTGGTTAATGACAACACAGCCAATTCACGATTTTTTTGACAAACACTAGAAAAGTTAGAGTAATAAAATTCCCCATTTCTTGGCTCCAGAAAATGTTACTGTATAGAGTTCCAATTATCCAAGACCCATTTATCTGTGGTGTGGATTATCCATGGTCTCAGATTCTCTGTAATATGTAACAAAATTGCAGACTTTCTGACAAACTGACTTCAAGAAAGAATGTTTAGTATTTTTTGTATATGTCTTGCAATGTGAATATGTTTGTTTCCATGCAGAAACATGTATAAGTTATTATTTTGCTTATAAGGTTGATAATTCTGATAAAATATAATTTGCATAACCATGTTTTTCAATTATCCAGGCCCATGCTTCTCCCAGTTATCAAGGATAATTGGTGCTCTACTGTATTATCATATTTTAAAATTGTTTATATGTAACTGTTACATATACTTCATATGATCATATAAATTTTGTTATTCTTTCAGGAATAGAGTCTCATATGAGTAATAAATATGCAACATATCTCCTACATATAAAATGTGTTAAAATTGCATATCTTCAGCTTTCATGGATAAACCACATATACAGTTGAATGTACTCTGAAGTTTCAGCAGGTGCTAAAGTTGCTGTCTTCAGGGTGAATGTTTGTTGGAAGGTAGAGGAGCCTTTATGCAAGTCTGGCAAGAGGGTTGGGTAGGAGGTGAGCGATGTGACTGGGCACACAGAGGAGTGAGGTGCTAACCAGTGAGGGACAGCCACATGGTTTGGGAAAAGAGGTGTTGAAAAACATTAGAAGTTAAAATGATAAGGTGATAAAAGGAAGAAGCAAAAGGGGAAGGTGGATTCAGAGGGAACTGGGATGGAAGAATAAAGAATATCCACAGCAAAGTGCACACAAGATTGGGAAGGACATAGGAAAAGGCAGTGAGAAAGTAGAATAGAAAGACAATAAAAGGAAGGAAAAAAAGATGAAGGTTCAGTGTGAGAGAAGTGGGATGCCATGTAGTGGGGAGCAAGCCATGGTTCATTAAAGGGTGTGGAGTGGGGAAAAGAAGTTTGGGTCACAAAATAAACTATACATAACACTGAAAAGCTTGACAATTTTATCCCAACAGCAATATAATGAAAAGCAGATTTTGTCATATCAGTTCTGTCAGCATAGACCCAGCCGAACACAATTTTTTGTTAACTTCGGACAAAGGTATGAGCACAAGACATGGAAAGTGCAGAATTCTTTAATCTAGAACTATTTAAGAAGAACAACAGCAAATTGTAATCCATATGCTTGCTTCTAGTTCTAACCTTGGTAGCCTGCAGCTTTTCCATGTTGTTAGCAGACTTGCCCACCCATACAAACACAATTTCCCTTGTGTCAATAATGAACACATCACCACTGTTGAAATATTCCCAACTGATTGGATGTTGAGTGACAGCTGGTGAACGTCTGCCCTTAATGTGGAAAAGGCGGGGTTCAAATGTATCAGTGACATGGTTGAAGCCTGATGCTGCACCTCCCTTCAACAGCCTGCCAACCAAGATACAGAAACATATGACAGTCAGTTGTTTGAATACACTCATAAGTCTCACTTAGAATTAGAATACGTGTGTGACCTGTAGCTTTAATTTCCTGAAGTTATTTTGCATTTAAAAAAGAAAGGTTAATAGAAAATGTGTATAAATATACATTAATATATTTTGTTTCTGTGAGTATGTGTGTTAATGTATGTGCATATTTCAAAATTTATTACAGACTTCAATGTACTATGAAATAATTATTTTGAAGGGCCTGATTAATGGTGAGAAATATAGATAACTGAATAGTTAAGAAATTAATTGGTTAATATTCTTTATGTTTCAGAATGTTTGGCCTACTTAGTTGATTAGCAGTAGACCTATAATGTTTTTGGTGCATTTCTAAGAGCCTGTACCTCATGCCTGCCTTGAAGTACCCCTTGAACCGAGCCGACTCATTGCCCTGTGACTCACGGTGTTGAATGGGAGAACCCCCCAGGTAGTCGTCTAGCTCCACTGTTTTGTATGCTGCTATGCCTGCCTCATCAGTGGTCGCTTCCTTACCCAGCCAGAAGTGGATGTGGACTTCAGGTGTTCCATGTATCTGGACAGGCTATACCAGAATACAGGTCAGATTACAACCAAAATTATCATAACATGTCCGTTCTCAACCTTTTTCACTGGCATACCACTAATTCTAATTTAACAACATTAAATGTACCACTAACCAAATGTGTTCAGGGACAAACTTATTTGATTTTCTTACTTAGTTCGCATTATCTTGCGTATCACCAGTGGTGTGCGAGCCAATGTAGGTTGAGAAACGCTGATTTAGAGGGTTCTGTATGCAACTCCCACATGAAAAGGTCTAGAATTCTACCTAGAATATTTGTCAGTTATTTGTGTATCTGAGAGTTCCTCAGTGCAAACCCCCTTCTACCTGAGTTCCAATCTTACTTTCACAGTGTGTGTCATGTTGTTATGAATGAGGCTGTGGTGACAGTCATGGTGGTTAACCATCACATATGATGGGGAGCAGATGCCATTACCTAATTCAACACAGTCATGAATCTGCAGCCATTATATATGGTGTTGAGGAACAAATTTCCACTGTATAATTACAGAGGACCTAGTTGTGGCAATGCATCCTTTCGTGTGGTGTAGAGGAAATGCTACTATTTAATCCAGGAAACTGCTATGGCAATATAATAACTACAGTTGTATCATTATCAAAAATCATGTTAGGTTATAATTTAATGGTTTTCTGGGTTCTGATACTTTGTGGACTGTAGGTAGGTATTAGTGTTTGGGAGGAACACATTCTTCCATCTTCAAGGCTGAAATAAATGGAGGCAGTATGTTCCTTTGAAATGTTGGTGGCCACCTACAAGTTTGCAAGATAGCACAATTCAGAATAGCACAATCAACATTTTCACTGCCACGAAAGACAATTGTTAACGTTTTGAATTATATTTGTTGTTTAATATATATATCCCTGCATTTGAGTTAACTCTAAGCATATTAAGAAACTAACAACATCCTAAAGTTGATGTATTTTAACTGCATTAGCACTGCAACTTACCCTGGAATCTGCTGAAGCAGGTTTCCCATACTCGGATGCAGCATAGACAATGTAGGAATCGCCCTCATAGAAGCTGCCATACTGATCCTTTGGAACAGGCACTACTTGCAAGTTCTGTAACAGATGGCAGAGTTTGTAAAAATATGGCTGTCTTCTGAATTGTTGTGCCATATAGTCTGGTAGAAGTTTACCAGACTGCATAGCACTACAACTCAGAAGACAGCCATCTTTATAATCAGTGCCATGAGAACCTCAAATCTTACAGGGTTTGTACAGTCTGGGGACATATAACCTTCTGTGGAGTCACTTAATATCACCATTGCTAATGTTCTTAATGGGAGATAAGTTGAAAACATGAATGTCAGGAAATAATGTGTCAGTGAATAGATTTTCAATAAATTTTATGTTGATGAACCATATAAAAATGAAACTTAAAATGATGAGTAGGATTTCAGGTTTTCACAGTGGTGAGTCTGAAGATTGCTGTCCTCTGGGTTATTGCGCCATGTAGTCTGATACATTTCCACCAGACTACATGGCGCAATAACCCAGAAGACAGCAATCTATAAAATGATAATGTTAAGCCACTCTGGCAGTCAGGGATACATAATTACCTGGCCATGTACAGAACATTTTAAGGTTTATCTCATTTGAGAAAAAAATCTAAAATTTACATTAGTTACATTATTTTATGCACTCTGAAATTTTTGAGAAATATGTTACAAATTAATCATGTAAGAAACAGCAGGACAATCAGATTAATGACATTTTAAAATATTTAGCTTTTGAAAGTATACTGATAAAATAACACTGAATTGTTGTTAGGAATGTGTTAATGAATAATGATTATATTAAGGTAAAACTTCTTTAATTAGTCTAATAATTAAATACAAAACTAAGAAATATTTCTGATGAAAATTTCATAACTTTCAAAGTTGGCTCTCCTTGAACTATTTCAGGTTATCCCAAAATTTTCATGGCCAACAATTTGGAAACTACTGGTTTAAGCATAATGAGGATAATAACATCCAGGCTGTATTTCATGTTGCTGCCTTGATTAGTTTCTGTGCCAATCTTATTGATAGTTTATCAGTATGAGATTAATATGGGTTTTATCAATGCCTATTGTATGTGTTTCCTTTCACTAGTTTATCAGAGTTATCTCTATGTTACCTAGTTACGTAAGAAAAGGGATAACACATTAATTCTTACAGATATCTCAAGTAACATTGCACACATTTGTTAAAATTAGTTGTCAGTGTTAATAATTCGGTACAGTAAAGAAAAGCTGTCCCACTACATTCCATGCCAGAGGAGAGGAAGTATGGCTTCTACTCATTCTTGATCTCAGCACTAGATGGGGCAGTGGTCAGCATCACACATTGGCCATGCTTTATCCCTGGGGAAAGGACCCCTGGTACCCACTATGATAGGAATGTTTGATGCAGTGGCTATTGGGGATGAAACCCCAGTCATTCATTCAATAGTTGGACACTATACTGAGCTACCCTGGAGCGTAATTCAGTACAGTATATCGCTAACTAGCTCTGTATAATTAGGACTCAAGGATTTAAAAATTCTAAAACAGATCACCACCAGTCCTTTTGTTAGCCACTGAAAAGAAACCCACATTTCTGCATCCCATTTCCCTTAGATCCATTTCAATGCTCTCTTCCAGTCCCTGTTTCAGATATTCCAAATTTTAACTTTCTAAAATGTTTCCTGATCAAAATTCTATTTGTTTACCCTATGCATGCTGCATGCCACACCCATCTTGTCTGTGTTTAATTATCACAACAATATAAGGTGAAACTTACAGATTATGAAGCTCTTTATTGTATAATATTCTCCATTTCTCTTTACTTTAAGATGCTTTTAATTTCTTTATGAATATTGTTTCAGTTTGTTTCTGTCATTCTCAAGTAGTGGCACTTGAACTTTCTTGTGTTTACAGATAATTGATCAACAGTTTTTATATTATAATTCTGTTTCACATTTATAATTTTTGTTTTATTTAGTTATCTCCTTTCTCCCTCCCTCTAGTATTATGGAGTTGCTGTCCATACAGGGACTGAATCACTTACCTCTATCCTCCATATAAGGAAAGCAGTGCTGTTCTTTGGTATAGCCTTGAAGGCTGGATCCACAATGGTAGTCATTAGACTTTCTACTCTCCGTAACACCTGAAAAATAAGTACATCCCAGTTTACGAATAGTTCACATCCATCTCTGTTTCCTTTGACAGTCCTGGTTTTACTGATTTACTCTCAAAGCACAAAAATTGAGAGATTTGTTAGTGAGTGATTGAGTAATTATACCAGATTATGTGTTTTTGTTAAACTAAGTATACTGTGTAGGTCTGTTTTGAGAATATGATAGTTACTTAACTAGTCAGCTTCCATATCTTTTATGGAACTCGTACGTTTATTAGTGTGTTCACAAGAGCCTGTCTGTAGACCCTACTCACATAAAGGGAATAAATAATGGGAGACCATATTTGTCTGTGTGTATGTTTAGTCTCTGAACTTGTTCAGTGGATTTTGATAAAATATGGAATTTGGGATTTAAGATGGTTTTAATTTTTGTGCATACTAGGAAACTATAATCCCTACTTTGCTTGTAGCCCAAAGTGAAAGTATCATATTTCTCAAAAATCGCTCATCGTACAAAAAATATTACATGGAAAAATATAGATCTTGGTAAGTTGCACAACTTTTATTCATAATATTTCTAGATATGCTGAGTATTTAATGAAATAAACAATAATCTCTGCCTCTGTGCAATGATGGGTGCAACTTTTTAACAGCAGATTTGATGTGTAAAAATGATCACGAGACATGTATTTTGCACATATTTGTACTCCATCGGATTTCTCACGTCACCACAATGTCCATAGTGACTCCAGGGCTGCTGGCCCACATTCATATTTGTTTGGCATTTGAAATTATTTCTTCTAAGTATATATCTGACCACCCACCCTCAATCTAGTGATGAAGTCTAGAATATTAGGAGCTTTGTAAGAAATTAATGTACAGAATTGATAAACTAATGAGATTCTGTGCTTATGAGAGAAAAATGAATGTAAATCATTGGTAGTGACATCTATCTTCTCCAATATGAAAACAGGTCTGATCTGTGCATCACCAGTGTTAAAATGACTGTCAGTCATTTGTTCTGTAATATGGACTGACTGAATTTCTTATAAAGGAGAGCGGCATAGCTGCAGACATTTATGGATGCCTTCATCATGTGTATAGACATACCTGCATGGATGCCAGCAGTGTACGGTGTGTGAAACACTTAAAAATAGAACGATGGACACTTCTAATTAGCCGTACTGTATCTGGGAATCACCACAACTAATTGCAACAAGCAGAACATTTATATGACCATCAAAGACTGAAGAGCAGTGATGAAGGGAATTGCAGATCAGCTCTTGACACAGGACAGTACAGGAGATGATTGTGCCTGCGATGTTGGAAAGTTTGTTCCGTTTCGTTTGCCCGCTTACTTATGGATGGACACAAAAGACAAGCATGGTTGTATTATCACAGTAACTTTAAAAACATAGTGTTGAGGGCAATTGCTTCATGTTTAGCATCATGACTGGTGATGTAAGCTGTTCAGTTGTTTCCACCATTTTGACTTAGAAACAAATAGCAGATTATGAAATGGCATCATAAAAGGATAAATACCAGAACTATATCTATGGCTGGCAAAGTTATGGAGACTGTCTTCTGGGATACTGAAGGATGCATGTAGGCCTGTACTTGCATATGAGCACGTCCGCCCTGATCTCGACTCCTGTTCTCATGTCATTATTCTCTAACCTCAGAATCAGATATGGATATAGCTAGTTGATCAACTACAGGAACAATTTAATACTCATATCTCATTAGAATTGTAATATAGCTCTGTGTTATATGGTCTTCTTAGAGAAACTAACAGTCATTTGAGTAACTAACTAGATGGTTTAGGGAATGCAAAGGTTCATCAGCAAATTAATCAAAGCCCTCCACTGGTCCCTATCTTGGGCCAGAAAAATTAAATTGCCATAGTCATTTGACAGGCCAAGTAAAAGCCAAAGGCTCAAAACTATCTTCACATGATCTCCTCAGTAGATCCTTTCTGAAACGGTCGTATGCAGTTGACATTCAGATCTTGTTTCTGTAACATACATTTTAATATTATACTCCATTTTATGCCTAGGTCTTGCAAGAAGTCTCTTCCCTTACTAGTTTTCAGAAAAAAATAGTTTGTGTTTCTTAAAGTATAATAACTACGTAACTAACTAGATGGCTTACCGAACCCGAAGGTTCATCACCGAATTAACCAAAGCCCTCCACCGGACCCTGTCCTGGGCCAACAAAATCAAGTCTCCTTCGACTCCTATCTCCCATAGATCCTGTCTGACATTATCCTCCCATCTACGCCTAGGTCTCCCCAGAGGTCTCTTCCCCTCAGGCTGGAGCACACCTCTTGCCATATCCATGCGTGTTACATGTCCCGTCCATCTCATTCTTCTCGACTTAATCACCCTTACAATACTGGGGGAGAAGTATAAATTTTTAAGTTTGTCATTATGCCGTTTCTTAAAGTGTAATATATAACATTATTGATTCTTCATTTATTTAGCGACGTTGATTCAACTGCAGAGATTATTTGCTTTGAATGGCATAAGTAGTAAATAGGGGTGGGTTTAGAACGGATGTAAAAGTAATCGTGGCAAACACGAACTGTCCTGGCATTTGCATGGGAGGACTAAGGAAAACCACAAAAATCAATATTCGCAATATCCGATTCCCCGTCCGCGATTCGAACCAAGTAAAAGTTTTACAAGCTACCATTTCGATAACCTACTCAGGAACGCAACACAACATTGTATTACATTGTTATCGTAAATGGACTGGATCCATCAAATGTTCCAGAACATTTTCGTCACACGCTATAAATATCCATGTTGAGGACGCAAGGCACTACGTACAGATTTCGGGCCACAAATTAAGCGCCAGTAATTTAAAAAAACAGGTACAGATATTCAGTTGATCGGCCAGTCACTACAAATAAGTTCAAATCGACAGCAAAGCTTCCACGACGCCCTGGTAACACCGAGTAACTGTCTCACTCACTATAATGCTGAATGGAGGCCTTGTCTTCCCGACGTGGGAACTCCTAATTACTTCAAGAAACTTCTTGTACACTCGTGGAAAGTGTTCCAAGGACGCCTAGAACGAGGGCTGTAAATTGCGTCAGGGGAGAAGGGAATCATTTATGATGAACCCGACCATCATATTTGAGAGTCTGGAGTGTATGAGTTTGGCACGCAAGGAAAACAAGAAAATGAACAAAACTTTGTTAAGAAAACCCATCAAAAAGATATAACTTGACTGGGAGGATAATATTAAAATTGTCCTTGCAAATCTATATTTACTGACGTGGACTGAATTATCCAATTGATCTAAATGTTAAAACATTTTGCCCTGCAAAATTAGCCATTATTATTATTATTATTATCATCATCATCCCATCTCTTCACCACTTTATGTGGTATGTACTTCGATGTACCCAAGACAGACTTTGTCCCTAAGGTGCATAGGGCAGCAGCTATTTCCGGGATCCATATTGTTTTTAGCAAGTGCCACATGTATTATATAATTTTATTTTATGCCATCGTCTTTCGGATTATTATTATTATTATTATTATTATTGTCATCATCATCATCATCATCATCATTATTTCCGTAACTCTTTAATCGCACAGGGATCTGTTTTGGGGCCTCTGTTTTTCAACATATTCATTATGATCAACATAATTAATGTCTTCTTTATACTGATGATGTCAAAACCTTCCTTGCCATTAAATCTAACGATTACAATGTATCAGTCTTTCACTGTTTCTATACAAGAATAGTGCACTGCCAACTTCTTGAAACTCAACATTAGTAAGACCAGTGTAATTTCCTACTCAAGAAAAATTAATATATTGACCTTGGATTATAAACCTTAACAGTTCTCTATAACCCGAACAGACTCCATTAGAGACCTGTGAGTGTTTATTGATTCTGAACTTTACTTACATAATCGTGTTGACTATATATTTTCTCAGTGTATTTTGTCGTTGGGTCTTGCTAGCCCTTCTTCCTTTCACTGCCTGTATTTATTATATTTTACCTTAGATCAAAGCTTTGGATACGCCTCTGTTGTTTCGAGTTCTCTGGAACGCATCCAGCAGAAGTTTTCAGCCCTTTGTTATAGCCGTTTTCTACTATATGCCCATTACAGTTATACTGACGCTTTAGAGTATTTAAAACTATGTGCCTTACATGAAAGTATCACCTTGATGCACTGTTTCTTCTTAAAGTTAACATTGGTTTTAAATTCTGTCCTTCCCTTTTGGAAACTTTTATTCCGAAGACCTGCTCAGTATTTCAGAGACTTTGCTGTGTTCATTGTTGGCGATTAAAATTAAAATATTCATTCTGCTAGATACGCACCAGCTGTTAATGTCGTCTTCAGGGACTTAGATACATCGAATACATCTGGTGCGTATCTAGCAGAATGAATATTTTAATTTTAATCGCCAACAATGAACACAGCAAAGTCTCTGACAGTTGTTTCTATCACCCATATTTTGTAATAACTTCGATATTTTGTAATTAATTAAATATTAATTCTGTTCAATATAAATGTATATATTTCTCCCATTGCACCTCTTATTCACAACTTTGATTTGTGTCGTTGGAATAATTATCATCTGAGTGATGTACATTGCGCTAATTTAGAATTTTGTGTGTTTGTTTCGCCTCTTATTTTTATTTCTTTAACTCACGCTTAATGTCTTGTTTGCCTTTGGGCTGCCAATTTAGCTCGTATATAAATGAATTGTTTTTATCGTCTTTCCGAATTTCTTTAGTGAAACAAAGTCATGCATTTATGAATTTCTATAGGATAATTGTGGAACTCAATGTAAATTCATTCAAATATGAGAACTTTAAAAAGTCGCCCTCGGAGAACAAAACTCAAGTCATCTCCCCCCCCATCCACACTAGTTTTACCGACAGAAGTTTGTGTGTTATGTAAGTTACAAGTGAAATTCGTTGTAATAGTACTAGTAATAGTATTATTTGCTCTGTCTAGTTGAAGCTTTCTTGGTCTCTTTATGTTATTTCTTACGCTTTGGCTCTTAGATGGCATTTAAATTGATGATTATGAGTGGTGATTGGGCAATAGGTATAAATATATAAATTATTATAAGAACCTTGCCAGAATTTATTAGTAGAGACTGAGGGAAACCACGAAAATCCGCAGTCAGACAAGTCGAACTCGACTGGCAATTACAAGAAGTGTTTACAACATTTTATAAAGAGACTTAAAGTTTCATAATGTTTTAAAATACAATGTATTTATGTCCAATTTCATTTATTTACCCAAGAATGTATTTGTTGTACAAATACTGGTACTTGCGGGATTTATTTTTCAGTTTTATTCGCTGGTTCCACCTTCAGTTGCTTTCGCAAGTAAAATGCATTTTGATCTTTGTGTAAAGTGTCCATTAGTACCATCGTATTTTAACCAAAATTGAATGTCTCGACAAATTTTGGTAAAAGTCACGATGTTAAATTTAATGAAATTCCTTCCAGCGGTTCTAGAGTTATTGCATGGGGACAGAAAGACATGGTAAAGATAATATGAGGCATATTTCAACCATAGGTTGGTTCTGTAACGTCCCAGATTCTGGAAAACAACATGGCGCGAAAGACTACCGCTTCGGAATTTTTCAGGTTACAAGTTGTGCTCAATTATACTTTTCCACCGGTTCTTGCAAACTCAGCTAACTACTACATAATATCTGTTGTATTGTGTGTTTTGTATTGTCTATTTATGATGTGGTGAATATATTATGGCCGTCGTGTATAACGGTTTAAATTGCCAAGAATCGTGTTTTTATTATAGCTGTGTCATAATATCAGAAAGGAATATGAGGGTATGCTTCTTAAGGTTTCTTTCCAACAACTGAATGAAATTAAGGCACAATGGCGAGATAATGTTTGTCTGTTCAAATATTTCATCTTCGAAATTACTGAATGAGATTTGGTTAAATTTGGTATCGGGGTCTAAATGAAAAGTTACCGGGATATATTAATTTGTTTTCATGCCTCAAATGTATGAATGCGTGAGCAAAACAACTTTCGAAATGACAAAATCTAGAACCTTTATTGTACACGAAAACCTCTACTTACGAACTTTGAAGAAACGAACAATTCTTATTTACGAACATTGCACGGAATAACAAATTGCGACTCCCGATTCATTTAACGAACACCAAACCCCGCGCTTACGAACATTTTATGTTGCGCGACGGAAATTGTTTATTTAGTCCGGTAATTCCCCGTTCTGTGCCGTATTGAATATTCTTTAGTTGCTGAACATATTCCACACGTTAATTATGTGCGCGTTTACATATGCCGTTCTATTTTTTATTACCCCTGAAATATGGAAAACAAGCGTAAATGTAGTGATCGTGGTAAAAGCGTCGGCTGATTACAATAGAAACTAAATTCGACGTAATTAAGTGATCTGAAAACGACGAATCACTTGCTTCAATTGGTCGTGTTTATGACGTCAAACGTTCTACATTTGCAACAACTTTAAAAGACAAACAAAAAAATTTCACTGTCGAAAGTAGAGAAGAACTCTAACCTCATTGGATCTGATGATCCGGGGCCCAGTTCTGCGCAGTATGTATTAACAATACTCTTTTTAGAATACATTTAATTATTTTTAAATTATTTACTTATACAATAAACATTTCCTAGAATAAATTAATTCTTTTGGAATTATGCATTTTTACTATCTTTGCATAAAGTTAACACATTAACAAATTTAACAATATATCTTATGGAAAACAATAAATAAATTCAACTTACAAACACATTTCAATGAACAAATTATGCTCGTAAGTTGGGGTTCGCCTGTATATGAAGACATTTCGTATTTCTTTATGTTAAAATATGCAATCATTTTTATTGACGATCGGATATTAACATCAATATTAATAGAATGAAAGCAGTGATTTTTCATAATCTCGTCATACTGCATCTTAATAATATGTGTCAAAACTCTAGCGCTCAGGGCAGTCTGAAGATGTGGCAGTTATTCTGATAACGGAAATATCTTACACGCGATTTTGCTGTTCAAAATATTAACAGCCCATAAATTATTTTTCAAAGAAATTAAATGTGCTTGAATAGGAATTTGAGAACTTGATAGCTCAGCACTGAAGTTGCATATCGCGTCATTTATACCAAATTAAATCTCTTCCGGCTGCCGCCATGAAATAGTCTAATTTGGTACTACAATATCTAGACATATCATTCAGACGTGCCAAACGAATCTCATTTACGGGCTATCTTCACACATTTATCTTAGTATTACTCAGTCACCCTTAGTGAACACCGTAATATCTTTAATAAAGTCTTCTCGGGCTATCAGCTAGTTGGCGATCAATCGCCGACGATTCGAGGACCATCTGTGTCCTCATTTTCAAGGCTGTTGACTGTCGGCAGATGATCCTCGAAACGTCGGCGATTGATCACCAACTAACACGGATGATGGCCCGAGAAGACTTTATTAATGAAAGCCGCCGTGAAAGCTTCACACCATATACCATAATATCTCTTTGACACAGTATCTTTCTTTGAAAGCTTATATTTGCTCAGACAGTTAAATCCCTCTTCCTTTGTGGTTGAACCCAAAGGTTCATTAAAATCACAGATACCTTTGCGAGAGTGTGATATACGATAAATATTAATGATGTTAGAGTTGAAGCTTCTTACTAGCACGAGATTGCGTTGCTCAGTAGATATTCGTTTTATTCAGTTTTCCTACCAGAGTCCAGACAAAATTGAATGTCACGCAGTGAAGTATTTATTACCTGTTGTGATGACCGAAGTAATTACTGCTGGACGTACCTCCCGCCCTCGAAATGAAATGGCTAGTTTGAGTGTCTACATCTTATTGACGTGTTGCATTATCTAATCTAACCCTGTGCTATCTAACGATTTATTCGAGATACGACGAGTAGATTACTGTGTCAATTCTCATTAATTCATATTTAAGAATTTCATTTCTAATATTTTACGATTATAAATCGTATTTTACCTGTGTTATACGCGAGAATTGTCGTAGAAACTTCGAATAAATCTTTATTAGGTCACATCTACACAAACGTATAAGTCTATAGATACAGGGTTTACCATTGAAAATGAAAACCAATAATCAGGTACTATGGTACAACAGTGAATTTAAACGCAGGTCCATCCACGTATAATAGACTCTCCCATGATACTGGAGGTCACCCTTGTTGCTAGGTCGCTGCTCACGACAGATGCACAAAAGCTGCGCAAATGCAAAAATGGTGAATTCAACAGAAAAACTGTCTTCATTCTCAAACATAGTTTTGCATAGAAATCGTTTGCTGCTTTTCGTGATGAATTTAGCAGTGCGTATCCTGACAAGGAAGTAACGAATAAGACAACGATATACAAGAAGTGTTTGTCTGTGACACGTGCTTATGAGCGACAAAACAGCTGAAACAACTGTCATACCAATTTAAAATACTTCATCAGATGCAACAATTATATATTGTTGCGAGAATTCAGTGTTGATTGCAATTTTGTGTAGTCTTTTAATGCTTGAAGGGGTTCATGTGTATAAGTTATGGTTGCGTTTTAAGTGGAACATTCTGTACTTTGAGGTTTTACCATCCAGAAGCAGGAAACTCTCGAAACGACTTAGCTATGTCGTAAAACTTCGTATGTTGAAATAGCTTATGTGTAGCGAACGCTGTTTGAATCTATAATGGAATACTGTTTGTGATTGTGTGTGTTATGTATGACTGACAAAGTTTCTCAGTAATGATGCCAGATAGCAGAATGTTCCATTTAACAAGTGCGGCTACCGTTAGGAAACTTTTAGATGTAGATAAAGGAGATAAATTTACGAACGATTTTGGCTTAAATTAAAGTAAGGGAGAGGATAAGGGATGAAGACGCACAACAAAATATTCCCCGCTGGATTCCGGCACTTTCGTGATTAATTCTGCATATAATTTTCACAGTATCGGTTCCCATTATCACAAAGTTGTCATGTGTAAATAATACCGAAAACTTCGTGCCCGGCCATATTTGTAAATTTTAACGTATTAAAGTTCAGATACAAAATGTCCTCATAGTTAGTCTTATTAGTTATCGATATCAAACGAAAATCGAAATATAGATAAAGGGTAGTAGTCATTTTGACCTACCATACAATTATTGCAAAGATAGTCGCATTTTATTAGAATATGTTGACATACAAAGTTCTAGAAACCTGCATTATGAGCCACTAATGTAGATCCTACTTAAGAAGTTGGTACGGTTGCCATGTCGGATTCAGGATAGGAAATTGAAGGGTACAGACGTGGAGCGATCTCTGAAGACACCGATATTTGTGCCAGATTTTATGAAAATTTGTTAATTAGTTTATAAGTTAGGTTAGGTCAGGCCACAGACACACAGACATGGTAATTCTATAAACTTGTATTTATTTATAAGGTAAGCTACAATTTGTTACTTAGACTAACAGAGACGCTAGCTATTGGCACAGATGAGGTGAGTTGAACCCTATTTAACCTGCGTTTTAATACGATCCTAACGAAATTTATGTCTAGGGTGGTGGAGTCTGTTTTGGTTTAATTATCATGTGATCTTTTTCTGTGCTTTCTTTCTCCGAATCTTCTTTCTATTCCTTCCATTTCCTTCTTTTACCTTCCTTTCTGTTTCCTCTTCTTCCCATCTTTTCCCCAGCTCCTATGGGTTCGCTTCTCATCTAGCGCCCGAGTGAATGGGTCTATAAATTGGAACATCTTCAGCAAGCAGCCAACCAACCTAATTGCCACAGAAACCTTGTTCTACTAATTGACCTCTTACCACGAAGTTTCTGTACTACATCCTGTTCTATATTTCTTGTTTCATTGACGTATAACATTCACTTAGTCCAGGTGAACAACACGTCAGTTGAATTTTTTTCATGTAATTTTTCCAATGTCCTATTAACTTCAACTTTATTACAGTCTGAAAAGAAAAGAATTCTCGAATAACTTTAATCCGCATTCCTTCCTCGTGGTGAGTGCTGTATCAACTAGTAAGATTCATATTTGAAGTTCTACGGTACACATTTTAACATTGTTTCAGGAGATAAGGGGCGTTATGATTTCGGGGTCAAAACTCACAAAAATTTTACTAACAAATTCTAGGCACTGAAGTATCACGTTCCTCTGTAACATCGGGCACTTCTGCTATAAATTGAACTTTCTTCAGTACGTTCAAGGGTTTATGATATCTCGCATTATATTGCTGAAAGAATTGAGTTATCGTTGATTTTAAACTATGGATAAGAGATAGAAATGTCACGCTATTGTTAAGTAAACTCGTGTCTGTCTCGTTGCGTGCTGTGTTCTGTAATCTGCCCTTTCCTTTCTGAATGCAAAAAGTAGCGTGGAACTTTGAAGTTTATGCCTTATTCGGTTACATATTTTCGCTCTGTATAATTTTCGGTGGTCAAAGCTGCAAATAGACAGCCACGCATGTTGGGAGAAGTCTGATGAATTATTACTGATTTACTGACTTAACAGGTAGTCTCCAAAGATGTTTAAAGCATAAACAGTTTTCGTACGTGATCGATAGATCTCGTTCGTAGAATGAAATTTGTTAAAAATAACGCCTCATCTTCATTTTTATAAACAGTTGTTTTACTCATTTTTAAAAATCTGTCCCGAAAATTGTAACCGCTACGTTTCTTAATCTTACCGAACTTCACTGCAATCCATTCTCCAGGCACATTAAAACTTTAATTATATTATATTTCTTTCAGGAAATTAACCTCCTATTTCGCAAACCTCTACAAATTAGTATCTGGTCCCACACCACAAATTATTAACATTTCTTCTCGGTTTCCAATTATTGCTTAGAAAACAGCGAGGTGCATTACAGTGGCTGATATCAGCGGCGTTCTCCTGTTTGTGCATCATCGCATTCTTCCAAGTACACATTAATATATTGTTAAGTGTCTTATCGTTAATTATTTGTTCGTGGGCTATTATCGTCGTTTAGATTATCGCATTTGTTGCATGATGCGGGAATTTAGATAACTGTAGTTCTGTATCGATGTGGGAAAACTAATACTTGACGCGCGATCGAATCGTAACGAGCTACCCATAAGGGTCGCGGAGGTAGTCTTTGCCACGTCATGCTGAAAAAAAGAACTTTGTCTCAGTATTCATTTTTGTACAGCAGTTCAAGTCGTGTAGTTGAGTCCACAGTATGAGATAGGTGAAGATTTTGTTTGTGTTTCAAGATTTAGTTGTTGTTTGTATTTTATTCAAGTGATTCACTCGTTGGTGTAAAATGCGTTTTTCATGACTTGCAGAATCGTCATTTCCAACAACTGTCACGTAACCCACACACAAAGTTGTTTGCCCATATTTGTACTTTATTGCATTAAGGCAACAATTTTCTGAAACAGTTTCTTAAAAGACGACGTCAGATTCAGAACTTATCTCGCGACGAATTTCAAAATGAATATACCTCCCACATTCTATGATTATCATGTCATTTTGTGTATCTTGTTCACGCTGTTAATTTGTTTTCCTTATTTTGTATGCAGGGATATAGAATAGCTGTTTACGGGAGGGTTGAACTCCTCCCAGAAGAATTAAAAAGATAGATATTACCCTAAATGTATTTTTGATAAATTTTTGAAGTAAAATCGGTTTATATATACCATTATGCACCAGCTTAATCACATTTTCTTTTCCAGAGTTTTACTTAAAGTGTGCCAAAATAATTAAATTGATTATTTCCATACGTCACATTTTGATAAACTCTTATTAACGCCTTGTGGGACTACATTAGATAATAACAGGACATACAGAATTGTTCTATTTCAATGGCGAACCTACAGCCTTTTAAAATTAAAAATTGTTGTTATTTTTCAAGTAAATTAGTGAAATAATTAATTCCATGTTATTCGACTTATTTTACAGAGCAAAATGACACCAAACAACATGTCGATTGATTGATTTTTGTGGGCTAAACTTCCACGGGGAGCGCGCGAGCAAAAATTTGCATTTCAATTTACACTCCTAATTCACCAGCTTATCGGCATGTTGTTTGGTATAATTTTGTTAAAAAGAACGAGGAGAATATTATGGCGTTACTTACTTCACTCATAAATTTCTCGCACATTTAAAGTTCGGTGACATCAATTTATCAAAACAAATGCCTTATTTTTAGTGTTTATTTGCTGGTAGGAACTAAAAAACTAACGGAACAGCTTTACAGAAGAATGAAAATGTCCACCACCATCTCGAAGACTTCCTGTGTCCCGAAATTTTATAACAATTATGCTATGATATAATTATTGCGGATAATATTAAAATGTATCCCAAGGAAATAAGCTAAATGTTTGGTGTCTTTGCTTGATTAAGCACCACGCCATGTTGACTTATGCGGTATTGGAAGTACAGCTTCATGTATTTTTTAACGTCGTAATTAATGAAGATGAATGATCAGCTTTACGCTTCTGTCGCCTTGACCCGGGACAGCTCTCGATACACCCCTTTCGCCCCCCCCCCCAGTAGCCAGAAGTTGCGAAAATTTCGATATGAGACCACTTATCAGTTACAATTAATGGGGTCGCGTGTTACACACGTGCAATACACGTTTAGACTGTTGTTGCGATGAGGTAAAATATGTAAGATTTGAGGTTTTCACAGCGGTGAGTATGAAGATTTCCGTCTTCTGGGTTGTTGCGCTGTGTAGTCTGGTCGATGTTTACCAACGTTTCGGAGGTCATACTGCCTCCATTATCAGGGCGCCCTGATGACGGAGGCAGTATGACCTCTGAAACGTTGGTTAACATCGACCAGACTACACAGCGCAACAACCCAGAAGACAGAAATCTTCATACTCATCGCCCTGATGACGGAGGCAGTATGACCTCTGAAACGTTGGTAAACATCGACTAGACTACACAGCGCAACAACCCAGAAGACGGAAATCTTCGAGGTGAAATATCTCTGTGGAACAGGGCTATTAACGGGCTCAAATGCGTTTAGATTATCAGCTTTAAACAGTTAGACGTTGGCAACCCTGTGTGAGCCCGTGGGACCAGGTGAAACTACTGCATCCGGAAAAAATCAGCAATTCATTCGTCCTTGACAGAAACCTTCTAGCAGCAACTGTCGTGAACTGAATGGATGGTGATTTCGTAACCTGGTTTCCGCCCCAGCTTTGCACAACAAGTCATGTCGTTTCATATCAAATTATTAGACTGTTTATAACCCAACTTTCCTTTGAATGTTTCAGTGTTTTTGGCGAGACTAGCAGGAATCATAAATTAATCATTTTCCAATTCAGTGATCCATGTTGTGCTTAATTTGCCCTAGTAAGTTTCTAACTACATTAAACCTGCCAGATGAATTCCCAAAGTTCCGCACAGTCGATATATTTAGAACCACAGGATACGTTTTAACTGTTGACATGAAAAGAACTTTTGTACAAAGTGCAGATGTGATCCATCTGCATAAAATATATATCACTTGCCTGTTTCCAATTAGGCTATTCATTATTGCAATCAAACCACAAGGTCCTATATTTCGTGCAAGTGCCATGTTCGCACACTTTTTAAATTGTGTATAAAACAAAAGAAACCTCAACTAATGTTACATAGTTTACATTTATTGGTGCCCTTTATTGGTTCCCTTAAAATGAATTCTCACTGTTGCTGGTGACATGTTAATAATATTGATGGTGGGAAATTACAAATATAACGCGCCATGAATGCCTACTCATTTTTGACGTCGGTAGCCTACTAGGAGGAGTGAAGCAGTTTCTATTATTTCAGTTTCCTCGACATGTTTGCAGTGCCGCCATTTAATATTGTGTTGCCAAGGAACTTCCTTCAAAACCTGTACGTCAATAACAGTTTTGGTATGTTATTAATAAAAATAAAATGTAAAAACTACGTATGCCAATATCTTTAGTTGTTACTTTATATTAGGTCTTTCAGTTCATAGCCATTCTCATATTAATGTATATTGAATTAATGTAAAAATTCCTATATTTAATGCTTTGTTAATTGAAATGTAACGTTAGAAATAACTGATGTTATTGTTATTTAACGCGGACTGAACAGGGTTTTGAGATGGTTAAATTGACCCTCGTGTTCACCACCGAACTATACTATACCCTGTCAGGTCAATTAAATTTTGATCCAAATCGATTTTCCAGTGTTGCCAACATATAAAGATGAATGACACTTTTGCGGCCATGGTCACTGATGAAAGCTCTTCACGGCATTCGCTTGTTCCGCATGATTCTAATTTCGCAAAACCAATTTAGCAATGTCGGATCGGTAACCGAGACAATATAATAACGTACAGCGATGCATTTTGAAATACCACCCATGTTTCCGCAACTATCCTCATTGGCCACGCATGAGATTCTTTATAAAAAGAAACTCAAATGTCCATAATCGTGGTCACAAAATTTATTTTGCGTTAAAAATTTATTTATAAGAAGTTAGGCTGGAAAAGTACATTTGTTTGTGTAAGTCCAAGGTGTTATTAACTCGCATAGCTAACTTATGCCCTCAAAATACAAGAAGGGGTTTTGTTTGGTATAGTTATACAATATTCTTCTCCCTTAGTTTTCTAGTAATGTCGGCGTTACAAGAAAGCAAACAGTGAGCTAAATCATACACAGTTTACTGTCGTATTTGGATCTCTCTATCACATCACACGACGTACACAGGTTGAATGTAATAAATGCAAGTTGGGGGGGGGGGCATAACCGTTATCGACCGGTATGGAGATAACTAATTGTCGAAGTAACGCCATGTGGACGTGTACAATACATAGTTACCATAGACTACCAGCATAAGTAATTACACCCAAAAGACCAATATCAACGTCTTCATTGTTGTGAGAAACTCAGATCTCATACAACTATCTTAAATAACTCCACGGTAGAGAATCTTCCTTGAGAAAATGTATTTGATAGTAACTTTCATCACAGTGTTTACAAAAACCCGCCTATCATGTGTAGTTTGAATCTAATCCACACCTTCGTTTCATTAAGACTCATTTTAATGTTATCCTCCCTTTATGTGTTCCGACCAGAATTGCAAATTTATTTCTCATTTCTTATGTCTTGCCAATGTCACCTTCATTTATTTAATATTCACATTAGTATCAGTTAAAGCGTCCTAGCCTAACAGTGTCTTCAGGAAACAATGAAGAGCTTCATAAATGGTAGGTTTCACGAAAGGTTACAAATTATGAAGCTCCTCTTTGTGTAATTTTCTCTAGTTCCTCGTTACTTATTTGGCTGTACTAACTAAAGTAATTCTATCAAGTTCAAATATGTCCCGGGTAACATTGGTTTGAATTAAGACTAGAACATCGGCTATACTAACGAGGTTCTTCGTGGTTTTATTCACTTCCTTCAGGTTATTATCGTCGCAGATCCTTTGAGTAACTTCACTGCCGCTTTCATTTACAATAACTTATCATTGTCACATTTTAATCGAAGCCAAGTATCTTGTGCAATTGATAGAGCGGAGCGCATTTCACGCGAGATGTACTTACCACAGGCGGCATTACAGGTGAAATCACAAATGCACTGTGGCTGGAAGCATTTGCTTCAGATCTTGAGGAGCGTGTTCATCATAACACCACGTTGCACTGACACTGGCCACGTTGTCTCATTCTACCGCAACATGTGGGAATAATCATTCCTTGGACGTAACAATAAAGGCAGCGCCCCCCCCCCACCCCAAGCAATGGGTTGCTCCACGGATGGTTAACTCTGACGTAGGTTAATGGTGTGGAGTGCTCAACCACTCATGACGGCTTCTACCGGCCAATGTTGACTTCCAGTTAATTCTTCATGTTTGTAAAGCTACGCGTGACTCGGCTTCGTTTTTCTTTTTGGTTCCATAGAATGTGCCAGACCACTGTCGGCCCTGGTGTTTAGATTTGAAACGATCCATGCAGCTGACTTTCACAACTTCTTTTTTTGTTTGTGTGCGAAACATCGCATTTTGTTCAACACTGGTCGAAGGTACAGAGCGGTTAAAAATAATGTGGTTAACACTCCTGCTTCGATTTTGGATATCGCTGGTTCGAATCTCGGTCCTTACAAAAGTTTTTTTTTCATGTCAGTCTGTCCACCAGAGTTGGGGCAGTACTATAAAATGTCATGGTCGTTTCCCTCTGCATCCTTCGCAATTCACGTTCACAATCATTTTCAAAGTTCAAGCTAGGTAACCGATGCGATTGAGAAAGTGTCGTTTAAGAAAGGAAATATTCTGGCAGTTTTAACACCGGTTTTGTACGGATGCGTAATTTGGACTTTTACTGTGGTGATAGAACGGAAACTGAGGAAGCTTGTCCAGCAGTGTAATGGATACAGTTATGTTGCATAACGTGGACTTTTTTTTTACCCAGGACAAATGAAACAGGTGGGGTATGTCGTCCGTGTGTGGGACCAAGAAGAACTACATTTCGTTGGAAGTGTCATGAGGTGAGAGTGAACATGATTGACGATTCTGTTCAGGCGAATTTTGTGGTGACGGCTATGACCATTCGATTTTGTGATAGAGAATATATCGATTAGCTCTGTAACAATCAGCTGCTCAAGGATATCCCAATAAATCGGAGTGTAATTATCTTATTTGACCATATACGACAAACAGTTCACTTATGCTCTTATGTAATGAGTGTAATATACCAATCTGAACCGTAGTAACATTCGCCCAACAACACTTTATGTCATTATGACAGACAGGATGTTTAACTTCAGAACCTCAGAATTATATTTGTATTAATTATATGGGGCTATGAATGCACAGCGTTGAAGAAGAATGAATTCTGGGCTTGAAATTTTAAATACACAGTTATGAGGTTGGCTTAGGTGAATAAAACAGTATAATGGAATTTAACTCCAAGCCATTGAGGTCAGAGGGCACGAAAGGACCACTTTCAATAAATAATTTTGTGTTGTTTGATTATTATTAATTACTAGTACCAGACAAAGAGCAGTTCAAAGTGCTCCAGGTTGGTGGTTGGGGTGAGGCGCTAGCTGCCCTTCGCTTGTGAAAATCTTTACAGTTACTGAAAGAAATTTACCCACAAAAGCAAATTTACCGAGAGAAGTGGCGTTTAGGGACTGCAGAACATCGAACTGCAGTCCGAGTGAGAGCACAGTAACTGATTGGCTCCCAGAGGGCACGTGACAATAGATTCGCAGAAGCGTCCAAAACTCAGCCGCAATCGAAAGTGTCGCACATTTAAGTTGGAATTCCTGGAAAGAAAGGTGTCTGTGAAGGTAAATCATTGCGTCATATCAGTTTATGGCCGGTAAGTATGGATATTTGTGTGTAGAGGGGGTGTTGTGGAGCAGTTTTTTTAGATATCAATATTATACGAGGCACGCCTTATGACGCATTGCTTTCCGTGGGTTTCTGTATACCCTGACTTCATTTTTGCAGTTATTTTCTATTTTATGTTGTGTTCATTTTAGATTTAGTGTGCACAACAGAACTGAATGAACGCATAATCAGGAATCATGTGTATGTGTCCGTCTGCATGTTTCTTCATCGAAATTAGGCGGGCGACGAAATATTTGGATTTAAGAAGTGGAAGGGGATCGAGCTTTTGTGCATTCTCATCACTTAAGCCTACAGTTTACACCTTATTTTACATGAAAACCGAAATTAACTTTATCGAATTGATAAAATATGTTTGTCGCGCAGAAAATTAGTATTAAGACGAACTGCAGATAATGTTAAGATTTACAACTCTAATTTGAAACATTTTTCGATTAGATGAGCCTATTAAATGGAATACAGTAATAAATTATCAACGACTACGCAGCGTTGAAAGACGTTTGGGGTTACAATTCTTGCAGCAATGAATTGTGTGAACAAGGCCAGTGTAGTATGTAGGACTATGTAAAACAGGAAAAACGCATTTGGAAAACGTGCCCCCGCATCCAACGGAATTCAGTTGTCCGATAATTTAGTAGTTGTGAAGTGCGACTACTCGAGGTCATCAAGACGTAATTTTCTGAGGTTTCCCCAGGAGAACAGGTTTTTATTATCTTACTCAGCCCCTTCAGTGTCTGCCGCGTGTTTGCATGGATCCTGCGCAATCGCCCTGATGACGGAGGCAGTATGACCTCTGAAACGTTGGTAAACATCTACCAGACTACACGGCGCAACAACCCAGAAGACAAATCTTCATACTCACCGCTGTGAAAACCTTAAATCATACATAGGTTATATTTGTTAGTTTGTTTGTTCGGAATTGATTCTAAGTTACTATGAAATTTAAAGACCAAAAAACAAATTCAGAAACCCTTTTATGAAACTTAATACTAACATCGCACCACCAGACACCGAATTCTGTGTTTTTAAACTACCAATCATTAATAATACAAATATGGCGGTAACGCGAACGTTAGAAGTAGCGGAGACTGGCAATAGATCGCATAGGCACAAAGTTATATGAGTCATTTTTATCTGCGGAACAAATATCAGATATGGCTACGGAACAAAATTTTATGCGGTGGAAATTCTATTATCGACGGAAGACTAGCTGGGTGCCAGACCCTTCAGCCGCAGGAACGGAATGTGCAGCCCTTCGTAACTTCCGCTCACCCAACGATGCGAAGCAGCTAAACCGGTAATATGCAAATCCTTTTTGCTACTAACCTTTCAGCCGGCAAAGAAGTCGGACGACCTGGCGGCTGGCAGCTCATAGGACAGAGTGACGTTCGGCCTGATAACGCTGTCGTATAAACTTGGCTGAAGCTCGATAAGACCGAATAAACATTTGTTGCATGATAGCCGATTAAGTCCTCAGACACCGGTAAAATCCTGTTGGCAGTGACTTACAGGCAAAGTATCGTAGCCACAGTGGTTTTTTTCTCCCGCTGTTAATGTGCCCTCCGTCTGGGTTTGAGGGCCTGGTGGATATCCGCAGCACTGTAGCCATTTTGTCTGAAAGTCTTCTTGAGATGCCGGGATCTCCATTGATATCTCCCAAGTCTTGATCTGTCAGATGAGTGTGTAGAGAACAGGATGCCTTTGCGATAGGTGACGATAAGAACCACCTCAGGGGCTCACATGTGAGTACGGGACGTGGCTTACCCCGGACATCCGAGCTACACAGTGTCCGGGGGTATGGCCGATCCACCTGACTCCAGGGGATATGAATTTAAGGTTGGGGGTTGGGCTATAGGCTGACAACCTATCCGTGTAAAAGAAACATTGTAAGGAAATCGCAGAAAATCACGGAAGCCAAGACCCGATCTGGGTTGTAATGCACTTGATGATGATGGTGACGATTATGATGAAGGTAAGAACTGGCACAGAGATATAGATCTGTATGTGAGTTTTATCTGAACTGTATGTTCCAGCAAGCCATTGGGTTTTCCCTTATCCGACACATCAAGCTAGTGGGTTATCCACTTCTGTTTTCATCGTGGAGCTGTTGCTTTAGTGGATTCTGTTGATGTGTTTCTGGAGCTAATCTAGTTGTTTCTTACCATGGGGCCAGACTGCAAAGATGTCACGACACACCTGCACCAGTAGGCAGGTTTTACTGGAGCTGTACCTAACCTAACCTAACCTAACCTAACCTGTTTCTCAGCACCTTCCATGTAGAAATTGACCATAAATGGAACAAGTGGTGACACCACAGTGATTCCACCTGTCTGGCCACAGAATTTCCCGTTGTAGAAGGAGGTTGATGTGAGAACTTGTCAGAACAGATCATTGGTCCTGGCTTCAAAACGGTGTCCCCTTAATTGTAGGGTAGCCTTTAATTGGACCTTGGTGAACAGAGAGACATTGAAACTGATTAGGATGTCAGTTGATGTGCAGTTTCTGGATGATTGTTGTGTTCAGAGAGCAGCACTGTTGGACTCAGCATCCCTGCTGTGTGTTTGGGCAGGCAGAATGTAAGTGAACTGAAGTGAAATCAAGGGGGTTACAGTCAGAATGCACCCTGGTCTACTCCTGTTCTGCTATGCTATACGGGGACCGGTGTGAGTCAGTCTCTGGCCCATGGTCCCACGTTTAAGGTATATTCAATTCTTTTTAATTGGGTGGGTCTTTTCATGGCTTAGAAAGTGGGCAGAAGACCGTCACACGTTCCCGAGACTACTTTAGTGATCCATCATTCTTTTCTGTGTGTGATTAATTTGTGTTTTTGTATATATATACATTACATCTGTTTGATTTGTATAAATGATAGTTTTTAAAGGGCGTGGGCCTGTGTGTGTTCCAATATAGACATTTGGTAAGGAAACCTCTTCAACAATTTGTCCTCTAACCTCTGCCTCGAAGACGGCTCTGGGAGTCACCAACCCCCGATCTAATGGATACCGGGGTCGTCTGCCGAGTGTAAACTTTGACGGGGCGTGCCGCTAACCACTCACCCCCATCTACTGCCAAGGTTGACATCGAGTAGGAGCTACATCTCCTCTTCCCCAAAAACTACATTGGACTTTGCATAGCGTGTAAGCATCGCTTTTTAATTCTAATGTATACTCGAAAATGTTTGGATAGATAAATAAACACATATGCATCGCACGCGACTTACGTTGGTTTATTACACTAACTCTTAACATGAGGTTATAAATGCTCATGGTACTCATGTCATTTTCATTTATAAAAATAGTATTTTCTGTAAGAGAAACTCAATTTTGAGTTGCATATTATCTCCTAAAGCATGTAGTACAAATGTAATGGGCCTCTAACTTGATTTTACTATAAGTTTAAACTGCTTCATCACGACAAAAAATTACATCTCGCGTTTTCAGATAATGAAAAGTACGATACTAAAACTCGTAATATAAATTTTATGATAGATCAGAGAAATACTTAGAGAAAATGAAAATTATGAATCTAGAGTAATATTAAGTAAGAATTTGTTGGTTTAGGATATAAAACCGGAGACAATAGTTTCTCATATACAGTTTTTGGTTAGAGCATTAATACAGTTGAGACCAAGTCGGGAAGGGCTGTTATAAAGAAATGTACGATTCAAACAAAAGTCTGATTTCAAGTTCGATACAAGATTAAATATTTTCAGTGGATGCAATTACAATTATATTTTAAAACAACCAACGTGTATCAGTTTTATATACAAATTCGTGCTGGAAATATTTGTGCTTGTGCCAAATGCTCTCTCTCTATTTTAGATATTGCTTGCTTAAGGTGGAGACAGGTACAAGTCTACGTTCTGTGACATTCCCATACTCTGTGTGTGGATGATAGTCGGTATGAATGTGTGTAGTGATTCTAAATTCGTTACTGGCTGATCAATAGAATGAATTATCTTTTCATATCACACTTTATAATATGGAGGGGGGAATTTGTATTTGCAGTTTGATTGTATTATCTGAAATAGACAAGAATCTTGTATGATACGTTATGTACATGAAATTACATTCCATTAACCTAGGTTTTATTGCTTTCGGTTAGCTAATGTTTCAGTGCATTTTTTTAAAGCACGAGAGGTTTGACAGGATTGTATTACGATTGACAAGGATGAGCTGGGTTTTGGACTAGATCATATTACAAACAAAATGCACCATTTGAACCCATTTATGTTGTATAGAGTTGGTGGAGCCATTGGTTAAGTAATTAAAAAGTAACTAACTAACCAAACAATTATTCAAACGAATGTTGACAGAATTATGTATTTTATGGAAGTAAAATATCATTTATCCTGTTGTTCGCAAAGAGTATGTGGTACTGGGCATCGTATTATTTTAAACTCAGCAGTTCGAATCCTTCCTGGTTTTCCACAAGTCTGTCTAGTCAACATTCCAATCACATAACTTTCAATTGTTTGGCTTTGTAACACAACACAAATCCTGCTCTGCGTGATGCAAACTGACCTAGGGCCTTAGTCGACTGTGTAGCCGCCCGCGAGGGAGGTTGAAAGCCGATCAGAATTCAGAAGATATAATAGATGGCCGAGGGCCATCCTCGGGTAGCAGCCAGGTAAAGGATCTTCAACAAATGGGCTGTCTCGGGAAGTTGAGATCACAGAGCCAGGAAATGGATATCGTGCACATCGAGGCACGCGGTCATCAAGTTCGCTAGACTTTTGGCCTCCTTCGCCATCTTTAACGTCGTCGATCCCCGCCCGACGACGGAGCCCAGCGGTCACCCTCCACAGAGGACTGCGACGCTCAGTGGCGATCACTCGCCGACGATCTACTGGTCGCCCCCAAAAATTCACCCTTAGCAGGTCCCGCATTGTTAAAGCTGGCTTACAAGGGAGTGGTCCGGTTGGTCATGTCGAAACCTCAACTGAAATTTTGCTCGTCTGCAGAGTCCATCTAGTAATGATTGTACACAAAATTTCAGCTGCTGATACGCTGTGCAAGGGTGCAAAAAGATTGGAATATGTATATAAAATTCGCGCATACATCTGACGGCATTGCCCCTAGCAGTGACACGGAATTCACCGATACCATACAACGGAGAGCGTGGGCTAGGCGATACTAACCCGGCACATTTGTCGCAAGAGATATTCAGTAATGTCCGGTGTGAGAAATGTGGTCCAACTCAGCCCTAAAACTAGATGTGTTAGTCTCTCTTGACATATATTAGTTTTATTAGTAGAATTTGTGGTTCTCACGGTGGTAACTATGAATGTGGCTGTCTTCTGGGTTGCAGTCGTAACGCTACACCCCAGAACCGTCATAGTCTTACGTTGGTAACGCCGTCAGATATGAAATGGCGGCGTATGCTGAGTCGGAAAAGGAGGGAAGCAGCTGTTTTTCAAGAAGAATTGATAATGGTGGCAAGACTAAAGTAATTACACTCAAGAGTCTATTGTAAGGATAATATTATATTGTACTGTCTTAATCACAGTAAGCAAATTTTTATATAAATTACAACAGTGGTAGTGTAGTAATCTGTGTGTTATGTGGAGTATTGGCTTTTGTTATTCGATAACTTTACACTGTTCACTTTCTATACATCAACATCATCAGGTTCAGTTGCTTTTTCTTTACTGTATTGTATTTTCTCCTCTCGATGTCAAGAAATGACGAAAAATGAATATGTTAAAACTTTTTGAATTGGTTAAAAGTTTCTGCTAAAAGTTTTTTAAAAATGTTTTTGCTGAGATTGGTCAGTGCTGGTGTATTTTTGATCTGTAAACAGAAAGTTTTTATACATATGTGTGTATATGATGTGTAGTAGTAAGAGTGTTGCATTATCTGAGTTGTTTGTGTTGTGGTGCTTTGTTCCAGAATGATGTGAGGTATGATGCATCTGTCTGTTTTATTAGCAAAATTTCTGAACAGTATGGAAAAATGCTGCACACACAACACAGTAAACCGCCTTCACTCCTAATAAGATAGATGCATCATTGTACAATGACTAACCACAACTCAGGTAAGGTAATACTCGACTACTGCACATCATATACACATATGTACATATCACATTTACTAATTTAAACATTTCTGTTTACAGATCAAAAACACAATGGACTTGAAAATTGCTGTCTTCTGGGTTATAGATGCATGTAGTCTGGTGGAAGATTACCAATGTTTCAGAGGTCCTTGCTCCCTGCATGATCAGTATTCATCATCACTGCACTAAGTAAGTGGAAACGTTTTAACTTAATATTCTATCATTATTTTTTGACATCAGAAGGAGACAATATGATCACCAGTGCAATGACATATTTATTTATAGTTTATTCAGTGATGCAGTTTCTGTAGCTCATACTATGTAACATTGAATGAGAGGATGACAATGAATAATGAATTGTAAATGAAGGAAACATTGACCTGGAATTAAGAAAATTTTTTCTGAAGTTATATATTTGGAGCACACATTTTGAGATACCTAGGATTGGTTAATTTGGTAATGGAAGGAACAATTGAAGAGGTCACAAAGATTGGAATATGTGACGCAGATTTTTGAGGATTTAGGCTGTAAAAAATATGTGGAAATGAAGAGACTGACGCAAGATAGACGAAAATTGAGGACAGCATCAAAGCAGTCAGAAGACTGATGCCAAAGAGAGAGAAGTGAAGGAAGCGGTCATGGCATAATTTAAGTTACTATCACAGCATTTACCTGGAAGGACTGAGGAAAACTGCAAACACTTCTGTCAGGATAGCCAGTCTAACCACTCAACCATGACATTTGGTAGCAATGACATAAAAGCAGGGATTTGAATGTAATGGTGGCCACAGACTGAAACATGTTCTAGTGAATGGACAATGAGCTGAGTGTGCAAGTGACAAGCAAGAAAAACCAAGAATTAGCGTAGAGGGTTATGTAAGTTCCAACAGTTTTTTTTACCACAGAGCTTATGTTACCTGAAAACAAAGACTGTCTGAATGAGATGTTGCACCCATTTGTTTTATGGAATAAATATTGGACAATTTTGCAAACAAACTGTAAAATGGGTTTGTATGCTGAGTGACAATACAGTATCATGCACTTCTCTTGTAAGCAGCTGTTAGATGGTTCGATAGTTCATATTCATTGTGTTCAAAACTGTTTGCGGTTACACACAGTGTTATTCCCAACCCACGTGAGAATGAAAGTCGGTAAAATCAGTGGCAGTGACCCAGACTATGAGCAGAGGCGTGTTTCTGACTTTTCTGACTTTACTGATTCAGGTGGTATTGTTAGTTTAAAAGAGTTACAAGTATCTTCTACTGATGATAACAGTTTGGAAGGAATTGTGATACTCCTCTTGCTACAGTAAGCAAGCATACACTCTGTTCAAACAGATGACAATTTTCAAGCCAGAAAACTAATCCATTATTCATGTAAAAATTTAAATGAGTGCTTATCAGAATTAGAGACATTCCTCAGAGTGTTTCCCAGTAGTTTATGTTCATATCACAGTGCGCTAATGAATGGTTGGACGTCATGGAGGAGTCTACTAGAAAGAAGAAATTATATGAACAGATCCTTGGAAAATAAAACGGATTGTTCGCTGATCATGTGCCACACCATGTCCCCGAACATTCACTCTACTGGTCAAAGAATGGGGAACATAACAATGAAACAGTGTCACGAGATATATTTTCTCCAAATTTTACTTCAAGGACCCAAAACAGCTGCAATTTATCAGCAGAATCTGTTAAATTGAATAAGTAACCTCAGTTGTTTGGAGAGTATGTACCAGACAAGTGGATTAGGTAGGTGAGGGATGAAAATGTGGGAAAGGTGTGATTCAGTTACTGGATGCACATATGATATGAGCGTGTACTCTGGAGAGCAAACAACAGTTATTGAAGGTACTGTCGGAGAACGAGTTGTAATCAAAGTACTTTAAACTGTATCTGAACCAGATGTTCCACTTTGCTTTGGCAGATTTTAAAACAACCAGTGTGCTTGACACATATCCTTATGCAGCTGTTAGAATCTGCATGAGAACAAGGACAAATGTTTCAGAGTTTCCTGAAATTTATAAAAGAGAACACTTTATGTTCTTAGTAAATGAATCAGGTACAGTGGCCATGAAATGGTAAGGTACTAAGGAAGTAATTGTTATAAGTAACTGCCACACAAGTGATTTAGAAATAGCAAAGTGCAAGTTGAGGGATGGCAGCAAAATACCTTGTCCAAAGGCAGTTTTGTTTAACAGTGACTGTATGGGAGGTTTGGATGTAGGTGATCACATGACAGAAAATTTGCTAAATGTTGGAAGAAAGTATTTTACAGATTTCTCATGCCATCAGTTGTAAATGCATGAATGGGTTCTGTCTGCAGAGATAAGATGAGAAGGGAGGCTACTACTTTAGTTTCTTGTTGTTGTGACTTAGAGCTTTGTAGATTGTGGAAGAAATGGAATGCCACTAAAATGGCATGAATCCACTGGTTAGTCTTCAGAGGGCTCTGCAACAATATGCAAAGTTTGTGACCATCTCCCTGTATAAGGTAACACAGGGAGATGCTTTGACTGCTCTCAGTATAAGGAAGCACGCACATTAATCTAGGCGAAGTTGAAAAGGTGATAACTACACATTTTAAATTAGTCACTGGTGTATGTTTTTGTATAAAAATTAATTTAAATGAACAGTTTAGTTCTTGCAGTTGGTATAGTTTAATTTTCAGGATTTAATATTGTTCTGCTGTTGTTTGTCTTAATGAGTCAACAGGATAATTAATTCTCTACTGTAAAGTAAGATGTCACAATTAAAATTTAGGCCTTTTTTATTTCTTGTTATAAAACCATTAGAATGAGATTTATTGGTAGTTCATTTATTGAAATCACCATTTTAAGATGCAATAAAGTAGTCTCACATATCTTTGGAATAACAGAACAGAATGACTGAATGTAGTGGTTATCCTTTGAGTTCAGAATAAATTATAATTTTTCAAATTCAAACATAGGACATTTATGTTTGTTTTATGAGGTGTGACAATTAAGTTCCTGAAGTGCCCTGTAAAAACTGTGTTTAATTACTCGCAAACTAATGGTCGCTGTCACTTCTGAAGTAGTCTTCCTGCATATCATTACACTTTGTGAACCGGTTTATCCACTGCTCAAAGCATATCTGGAACTCTTTTCGAATGCGTTTTAGGATGGTCATTGCATGTCCCTGAAAATCTGTGGCTCTTCAAAGGAGTCTTCAGTTTTGGGAGTAACCAAATGTGGTGAATATGGTGGATGGTCCAGTTTCAGTATCAATTTTTGGCCACAAACTCCTGGACAGCAAGTGTATCATGAGCAGGTGCATTGTCATGATGTATAACCTCATCAATATTACAAAATAACAGTGCTGGATTACTGCTTGGCCTTGTTGAGCAAACTCATAGTGAGCAGTGCTGTTATGATCAATACAGAAGAGGAAAACAAACAAGCATTGTCTTCATATGACCCTCCTTAAAACTTTGTCACTCACAGACACTCAACATTTTCATTCAGTGTGACATTTATGCAGTCATTGCACGAACATAACTGTCATTCCTCAGAAGGAAAGCCTTGTCCTGAACTGCTTGAGACACATCATTCACACACACACACTTTTAATGATAATGTATAGTAATTAATGTAGTCTACTCTGTAATACATGGAGGATAGCCAAAAAGCCCTTATATTGTGGATTCAAAGAACCTAAAATATAAATGAAAAATTTGAAATACTTTGAAACAACATTCACACTTAATGTGCGGTGCAAGCGTTGTTATTACTGAGAACTGTGATGTGTATGAACAACTGTTTGTCCATACAAATTAAGAATTTTCATAAGTGATAAACCAGATTTTATGAAATCTGATTTTGGAGAATTTCATGAACAATAGTCAAGTCGTTCCAGTTTTTATTGATATTGGACAGTTTTAATGACCACTGCATACAGAAGCATAAGAATTTCTTCATGTAATCTAATCACATTAGATAAAATAGAAATAAATGCTCCAGTTGTTCCAGTAGGAAGTCATAATATTCTCATATGAAATTGAAATTATGGTTTTGTGTGTTAAGTTCGTTAATGGGTAGGACCCCCCATATATACCTGGCCTGTAAGCAAGGCAGCTTTATGTTTACTTTACTTACCAGTTAACCTGATTTAAATTGTTTATAATTTTCCTCAATTTCTGTATTCAAACATGCTAGTAGTACCTTTATCGATGCTGTGGCAACTTCGTACGTGATACTCTATCCATCTCATTCTACATATAACCTCAGCATCATAAAATAATCTTATCACTCAATAAGTTAATCTCCATTAGTTTTGCTGGAAGGTAGTGTCTGCGTATGAAAGAACAGAACGTACCAGTCCTCCAGTACATTATAATTATTATGCCCCATTTATAAAGGTATAGAACTTCATTTACACATGGCATTCCTTAATAGTGAATACCCTACCCTTAATCACAGCTTCAGACTTTGAAGCATTCTCTTAATATTGCTGTAGGAATTAATACAGTCAGCAAAAGAGACTGCCAAACCAATAAACTAAATTAAATGACCTTCTGGCAAGAGTATGTCACAAGTATCACAAACAGAGAAGTGAAATGTTGGAATGCTTCTCTTCTCACTGGGCAGTGGAGTCAAGTTTGGAGTTGCTGTTTAGAAGCTTGTCAGGTACATTGCTCTTAACATTTTTTATTGTGTATTACTTGAATACAGTGTCATGAGATCTGTATGTATATAATGTAAGTAATGTTGGTTTAAGCTTGATTTTTTGGTGAGCGTTTGCAGCTGAAAAGGGATTTTAGTTCTTATTTGATAAATTTATGAATATGTGTTATTACCATTTCCATGGTTCAGTGACCAGTTGCTAAGGGATTTTTCTCATTATGGCATAGTAGTGTTTTAACTATTGCCACAGTAATACTGTTAAGGGAAGTCCACTGTGTACTCATGGTTAGTTCTTACTGTTTACAGGCTGACACATGTCTCTAAATGGGCTGTACTAGATAGAACTGAAAATGAAATTGTTAAAACCTCTGCAGAAAAATGTTGTGCTGTAAGTTCAGTTCACCTGTAGTTATAACTTTGTGACCTATATGGCCTAGTGTGATAAATACCGTGCATTAGTGAATGTTGTGACAGTAAAGTGGGTTGCATTTTTTGCCAGTTAAAGATCGACAAAAAATAAAGAAAATAAACAACTATATTTTTTAAATGATTAATTGTACAATCCATACTTTATTATATGTTGTATATATTTGTTTTCAATTGAAGAAATGTAAAAATAAAGTTTTAAACGTTCAGATATGCTACTGACAGACTTTACAGGACCAGTATTTTCAGAAAACTTGATTTTTTTAGGATTTAATATTCTTGATGGCAGCGAGTAAAATGATGATCACGTTCAGGGTTGTAGTCTGGTATAAAGGCCACAAATATCCTGTGTGGGTCTGGTCTGAACATATGAAGGAATGAAGTAGACCAGTAGAAGCCGCAGTGTTTCAAGTTTTAGTACGAAAGTTAATTTGATTTCACTGCAATGGATCACAAGTCAATAAATTTTTTTTTTTGACCTGCACTTAACAAGAGTGTACTTGGGATTTTGGCAATGCAAACATTTGAATGCTGCAAGAATGTACAGGGGCCTTCAGTAATTAGTGTGGATATAGGGACTCAGGTGTGCAAAGTCAAGTAACTAAAATATAAATTAATAAATATACTGCTTTGATATTTATTTATGAATAAACTTTGTAATATAATAAAAAATCTCACCAGAAATTTAAGTATTAAATTAAAATTTCAATGGACAGTTGGACTTTGAAATCAAATACTTTAATGGTTGCTTGCTGTCCCACTATACGCCATGTAGGCGCTTGAGGGGAGTGGAGGTATAGCTCCTACTCTTTCTTGACCTTGGCACTAGATGGGGGTGAGTGGTCAGCGTCACGCCCCGGCCGTACTTTACCCCCGGGAAAGGACCCCAGTACCCATTGGATAGGAGGCTGGGTGGGCTCCAGAGCCGGTCTGGACGCAGAGGCTAGAGGAAAAATCCTCTGCCCTCGTCGGGGATAGAACCCCGGACGCCCAGTCCGTAGCCAGTCACTATACTGACTGAGCTATCCCGGCTCCTACTTTAATGGTAGTTATTAAAACAAAATATTAACACAAAGTTAGGCATTGAACTCCATCATGTCAGATACAGCATGAGCAGGAATGAGCAATTTAACTTTCTTAACAGCAGTGGAATTTTTTATGCTACTGCAGGGTATCTGGCAGACTGTATATAGTAAAATTTTCTGGATTGTGCACATTATTGTTTTACTTTATTTTCACACACATAATTGAATCTGCATTGGAGGAAAGCTTGCTGTACAGGCACTTGCACATCATACTAAATAGATATTGGTGTACAGTATTTGTTTTGTGTTTTATGACATATTTTGTGTCACATAAACTCATATTGGAGTTCTTAAAATAGATCCATAAAAGTCTTGTATTAAGAGAGATCACCTGTCATGCAGAAGTCATCAGTAACATTTTTTGAAATGTTTGTTTTACTGTACAAGCACCTGCCAATTCATTGTGAATCAGATAGTTCAGTCAGATTAGTGACTGGCTACAGGCCAGACAAACGAAGTTCAATCCCCAACAGGGGCAGAGGATTTTCTCCCAGCCTCTGAGTACAGACTGGCTCTAAGGCCCACCCAGGCTCCTGTTTAATGGGTAATGGGGTTCTTTTCTGGGGGTTAAATGGTGCTGGGGATTGGTGCTGACCACTCACCCCCTTCTAGTGTCAAGGTTGAGAATGAGTGGGAGCTATACCTCCTCTCCCCTAAGTGCCAACATTGGCATGTAACCTGATTACTTTACTTTTACCCACCATTTCATCATGATGCTTTCCTTCATGACAAATTAATGAAAAATTCCTTCCAAACAGTTTCATCACTTTATTTTCCTCCCATTGTTTCATACTTTATCAAACATGTTGTAATGCAAAAAAAGTAATGGTAAGGTGTTTACAACAGTTTGGTTGTTACTGTAGCTGGGATCAAACTGAATTTATTGTCTGCATCACTGTCTTGCATGTATAAGGAAAACAAATTCATTTACTACATAATCCAAACACTTCCTGACCCAGGAGGTGAGACAGAGAGCTACAAAGTACTGTTACCAGGAAGTAATGTTAATAGTATGGGCAGTATATGCTTTCTTATTTGCCACCCTTTCCTTACTCATCTGGTTCCCTTGCCTTTTACTTTTAATAGATGTGGAATGCAGAGATTCACCCCGACTACCGTACCAGGTTCAAATCTTGGCCCAGGGATTGACTTTCCTGGTTGAAGTTTCTTATGGTTTTCCTCAGTACATGTGAACAAATGCCAAGATAGTACCTTGTAACCGTCCCTTTTCTTCCACAACACGTCACACTGCTTTTTTTTGGTATAGTCGTAACCTGGTTTGCTCATATGGTTACAGCTTCTTGACGTGGGATATGTAAAGATACAGAAAGGGATTGTTGATGATGGTGTGAGGTTGTCGGTGAGCACGAGTTTCCGACTCCCCGGGAATATAGGGGAATTAGAAGGTGGAGCAGGTTTTCTGCACAAATGGATAACAGTTTTTCTGTGTTGCACTGATGGACGACTCTTTATTGTTCCTTAATACACGCAGGAACATATATATCTTAAGCACTATTCACGGAGGCAGCTAGATGGCTCGGCTGTTCCTTTGTTCTTTCGTATGTTTGCTAAAGAAAAACACCCCCGCTCAACCGAAGGACCAAAACTTTAGAGCGCGCCCCGTAACCACGATCGCGCTTAAATACCCCTGCATTACGTAATTTGTTATTGAATTTGGCTTAAAAGCTGCGACCTGATTCGTTCCTCCACAACGGCGGGAACGCGCCTATAAGCTGAGCTCAAAGTCAATTGGTCCATCGCAAGGATGCGATGGTCGTAATGCTGTGATCACCCCGCATCTGGAAGGGATGAACACCATGTGTGGGGTGGCTTAAGTATTTTCTTTGTTGGTTTATGTTTGCCCTTTTTTGTTCTACTTCAGGCTCCCTTGGGACAGAAAGAATGCCAAAGAGGGTGACCCGCAAGTGGCCATCTGGGCCACATTCCTTCAACTCAATGTGTTTAACAAAGCCAAAATTAAGCATTCAGTCTAATTTAGGTGAAGTAAGGCGTTCCAGAAATCATGTAATTACACCTTCGTTTTTCTTATACACCAGATCAACTTGCCGAAGCCTGTTTTACCTTTCATCTCAAGGCCCAGTCCGTTCGGGAATTGAACCACAGACCTGGACTGGCACAACACTCCCCCTTGAGATGAGATGCGCTTTTGACCTACAAACAGCCAGCCTCATCTCAATTGCCCGTGACAGGTCGTTACAATATTTCACTTAACACCAGACCATTCCAACCCTCCTTCTACTGAAACTCAAACCCAAGCAGCACATCCAGCTGTTTACTGCTATTGCCACGTGGTATGCGGCGGTTAGCGTAACGGAGTAGGCTGTTACATTTATGCAGCTCAGATCTGGTGTAGCAAAAAGAAACACACACACAAAACATTTGAACATGAAAAATAGCTGAACACTATCATGAATACTAAAAGAAATACAATGAACACCATCTCTTTACACTTTTAAATCTACTTAACATCCATTTAGGTTTGTAAGTACTACTCTATTAAGGTTGGCGTCATCCGCCTACAAGATATACTCAAACTTAACTACTCAGTTAATTGATTAACTTTAATTAGAATTATACTAACATCTAAGGATACATTAGAATTACTGGCACAGTGGCAGTAAAATCCAAGGCGTTCAACACAAGAAAACTGATCTGTCCCAAACAAAAACAAAAAACTTTTATAGTTCTATAGCAGGCATGCTAACATACGAGCCTATGCAAAACATGGCATCGGTTTGTGGTCTCTCTTTCAACCCTTGCCTTCCGCTATCTAGTCCTATATAGCGTCTCCTTCGTCCTTCAAATACGGTTTCAGCGCTAGCTTATTGAACACACCGCGCCTTCCATCTAAACCCGACAGTTCGTATGCCGCAGGCGGGATGACATTAGTAATCTCCCATGGTCCATCATATACCCTGTCGAACTTGCTCGTCTCACCAGCCGCCGCATCCGACACAGGCTGGCGCTTCGCTAACACTAAGTCGTTAATCTGCGGGTTCCAGTCAGTCTTTCCAAATTTGCGTCTTTTGTTTCTTTTTGCACCCTTATGCTTCATTTTGACGTAAGCTTTGAGGACCTTGCTCTGAAGACTTTCAGTAGGCGGTACCTCGTCTGTTGACTTTGATAGGAGTTTCGCGAAAATTGCTGCGCTCGGACCTCGTTCCTCACGGAGAAGGGTATTGGTCTACTTCAAAGTTATAAGAAAAATTCTTGCATTTTCCCGGTGTCGTCGTAATGGAATTCTGGTATTTTAAGAGCAAGTTAAATAGTTTTTCCCTTTGTATTTCATTTAAATTCGCAGCCTCGTCCACTTTGGTCCGCAGGTCTCGGATAGGGATGGCCCTAGCGTCCATTGGTTCAGTTTCCTGACGGTATCTCAGTACCTGATCTTTCGAGTCGCCTTCACAACTACTTCGTCGAACAATGCGCTTTACAGAATTTTTTGATGTAATTGTGAACAGAGCGTGCTCAATTCAAATAGTTTGGAAGACAATTACGGTGTCAGCATTGACTCAAGACAGTGTGATTCCCCCCACTTCCACTAGTACTCCAGAAATCTTCTATGGAGAAACGACGAGGCCCTGGAGCAGGTATCGTAATTACAGGCATGTCCAAATGAACCTTTAATACTCAGGCATAATTACAAGAAATCATAGATTAAACTAGCGTGATCCAACTGTAGGCCCGCGACCACTTATAATCCGGCCACTGACTTTAAAAGAATAAAATTTACGTTCTACTGGTATAAATTGTTCAAATAATTTGTGTAATTTTTCAAGTAAATATTGTGAGAGATACAAGCTGTTACAGGAGCAAATTTAAAATACTATACAATTCTATAGTGGTTTCTGCACATTTAAATACATTTTGTTTCAGCAATGCAATGGTAATTTGTCATTTCTGTAAGTATTATTAAAGATAACGACAATGCAAAAATAGTGACAGTAGGGATTCTTGGCCATTGGGTCCAACAGAAAAACTATTCTGGCCCGAGGGAGGAAAATAGTTGGACCACCCTGCACTAAACCATACAATTCGCCCAATGAACACAATGTTTATTACAACCAAGGACAAACCTACACCTCAAATGGCTATCTCCTTGGCGACCTGCCGTATGACTTTAAAGCAACGTCTTTAAATGTTCCCATATATAGGCAAATGCCTATACATTGTTTAATTATATTGTATAAATTTACAAGCTGCTGTATTTACTTATATTGTTCAGTGGCATTAAGTGCATTCTCACTTGAGCGATAAATACAGTAGTCAGTCAGCAAGAGCTTGGTGAGACCTGAAATGAATAACTGTAAAAGCCATTCATATAAGATTGGAACCTGCGGTAAAATATTGATATTAACTTCTCCATCCAACTGACAACCAGGTCATTTCAACTTGGCTACTTCCAACATGCAGACTGTGGTTTGCCAGCTAGATGCAAGTTCCTTTGTTTCTAACTCACGCAATAATCCTGAGTGATCGTATGTTCTCCATCACGGTTTGAACCCAAGGAATGTGCATTCATAATATTTAACCTTGTCGTTTTCCAGTTTATCATCCCCTTTAAGGGACTGTAACATTGACCCCATTGGATGCGTGACGACGTCATATAATGAAAAACATTATCGCCCTGATGACGGAGGCAGTATGACCTCTAAAACGTTGGTTAACATCAACCAGACTACACAGTGCAACAACCCAGAAGATAGAAATCTCCATACTCACCGCTGTGAAAACCTCAAATCTTACAAACATTCATATACGAAACATGTGTACAAACCACTTTTAGTACCGTTTAGCATCTCGTATGAGTTGTACATTCAAAAATAATTGTAAAATTGTGAATCTCATTTGTTAATAACATTTAGGCCATAGAAACACGAATACATCTGCAGAATTTGTAACACACTGACATCAGTCAAGCTACGGTAGGTCGATGCACCGTTGTCATCTCTCTGGCAATTTCCGTATTGCCTCACAAAACCATTGTTTGGGGGTGTCTCATACCCACTCCCTGACAGCATCATGTAAGGCGTCACTATTGGGGAATCGGCGACGACGCAGGGTATCAGTTCGGACACTCTTTGAATCATTTGCGGAGTTCTTGATGTTCTGGGACGACCACTGCTGGATCCCTTTCTCACTGTTTCGTTGTCACATGCGAAGCCTGTCACCCAACTGAACACAGTTTGCACGTGCAGTCACTGGGGTTCACCGTGCTCCCACACCCACCCTATTCCCCCGACCTGGAACCAAGTGACTATGCCCTATTCCGTGAGATGAAGAATCCCCTGCGTGGTCACCGATTCCCCAATAGTGACGCCTTAGATGATGCTGTCAGGGAGTGGGTATGAGACACCCCCAAACAATGATTTCGTGAGGAAATACAGAAATTGCCAGAGAGATGACAATAGTGCATCAACATCCAGGGAGAATATGTGGAACAGGCCGAAGTGTAACCTGGGAGCCACAACCATCAAGGATCACATAATTCAGGTTAGTCTAAATCATTTGTATACGCCCCTTGTATATGGAGATATGTGGAAAGGATCAGAAGGAAACATGGGAGAAATGAGGGCAGGAAATAAAGGTGTGAAAGAGTTAAAGGAAGAAAGGTGGAGAAGAATGATGATAAGGCAGACAAATAAGATGGAAAGGGAGACAAGTATATGGGAGGTAGGAGAAATAAGCACAAAAAAATAAATTTTGGTATGGACATTGAGACACTGGTGACTACTCCAAAATATGCCTTTCAATTTCCTACAATTGATAATATCAACACGGCAGACAAACAAACTTGTGATGTGGGATCAACACCGGTGCTACTTGCAGCAGGACTATACAATGACATAAGGTCACAGATTTTCAAAAATACAAAGCTTTATAAAAGTAATCTCTTATATAATGTAAAATAACATGATGGTTCCATGAAAGAAAATATTTCAACTTGACCAGGATCTGATCCTGTGACCGCACATGTACAAGTCATGTTTGCTGCCACAAACCTAATGAAATTTCTAATGTACTGCTGTTGATTTAATTCCTTAAATAAGACAGTCAGACCACTTGATTTATATAGTTGGAAAATAAAGAAGTTTAACTAAGATAAAGGATGTTTTTTTTAATTATTGAGAATTTGCAAAGAATGCATGCGTGTAATCTGGTATGATTACACTTTTCCAGTCTTGTCATTATTAGAGCTACAGACTTCAAACCATTTCAATGGAAACTGAAATCATGAAGACTTATAAAAATATTTTATGGATAACGAACTCCTTTAATTAATGTCATAATTTTAATATGCAAAACAGGATAAGGAGAGTGGCTTGGTAGCTCTTTTTGGATAAATGAACAGTCTACACTATGCATCAGGTCAACAGTTATACAAAAGTTGTGCAAAAACCAAATCTACAGCCTACTGGAAACATCAGTGACAAGACAAGACCGCAGTTGTAATGATGTCATCACATTGCTTTTGTGGTTGTCTAGAGTAATATACCAACAACTTATATTTCAGGATCCTTGAACAAGACACAATGAAGCTGTCTGGGCGAGACAATATCAATTATCACAGGTGGCATTATTCTGCAGATAACATGTCACCAATATAGAAGAAGGACTGTTGCATGTCATTATGACAGTCAGTATGCAAAGCTAGGAGACAGAAGAGTCAAGTTGGAACTTGGTATGCTTAACTGATTTGAGTTTTAACCCACATTGTACAATGAATTTCTTGAAGAAATTTCAAAAGACTGATAACATGAATTTATTTTACAAGCATAAAAATCAATAATTTGCTATAATTTTCTGTTGTACAGTACTTGAGAAAATGTAACATTACAGAAACTATGCTATCAGCAACATTTGCTCAAAACAATTTAAATACAAAGAAACAATAAAATTCTAAATAATTTATTGAAAATAAAATGTTGATATGGAATACTGTGCACTGGATAACCACAGACTGAAATAGGCATTAGAAACTCTTAATTTATTGTAACAGGCAGGATGAATGTAACTAACCTTCAACTTCAACAGCCACATTAAGACTGCACTGTTCTACTTCCTCCCCACATTCAAACCTTGCAAAGTCAACCAACGAGACACCTGAATCTGCTAGAAATTGTGCTACTGTTTGGGATGGATCCAAAAGATATTCCTGGTAGATCATACATTTCTCTTCATCAGAGTTGCATGTCGGGACATCTTCACCTTCTACTCCAATCTTGCTTGGGTTCATTCCTGGCAACATATATACAAATGAACTAAATTCCTTAATTTAATGTGTAACACAGGATTCACACTGAAGCAACAGGAAACAAGTAAAAAGTGATACATGATACCATACTGAACACTTATGGAATTTCAGTGTACTTTAAGGAATACAATCTTCTTTATAATCAAAGCTCATGAGGTTAAATTATACTGTGGTGCTCTGATTACCTATAATGTGCTGACAAAACAGCCTTCCAAGCTGATCCTGTGGAAGCTTCACCACAGTCTCCTGCTCAGTAATTTCTGGTAATGTCTGCTTGAATGCGACTAGGGCTCCATATTTTCCAAACAGTACTTTGTTTGTATTTTGTGGGGCAGGGTGTGTGTACCCTGCTACAAGAATGCCCTCATTGGCCTGGAAGCAGTAGGCACGACGTAGAAATATATTTTCTCCCACACTTCCCATTAATAGAGCTGTGTGGTCAGACAGTAGTTTCCCATCTTCACCCGGTAGCAATTTCAGCTGCTCTGAATCAAGCCCTATCTGCAGGCAATTCATGTTTTAATATACTGGTAATCATTTATCACATTAATTTTAGATGATAAGTCATTGTTTTGTTCAAAGAGAAAGCTTAGACACATGTTAATAAAGCAAAATGGGTTAGAGTAACAGTGAAGGTGCATACTGCAAAAATGTAAAGTCTGGTTATTTCAGGTTAAGTTGATGTAAATTATTTTCCTGAAGTGGGATCAGCATTGTATGTTATGGTTGGGATGCTGTACTCTACTTGATTAATCATTTTAAAATCCAACTTCAAATTACTGCTCGATTTATATGTATGGTTTATGACAAACAGTATATTGTGGGGAAACTGCAGTATATTAAGGATGGACTACTACTACTACTATGGCGTAACAGCCCAAAATCGAGCCCTAGCCTCCTCTAAGGATGGACTAGCACGGTTTAAAATGTAACAATGGTTAGACAACCAGCAACTACTTTGTAAAAGATGATTCACAAGTGTGGAAAAGGCATAAGAAAGAAGGTCAACATACTTGCTGAGCCCCACCTTATATGCACATTACTTAACGTATTACCTTAACAAATGAAGATCTTATATCCTGTTTGCTGATAGCAAACTTAAGACAAGCATTGGCAACAGAATCAACCAATGTTTGGAAAGTCTTGTTCCGGGCCACAAAATCTGTTTCACAGTTCACTTCTACTATGATTGCAATATTCTTATCTACTGCTATTCCAACCAGGCCTTGAGCTGTTGGTCGCCCTTCAAGTTTTGTTGCCTTGGACCACCCAAGAGCTTGTGCCTGCTCTTGTAACCACTTTTCTGCCTACAACAAATTGTTTCTAATATACTTTTCTACCATGACTGATTTTGGCAGATTAGTAGTAAGAACAGATATTTCCGATACAACTGCGGTTAATTTGTACCTTATCCATATCATTGTCATATAGTACGAGAGCTTTTCTGCAGTTGGCAAACGTGTACCCCGTTTTCTTCCGAAGCTTTCCTAAGACTGATTTGTTTACTGAATTCCAAGATTGTCCAGAATGAAGAAACCGCATGAAATGCCTGCAAATCATCTGTTAAAACAAGTGTGAATGACGTCACTTTAAATAATTCTATAAACTATTAGGTAGGTCTTCATATTTAAAAGTAAGGCTAACAAACGTATCATTATAATGCCAATTCAATCTAGAACGTTTACCTTAATCTTATGCAAAAGCTAATACACTATGCAAGTAAAAGGCCTCAAAACAGCTGTAATCTGCACATCACAAGCGCGTCTACAACTGACCCACGACCAACATGATACGTGCGATACCCAGCTCACACGGATACCAATAAACTATGTGGGCTGGTGAATATTCGTAAAGTATTTTTAATTACTATGTTTGTGATAAAGACTCCTGAATTTTCAATGTGTTTCTTTCAGCATATACTGAAAACATCGAGATCAAGCGATATCCGAAAACTTCTAGTAAGTGCCAACCACTCACAAACGATATCATTGGTTACAACGTATAGCTAAATACCAACCTCACATATTGGTAAGTTGTGCCAACATAGGTTCAAGCCATATACACAAAGAATTTCCCCTTGTAACCTCTGTGCTGAATATCGCTGCCGTTTTAGGGCAACCACGACAGACGTGCTGAACGTCATCCACGTATACTCGTGGGTGTCCAAAGTCAGCCTTTGGTCGACACGTGCGTTCCAGGTTTCCGAAACGGTATGCGCGGTTTCCCGCATCAGCTAATTTTGAACCTAAACTCCCAGTTAGTGCAATCAGCAAAGAGCAGAATCGTAAAATCCTTATGAATTGTCTGCTGCTGACCAGGGTGCCTAAGTCAGAATGCAAACACACCTACGATTACAATACTTGTAACTTCCGGACGTAGCTGGTGGGGAGTATTGCCATCGAAGTACTACGTTTAACACTTTCGTGAGAATATTTATTGTGGGCTTTGGTAGGTGTCGCAGGACCCTCTTCGGAATGCCGTTTTGGCCCAAAGATTTTGTAGTGCTGATTGGTGAAGCGGGCTGCTATTCAACAGAATTTATTTCATGAACACGTGAAAGAAAGAGGTTCTGGTAACCATGTTCAACACCTACACATAAGGCTCCGGAAACTCGCCTCACCACTTTTACCTTGAAAGTGGTAACTGAAATTTTTGTATAAACGTAGATAATACTTAATATTCGACGTGGTTCATATCCAAAATCCGAAGTTTCACAGTAGATTTACGTTTCGGAGAACCGTTTTCTCGAACTGTTACCATGGAAACCGTAGCAAACAATTTAAGGGAAGAACGGTGTAAGTCTTTAAATGAGCAACCATAATGCAAGTGGAAAGAAAACAATATTATATTGCTGGTATTAGTGTGGATTCATTTATCAATTAATAATTTGTAGGATTTGAGGTTTTCACAGTGGTGAGTCTGAAGATTGCTGTCTTCTGGGTTATTGCTGGGGAAACTACCATACTTGCCACTGCTTTAAGGTAGGTTTTGGAAAAGGTGTCCTCAAGCATCCAAACCCTGAAACACATAAAAGCATTGTAAACATGTTCTGGTTGTAAATTTTGTATGTAGTGGACTGCTGTGTTTGTACAGAGTGATCAATAAGTCACACTACCCATTCCTGACACATGTTCTGTTTGTCACAAAATAAATTACATTGAAACTGGAATACAAAAGCAATATTGTGTTAAGTGCTGGACATGTCCACAGCTGCATGCATATATGTGTATCTATTTCTCTGCTTGTTTGTGTATCTGCCTGCCCCTCTGTTTGTATGTCTAGAAACAACACATACCTTATTTCTTGTTCAAGTTTATTTCCTGTGATTTCATGCATGGCATTTCAGAGCTTGTTAAGCACATGGAGTAGGCTTATAATAAAAATAGAGAGGAAACCTATTGGTCTAAATGTACCTCCAGACTTAAATGCTGAATTCTGATTCCAGGGAAGAAACTTGAAATTTGTCATTCACCACAAAATCCAGAATGGTCCACTGACATCCTTTAATATCTTGAAGTTTTTATATTCCAAGAGCTGTAATTTTTTCCATGTGACCATTATGCCATAGTCATATTTTGCTCTCTCCCCCCCCCCCCCCCCCCCTTTCACAAGGTGCATGAAATACAAGCATATGTGGTCCATTCACTGCAGTACCGTGTGCTATAACATTGATTTAGATACTAATGCAAAACAAATGAAATGTTACCTTTGCAATGATCTTGCCTACAAACTCTGAGATAAGGAAGTGACACAAATATTTTGGATCACATTATAATTGTGCACTAGTGTAAACATCTAGGAAATTATAATATACTTATATGACTGACAACTTGATGCACTCCCACAATTAATATGAAAATATTTGTTTTACATGCTATATATTTTAAGGATTTTGGCTCTCAAGATATGCAGTACCAGCAAAGTTTTTAAATATGTTTACTGGATATATTTTTATTGTTTTTTACTACTATATATATTTATATTCTTCAATACCGTTGTAGCCATCACCAATTTCCCCCCCCCCCCCCCAATCCATATACACACAGACACATACAGACATGCACACATACACAACATTCATAGGGCTCTAAGTCAAAGTGCTTGTGTGACTGCGCTGTGAGTTCTGAGCTGTATTTACACACCTGGGTCCCACTGTTCATATTCCAATGTTGTACAGTTTTACTGTGACCTTCACTCATATAGTTTGTGACTTCTGTAGTTGTTTTGACTTTAAGTAGCGACACATATGTTCTCCTGATGATGGTTCCAGGTGGGATGAAACATGTTAGAAAGTAAATAAGTAATCTTTAATATTTCTGCTTGTATTGGATAGTTTTATAATTGATACTGTGCTAAATATAATGGCACAATAACTTCATATAACTATGCCTGTGATTATGCTTCACTCTATTAGTTGTGCAGAGAGAATTAAAGGAATGTAAGGTCTCTGAACTGTATTGAGTATACTGAAGAGCTTTATTAACATATTGTGGTCAAACAGTTCTTGCCCATAATTTTCGTATTAGACCACAGACAGAATTTACACTGATTGTTAATTGCTTTTGACATGGTCATGCTAGGTTGTATTTTACATATATTTTCATACAGGTGTTGTGAATAATGCTCTTTTGTCATATCACCTGTGAGTGTATTATACTGCCTTCATTACTGTGGTCTATATAAGCTATTAAATAACTGTGACCGTCCTATTCTCCTTTCGGGGAATTGCCCGGCTCAGTTGTAGCCTTTGGTGATAATGGGATTTATGGGTTAATTTTGGAGCATAGCTCAGATGAGCATGATGCTTGTCATTAGGGAATATTGCATGGAGGAGTATAAGCTGAACGCCAGCGAGGTGGTTTGGATAGTGGCTTCCAGTAAAAAGTCCCGTAATTGCAGTGCAGAAATAAAAAAACACTTTGTTCAGACAACTAACACAGTAGTTTATTTCTTTAGTTGACGGCCACTATTTACTGAATCAAAGGACAAGAATTAGTCTGTGTGTGTCCTTGCTGGAATCCAGGACCAGAGTGCCCCCGGTATCCCAGCGTCGCCGGACTTTCCTTTCCCCAAATTTGGAGGTCGTTTATTTCAAAATTTGAACGAATGCTCTGATCACACCAGCCCTCACTCCACGTGGACTTTGGACCTTCCAGAACATTCGCTTCAAACCCACTGGCTCTCACTGCTATGGCGACTACAATTGTGTATAATGACACAGTAGCTGTTTTAATTACTTTACAACTTGCAGGTGGGCCATATGAAGTTTGCTGCTGGCACCCTGGCACCATTACTTCCAGCTGAAGACTTTCTCAAACAGCTGGTCCCATACAAAACCACACAGTGTACCTTCACACCTTAGCAGCTGGGGCTTGAACCCAGAACTGTACTGTCACACAACCCACCATTGAATCTTCTCTTACTGTTCTGTGGTTTCTTTCTAGAAGAAACAACTAAAAATGGCTATGCAGAAACAACCTAATTCTTCAACCAAATGCTCAGTGCATAACATAAAGAGGCAGTCATCAAAACTACAAAAGATAGTGCAACCAGATGAAAGTAATTTGACGTTTGAAGAGTTATTTTCCCTCCCGAAAGCAGTCCTTAGACCTCGTGTTCCTTTTCATAAGAAAACTAAATCACAGTTGCATAAAGAGAAGGAGGGTCAGGTAAGAACTGTTGATTATGTTCCTTTATACATATTGTGAGAAGAAGCTTGTAAATTAAAAGTTTGTAACTCCGAAAGATTATTTACTCAGGTGTAATATTTAGAAGTTATTTAAATATATATTTTCCTTGTTAACTAAATGTACACAGACTTTGTTCAATATGAAGTGTGTTTACGTTCTTGGCAGTCTGATCAATAGTAATGTGTGTAAATTTTTATTATGCATGATCTACCACCAGCACTGTACACTATGCAGTATTTTTAAAATTGCTGCTTTGATCATGAAAATAATGTGGTAGTTACTAAGCAGTTAAATAACATCAGTAACCATGGTAAACATCATTAAAAGAAAGCTGCTAATATGAGACTTTATAAGCATAGTAAGCCAGAATTAAAGGCTGCAAAAGTTTAGATAATCAGAAACCATTAAGTGTAAATTTAAGGTGTGACAATCATAGAAGCCACAAAAATAACAATAATTTAATCCCATAATATCATTAAAATAAGGCTTTAAAAAATAATTGCAGCCAAATTAAAATATGATGAGCACTTTTCCTTGCTTAAAAAAAGGCAATGGTAACTTAATGCAATGTTAGTTTGGCTGAGACCACAAAAGAGAATAGGGTTTAAATGAGTTAAAGAGGAACTATGAAGAATTTAAATACTTCAGTTAGAGTGCAGTCTCTTTTTCCTTATGAATGCTATCTTCAAAGAGATGTAAGACAAAATACTATACACATCCCTCATCACACCCACCTCTGCCACAGTTTTCTTCACTTGTAACATACAGTATATGACTAAAGAGTCAGGCAGTACTTATTTCCTTTTCTCCTGTCTATTAATATTCAGCAATTGTTTATAATTATTAATTATCATTACATCAGAGTTCATAGTCATTATATTATTTCTCGCATAGCATTGCTTCATGTAACAAACATGAACCAATGCTATGTGAAGTAAAATTGTAAAAAAATATATGAAGGAAGTTCAAATTTGACCTAGAATTTGATAAGAGCATGTCAGTTAATCATATTGGTCAGACTTTTTCCCATATATGTACACACTTCTAGAGTCAGAACTTTTTAGGAAGAGTTTGCATTTATTGGAGAGAAGTGTAAAAACCAGAATTCTGGGTCAGTTTCTGACTGCCCACATATTTTATATTTCTTGGACACTGACAACAATTTTTTTATTTTAGGTACACCATAAGTCATACATGGCAATGCGAAAGGAAAGGGAGGAATTTCGCAAGAAACTTGTTTATTTTATTTTTAAGGAAAATGAAGAAATACCGGAAACTTTTCAAATTCCATCTCGAGAGGAGAAGGAAGTCTTGAGATACTATTATTATATCCATAATGGAATCAATACAGTTTATGTACCTCCACTTGAGCAAGCATGTTTGAACAACATATATTCACAGATATCAAAGAAACTCCAGACATACAGTACAGTGAAGGAGCAGCTTACTGAGGAACTGAAGGAAGAGTTCTTGCTAAGTGTAAAGAAAGCAGCTGTAGACTTTGTGCTTCAAGAACCAAGTGAGAGTAACAATCAGATAAAGCAGTATGACTCAATTTATAGGCAGGAACTGAAACAGATGTCCAAGACATGGAGGCCTACATTTGAGAGGAATTTAGCAAAGATACAAAAGAATCTGCATACAGTGAATCCTTGTTTGGCAAAGGTCCTTGATCTTTGGTACAAGTCTTTCAGGTATGCACTTAAACCTTTTTAGTCATAAAATTTATTACCATCTAGTGAACTGAAGGGCTATGTATGGTGGGGTTTCTTACACCACCGCATGTTGCGTCCTCAGGTTGCAGATAGAGGGATGGCCTCCAGGTATGGAGGTTAGCTGCGAATATGTTGAATAAGCAGTCGCGGACTGGTCGAGGGGAGGTCCTCCAACTTGGGTGTTGGATGTAAGGCTAACAACCTTTACCGTAAAGAGGGTGCGATCCCAGTGGACAGTTTCACATTTTTCTATGGAAAGGGGAATGATAGTCATCAGTTAGGGACGGTTTTTTTTGTTCATAGCAGAATTAGGGCAGCAGTTAAGAGAGTAGAATTTGTTAGTGACTGGTTGTCTTACGTAATTTTGGAAGGACGTTGGTGTAACGTTATTGCCCTTAATGTTCATGCCCCAACTGAGGACAAAAGCGATGTTATCAAGGATAGCTTTTATGAAGAATTGGAATCAGTATTTGATACATTTGGCAAGTATCACATGAAAATTCTGCTAGGAGAATTCAATGCAAAAATTGAGAGGGAGACCACAATAGGTAGCAAGAGTCTGCATGCACTTAGTAAGGATAACGGTGTCAGAGCAGTAAACTTTGCTACCTCAAAAGTTTTGATTGTAAAAGGTACAAAATTTCCACACCGTGATATTCATAAATACAATTGGACTTATCCAGATGGTAGCACACACAATCAAATACATCATGTTTTAGTAGATAATAGAAGGCAGACAAATGTAATTGATGTGAGGTCATTCAGAGGAGTAGATTGTGACACTGACCATTATCTGGTGGTAGAAAAGTGGGGGAGCGGCTTTCTGTAAGTAGATGAACTAAGCAAAATTTTGACACAGAAAGATTTGATTTGAAAAAATTAAGTGAGGGAGAGGTAAAGGAGCATATCAAGTTCATATTTTGAATAGGTTTCAAATTTTAGAAACAGATAGAGATAATGAAAGTGTGGACATCAAAAGGGAATGGGAAAATATCAGAAACTGTATCAAAATTTCAGCCAAAGAGAAACTAGGATACTGCAAGAGAAAGCAAAATAAACCATGGTTTGATGAATGTTCAAAATTAATAATTTGAAGGAAACATACAAAATTTCAATGGTTGCAGGACACAAGCAAGTCAAATATGGATAATCTATGTAACGTGAAGCTAGTAGAACCTTCAGGAATAAGAAACGGGAATACCTGAAGGGCTATATCAGGGACCTGTACAGAGGCATTAATAATTTTAAGATAGGATATGAACCTCAGAGTAATTTGGTAAAGGATTATAATGGCAATTTGCTTGCAGATCCAATAAACATTTTGAATAGGTAGAAAAATTTCTTTAGCCAGCTCTTAAATGTTCATGACACAGATGATGTTAGACAGATTAAAATACATACAGCTGAACTGTTAGTGCCAGAACCTAGTTTAGATGAAGTTTAACTAACCATTGGGAAGTTGAAAAGTTATAAATCTCCAGGTATTGATCATATTCCAGCAGAATTAATTAAAGCATGTGGCAAAAGGTTGCATATGATTGAAGATGATGAAGATCCTTAAGCTTATACTGTTAATTTGGGATAAGGAAGAAATGCTACAAGAATGGAAGGAATCCAGGACAAAACTGAGTGTGGTAATTACCAAGGAATTTGTCTGCTATCAACCTCATACAAAATTCTATCAAACATTCTTTTGGCAAAATTAACACCATATGTGAATGAAATTATTGGGGATCAGTGTGGGTTTAGATGAAACAGATCAACAATTGATCAGATCTTTTGCATTCGTCAGATACTAGAGAAAAAATGAGAGTTCAGTGGGACCATACATCAATTATTTATAGATTATGAGTCTGTTAAGAGAGAAGTGCTATATAATATTCTTATTGAATTTGGTATACCAAAGAGCTAGGGAGTCTAATAGAAATGTACTTAAATGTAACCTTTAGCAAAATTCGTATTTATCTGAGTAAATTTTCCATCAAGAACTGTCTAAAACAGGGAGATGCTTTTTGGTCTCCTTGTTCTTTAACTTTGCACTAGAATATGCCATCAGGAAAGTGCAAGATAAGCAGGAGGGTTTGCAATTGAATGGGACACATCAGCTATTGGCATATGCTGATGATGTTAATTCATTGGGTGATGATATAAATACAATAAAGACGAACACAGATGTTTTACTAGAGGCTAGTAGACAGATGGGGCTAGAAGTAAATTCAGAAAAAACTAATTACATGTTAGTATCTCATCACCAGACAGGCAGGCAGAATTGTCTTAGAGTGGATAATAAATCCTTTGAAAGGATTACAAAGTTCAGATATCTGGGAACAACAATAACAAATTAAAATTACACTCATGAGGAAGTTAGGAGGAGATTAAATTCTGGAAATGCTTGCTACTTCTCAGTTCAAAATATTTTGTCTTCCCGTCTGATTTCTAAGAACCTGAAAATTAAAGTATACAAAACAATAATCTTACCTGTTGGTTTGTATGGGTGTGAAACATGGTCTCTCACTCAGAGGGAGGAACATATATTGCAGGTGTTTGAGAATAGGGTGTTGAGGAGGATATTTGGGCCTAGGAGAGAAGAAGATAGGGTGTGAAGAAAATTACATAATGGCAAACTTTGTACTCCTCCCCCAGTATTGTCAGGGTGATTAAGTCGAGAAGAATGAGATGGGCGGGGCATGTGGCGTGCATGGATGGGACAAGAGGTGTGCACCAGGTATTATTGGGAAGCCTGAGGGATGGAGACTGCTGGGGAGACCTTGACGTAGATAGGAGGATAATGTCAGGCAGGATCTATAGGAGGTAGGAGTTGAAGGAAACTGGATTTTGTTGGCCCAGGACAGGGTCCGGCAGAGGGTTTTGGTTAATTCGGTGATGAACCTTTGGGTTTGGTAAGCCATCTTGTTAGTTAGTTAGTGAACTGAAGGGAGAGAGCACTTTTTACATTTTGAAAATTTTAGCCAACACTACTATGTCCTCTTCCATCTACAAATCAAGTCATAGTTAGGTGAAGTGGTTACAACAGAATGTATTGACACTATATAATCTAAGATATTAAAAAAGTATTGATAAATAAACTACAAATAAATAAACAATATATGCATTTACTTTTCTTCTCAAAATAAATCTCTCTTTGAAGTGGCAGGTAATTGTATAACTAATGGTGGACTTGGGTTTACCATGCTTTCTGTCCTGGGTTTTGGTGGTGAGGCAGATTGAGTGTGAAGTTCACTGCTCTGTTACATTGTGAGCTGAAGTAGGTATGTGTACATTTTCTTCCCCAAAACATTTATAAGCCTTCATGGTGTCATTCTTGGGTGCAGCGATAACTTTGCTGTGCAATAATAAAGTGCATGCAGAAAACTGTATTAGGAAAACTTTTATTTGTAGTGATGTCATACATATTTCTAATGTTGACAGTGAAATGAGACTTGTGGATGTGAAGGAAATTAGCAAGATTGGTGTTGCTTTTGAGCTGGCAGAATTTCAGGCACTGGTCTCCACACACATTGATGCAGCCAGGGATCATCTTAAGACACAGTGGTTTCCAGCCATTGAGAACATATTATTGCTGGTAAGTGAATTAATAGTTGTCAGGTAATTGGATGTACTGTGAATATATTTACATGATGGATTAAGTAAAAAGTCCCTCAGTCTGAAGGAACAAAGTGCTAGAGAAAATATAATGTTTTTGACTCTAAAGCTATTGTCAGATTGGCTGTATGTACAGCTAAATTGGTGACCTGCCATACAAGTCAGCATGTGGAAGAAGAAATAACACTATGGAGTATAATAGAACATCACCTTGTATCCATCTTGTTCTGTCAAACATGGATGGGAAAGGAGAAAATTAAATTACTTAATTTAGCTGAATTTGGCAGTATCAGTGCCAATGCATTTAGTGTGAACTAAATTTTAAGTTATTGTTGTATTTTTAATTTACTTTCTGAAATTTATAGGAAGATCAAGAATGTTGTCTGCATTTTTGGGGTTAGAATTTGACATAATTGTTCGTTTCTTATTGCTTTCTTTGTAATAATAACACATTTCAGACAACCCCATTTTGTTCTAATTGGGCATATGTTATTTCAGCTATACATTGAGAAATGTGGCCATAGCATATAAGAGAGTGAAAGGGGAGTAGAGGAAACTATGTAACAGGGATCTTGATGGTTTGTACTCTTTATATGATATTGTTAAACATATGAAGTTGTCCCTGTGTTTAAGGCATGAAGGCATGAGTGGGTATGGAGGTAAAACTACTTGCATTCTCAACCTTGGTTATAGAAGTTTATGAATTATCAGCTTCATGCTTTGTTTGCTTTTATACCCAGATAAAGAGCCTTCATTACCCACTGAATAGGCCCCAGAGTTATCCTGGTTGTGTCAAAATATTACTCTACCCCTACTGGTATTCAAACCCAGGCTATTATTACAGGAATGAAATGGAATCTATTTATAAAGTCAATGATACCAACAAAAAAGTTTAACTCATTTTTGTATACTTTTCTAAATATTTTTGAAGCTAGTTTTCCTATTACATATGAAAGTATAGGCAAAATAAACAGTGACTGGATCAAAGTAATAAAAGTATCTTGCAAGCATAAAAGGAATCTGTTTATCTACAATAGGAACAGTAATGAACCAAATCCAAGAACATTTTATATTAAGTATTGTAAAATCCTGAATAAAAGAGGCAGAAAAACAGAATTACATTAGACTTGTAGCAAAATCAGACAATAAAATAAAAACATGGAACATAATAAAAAGGGTGACAGAAAAAATACATTTATCAGAACAGATGCCATCTCTTCTAATGAACGATGAAAAAGTAAAGGATCCAGGAATAGTGGCTAATGCCTTCAATAATTATTTTCTAACAATTACTGAAAGCTTAAATTTACGTCAAGCAGGGACAGATGATGCTGTTTCATTCTTAAAAGCTGCATTTCCTGTAAAATTTCCCAGTCCTAATATTATTCCAACCACTGAAACTGAGATGAAAAGTGTAATACAGTCCCTCAGATCAAAAAACTCATCAGGTTATGATGAAATAACAAGTAAAATTTTGAAAGCTTGTTCAGCCTTAATTAGTCTTCCTTTAACCCACATTATACACATTTGTAATCACTCATTATACACAGGTATTTTTCCGGGCCGCCTTAGGATATCAGTAGTATGACTGCTGTATAAGAAAGGTGACAAAACTAGTGTGACAAATTACAGGCCGATTTCACTGTTAACTACTTTTTCTAATGTACTTGAGAAGATTATGGACAATAGATTAAGTAATTCTGTGCATACTAACAACATATTGGTCCCAGAAGAATTTGGCTTCAGGAAAGGTGTATCCACCGAAGATGGAGCATTCAAACTAACAGACAATGTGCTAAACTCTGTTAACCAAAAACTGCATGCTGGAGGAATTTTCTGTGATTTAGCAAAAGCTTTTGACTGTGTAAATCCAATTTTGTTGGATAAATTACATTTTTTGTGGCACTGAAAGAATAGCAGCACAATGGTTCAGATCCTGTTTAACAGATAGAAAACAAAAGGTCGAAGTAAAAGCTCCTAAAACAAACAGAGTTTTTTCTCAAACTGGGGAACAATAGGAGTTCTCCAAAGGTCAATTTAGGGCCCTTGCTTTTAATATGGAATGGGGGTTAAAACACTTGACCCCCCCCCCTCCGCGGGGGGGGGTGTTAGTTTAGTGTCTTACTCAAGTCATTTGTTTACTCGGCATTGTTGTGTTGGTACAACAATGCCGAGTAAACAGATAACGTTTCATTGTTTGATGACGTCATTTTTTGACGACATCGATAAATCACAAATTTTTATATTTGTTTATTTGTAGTGTTCTGTCTGACAACAGGTCCATATATTATGAACAGGATCCTTCCAACCTCTTCAGGTTGTCAGGGACCTGCTCATACATATATACATTCTTGGCAGAGATGATCAGAAGTGGTTTGCCATTGCCTTCTTCTGTGTGTGAGTGGAGTAATTGTTGGGATGCCACGGAGAAACCGGGGAAGCCCCCGGAGGAAAACTCCGTGATGCCTAGACCACGGCCTTGCCCAACACAAGTTATAAATTTGAGCACCACCGGGAATTTAACCCAGGACCCCAGGCTTACAAGGCTAGTGTTCTGACCACTAGACCACCGTGGCAGGCAAATTTTTATAATAGATACACAAATGACCTTCCTCCAACAATAAAAACAATGAATACTTTAACAGAACCCATAATATTTGCTGATGACACAAGTGTCAATTTATAATAAAAATCTTCATGATTTCTGTTTAACATCAAACATAGATCTGTCTCATATGAGTAAATGGCTTATTGCTAACAAGCTGGCCCTAAATCTAGATGAAACAAATATAATAAAATTTATAACAAATAACTCACCACTATATGCTTTAAGTATTGGTTATAATGGAAAGTATATACAAGAGTCAATAAATACAAAATTCCTGGGTTTGCAAATTGATAATCACCTAAATTGGAGGAATCATATTGATAAACTGATACCTAAGTTAAGTAGAGCATGTTGTGCAGTTAGATCTCTGTTGCATGTCAGCAATGCTGATGCACTCAGATCAGTATATTTTGCCTATTTTCACTCCTTAATGAAATATGGAATAATTTTGGGGGGTAATTCACCAAACAGCAAAAAGATATTCGCTTTACAAAAGAAAATTGTTAGATTAATGGCTGGTGTAAAACCTATAAATTCATGTAGAAGTCTATTTAAGAGATTTGAGATCTTAGCTCTTCCTTATGAATACATATACTCATTAATGAACTTTGTTGTAAATAAACAAGAACTTTTTCAAACCAATTCTGCTGTACACAGTGTCAACACAAGGAATAAAAATCAGCTTCATAGACCAGTTGCCAACCTCTCATATTTTCAGATGAGTGCATTTAATGCAGGGATCCAAATTTACAACAGTCTACCATCAAGTCTCTCAAGTCCTGTGAATAAAAAGGAGCAATTTAATGTAGCATTAAAAAGATACTTAATTACACACTCCTTTTACTCTGTCGATGAATTTCTATTGTTTACAAATCAGTGATAACTTATCTTCGGTATGTAATGGGTAGATTTATTTGTAGCTTATCATCACTTTAGGTGAACCCTTTGTTGTGTTATGTGAAATTTATATAATAGTATGAATTGTATAAAGTGAAGCTTTCGCATCAACTGAAGTTGATGAAAGGCTTTTGGGCTACAAGCCTTGTCAGGTGGCTAAATGGTGAATACACCATATTTTATGCCAATGTTTCAAGAGCCATCTCTGCTCTCATCCTCGGCAGCAGGGCAACTTCAGCCGGACCTTGGTGTTGGACAGGGCATGAGGATATGTGGACCGGCTCATAAAAGAAGCCATTGAAATCCGCCTGCACAGCAACAACTTCAGTAGGGATGATGACGTCACTCTGAGCCGGGCCTGGTATCATGTGACAAAATTGCTGTCCGCCTGGAAGGTCAAGCCAGCGAGAGTGAGCACTTGACCTTGACTGCCGGTTTCTATTTGTCAGTGCGAAACAAAGCAATGGATGGGCCACCAGCAACACCATGCTACTACCTGCCGTCCATTGCCAGTTCCCATCAGGGAGCACGCTACAGAGGACCAGTTTGTTATGCAGCTGCCCTGAGGATGAGAGCAGAAATGGCTCTCGAAACGTTGGCACAGGATATGGTGTATTCACCATTCAACCACCTGATGCGGTTTGTAGCCTGAGAGTCTTTCATCAACAGTATTAGTTGTACTTTATAATATGTATTGTATTATTATTATGACTTTTTCCGCATCCTATTGTCATCTGACTATCTTATGGATCCATGGAATGTATTAAAGATGTATGTGTGTATGTATTGTCTGTCACTTTACTAAATGAGTTATTACAGTGAGTCCCTTGTCACTACATCATGGTGCATCCACAGGTTGAGGATGGTGGAGAAGGCCTCCAGGTATGAATAGTTGTGAATATATTGAATAAGTAGTAACAGAACTTCAACAGGTGGTCCTCCAGCCTTCGGGTTGAGGAAAGGGCTAATAACTCTTCATCATAAAGAACCAGCATGTTACAGAAAGTTGCTTAGGGCCTCATAGGGTTCTTAGGAACACAGAAACATACCTCTGGATTCCATAAAAGGTAGGAAATTTCTTGACTAGCTGAGTGATTGTCAGTTTCTCAAGAATGACTTTCCTCTATCAAGTTACTTAGCATGATTTGAATTATTTTAATCAATAAATGAAACAGTGTTTCTTTGTGCTAGGGCAAGAGAAAGAAGCTGTTGCCAAATCCAGATTTTCCAAAGAAGATGTCCCAGTTTTATAATTGCTTGGCCACTATTATGACCTACCAGTTGCAGTCATTGTGTCTTGACTCCATTGTGGACTTAACAGACTTCATCTGTGATGTGGGGGTGAGATTTCCCAGTATTAACCCATTAAACTAATCATGGAGTTCTGTTCTGTTTTGTTTTTGGATGCAGAATGCTATGCTGCAGTACTGTGTTGCAGATGGGATCATTTATCCATATTAATTTCACAGTGTAGAGAGGTCTGCGGTTGATTGTCTTTTATTTTCTTAATGATGTATTGAACCTGGCTAAATATTTTGTATTATAATGTGTCACTTAGCTTTCAAAAAAGTTTTGAAATTACACATAATTTAACACTTCTTGTACATTTGCTCTTTTATTGCCTTTCTATTTTTAGTTTCTGAACAGTAACTTTTGATGTACTTTTATAATTAGTCCAAAACATCCAGGCTGGAGCATTTGAATAAAAATTTCCTTGGATATTATCCATCCTCTAGTAAAATATAAAATGTAAAACGACGTTTCAGAGATGGGACTCTATCTCCGTCTTCAGGTTCCTACACAGTTGGGCCCACTAGATAGAGCTAATCCCTATCTCCGGACAAAGTAAAAAAGTGAAAGTCCCGGAATAAAAGACATCACCACACCATCCATCCGAGGGACGTAAAAGAATAAATAGAAATAAAATTTGTTAAACACGATAAAGCCAAATAAAACAAAAACTGGAGCAGATATGCAAGGACCTCCAATATAAATGTTATCAAAGCCAATATAGCATTTCTTTAGTTGATTAATACTATATAAAAATCCCTTTTTATTAATTATTTTACAAAAATGTCTTGCAGAAAGAGTTTACTGTACATGAGAAAGGTTACATTTTTTCTAGAATTTGTTTGACACATGTATTATTATTGACCATCTCTACACATGTATTGTAGGTATATGCACTTGTACCTATTTGCACATGTCCTAATATCTAATTTATCATGTTTCAGACTCATGGGTCTGCCTTCAGGTATTCTTTTCTTTTCGCAAACTGCTTTACTTTTGACAACCACCAATCAACAACTGCCCCTAAATCTTCCAATTAAAAGTCAAAACTATCTTCTTATTAATAACTGATAAAATGTTGTTAGTTTTTCTGGTATATGGTAAAAGCACTCTAAGTTGCATGTCACTACTGAAATTGTATCATCATTAATTGAAACACATTAAAACTCCTGGTGACCAGTATTCTTGTGTGGGTACTAAAATTTTAATAAGAATGCACTAGAAGATCCTGTGCATAAATCAGCAGTTTTAGCTTGTGTTCATTAACATTTCCTTGTGTAATGTTGATCTTATTCATTGAAGTGACTGAAGATTATTATCTGTGTTGTAATGTCTATTGTATAATCTGTAATTACCAAGCTATTGTGGATGTGATTGGTGTACTTGTTGGATGTTAACTTTTTTTTTATTGCAGTTGTGTTTTTGAATTCATTTTAATATTTATATGGAAGAAAATGATGAACAGGAACCATTCAAAATTATAAGAGAGAATATAGATCATGAAATGTTATGACTAGATATTGAGCCATCGAGTAATGTACAATGGGACATCTAATATAATTTAATGATGATAAAAGTTGGATTAAGAATTTTATGATGGTGAAAATAATGGTATTGTTGATGATATAATGCTGTAAAAAATGTAATTTGATAAGATGACCAATCTTTTGACAGTGGTTAATTATAATATGTAAAATTGTTCATTTTGACTTTGTCAATTGTCTGAAAATGCTGTCCCACCATACACCATATAGGTGCATGGGAGGAGATGTGGTATAGCTCCTACTCATTCTTGACCTTGGCACTAGATGCCTTGGCCTTGCTGTACCCCTGGGAAAGGACCCAGGTACCCATTGAATAGGAGGCTGGGTGGGACCTAGAACCGGTTTGGATGGAGAGGCTAGAGGAAAAAATGTCTGCTCTCCTCAGGCATCGAATCCCAGTTGTCCATCATTTACATTATAAAATTATAAAACTACAACCTGATTCAGGTCTGAGGGTAGTTCAATCAAGGGGCCCTACAGATAGGCATTCTGTACTCTTCCCTCCTCTTTTTTACCTAAATATGGTAGCAGAATCCAGATTCTGAAATGTTGTAGTTTTATAATTTTATAATTTAGACATTGAATAAAATCCAAAAGAACAATTTAACCTATTTCTAGTACTTTATTTTTCATATTTTACTTCAAAAAGAGCTCTTATACCCTAAAATACAGTTGTACAGTTTTCATAACTATTAAAGCAGCAAGTAGTATTTGAAGTTTCCAAAATAATGAGTTTGAAGAAAGGCTGTCTTCTGGATTGTAGTGCCATGTAGTCTGGTAGAAGTTACCTAAAACTTAGTAAACTTCTACCAGACTACATGGTGCTACAATCCAGCAGACAGACATCTTCATGTTAAAGCAGTGTCTTTCCAGATGAATATCTACTGATAAATTAATGATGTATGTTATTGACTGAAGTTTTTACTTTTGAAGCTGGCCCCAGCAAAGTCAAAGTCTGTATAAACATTTCAGATTTATTCAGGGTGTTTAAGTTGGGAGATATACAATGCTGTTAATCAGTCTCAGCACATGGTTAAGTAACATTGTATAGGTGCCTTCCTTGGAATTCTTATACTGGGACTGTATAAACAACAGGACTTGATTTTAGATATATGGAACTCTTTCAGTCATTTTAATCCAATCTGTGTGAGATCATATGCAGAAGTTTTACACATTTCTTTTATTGTTCTCTTCTCCCTTTTTACTTCTTTTCATAGCTTATGAATCCAGGGTTCATTGTGAATATATCCCTGAGGAACAAGGTCCTTGTCTTTAAACCATCCTTCAACAGCTACCATGATGCTCTACTACACATGTACGATGTAATAACGTCAGCTGTCAGGAACCTACCCCGGCTTGAAACAAAGGTCTGCATAGACTGGGGAGGATCCCAGACAGTTCTTAAGGTTTGTTTCATATGCTATTACAGATACAGTCTGTCACTTTTTAGGTGTAGCATATATAATACCTGTCTAAGGCCACAGCTTGCTCAGAACATATTTGTTCTCTGTGTAGCCCATCATTCCAGATGCCATCATAGAGAATTACAAAGAGAGAGTTAACACCATTCTAGAAGATCAGAGAATTGGACCTGAGTTGCGAGTTCAAGATTTTGATGATTATATGCACCTTGTTAATGATGAGGTAAGTTTATGTTATTTCATAGAACTGGACAAGTTCTTTTAGAAGTCTGTCTTATATAGGCTAGTACCTTCTTTTATAGAGGGACAAGGTGAGATAATCTATCAAAAGTAGGGCAGTGAAAGAATGGACATATATACAAGAGGCATGCTTAAGAGAAGGTAAAAATGAAGGAGATTTTGTCATAAGACAACATACTCCAGTGGAATTATCAGTAAATGATAATGGTGATGTGGAGTAGAGTGTAAATGTGGTCATTCACTAAGATATGAGATTTTAGTTTCTTGGGGTGGTAAAGATGTTGGTATTCTGAGATGTAGTGCAATATAGACATGCAGATTGATTCCTGTATGTTTGAGAAACATGCCTCCATATCAGGGCATTACAACTCAGAAGATTAGTATCAATATAAATGAAGATGGAAGTAGATTACAGAGACTAAGTTCTTGCAGAATTTTAAGAAATGAACAAGATGAGATAATATCAAATATCAGGATATTATACAAAATTTGTAATTACAAACACAAGATAATTGAGTTAAATTAAGGGAATGTCTTATGAAGAGGTATTACACATCTATAACTGTATGTATATAAAATAAGCAAAACAACTATTAACATTATAAAAAAGACACTATTGCCATACACATTTCAACCTCAAGAGGTCATCATCAGTGGCATCAAGGAAATTAATTCATTTAATCAAATGTTTTAAACTGGATTTAGAAAATAAATAATGAATAGGGTATTTCACAAAGGTATTTCAAGTGATACTGTACTAAATGTTGTTATTCACAGAAGTGGAACTCTGCACTTTGCTGTTGATCCATTGGTCCGGTGGCCATAACTAGTTTAAACCATTTGATTAAATGAATTAATTTCCTTGATGCCACTGATGATGACCTCTTGAGGTTGAAACGTGTATGGCAGTAGTGTCTTTTTTTCTAGAAATATAGGAAATGAAATATGGAAAGTAAATGAGTATAAGGATATGTGAGGGAAGATATATAAGAAGAGAGAAATGAAAAAGTAAACTCAAGGCGATTACAAGAATGTGGGGGGACTGGAGAAGCTTTGTTATAAGACAGCGTACATTGTTGGATGTGATATGTCTCTAGATTCAAATCTTTATGCTCTTCAGGAATAATGTGTACAAGTAGAAATTGTTAATAAGTTTTCAGTATTATGATATCAATTATCTGACTGCTGTATTTCAAATAAGCAGGCCCAGGAGGAAGTAGACAAATTCCTGTCTGTGGAGCATCCATTTGAAGAGTTTGTGCCACTGATCTTGAAGTACCATGGACTGGCCCAGGAGATCCCGTGTAGAGCTGAACATGTTGTAACAATGGGGATGTATGAGATGCACCGTAATGAACTGATCCAGACTATGGTGAGGCAGGCACAGGATCTGAGGGATCAGCTTTTGGCCCACATGACACACAGCTACCAAGCCCTATGTAGACAGTGGGTGTAATATATATATTTATGTATAAAGTTATTTATATTTAGGAAATGTAGTATGTAAGGCTGCTGGTCACAATGGCCATGCAGTCTGAGCATGGGCCTTGTGCACTTGGACAGTGGGTTCGAATTCCACTCAAAGCACAGATGTTTGTCCACTTCTTTCTGTGTTGTGCTGTCCTGTTTACAAGTATAGGCCTTGTAACAGGTTGATCTTTTGTCCAAGGAGTCCTGCCAAATGTCTAAATAGACCAGTAACCTCCAAAAGAGGTGACCAAGACCAAAACTGGGTTATAGAGGAGAGATGAGATGAGTATGCAAGGCCATTATTAAGGTTTATAAAAATGTAATTTATAGATACTAGGAGGAATTATTATAAAGTAAAAGTAAAAAGTAAAGTTGTCCCACTATATGCCATGTAGGTGGTTGGGGGTAGAGAAGGTATAGTTCCTACTCATTCTTGACCTCAGCACTAGATGGGGTTGAGTGGTCAGCATCACGCCCCGACCGCACTTTACCCCTGGGAAAGGACTGTGGTACCCATTGGATAGGAGGCTGGGTGGGCCTCAGAAACAGTCTGGGTGCAGAGGCTAGAGGAAACATCTTCTGCCCTCGCCAGGGATCAAACATACCTAGCTTTTCTTAAAATCAAAAATAAACTAAAATGGTTTGTTAAGAATTTGAAGAACTTCATAGATAAATATTTACATTTGATACAAAAGTGGTATGGGATAGTATAATAAAGGTTCTGGCTATTGACTGGATGACCAGGTTTTTATTTATGGCAGTAACACTATTTTCCCCAGATCTTAAAATGTTTCTCCCTACCCAGTTAATACCAGGGGGCCCTTTCTCCAGGGTTAAAATAGAATGTGTGTGAAACAAATTACTTATTTTTATAAGTGATGAGGTTAAGAGTGTGTGCAGCTTTAAATATGGTGCAGCATAACTGGTGTGAGTGTATGTACATGTTGCAGACTTGGAGAGGAATATGAGGAAATATCAGCTAAGACACTAACTCTCCCTGCCAACACAGCAGAGCTCATGGATTTCATAACATATGTACAGAACATGGAGAACAAAACTGTGTTGTTAATGGAGAATTGGCTGCGAGAGATTTGCAAGTACATGCTGTTTCTCGCTGATTATACCACTTTCACACAAGTTGAGATGAAGCAGAACTCTTCTACTTTCCAATGGTACCTTCGCATGCCAACTATTTTTGATGAACATCGCCAGATAGTTGAACAGAAATCAGCTGAGTATCAAGAGTTTCTCAGAGTGAGTGTTGTATACATATTTATGTCCTGAAAGTTTTAACATATCTCAATCAATTTCTTGAAGATATCTCATTAATAAATTATTTATATTACATGTGTATATATATTTTGGTTTTTGTAACATGTTTATATTTAATTTCAGCTCCGAATTAAGAAATTTATTGAGGATTTGGAATTATATGAAAAGCAACTGGAAGATTTCAACACATTTGGCAGCTTAGAAAATTTGCCCAAGTATCTTAAGAAGGCACAGCACTTAGACACATGTATCCAAAATGCTCAGGACAAAGTAGAAAGTTTCAATAAGGAAGAAGTTGCATATGGGTGGGAGCAATCACAATACCCTCAGCAGAAAGAAGTAATAATTTCTATACCATTATTGTAATTACATAGAATAGTGTATAGTGACTCATGTCTGTCTTTCGCCAGCTGTCCTTAGAGGTACATCACATGAAGCTTCAACTTCATATTTTTTTATAAACTAGGAAATTGGATTTAATGAAAAACTAAATAAAACAAAACTTAATAGAGCAGTGTCCTTGTGAGGTTAATAGTAAACACAGCTGGTAAAGACATTTGAATTTAATAAAATGCAAAACTAAAGTAAAGGTAAAACTGCTGTCTTAAAAACATATGACACAAACTGTTATAGCCTTGGTATTAAAAATATGACTAATTTGTATGTTGTGATCTGTATAAGGAATAACAATACATCTTTTTCTACTTGTTTTCTGCATTAGACTATTCTGTTCTTGAACTGGTCATAGAGTTTTGCTTCCAATGTCTTCATGGTCATTCTTATTGTCGTTGTAATTTTATGTCATCTTCAGCCACTTGTTTTCAATCAGTGTATCTGCATGGTCTGTCCATCACTTCCTATTTGTAACAATCATTTCAACTATACTAAGATCCTGAAGTTTTTCACAAATGTCAGTGTTTTTTTAATTTAAGCTTGAGAGTGTATTGAAGTTCTCAGTTCTGCCATTTTATTCCTACTTTATGTGACCGAATGTCCACATCTCACTACCATAATTTGCCAATATTTTGTGTAGCTTTAATATGTACCCTTGATTGTCATATGTATAACTTTTGACATGTATTATATTTTTCACTCCTTTTTTGTTTAAAACCAAGCAACATCTTTCTTTTTTCTCTATAGATAAAGAATTAATTGTCTTGATACCTGCATTTGTTCTAATTTATATTGCACTTCTGTTAATATCTTACAGACATTCTTAAAGTTCACACCTTTGGGGTATTTATTTTACCTGTTTACAGAATAATGAGTCAAGCCCCATGGCCTAGGTAGAATGATAGAATGAGTATTTAATCTTTCCTTGCATACTCTGTGAGCCCTGTTAGGTTACCAGGCATTTGGCTTGACTCCATGTGGAGTTTACATTCCAGAGTGGACAGTCTGTGTCTGATGGTCATTCTGGATAGATCTCTGGTCGAATGTAAAGCAAAGTGAGTTTTGCATGGGTTATTTGAAATTCTGTTTTGACTATACAGGGGAATTAGTTTTAGCTCAATCAAGTCTTAGTCATTTTAATTTATCTTATTTATATTACTTATTTTAATTTTTTTGCTGAAATATGTATTTATTAGTTTACATCCATAATGCCATTAAGTGATTTTTTGAAATGTATTAATTTGGTGTCCTTTTACTATGCTAAGAATCACACCACCCACACAGACTATAGGAGGGCAGAGTTTCTGGGATGTCTTGGAATTATTTTCTGTTTTGGGTCTTTTCCCTCTCTTTTTGGGTGTTGGAAGGAGAGATTGGTGCAATAATTTCATTCTTTCAGCTGGTATGTAAGCTGAGCCCATACAAGAAGTTATATGAAACTGCAACTGACTTTATTGTAAGACATGACTTGTGGATGAACACCCAGGTGGGGTCACATGATCCTGATGAAATCAGTACTGATGTGGACACATGTTACCGAACCATTCACAATTTGGAGAAGATATTTGCTGAGCAGCTAGCAGTGAAGGATTTAACTTCCACTGTAAGCACTTGTTCTTTACATCCCTTTGCAGCAGACTGACATTACCAGTTCATGACAGTTTTATACATTGATTGTTCAAAATATGGATAAAAGGAATGCATGTTGGGGGAGATCATGTCTGTTTTTCTTTCCATCTGTTTATTTGTTTATCTCCAAAACTGTTTGATGAAGTAATGTAGGGGTTCACTTAAAAATTCAGCCAAATTTAATTTTGGTGTGTGCCTGTCAATTGTAGCATCTATTGTTTAAACTGGTTCATAGTACAAAAGTTAGTGTATGACAGATCTACTTTAAAACACTCTTGATATGGTGATAATTAACAGAGTACAAGAGCAAATATATCATGATCCATTGTGATGTGATTAGCTTTAAAACTTTGGATTTCTGGTTTCAATAATACAGTTGTAAATTTCTATCATGGCACTGCAGGTCACAAATGAGGGACAACTCCTTATGCTGTAGTTTCTAAAATACTGATCATTGTATGCATCTACATATCATTATTTATCTCTTCATACACAGCAGACAAGATAAATTGCCTTGAAATTTAACTTTTTTGCCTTCATTAGATTAAGTGTATGACATTATTAGTCAAGGAAGTTTACAAAGAAATAATGTTTACTGTCAGAAAATCTAAAAAAATCTTGTCTTTATTTACAATTGTTCTCGAAATTCCTTGTGCTAACACGATAAATTAGAAAATGTAAGAGCATTACATACTCCAGTATCCAACAAACAAACAGATATACCAACCAACAAACCATACAATAACTATAACTAAATGGAGCAGAATCATTCTTGAGAAACTAATATTTACTCAGCTTGTCAAGATACTCTTCATCTTTTATGGGAGCTGAAGGTTTGTTACTATGTTAACAAAAGCCCACTACTAGACCCTCTCTTGAGTATTATGAGTCCAGCCCACATTCTCACATATTTTGTTTCAATATCTGTTTTATTATAATGCTTTCATTAATAAGTAGACCTCTCGATTATATCTTCCCTTCAGATTTTCTGAATAAAATGTTGTATCCAGTTCTTATCATCCCTATGTCTCCACCAGCAAGTTAAAGTAAATATTAACCATTATTTTGTGAGAATAGGGGATTTAAACCACTGTACTACATGGCTGTCAGCCGTCAGCCAGATTTCAACTCTAAGGTTTATGATTTATCTCTATGCCAGTGTGATCCGTGGCCAGCTAGACTGCATGTAAGTCGCAATAAGCTGTCATAAAGGTTGAACACAAGAAAAGTTAAAACATTAATTTTTCTAAAATAAGGATGGCTGTCTTCTCGGTTGTTGTGCTGTGTAGTTTGGTAGAAGTTTTTTGATGTTTCAACTTCTACTAGACTACACAGCACAACAACCCAGATCATAGCCATCTTCAGACTCACCGCCATGAAAACGTTTCATCCTACTATTTTAAAATAATTTACTCTTGTGTTTGGAATGATGACATTATGAGTTGAAATGGTGCTGATTGTATAATATCAGTTCAGTACAATTTTTTTTATAAGTTGCTCTTATGGTTACAGATCCGGGAAAACATAGAAGAGTTCCGTGAACATGTGCCCATCATTCAAACACTGGGTAATCCAGGAATGAAAGAACGACACTGGGAAAAGGTTTCTGAACTTGTTGGCTTTCCAATCAAACCTGGTCCAGATTTGACCCTTGCGAAGGTGATAGACTTTGGATTGCAAGAGTTTCTTCCACGTTTTAAAATAATTAGTGAAGCAGCTACTAAGGAGAATAACCTTGAGACAGCCTTGAACAAGATGCAGAAGGAGTGGGATGAAATGCTTTTCAGTGTTAGATTGTACAGAGAAAGTGGCACATACATTCTATGTGCAGTGGATGACATACAGTTGTTGCTGGATGACCACATTGTCAAGACACAGACTATGAAGAGCTCTCCATATATAAAGCCATTTGAACAGGACATTATGTGAGTTTCAGCTTTCTTGTTATCTTCTATATTCTTGTATATATCCTTTGTATGAAATGCATAAAATTATTACACTAGATGATCATGTATGTTTGTCTGGTATAGGAGGTGTGTAGCAAAATTTATCAACATAATTTGATTTCGGTCTGTAACAGCTGAATATAAACTCTGTTTTCTAGAAGGATTAACTGAGCATTAGATGTAGCATGTATGGGAAAATGAGAAATCCACATAAAAATTTTCAAAGACTAGGAAACCTCCGAAAGGAGGTGGCAATGACCGATCTGGGGTTAAGCAACTAATTAATAGACATAAAAATTTTGGTTCGGGGAAAAGCAAGGGTGATTTCCTTAATGATGGAGATGGTAAGCACCTATGAAATATTGGCCAATTTTTACTAGATAACATGGTCCAACATCCCAGAAGGCAGCCTACATTATATTCATCACTTTGAGAACCTGAAATCTCAGATAAATGCATTTTGATGGTGTTGAGTTGATTGAACTGATGAAAAATAGATTCCTTTGAAGTTAGTAACAAACCTTTATCTAAAGGCAGGACTTTTACCAGAAAAGTAACTATCAACCCTGAACCATAGAGGTAGCTACTTGGTTAATTTTGGTTGATTTTAATTCATAATTAGACAAAGCAATGGCCAGATTAGTTAACTTAGTAAAACTTACAGATTATCATTTAAACAGGTCAAGTGCACATGATGAATATAACTAACTAGATGGCTTAGGGAACCTGAAGGTTCATCACTGAATTAACCAAAGCTCTCCACTGGTCCCTGTCCTGGGCCAGAAAAATATAATTGCCTTCAACTACGATCTCCTATGGATCCCACTTGATATTATCCTCCCAGCTACATCTAGGTTTCCCCAGCAGTCTGTTCCCTTCAGGCTTCCCGACCAACATTCGGTACACACTTCTTGCCCTATCCATGTGCACCACATGTCCTGCTCATCTCATTCTTCTTGACTTAATCACCCTGACAATATTGGGGGATGAGTACAAATTTTTAAGCTGATTATTATTCAGTTTTCTCCATACCCCATCCTCTTCATCTCCTAGGCCCAAATATCCTCCTCAACACCCTATTTTCAAAAATCTGCAATCTGTGTTCCTCCCTGAGTGTGAGAGACGATGTTTTATTATTGTGCCATCTCTTCCTCACCCCAAATTAACTGAATAAGCCTATAGATCTCCATATGCAACTTTTTACCAACTATTTTAATTAATTCTGCTAGAATTTGATCAATATCTGGTGATTTATAACTTTTTAAGTTGTTAACTTTATCTAAACTAGGCACAAACAGTTCAACCATATGTATTTTAATCTGTCTAACATCATCAGTCCCATGAACATTTAAAAGCTGGTTAAAGATATTTTTCTACCTATTCAAAATTTTGATTGGATAAGTGTGTAAGTTGCCATTATCATCCTTTACCAAATTAGTCTGAGGTTGATATCCTTTCTTAAAATCATTTATGACTCCATGCAGATATATGATATTTTTGATGTAAATACGTCTATATTTTAGGGTCAGTGTCATTCGGCAAAAAGTGAAACGAAAAAGTGTAACTGCATTGTTATGTTACCTAGGAAACATCAATTGTTATTGTACCTAGGAAACGTCAATTACTTACTCAGCATTATTGTTACCTACGAAATGTCACCTGTTTACACGGCATTATTGTTACCTACGAAACGTCGTCTGTTTACTCGGCATTATTGTTACCTAGGAAACATTTCATTACATTACCTTACATTACATTACCCTACCTTTCATTACATTACCTTACCTTACCTTACCTTACATTACCTTATCTTACCTTACATTACATTACATTACATTTCATTATATTACATTACTTTACATTTAGCTACCACAGACCCATCTTAAGCGTAACTAATTCAAATTAAATAAGCAATGTCTTAATCAAACTTATCTCAATTGTAAAGCATGTATAAAGGAAATATTTAGAATAAAACCAATATATAAACTTCCTTTCCGTATAGACGTATTTACGTCAAATTCTCCGGAACCTTGGTTCCACTGACAACTTTTTGTCTCTACTATTTTTATCAAGTTCAATAATTTTCCTTTTCATGTGTTCCCTTTCCTTACTCCTAAAGGTTCTACTAGCTTCATGTCTTACATTGCATAGATTATCCATATTTGTTCTGTTTGGATCATGCAACCATTGATATTTTATTTCTTTCGATCTGTTAATTTTAAACATTCTTCATCAAACCATGGTTTATTTTGCTTTTTCCTGTAGTATCCTAGTTTCTCTTTGGCTGAAATGTTGATACAGTCTCTGATATTTTACCACTTCCTCGTGATATCCACACTTTCATCATCTTTATATGTTTCTGAAATTTGAAACCTATTCAAAATATGAACTTGACATGCTCCTTTACCTCTCCCTTATTTAATTTTTTCAAATCAAATCCTTTTATGATGAAATTTTGCTTAGTTTATATACTTATAGAAAGCCTCACTTTTGCCACTTAATGGTCAGTGTCACAATCTGAATGACCTCACATGAAATATACTTGTATAACTCATATTATCTAGTAAAACACGATATATCTGATTCTGTCTGCTACCATCTGGAGAAATCAAGTGTATTTATGAATATTGTGAGTGGAAATTTTGTACTCTTTACGATTAGATTTTTTGACATAGCAAAGTTTGTTGCTGACTCCATTGTCATTACTAAGTTCATGTAGACTCTTGTTGCCTATTGTTGGTTTGAAAATATCCTCTTTCCCAATTTTTGCATTGAAATATCCTAGCAGAATTTTTATGTGATACTTGCCAAATATATTAAATACTGATTCTACTTCTTCATAAAAAAACTATCCTTGATGTCATGACTTTTGTCCTCAGTTGTGACATGGACATTAACAACAATAATATCACATCAACATCCTTCGAGAATTATATAAGGCAACCTGTCACTAACAAATTCTACAATCTTAACTGCTGCCCTAATTTTGCTATGAATAAAAGAACCTGCCCCTAACTGATGATTAGCATTTGCCTTTCTGTAGAAAAATGTGAAGTTTTTTAATGGGATCATGCGCTCCCCCTCCCATTGCACCTCCTGCGCTGTCGCTAAATTCTCTACTCACTGATTTCATTGCCCTTGGCCTATAGAGGCTCCTAACATTCCAGGCACCAAATCTCCAAACCTTTTTTACTTGCCTTGGTCATGCCTAAGAGTTTGTTTGGTTCTGAGGCTTGGTATAATTTTTTGTAACAATACAGTTTTTTTTCTGTGAAAGGTTGTTAGCCTCACACCCAGCCCCCAAGCTGTTGGACCACCCCCTATCGGCTGTCTGCGAATGCTTATTCAATATATTCACAGCTAACCTCCATAACTGGAGGCTATTGCTCCATCTGCAACCTGAGGTTTGCATCATGTCATGTTAACAGACACACTAAACATGGACATGATTAATATAATATAATAATGTAATATTCTTATAGTACATGGGAAGGCAAACTAACACTGCTACAGGAAGTTCTGGATGACTGGTTGAAAGTGCAGTCAACTTGGTTATATTTGGAGCCAATTTTCTCATCACCTGATATCCAAGCTCAGATGCCTGAAGAAGGACGCAGATTCAGTGCTATTGATAAGGTTGGCATCTTAATTTAAGAATTTAACAGAGAAATTATGCAGCTTATTGTAATATTTATTGCCATTCAAATTCTTATGTACAGTAATGAAGATGAAAGCATGCATTATACTGTGCTGTGTTATCCCAATTTTTTATTCAGGATGTAAATGTTGTTGCACCCTAAATGTCCATCTAGGTTAATACCAAGACTGTATCTCAATTGTCCTCCTCTTCCTATCCCTTCTATTTCACTAAATATTACCCATGTTACTCTTTTGACACTGCAGAGTCTGTCAATCAATTCAGTGCTATTAAGTTGTAACAGTCACTGGAATTAATATCCAGGCAGCATGAATTTTGCATTTTCCAGTGTACTCATAATTTTGATTACTAAAAGAGAAAACTATAGGCTTGGGTCTGGTGCCACATCTATTTTTTATGATAAAATTATCCCAGAAAATGGATTGAACCGCTAGAATCAAAATATTGGTTGGAAATAATATCATAATAGCTGGGTTGATAATTGAGGTTGCAGGATTGTTAGGTTTACCAACAAAATATAAATCTCTAATAGTGAGAACGGTTTTTGATAACAAAGCTCCAATATAATTCATTGTGTGGGAAAGGACAAGACATTAACTAAAGAAAGAAACATACCTGTTTTTACGTTATCAGGAACACTTTTAGTTTCAAGGTATACCAGAAATAATATCGTCAGTTATGTACCTTCTGTACCAGTGACAGCTTGTGCCTTATTTTTTCTGTTGGGACACCTGTATATCAAAATTTAAGATAAATTGCAAATTTTAGCACATTTGAATGTTGTCAGATGCAAGTACCAGTGATTCTAGAATCAGTGAAACCTAGAAATAAAATTTTTTAAGTCATTTTCACAATTGCAAATGCTAACTTTTTTTACAAAATTATTATCACGTCATGTTCATAAATATGAATATGAAAGATGAAGAGTATCAAAACATCTTCCTAGAAGTAGATTTTTCAAATATATTAAATTCTTATTTTTGAGACTAGCTAAATGTTATTTTCTCAGTATATAGAAATCTCCTTAAAAGAGGTAGGTCCTGGCAAAGAGTGCCCCATTTTGGAATATTTCTCTCTAGATCCCCCTTTTACACCTCACCATTTCACTCTCCAACAAACTACCTCCTCAACTGGGGTGCTTTTTCATTGATGGGACAGCATAATTATGACTGAAAATAACTTTCTTTTCACATTCTGAAGCATCACACAAGTACTAAATTAGAAACATGTCCTGCAAATGACACATCATGTCATCTACAGGTAAATATTTATGTGTGAATGTACACTGTTCACATACCTAAACTGCAATAATAGTTTAGTTTATATTTAAAATGGGGCACTGCCCAAACTGACATAGTTAACAAGCTGTGACCTTTTTGTACAGTGCCATTTAAATCCAATAAATCTAATGTCAGGTTGATGACAAGACTTAATTGCATCAGAATTGACTAGTATTTTATATCATGACAATTTGAATCAAGACAGTATTCTCTAACCTAACTTTATACCTACATAAGTCTTTACTTTATTATGCATTGCATCTGATTCTTTAGAAAGAAATCTGTGAACTTGATAGTCTCTAATTTATAATTTAAAGCTGATATTATACGACCAGAGCAAAGCAGTTGTAATTTAGACATCTCAGTAAACTTATAAAAGATAATAACTAAACATTATTTGGCAGAGTACAAAGACTCCAGCAAACATATTGAATTTAGAAATAAATTGGGAGTAACTAAAATATGAATATAATTTTGATTTGCATGAACTATGAATATGAGTACAACACAGGCTGATGCTTCCATATTTCACCTTTAAGGAATCATACATCTCCACTGTCTAGTTCAGCGCTCTACTGGAAGCTGGTTTTCATTTCTGAAATCCTTACTGGCATCTGAATACCAATTTGAAACTAATGTTTTCTAAAAGTGTGCCCATTATAAAGAATTTCCCTGTTCTGACTATGAAGAGTTCAATTTAACTTCAAAAGAACTGGAAAACTAAACACAATACATTTTTCAGTGGTGGACTGTTTAGGAAACCAAATTGTTCTTTTGACTAAGAGCAAAAAATGGAGACTAAATATATTTCTAGTTCCATCTTTATAGTGATGTGTGTTGTTTGTGACAAGACTCCATTATTGACAGGTAGTGAGTGGGACTGTCTAAATTTTGGTTCTTATGACTCTATTTGGGATGTATACTCAGTGAAAATATTCTTAATGGCATAGTAGTTAAACTGATATCTTGCCAGTTACATGTGTAAGTAGTGGTAGAGTGTGTATGAAGGGCAATAGTACAAGGTGTCCCATTCAAACCCCCCACATTTTATCAGATTGTATTAGCAGAAAGTATGAATGGTAGGAAAATGAAACCACAGAAAATGCAAGAACAACTCAAAAATTTTATTTGGCACACGCTAATAAACCTCTACATGTGCACCATTGGTAGCATGAACAATATCTATTCGGTATTCAATTTCTTGCCATGTTCTCTGCAACATTCCCATTGTTACAGTAGCAATCGTACCACGGATACAGGCTCGTAAATCTGGTAGGTCATTCACTGGAGTAACGAACACACGATCCTTCACATAACCCCAGAGGAAGAAATCCAGCGGAGTGAGATCCGGTGAACGTGGTGGCCACCAAATTGATCCACAGTGTCCAATCCAGTGATGTTGGAAGATGGTATTGAGGGACCTCCGAACATCCAGACTTCAATGTGGCGGGGCTCCATCTTGTTGGAAGATTATGTTAGGCTGCAGATTGGCTACCTGGGGATACAGGAACTGTTCTAACATGTCAAGGTATACGAGGCCAGATACTATAGCTTCTCCGAAGAAAAACGGACCGATAATCCTGTCCTTCATTAGGCCGCACCAAATGTACAATTTTGGGCTGTCTCGGACATGTTCTCTGTAGATTTGCATTCCCCAGATCTGTACGTTATGCCGATTGACAATCCCAGACAGATGAAATGTGGCCTCGTCTGAAAACAAGATGTTTCCAAGAAAGTGAGGGTTCGTGTCGATACGATCTAGCATTTTGGTAGCAAATTCCTGTTGACATGGCTTGTCATCTGGTTTCAATTCTTGAGCAATTTGCACTTTGTAAGGATATAAACGAAGCCGCTTATGCAGCTCTTGATGCACTGTTGATCGCGGCACGTTGTATTGTGTTGATGCTTGGCGAATTGATTTGCTCGGGCTTCTCTCAAACCCTGCACTGATTTCTTCAGAAACACTTCGACGAGCTCCCCCAGATTGTTTTAGAACACTTCCAGTCGCCAGAAAATTCTCGAATCGTACCTTAATTGTTTTCCCATCAGGTGCATCTCCTCCGTACACTCATCAGTAATTTCTTTGCACTGAAATTATTGATTTTGATTCCGCATACCACACTTCTGTTTGTGCACGCTGCTGTGGAGTCGCCATTTTGCTTATTAATCAGAGAAAAAATTACGTTACATTACATCACATTATATAGTTGCAAATAAAATTCTTTGAGTTTCTCTTCATTCTAGTGCTAATTACAATCCTTAATTTATCATAATTTGTTCGTAATGATTGATTAAAATGTCGGAGGTTTGAATGGGACACCTTGTACTGTGTTACCATTGGTTAGGTTTGTATTCTGTGCCAGATTTGTTTGAGACTCAATGTAGCAGAGAGACATAATTGGATAGAAGTGAATGTTATGTATATATTGCTGGTTCTTACCCTTTATCGGCCCATTGTATCCAAGTGGGGTAGGGGAATTGTTTGTCTAAATAGTGTTTTGTTTTATTAGGTAGCATAATCAGTTATGATTTCATGTTGTTCTTCCAGGTTGTAATGCTGTGTGTATAGATACAAGTGTTTTAAGGAAACATTCTGTCTCCATCTTCAGGGATGAAAGACTTCAAGATTGATTTTCTTTTGTTGTGTAGATCTGGCGAGACATCATGAAGTTGGTGGTCAGTGATCCAAAGGTGTTATCTGTGTTGGAAATTGACAAAATGCTGGAACGCCTGAAGAAGTGCAGTAGCCTCCTGGAGGTGATACAGAGAGGTCTCAATGACTACTTGGAAAAGAAGCGGCTCTACTTTCCGCGATTTTTTTTCCTGTCAAATGATGAACTACTTGAAATCCTATCTGAAACGAAGGATCCCACTCGGTTTGTTTAAAACCTTTATTATTTTGTTATTCTGCTTAAACACTGAAGTAGCAGCATTAAATTTCTGGTGTAGACCAGGATTATCACTTATTCTTATACCATGAGTGCTGGTCGCTAAATGCTCACTGATTTTAGTAAAGAGCTAGGAATGCAAAGTCATATTTGTAGCACAGTTATGAGGCACAGAGGGAGATATGTCTTCATTTCCATTGATTTAGGTTCAGATTATATTGTCAGAAGATGGCAGATTTTCTTAGATATTCTCAAGGTGTCTTAGAGGGCGAACCGGATGTAGTACGAGCTTCTGCCGCTAGGGGGTGCGGCCTACATTCATAGTGAATCAGTGTGCCAGCCGGCATCATCGAATTAACATTTGTTTCTTAGTTACGGGCGTTTTGGTAGTGCATTACACCGACCCTCCTGCGATTTCGGAATGGCGTGTGCATCAAATTTTGCCAAAACGGCTACGGAAACCTGTGAAATGCTAAAGCAAGCATTTGGGGAGTCCGCAATGGGTCGTGCACAAACTTTTGTGTGGCATTCACGTTTTAAAAATGGCCGAACCTCTGTCGATGATGACAAGCGTTCTGGACGACCATCTTCGAGCACAACGCCCGAAAATGTTATGAAGATTCGGCAGGCCATTCACGAAGATCGACGTCGTACCATCAACGACTTGTGCGACATTGTTGGGATAGGCTATGGGACCTGTCAGCTGATTCTAAAGGAAGAACTCCACATGCGACGCATCATGTCTGAGGACCAGAAGCAGAATCGACTTCTCGTTTGTCAGGAGCTCAAAGATCTTGCAAGAACCGACCCCAACTTCCTTTCTAAGCTCCGTGTGACTTCTTCCTCTTCCCAAAGATGAAAATTCAGCTAAAGGGAAGGAGATTTGAGATGATAGAAGAGATTCAGGCAGAATCGCAGATGGTGCTTGACAGGCTGACAAAGAAAGATTTCCAGGGATGCTTCCAGGCTTGGCAGCGGCGCTGGGATCGTTGTGTTCACTCCCAGGGGGAATACTTCGAGGGTGATGGATGAATTTAATACCTGAGATAAGTGTACGGGTTTTTATAGGTGCAGTCTTGAAACTTTCCGATCGCACCTCGTATATGAGAATCCAAGTTTGAATCTGTATTTGCATTTTGACTGTCCTGAGTGAAGCTTTTCATGATTCTCCTCAGTTCCTAACAATTTAAGTTGCCAACACATTAATAAACCAAGAAATAAATTATTAGCATTTTTAGTGTTCTGTATATTGAACACATGTCATACAGTTGAAGAAACTCATCATTGCTCTGTTATGTTATTTTTTTCAGTGTTCAGCCACATCTGAAAAAGTGTTTTGAGGGGATTGCAAGCTTGCATTTCACAGATGATCTGGATGTCACCACCATGAAGTCCAGTGAGGGGGAGGAAGTGGTATTGGTTGATGTTATTTCCACATCGCATGCCCAGGGTCAGGTAGAGAAGTGGCTGTTGGAGCTGGAGGGGGATATGAAGAAAAGTGTTCATATGGTAAAGAAAACTTTACTGCATAGTGGCTCACAAATGTGGCTTGGCTGCAAGATTAAGGCATATTTGGGACTTGCCTATTTTATAACTTCCCTGTGGCCATCTTCCTCGCTTAGGATTTTCATGGCTTTCTATAGGTGAATGCTGGAGTAATACCGTAAAATAACCATGCCATGTAGATCAGATTGTTAGATACTGTCTTCTCATTGCAAAAGCCTGGGTTAAAGTCCAAGACAGTCTGTGTTGAATTTATCATGTACAAAACTGCAGTAAAATAGATTTTCCCTTACCAGTGTTCATTTCATAATTGCTGCATACTTTACAATTGTGATATAGAAGACCAGTCAGTGCATTATCAGAACTTCGGTTATTAACGCTGAACTTCTCACCTGATACATGGCAGATCTTGAATATGAAAGTTAAGTACATTTTAGTATTTTAAATTTCACCATGTGTCCTCATGTGTCAAGCTGCATCACTTCTTCAGCTAAGACATCATTGTTATAAAGTCTGACTCACTCATTCACTGACTCACTACCTCACCCACCCATTTACTTGCTGATTCACACACACACACTTTCCCTTTATATTGTCCATCTAAACAGGTTGAAAGAGGTTTAGGGTTGATGGACGAATAAACAAATAACTACTGATTTAAGGGAAAAAAAGGGAGTGTGTAAAACTGTGATAATATTAAGTGGAAAGACAGGGAGAAACAATAACTGCATTATATGGTTATTTTCTTCTGACAATGTTACTGTGTTTCACAGCAAGTGAAGAATGCATGGAAGGTGTACCCCACCTGGGACCGAGACTGCTGGGTGCTGAAGTGGCCAGGACAGACTGTGCTCTGTGTTGCCATGACATATTGGACCTCAGAAGTTCACAATGCAATCAGAGTTGGACCTGGTGGCCTAAGTGGATATCTGGGAGTGTGCAATGATCAGATCAACAAAATTGTGGATCTTGTGCGTAGGAAACTTAGCACACAAAACAGGATCACCCTCGGTATGTCAGTGAAAGATATGACAGCACTGGCTTAACAGTTTCCTTTCTCCTGTTGAAAGGAGTTTGGTTTACATAACTGTACAAGACTGCAGATATATTGGGAGGGGATATAGAGTGATGTTATATTATAATAGAACATGTTTAAACTGGAACTTAGGAAAAATGAAATTTTATAATATGCTAGCTTTTATGGCAGGAGGTTGTTAGCCCCAAACCCAATTTTTTATTTAGGAGACCACCTGCTATAAATTTTCATCCAACTTCTTATTCAGTGTATTTGTGCTATATCTGGAGGCCAGCTTCTGAGTCCTCAATCTGAGAATGTGGGATGAGGGATCCATTTGGCATAAATTATTAACTGCATAAGACAACCTATTTTTGTGCATAATTTTCTTTAGTGTAATTCCCTATCTTGATTGTTGACATGGATAACCTCACAGTTTCCATTTGTATATATTCAGAAAGGTGAAAAAGGCATGGAAATTGCCAAAGAAACAACCTGCACAGACACTGGCAAGAGATAACCAAATATTCTATTCACACACTAACCTGTCTTAATGGGGTGTTATTCAGTCACTGTCTTTGGTTCCTCATCTGGTAAGATTTAAGAGCTTCAACAAATTTGCGATATATTGTAATTGTTTCAGGTGCTCTGATTGTGTTGGACATGCATGCCCGGAATGTGGTACAAACACTAATAGACAAGGCAGTAGATAGGGATAATGACTTTCAGTGGCTGTGCCAGCTTCGCTATTACTGGAGGGTATGTTGTCACTTATAGAAGCATGCGTTTTGTTAGCTTAGCACTTCTTCTGCCTCATGTTGTATCTTGTTATGCAGGACGAAATGCTAGCAACTAATATGATGAACTCTCAGCTGATGTATGGATATGAGTACCTTGGAAACTCACCACGTCTCGTCATCACGCCACTAACTGACCGATGCTATAGGACCCTGTTTGGAGCACTGCACTTCCACTTGGGTGAGTTGCAATCTACACAGCCGGGCTGTATCTAGTGTGATGAAGTGATATATGCACACACTGTGTGTTATACATGTTTTTGCCGAAGCTTAATGAAGAATAATACTACCAGCCACCATCTGAGGGCAATATGAAGTTATTAAATAGTTTAGCAGAATGATATTGCATTTAAATTGCATTTGGAGGCTACCTGGTTTGAATCTTGGTTATGGAGCAAATGTCCCTCTTTGAAAATGATGACTTTATTAGGTTTATAGATGATGCAAAATAATACTTCCTGTGACTAAAGCCCACACGAGGAAAGAATGCAGGATGTGAGAAGGTAATGTTGTATGCATTCTTAAAATCATCACTAGATGGAGGTGAATACTCATCTTCTCACTTTGGCTACTTTACTTATGGTGAAAGATATCCTGATACTCATCAGACAGGGAACTAAGCAGGCTTTAGATCTAATCTTGACATAGTGGTGACAGGAGATAAAAAAAGAACCTGCCCCAGTAGAGAAACAAACACAGTGCCCACTCCCAAGCCAGTCACTTCACCAACAGAGCTGTTATAGCTGTTCAGATTCACTCTGTAACAAACTTACACTTGTTGACTACTGGATGTATTTACACGTATGTAAAACTGAAGATTGTAGTGTAAGACAGTTGGATATGTGGCATGTGTTTGTCTATTGTAGGGGGTGCTCCAGAGGGCCCAGCTGGTACAGGGAAGACAGAAACAACAAAGGGACTGGCAAAGGCTGTTGCCAAACAATGTGTGGTGTTCAATTGCTCAGATGGACTTGACCACATTTCTCTTGGGAAATTCTTCAAAGTATGTAATTAATGTATTTTAGGCTAATTTTCTTTCTTAAAGAAAAAATATGTTTGCTAGATCACCATGCTATTTGTGTGTGTGTTTGTTTGAGCACCCCAACTCTAACCAACTGACCCATTTTTATGGAACTAGATGATTGTTTAAACATCAGTAGTATTTGATATTGGGTTGCATGTTTCCGCAATGTAAACCTTCAACATGCTATCTGGAATGACAAGCAGCGTTAATAAAAGACCATGAACAGGAACTGATAAGGCTCACCAAAATCTCACTGATGAAATGATCAAGGAGAACTGTAATATTTTTCAGCAGGCAATAGTCATTCATATCATGTGAGCAGGTGCAGGTAATAACTGCTGATCTCAGACAATGGAATTTATATGTGTGTGATACGTTACCTGAGTGCTCACTAGAGAACTGAAACAGAAGCAGATGGAAATTTTCTGACAATTGTTATTGTGATATGAATGTGAAGGCAGAGGGATTCTTGTGCAACGTTGTCATTTGTAATGAAAGTTGGAAGCATCATTTTGAGCCAGAAGACAAGACAGTCAGTGGAATATCATAACAAAGGTTTACCTGCACCATAGAATTTCAAAACCAGATCTTCTACTGGCAAAGACATACCCACTGATATCTGGTGATTTCTGTTAATGTCGTAGTGCATTCAGAATTCATGCCTTCAGCTGCCACCACTAACTCTGAGTGCTATGTTCAAATGCTGTAGAAACTGAAGGAATTTCATATTTTAAGAGTTTGTCCTAACATGTACAAATTTTCTCCAACACAACAATATGACACTCACAGATTTACTGCCTCTATATCACTGTTTTGGACCATCCACTATACAGACTTCTCTTCATTTGACTTCCATCTACTCCCAAAACTGAAGGAACATCTGAGAAACATCAGTCTGTGTCAGATGATGAAGTCAAAACAGCAATGAAGATTTCCATTAAAAGACAATTCAATCATGCTGGATTCAATGTTGCTATCTGTATGTAGGTGTAAGTATGTGGACCGAAGAGTTGAGTATTTTAAAAAAGTAATTGTGTAAAATTACAGAATAAAGGTCATGGAAAGTACCCATTTTTGGTTCAGTGAAATATCTTCTCCCAGTATGTGGCGGGGTGCTTAGGTAGCATTACTTATTTTCGTGCCTTCATATGTACATATTGTAAGAATTTATAAAGTTTAGTGACTTTTTATACATAAATATTTCTTATTTAGGCTTATACTGTATTTATTTTATTGTATTTATTTGTTGGTTCTTGAATGTGTTTGTTAAGCAATATTCAGAAGTTATGGCCAAATTAATCATTATATAATTTCACATATATTGCAAATAGAGGAGTTCATCATACTAGTCTGAGAATGTGGAACTGTATATCATGCTTTTGTTGGGCCATGTGGTCTAACCCTTTTAATGTTATGAATAAAACAGTTCCTTTGTGGATGAAATTATTCCACCAAATATTTAACAGCTGTAGGACTAACCTAGCCTGTATTTAAATGGGTATCACAGGTTAGAGTGTGATATGTACTTCTGCCTAGTTCCAAAGTCAGGAATATATAGTTTTACACTTTCATGTTTTCATATGTTGCTTTAGATCAAGAGAGTGATAACTTATTACCTGATGTGCGTGTCTGTGTCAGTGAGTTTTCAGGCCAGTTCATGGAGAAAATGTACAGGTGGGCAGCTTTTTAGGTGGTGGGTACTCTTGGAAAATATTGGATTCAAAATTTGCTACATTTTTTCACATATCTCTGTGTGTTTTTTCAGGGATTGGCTTCGTGTGGGGCCTGGTTGTGTTTTGATGAATTCAACCATATTGATCTTGAGGTGCTTTCTGTGGTGGCACAGCAGATATTGACCATTCAGAGGGCCTTAAGCTTAAGTGTCCAGAAGTTTATATTTGAGGGAACAGAATTAAAGCTAGATCCTACATGTGCTGTATTTATTACAATGAACCCAGAACATGCTGGCCGCACTAAGGTGCCAGACAATCTCAAGGTTAGTATTTAGTAATTTCATTGTTGTTACTGTAATACATCAGTTGACTGTATTTTTTTAACCAGAGTGTGTTTACATAGTTGCTATCTCCACAGATACAGTTTTTCATCTTAATTCCAATTTTCATTTTGTAACAGTTAACTGATCATAATGCAATGATAAAGAAATTAAATTTAAATGCATATTATATGTTAATGTTTTTATTGATTTTATCATTAATAGATTGTTATTCTGTGGCTGTATGTTCAACCCTAGGCTGATGCACAACAGATATAGTATTTCAGTAGAATATGGGTTATAATAAAGAATAAATGTTAGACATGACACAATACATTTATATACTAATGGCAATGGGGCCATCCCAATCTGTATAAAATGGCAATGTCACTGGGATTCATGTCATTATGTACAGTAGGGCCCTGCTTTTTGACGCCCCACTTTTCGGCGATCCGCTAATACGGCGCTTTTCAATTGCGTGCATATGCCCCACGCACTCAACAGCTGAGTCAGAAAAGTGCGTCCGGCGCCATTTTATCATCGCTGATTCAGTCTGTTTACAGCTACTACTGATATTCATATCGTTTTTTAGACCTAGCGCTATTGTGCACTTACTATATGATAGTGTAAACATCTTATTAGGCTTTGATATGCATATGCAATTGAAAAAAGGCAAAGATCCGCTTTTCGGTGGGGGTCTGGTCCCTAACCTGCTATATATGCAGTGCCCTACTGTATCTGGAAGGTACAGCAAAAGGTAGCTAGTATCAGATACCTAAATTAATAAGTAATTGGTGTTTATAGATGTCTATGAATATTATTTTCATTTATTGTATTTAAACCCAAGTCTTCACTTAGCTTTCCTCTGAAAAAAGTATGCAGTTAGGTGACTGAAAGCAAGTAATGGTCTCTTAAACCAAATAATAGTAAATTAAGTGAGTTCTTTGATATGCGTTGCTTACAAAAACTACTTCATACCAATTTTCACATTGCTAGTTTGTAGCAGTTAATTAGTTGTCACTGTCAGACTGAAGGTTGAATGAGTTTATATTCATTGTTTTACACTGTGAAGAAAAATACCTTAAAAAGTTCCATGGTTTTCAAAGATTTTTCCCAAAACTAAAATGTAACCAATGTGCACCAACTTACACCACAGAAAGTTCACATAGCTGTCTAGTTTTTATTACTGACAGTTCATAAATGAAAACTACAATGATGGGGTTGACTCCAGTAACATGATGTCTGTGGAAAATTTAATACAATCTGTTTATTTATTCAAAGGTTTCCAGGCAAAGGCAGAAGCAGATATGTGGACACACAGGCATACAAACATTGTACCTTATAAAACAGAACATAAAGTGGACTAAAAATCTTTTTGTAATGCAATATAATAATAAATAATGCTGAATTATTACTGGGTTCATGTAGAGTTTTATTTTTCCCGTACTGCAGGCATTGTTTCGACCAGTGGCAATGATGGTGCCAGACTATGCCCTCATTTCAGAAGTTATATTGTGTTCTCATGGTTTTGTGAATGCACAACGCCTAGCTGTAAAGATTGTGACCATGTACAAACTGTGCTCAGATCTACTTTCCTCACAGCACCACTATGATTATGGTAGGTAGAATTTTTGGAAATGAGACATACAAATGCATGTTCTTTTTACAAAGTATTTGAAATGAATGAAATTTTCTTAGGTTATCAGCCACGTCTGACACGACTGATCACCCAAGAAAATTTTATTGAGTTACGTCGCTGCGAAAGCTTCAAATCATATATTTGAGATGAACACATGGGAGGTCATGTTTGTCTGTCCATCCATTTTTCTGTGAACATATTTCATCTCCAAAACTACTCTCCAGATTTTGATGAATTCTGGTGATATTAAGCTCATACTCAAAGATATTAGGATTTACCCCATGTTTTTCATGAAGCTCAAATTGAACTTAAACTTTCTCCCTGGAAATGGATCATTGTAAAAAATAATCAGAACAATAACATAAAATCTAGACCTCATTTCTCACTTCTCACTTCTTTTGAAACATTTTTTGATACTGTGTATACTTAATTGGGTGCGGGGGAGGAAAATATGACTATGCTTTACTCATAGTATGCATAGTACAATTAACTTTACAGCAATATGTTTTGTATCTGTAGTGAAAGAACATTGAGACAAATAAAGTATGCATAATAACAAAGAAAATTTTGGAAAATAAGTAAGATTGCAATATATATTTTCATGTTTGATATAATTTTACTTCATTTTAATCAGAGAGTCAATGTTTGTGAAGTAGACATTATAATTTAATTTTGTTTATGGATTTTGGATATGTATAAAACTGAAATCACCGTTTCTTTTTCCCATAAAATTATCACTATATTCAGTTATGTTTTTACAGTTGTTATGGAATTGAAAGAGACTAAGCATAATTTTAGGTTATATGAATTTATTTAGTGTGTTGAATGGTAGGATATAAGAACAGGACAAAAATAAATATAATGTAGTTTCAATATTATAATATTACTTAATTGCTTTCTATTTAGCAACTGGAATTCAGTGCATGTTTGCTTGTGACTAATGGTAATGGTTTTTGTTGTGAGGAATGTGTGCTGTGAAGTCTGTACTGTCCGCTGCTGGAAACCTGAAACTTAAGTACCCAGAAGAGTCTGAGGATATCCTAATACTGCGCTCCATCAAAGATGTCAACCTTCCTAAGTTCCTCAGCCATGATCTTCCACTCTTTGAGGTAACACTTCCCATAGACTTGCCTTTGCTATGAATGGTGCCTACAAGATGGTATCCACCAGGCAGTTCTTTTATAATCTTAAAACCTTGCATACCGTGTAGTGTATTGGAATATAAAACATGCATACAAACAAAACTGTTTACACTTTGAAGGACATTAATGCCAAATGCGTTTCAACCTCAAGAGGTCATCATCAGTGGCAAAACAATCTTAATGATTTGTATTATATGAATTAATTAGTTTTGCCGCTGATGATGACCTCTTGAGGTCGAAATGTGTTTGGCATTAGTGTCCATCAAAGTGTAAACAGTTTTGTTTGTATGCATGTTTTGTAGTTCTTTTATAGCTAATTATCTCTTAATTGTGTGTTTTTTTAGCAGTAGATTGACCAGTTTTACTTTAATAAACGCTCTTCCAGAATGTTGAGTTCTTTTGTTGATTTACACAACCTCAGGTATCCTCTGTTATAATCTTCCAGTTTATATCAGTGTTTTCGGTGTCTAGATTTAACAGGGTCAGACCATGATTATCTTCCTAAATTGGAAAAAGGAATGTGCTGCATCAGTATGTCTATGTAAACATTACTGAATGCATAGGTTCAGTATTCTGATAACATTGTTGTATTGACATTTCAGGGCATTGCATCAGATTTATTTCCTAGGGTCATTCTGCCAGTGAAAGACTATACAATCTTCAACACAGCAGTAAAGAATGCCTGCAAAATTGCCAACATACAGTGTATACCACCTTTCTTAGAGAAGATACAGCAGATCTATGAAATGATGATTGTGAGGCATGGCCTCATAATTGTGGGATTTCCATTTGCAGGCAAGACAACTGCATACCGCATGCTGGCAGATGGCTTGGCTGAACTGGAAGGAAAGGTATTTAAAGTTTAAAGTTATTGACTCCACTCATACTTAACTTAGAACTGTTACATATACATCAAGGATGGGGTTTTTATTCATTACATAACATTTTTGTGTATTTTTAGTTATGTGTGTACAATATGTATGGTTGATATGCAGATTTACAAACAAAAGTGTTGAACACCTTTTGTCTGCACTCAGTCGGTGAAAGTCATATTCTGTGGTCATCTGCCTGAGCTTAAAGCAGTTCTGTCACATTTAATAAATATGTGAAAATTTTAATGTAATGTAACACCAAATTTTATCAATGATTTTTTTAACATGTGAACATATTTTTTTAAACAAAAATTAATAAATAATTGTCAAAATGAATGATGTTTTGAGTAAAATATGTATGTAATTAAGATCTGCAGCTTCAGTTTGAATCAATTTTCAATAAAAGTCCTATTTAACAAGTTTATTTAGATATCAGTGATGTGTTAGCTCTAACTGACTTTTGTGCAATAAATTCCATACATCTTGAATATATTTGTATTGGCATATCTGTTTTAAATTTGAATAACAATGTGATTAACAGTTTAGGATATTAATGACATGACAGACAGATAAGTTGTAAGATAAATATGTATTTTGTAAGAAACTTTTGTGTATGTATGTATATAGAACATCCATAATACACTGATTCTGTTGTCAGACAAGTAATTATGACAGAAGTCATGGTATTTTTGAAGAAATTGGGCAACATTTGTTTATCAGTGTATTGATAAATATTTGTTGTTTTAGGCCTTAATGGATGAACACAAAGTTGAGGTCACTGTGATTAATCCCAAGTCCATCACATTGGGACAGCTGTATGGGCAGTTTGACCCTGTGTCACGTGATTGGTCTGATGGGATCCTTTCTGCTAGCTACCGTGCATTTGCGTTATCAACCAATCTAAACAGGTATTTTTATTTTGTAACCTAGTGATAATTACTTTTACATGTTAGTATGCTGTAATGTACTGTCAAATACCTGGTATTTATGTAGTGGGTTAAAAAGGAATAAGTCAGTTGTGGTCTTCTAGATTGTAATACCACATAGTCTTGTAGGTGGGTACTTAGGTTTCAGAGGAGGAATTGCCTGCATCTTCAGGGTTGAGGATTACATAACATCACAACCTAGATGACCACAGTTAATGTCTTTGTTGTGAGAAGATGCCAAACTTGAGAAATGCATGCCATTATCAAGCTTAAGAGTTTCTTTTCTCTCTTTTGTCAAACAAGTAAGGATTAAGATATGTAAAACTGTTATTTTATTTTTGTTTTGTATGGGGTCAGAACTTTCTCTTTTGCTTTGAGGGAAGAATAGAAATAGAAAATTAAAACTGAAGTGATGAAGAGAACATTTAGGTCAAAGAAAGACAGAGGTGGAGAGAATAATGTAATGAAGACCTTCATGACTCCCATTAATTTAAAAAAGTTGAGATGGGTCATCACTTTAGCATACACTGTAGGAAAAGAAATGCATAGAGAATGCTGGCAGTGAAAATATTAACATATTCCACTTTGAAGATTAAGGCATAATAAAGATTTCTGACTTCTGGGTTGTTGCACTGTGTAGTCTGGTCAGTGTTAACCAACATTTCAGAGGTCATACTGCCTCATCAGGGTGATGAATATGAATATCATATTCATCGCCCTGAAATCTTCATACTCACCGCTGTGAAAACCTCAAATCTTACAATATTAACATATATTTTAATTAGGTAGACAGTGAAGACGTAAACTGGAATGGATTTGTTAAGAATGTAATCTGTTAGTTTGCTTTCTTGAGAATGGTGATGACCTTCAGGATCTGTAATATCAGACAGTTAGTTAAGGATACTAGAGACAATATGTATGGTCTGCTGATAAGTGTAACTTATGCTGTTTGTCTGTAGGAAGTGGTTGGTATTTGATGGGTCAGTGGATTCAGTGTGGATTGAGAATATGAACACTGTGCTAGATGACAACAGAAAACTGTGCCTTGTGTCAGGGGAGGTCATTCAGCTTGCTCCCACCACCAACCTTTTATTTGAAGCTATGGACCTTGATGTGGCCTCCCCTGCAACAGTAAGTTTCACATTTCTACCTCTTATTTGATTTTAGCTGTTGCTCACTATTAACACATAATCTAATTCAACATCAATACAGATTAATTTCATAAAGCACAATCCTTGTTGAGAAGCCAGTAGTGGCTCATCTGTGTAAGAAATTTCTGACCGTTTCAGGTTTAGTAGCATGTTCACAAGAACCTGGCACTGAACCTTATCCTGAGCTGGATAAATCTAATACCCAATATCCCACTCTGCTTCTGTAAGATACATTTTAACATTATCCTCTCATATATTTCTAGGTCTCACAAGTGATCATTTTCCTTGAAGTTTTCTGACTGAAATTTTGTAAGATTTTATCATTTCTTTCAACCATGCTACATCCTCCATTCCTCTCATCCTTCTTGATTCAATGTTTGTAATAGTATTAGGTTAGGAGCACAAATTTGAAAGCCCCTAATGTAATTTTCCTGTTACTTCATGAATCTTGGTCCAGATATTCTTGTCAATGCATTGTTCCTAAACATTATCAATTTATGTTCTTCCTTCACATTGACTAGCCAAGTTTTGCACTCATGTATACGTATATTAGTCTTTATGTTTTTAGATAGGACATAGGAGTACAACAGATTCTGAATAAAATGGTAGCAAGCATTTTGCAGAACTGTGTTGTGAAGGTGTGAACTAAATTGACTTTGTGCAGTTTAGTATCCAGTGGCAGGCTTTCATGTTAATGGTATTTAATCTTGTGAGATTTTATGTTCTCATTGTTGACTAGTATGAAGATAGCTGTATTCTGGGTTGTAGCACTGTAGTTTGGTAGAAGTTTGCCATGATTTCAGAGGTGCTTGCTGCCCTCATCATCAGACCATGACCAGATTACAGACTACCAGACTGCATGGCCTTGCAACCAAGAAGACAGCCATCTTCATGTTTGATCTTCCCCTATGTTTTGTCAGTTGGTAAATTGTGATGTTGTTACAGGTGTCTCGCTGTGGCATTATTTACATGGAGCCAGAAACCCTTGGATGGGAGCCATTGTTGGAGTCATGGCTCAGTACTTTGCCACCTAATCTGAATGATCAGAATAAAGTAAAGTTGCATGACATGTTTCTTCGCTTCGGTTATCCCCTCCTTCATCTTATTAGGAAAGGAGGTGTGAGAGTGAGTATCAGTTAATGTTGTTTTTTGTTTTCATTTTTTCTTTAGTGCACTATAAACTTCTAAGTGTAAAGTTTCAAATTTGGACAAAATGTTTGGAATTACTTCTGCATGTCCATGTTCTGATAGAGACTTTTCATATCCTTTCTTTGAAGATATAAATAACCACAATTTTTCAGACATTGATATGTCTGAAATTGAATAGAGTAAAATTTAAGCTTTTCTTTGCTACTGAACTGATGAAGCTGATGTGGCAAGTTTTGCAACACCTGACATGATCTGATCTGATTGATTGTTAGAGGCTGGTTTTTAGTTTCATGTGATTTATTTTTATATTAAGAGGTGGAATACGAGGTGCGATCGGAAAGTTTCAAGACTGCACCTATAAAAACCCGTACACTTATCTCAGGTATTAAATTCATCCATCACCCTCGAAGTAGTTCCCCTGGGAGTGAACACAACGATCCCAGCGCCGCTGCCAAGCCTGGAAGCATCCCTGGAAATCTTTCTTTGTCAGCCTGTCAAGCACCATCTGCGATTCTGCCTGAATCTCTTCTGTCGTCTCAAATCTCCTTCCCTTTAGCTGAATTTTCATCTTTGGGAAGAGGAAGAAGTCACACGGAGTTAAATCCGGCGAATAAGGAGGGTGCGGGATGACGGCCATGGTGTTTGAGGCCAAAAACTGCCGAACTTTGAGGGCGGTGTGCGCTGGCGCGTTGTCATGATGCGTTGCATGTGGAGTTCTTCCTTTAGAATCATCTGACAGGTCCCATAGCCTATCCCAACAATGTCGCACAAGTCGTTGATGGTACGACGTCGATCTTCGTGAATGGCCTGCCGAATCTTCGTAACATTTTTGGGCATTGTGCTCGAAGATGGTCGTCCAGAACGCTCGTCATCATCGACAGAGGTTCGGCCATTTTTAAAACGTGAATGTCACACAAAAGTTTGTGCACGACCCATTGCGGACTCCCCAAATGCTTGCTTTAGCATTTCATAGGTTTCCGTAGCTGTTTTGGCGAGTCTTTGGCAAAATTTGATTTGTTCATGAAAATCCGCCATTCCGAAATCGCAGGAGGGTCGGTGTAATGCACTACCAAAACGCCCGTAACTAAGAAACAAATGCTAATTCAATGATGCCGGCTGGCACACTGATTCACTATGAATGTAGGCCGCACCCCCTAGCGGCAGAAGCTCGTACTACATCCGGTTCGCCCTCTATTGACACAGTCTTTAAACTTTCCGATCGCACCTCGTAAACATGCAGAATGTTTAATGTTGAATACTTTTGCTTCTTATCTTGGACATAGAAGCATTTGTGTTCTTGTTCTCATTCTTGTGTGATACAGTTCTTGTGTAACCGGTAATAGATTTAATTTTTATCGGCTGTGTATCACAGTGTACACATGGTCAAGCAGGCAGTATGTTGTAGTAGCATATTGTTAGACCATTAAGCCTTGGAGTTAAAGTATGGTTGGGAGCCCTGTTGTATGGCGATTTAAATCACCTATTCCTACACAGTATAGATTAATATTGCTCCAAACTTCAGATGCCTAAAACAATCAGAGGTTTTTCATCTTGCAGGAGCTTACATCATCCTCTGACTCAAGTTTAATGCATTCAATGATGAATTTATTTGACACTTTCATGGATGACTTCTATGATGAGAAGTACATGCAAGGAATCTCAGACTTGGATCAAAGAGCCCAGTTGGAGGTAAGCAAAGCACCCATTTTATCTCACAGCACTTTGCAGTGTCTTTTCACCATGGAGACCTGGGTTTATTACCATGTTAGTCCATGTTTAATTTGTGGTATTTCATAATGGCAATGGTGCAGGTTTATCCTTAAGTACTTTAGTTTTTCATGCATATTATCTTCATTGTATTCTATGTATTCATATATTACTGGCCCTATGGCATGTGGCAGGCTTGAACAGCTGTCATGTTCTTAGTTGTGGCTACATCTCTAACAAATCCCATTTTAAGGACAAATATAGCTGCTGTTTGAAAAGCCCATGACAGTTCTTTGTTCACATTGGTATACGCATACTTCTGGATTCCCCAGTCAAACCACAAGATTTTTCCAAAACACCATTTTCTAGTTTTATAAATGAGCATTCAAAGGACTGCTGTTCTTTTTGTTTCTCTAGTGCCGAGAAACAACATAAATGAGCAGTTTTAGCTTGGCTGTTTATCACTTGATGCAAAAGATAAGAGATTATTAATTTTGCTGACAAACCAGTTCACTTCAACACAGTGCCATCTCCCTAAAGTTAATACATATGTATGTTTCAATAAACCGTTATCTGAATATTTCTAATACCTATATTATTGAAAGGCTATAAATAGTTAGTATATGAACATTAGTAGAACTTTATTGCAAGATGTGTTACCTGTCTGCACTTAGGGTGTGTTCTTCTTCTCATGTATATGGTCACTGGGAGGTACACTGGACACCCAAGGTCGTGCAAGGTTCAACATTCTGTTTCGAGGATTGCTGGAGAAGGAATTTCCAGCAGCTCTGAAGGAAGAGTTTGGGCTGCCAATGACTGTGAAACCGCCCCTCAAACCATACATATTCCTCATCCCAGCTCATGGACTGGTGTATGACTACCACTTCATTAAAGAGGTCTGAGATCTGATGACTGATCATCTAGAAACTTGGCTCAATCCACTGTTACAGAATCTTTTTTGAGCACGTGATAATTATTCATCTGATCAAGAAAATTCCTATTTTATAACATGAAGGTTCATTACTCTGAACACAAAAGCAAACCATCATATTATATGTTCTGGGTCAGTTTAGTTATGTTTCTCTGTTCACAATACCTGCATACAAGGGATACAATCCTGAGATTATTGTAATAGTAAAATTTGCAAATAAGGTCATTGACTGTGATAAGCTTATGTGTGTGGCCGTTTAATGAATTATCTGGTTACAGCTCTTACATTTCCACTTTTGTTAATGTTGCATATCTTACTTTTGGGAGTCATGGGTCTATGGAAAATTGAAATGAAAAGATTTAGTGAGACAATGTTGATATAATAGGAAGGCATGGACTAAGGCAGACTGAAAGAAGGTCATATGAGTTAAATACTAAGAAGCTATATGTTGTTGAGAGCTTGACTACAAATGTTGAATTCACGTATATTGAGATATGAGTTTATATTACCTTTCATCTGAGCCTAAATCTTCAGAGTAGCTTCTACCTTTGAAACTCTTCAACCTGAATTTTGGATTTCCTAATTTCCCATTGCATGCTGAGATCCTATTTTTCTCATCGATGCTTTTCACTTTTATTAAAAGTTTTGTCAACTGCATTTATTGCATAACATGAATGATGAAGAAAGCAGTTACTATGTTTTTTTTAAATATAATTCCAGCATTTTCCTCAAGGGACTAAGGAAAACCACAACATCTTCAACAAGGATAGCCAATTTTTTGGTTAAGAACTGAGATTATAACCATATTCATGATAATAATAGGGCGACAATATTAAAATGGATACTGTAAAAAGGGAAGTGGTTATGAGTATGTGAAGTAGATTGAAGTACCTCAAGTTAGGATTTGGTGATGCTTATGTCCTGGGTGTGAGGTTTTATAACTGGATAATATTAATATTTGATTACTTGTTCAGGGAATAATTGGATTGAATACAGACACATTACTTTGTGCTAAAGTATAAGGTAACATTTTAAATTGTTATTCATCACATTTACAGTTGATATAACTTACAGCATATGTAGTGCTGTTAATGAACTCAGAACGTCTCTGGTTGATGTGGCAATACTTGATTGATTATTAAAGAAATAAATTGATTGGTTGATAACTCAGGCATATTTTGAACCATTACCTTCTGCAGCTGATTATTAAAGAGATTCTACTTAAAACAACTGTGGTAGCATGGAGTGCTGTAGTTGAGACTAAAGTACTATTTCTATTTTGTTATTTATTTCAGGGAAAAGGGAAATGGAAGCTGTGGTCAGATGAACTCAGTTCTGTGCCTCCAATTCCTCGTGACATTCCTGTGAATCAGATCATAGTGCAAACTGTGGAGACAGTCTGCAGCATTGCTGTAATCATGTTGCTTGTAACACACAACAAGCCAGTCATGTTTGTGGGACCCACAGGCACAGGAAAATCCAGTTACATCACTGTAAGTGTGTGACTTACAGTAACCATTCTGTAATTTCAGAGTAACAATAGGTGTCAGGGTGTTTTAAAACTACATAAGAATATTGGAAGTAGTTGAAATTAGACAAGTAAGATACCTTAAATTATGCCAAATCCAACTTCTTTGCCCATCATATAATTCATAACACTGATGTACCCACTTTTGTTACTCAGTATTACATAACCTTTGTAACTGATACAGTGCCAAACTATGTTTGTGCTCATGTTACAATTTGGGTTTAATTAATTTTATAATTAAACTGCTGATGCAGAATGTTCTTTTGGAACTTTATGTTTATTCAGCTGTTTAATCAATTTCCTGATATTCTGGAACTCAAAGATCCATCACAATTACTATAAAACCCCATAATTGATTCTTGTTCTCATACTGTTTAATTAATTTTGTATCCCTGTAATTTGTTTAGGATTATTTTAATATTGTCATATATAGATCTCATGTTGGATGGATGGATAAATAAATAAATAAATGTATATATATATATATATATATATATATATAAAATTTGCTTTTAATTCTTTGCTTTGTAATATTAAGTGGTTTGAATGTTGATACAAACATAAAGTTGTTTAGGTTATGAGAAAATATATCTCCCTCTTTATAGCTGGTAAATGTCATACGATAAACTACATAGTACTGTGTAAGATTTGAGGTTTTCACAGCAGTGAGTATGAAGATTTCTGTCTTCTGGGTTGCTGCGCTGTATAGTCTGGTCGATGTTAACCAATGTTTCAGAGGTCATACTGCCTCCGTCATCAAGGTGATTCATCGCCCTGATGACGGATGTCTCAGACCGTTTATGAAGGCAACAGCCTTGTTTAATTAGACTAGATTTAAATGGCTCAAATAGGTTACTATATAGGGCTCTTCTGAACCTTTGTGTTTTATAAAAGCATGAAAAATTTGTATGGTAATATTGAAGGACATGATGCTTTTACATGTCAAATTAATTTTTTCCATGAATAAAATTAGTGCTTATAAATCAAATAATTATTAATAACTTGAAAAAGATCTGGAGATAGGAATTAGTTCTATCGATTGGGCCCAACAGAGTAGGTTTTACCTGAAGACAGGGATAGATTTCCATCTCCGAAACATCATAGTTTTATTGGTTTTATTTAGTATTGGACGATGGATAATGTTGAGAAAACAGTTTGTTTCAACAATGCACCATCATCACAAACTTTAAGAATTTAGTTGAAAAAGATAGCTTTTGCTTTTCATTGCACTCTGTGAATTTGGTTTTGGAATTACCTTATCTTCTTGTGAATATGGTAGGGTAATATTGAAATTCATCATCAGCATCCCAGAATAACTTTAATTACTGGAATAAGTTAATTGATCAGTTATGCTACAAAATTGAATTGTGATAAGACCAGCGAATACTGTGTTCAACATGCAGGTTTGATGAAAGCAAGGAATTTCTTCACCAGCTTATTAACTGTTAACTGAAAAAGGAAGTATGCCTCTGCACTCGTCAGTAATCAGAACATGAATGTAGCCTGTCTTTCTGTTTGTTTTCTCAGGACATTTTGCTACATAAAGTGAACAAGGAAATGTACAAGCCACTGTTTATTAACTTCTCTGCACAGACATCAGCCAATCAGACACAAGAAATCATCATGAGCAAACTTGATAGGCGGAGAAGAGGTCAGTTCTTTTATTTATTCTTCTCATATATGGATTTTCTTTGTAGAAAGTTTTGCATTCAAGATTGGTAACTTGTTGCTTACTTCATTTGGGTACTTGGAACTTCTGTCCCAGTATCATGCATTTGAAAGACAGAAATCCTTTATTAATCACAGTTATAGTGTTAAAACATCCTTAATTCATGAAATGAGAAACATACATAATCATAATTAATATTAATAGAGCCTTTGTAATATAAAAATGTGTAAACTGTAAAATCTCAGAAAGAAATTATTTTATGCAGCATATTGAAATGTTCAGTGTTAGGGTCTTGAGGTAGGCTAGTCAATTAAGTAACTGGTATGAGCTGATTGGTGTTTTGATTCCCAGAAGAGTTGTGATTTTTTCCCCTCCTCCTCCAACATATTGCAAATCAGCTCTGGGGATTTACTGTCTGGCCTTGAATTCACTGAGTATTGGAGGAACTTTCTGTGGGTATAACACAGCCAGAATGTCAAGCTTATCATTCACCTGCATCTAGTGCTGAAGGCATCTCCTGTATTATTTGAATTTTGGACAAGGATTTAATATCATTGTATCATTATGTCATGAATATTGGTTTTGTGCCTGTAGTAACTGAATGAAACTGTATAGGACATGAGGTTGTCATGGCAGTGAGGATGTTGATCGTTAAATATTGCTGCCTTCTGGGTTATTGTGCCGTGTAGTCTTAGTAGATTTCCACCAACGTTTCGGAGATCATACTGCCTCCGTCATCAGGGCGATGAACGTGCCAATCCAACCAACCACCCATAAACCTAACTAAGGGCGGAATCCTGCGCAAGAAATCTTACCTTGCTACGTAACACCATTCCTGAGTATGAAACACATTGCTGGAAATGGTAAACAGAGCCTTATAACAAAAACTGGAATTGTCATGGCGGGAGCCTTGCCTATTCAAATTGGACTTACCTGTTGGTATTCAGGACGAAATACGCCTGATGGACCGGTTGAGGAGGCGGTGGCAGTTCAAGAGGGACCCCGCTCTGAAAGCTCAAGTCATCCACCTCCAGATGTCAGTGACCTATGGGCCCAACGAGTGGAGGAACGAACAGTGGACAGCGACACGCTGGAATCCTTGGACGGCGAGGACCTGTCGCTTTGGAAGATGACTAGGCGGGTGATGCGAGTCCCCACTCCATCGCCCCCCTTGCTAGTGCCGGGAGGACTGGCTCTCTCGCACTCCAAGAAGGCGGAAGCCCTGGCCGACAACCTTGAGGTCCTGTTTCTGCTGGTGGACGACCCGTCTCGACCCATTTCTTATTGACATGGTTAAAGACGTGATGCGAGCATATGAGTGTTCGCCCGCAAGTGAACCAAAATTAACCACTCCTTCGGAGGTCTTTCAGGCCATTAAGAGACTCAAGGTTGGCAAGGCTCCGAGCCCGAACGGTATACCGAACAGGGTTCTGAGACATCTTCCACGACCCGTGATAACCTTTCTCACGAAAGTGTTTAACGCGGTCCTCAGCAGGCAATACTTCCCCTCGGCATGGAAACATGCCCATGTGGTGTCCATACTGAAACCAGGGAAGGACCCCATCAGTCTTCTTGACACGGTCGGCAAGTTGTGTGAAAAGATCCTATTAACTAGGGTCCTACAGGAGGTGAACGAACGCTGGCTGCTGCTTGACGAGCAGTTTGGGTTCCGACCCGGACATAGGACGATGATGCAGCTGGTTCGCCTCATTGAAAGGGTCAACAGGAACCTTGACGAGAAGCGACTAACTGACGCGGTTTTCCTGGATGTGGCCAAAGCTTTCGACACTGTATGGGTCAAGGGCCTCCTCTACAAGCTAACCGTCCTCAACTTCCTGTCCTACCTGGTGAAAACCATCTCATCCTGCCTTGCTTGTCGGACGTTCCAAACGTCCTTCCAGTCGGCCATGTCCACACATTGTGCCATGCGGGCCGGATTTGTTCAGGTTGGACTCGTCTCCCTGTACTCTTCAGTCTGCATGTCAATGACATACCTACACCATCCCGCCATGTCGAGTTAGCACAGTACGTGGGCGTAGCCACATCCCTTAGTCCAACTCTTTTCGTCGGTTATCTGGAAGCCTAGCTCGGTTTACTGGAGCTCTGGCTCAGTACCTGGAGTATTGCTATCAGCGTCTCAAAGAGCACTGCGGTTCTCTTCGTTAAGTCCATGAGACACATCCAAAATCACAAAGTAGTGCAGTTTCAAGGAAAGCCGATACATTGGGTCAAAACAGCGATGTATCTGGGGGTCACCCTTCATACCTGTCTTACCTGGTCAGCGTACGTCAGTCAGATGGGAAAGAAGGCGGCGCAGCGATTGGGCATGCTAGGTCTCTTCCTAAACAGGAGAAGTGGTCTGTCCGTCAGAAACACTGTGCTGCTCTACAAGCAGCTCATCCGTCCTGTGATCATGTGTCTTCAGCCCTGAAGATGGAGGCAGTTCTTTCCTAGAGAACACTGGTACTTACCTACAAGTCCACATGGTGTTATTACCCAGAAGACCAACACTGGTGAAGAAAACTACATTTAATACTATTTACTGATATGAAGACTGATCTGTGTAGGAGTATATGGGCCACCACTTGGCAAGCGGTGTGTGGTGTTTGTGGATGATGTGAACATGCCTCTGAAAGAGGTTTATGGGGCCCAGCCTCCCATTGAGCTCCTTCGTCAGTGGCTGGACCATAGGACCTGGTATGACTGTAAGGATGTCTCCCCTATTAAACTGATTGACATTCAGGTGGGAAGCCTCAAATAATTTTGCATGTTGTGTGTTTCTGCATGGGTTGGACTAAGCATGTAGGTCTTGCAGAACTGTGGATGTTACTTTCTGAATTTATTAAAGATGCCAGCCAGACTTGTACATACATATTTATGTAGTCTGTATGTCACTTTCTGTTTTCCTTCAATTCTGGCCTCTGTGCACCATACAGACCCATTATTCATTATGTGCCACCAGCCTCTATTCAGTAGTTCATTCAAACTGCTCTCTAGCAAAGTTTTATAGGTTTAACAGGCCTGTTATTTTATGTGTAAAGATGGAAATCTGATATTTCATTTTTAAAGGAAAGGAAGTATTAGGGTAAGAATTTAAGATTAAATAAATCAATTCATGTTTAACTTCAACAGGCTCTTCACATTAATAAATAATAAATGGATAAATAAGTAGATGAATATGTCTCTCGGTAAATTCATTTCAGACACCTTGAAGAGGTTTGACCTCAAAGTAGGTGAAACCTGTTACCTAATATGGTGACAAAAGGCTCTTATTTTTTGCAGCTAATGTGTGCTATGGGTCTCATCAGCCAGGGTGGAAATACTGTTACCCCAAGATTTATGCGCCACTTCAACATCTTGTGCATTGATGAGTTTCAAGATGAAGTCATGATCCATATCTTCAGCAAGATAATGCTGTGGCATCTCGATACAAGGTACAGACTTGTGCAGGACAACATTGTGAGTGTCACGGTTGATACAAATGGTGTTTGATTTATATCAGGGATGCAGTTTTAGAAGAAATTCATGTATTCAAATGAGTAAATGGGAAGTAACTTTATCCTCAGTTGTACGTACAGGTAGCCCTCGATTTACACTGGGGATGCGTTCCTGGACGAACCGGCGTAAATGGAATCGGCGTAAATTGAAACTTTTTTATAATGTAAATCAAAGGGAAGTCAATGACATGCGTTCCCAGCACCCAAACATTGACGAGTAATATAACAGCATTACATTTAAAGCTCTGAAATAACGTAAATAAAATAAAAGGAATTTGAAAAATATATTTTGTACACTTACAATCGGCAATTTGTTGGTCCCTGCGATTGACTGTGATTCTTTCATGTGATTGATGTGTACAGTCATCTCTGCTGTTATGTGATAGTTGCATTCATGTAAGACGCCAACCTATAGAAAATTGCGTAGTAAAAATAACCCCGGTACCTCCGCAGAGATTAAATCAGTCTTTTGAAAGTTTAAAGCGCCAGGAATGAAATTGCATAAGAACAAACTCGCATATGCAAAAGTTTGCATTTCACAAACAGCTTTTACTGGTTCATCGATCTCATTGGAGCAAATTTGAGTTAACGAAACATACGTAATTGCAGAGATGACTGTATTTATATATATATATATATATATATATATATATATTTTATTATTATTATTTGAAAGGTGAGAGTAAAAATTTCGTTATATGTGTTTCTTTCCCCTTAAAATTATATGGAGTCATGAGTAGGGCCCAGTATTTGAATTGTGTATAAAGAGCTAAATCAGGATTTGTTAATTTGTGCGTTTTGTGTTCAGGGAGGTTGCATGGGAAAAATTGCTGGACTGAATTTGTTTATACTCTTGTATGTTTATTTACCTGATATGATATATGATAAATACATTCCTTGTTGTTAATTGGATTGTACTGAATTCTTTGTGTTTTCCAAGTGTACCTGAGTAGGCACTGCCAAGAGAAGTAATGACATTGAGAATTGAAACCCACTCTCTGTCACCTAGGCTCATTGAGGTGTTACAATGGACAGGAACAAAGTCATACATAATTTGTAAATGACTTTCTTCTGGGTTGTAGCACCATGTAGTTTGGTAGAAGTTTACCTATGTTTCAGATGTCCTGGTTGCGATGAGACATCAAGGATCTCTGAAACATTTGTAAATTTCCCAGTGCTACAACCCAGAAGACACCCATCTTCAGATTCACCACTGTGAAAACCTCAAATTGTACCTACAAAATTTGTTCTCCTACTACTTAACAGCATTACAGTGAACAGACATAAGTGAAAATGTAAATATGAGTTTGCTTGTACTCTCTTGACAGTTCTGCAGGCCTGGACATTGACCTAGATGAAATGATGAAAGAGATGGATAGGATGTGAAGCACACATAACAAAAATGCGAAATGCATCTAAATGTTGGTTAGAAACCCATAAAATGTATGTAAATGGGGAAGCAACAAAAATATATATCTTAAATACACAAATAAATATATTTTGATGTAAAATGGATTGAATTGGCTGACGAGTGGGAACAGTTATGAATGTTAAGTTTCTATTAGCAAAGTAATTTCTTGGCCAACAGAATGACTATCATCAAAAAGGATTAGGTAATTACTTATTTCACAGTAATTCATTATTGAATTTGACCTGTTCTTGGATGGTGGCGTCATGTAGGAGTTGGCTTGTTGCTAACATTTCAGAGGGCCATACTGCCTCTATCATCAGGGCTTCAACAGTACAGTCCTCTGCAATGATAAAAATCAACCAAACCGACTTAACATGGCACCATCATCTGCAAGCAGGTTCAACATCAATAATAAATAGCTATGAAAGCTTAACATCAGTTAAAAATGATTTAGTTTCAGCAATTCAGTTAATTGTAGGGGGAAACAGCTATTGAGGGCATATACACTCTGGTACTGTTTAATTACTGAAATGTATCTTCTGCAGAGGATTCAGCAAAGAGTTTGATCCATGCATTGAGCAGCTGGTAATGGCAACTTTAGACATTTATAAGAAGTCACGAGCCTACTTGCTGCCAACACCTACCAAGTCACATTACCTATTCAGCCTGCAAGATTTCTCAAGGGTTATCCAGGTAAACAAGCAATGTGATTATTATTTCTTTCACAGTCTAACGATACTTTCTGAGCTGCGTTAGATGTGTAGTGATGAATTGGAGTATTGTTAATGATGAATTTGGAAAATGTGGATGGAAGCAGTTGTGTCTTATTTTAAGATGCTATCCCAGAACTTTATTACCAACATTTTGTTTATTCTATCATGACTTGAAATCAGACATGCCAGTGATATTGAATGAAGTAGAACATTTGATCTTAAAACCTTGCACACCAAGTAGTATCAAATTTCTATATATAAAAACATGTGTACAAACCAACTGATTACAATTTAAAACACTTTAAAACATGTTGTGTCAGACTGTTTCAACCTCATGAGATCATAATCAGTGGCACGGCATATTAAATTAGTCCATAAAATTCATACAGTTCATACAACAACGTGTTGTCACAAAACACTGTATAAAATGGTGTCCTGCTCCTTTAAGTCATGTTTATAAACCACACTTTTGTAATACCACACTTTATGGTTTGTGTTGCACATGAACTGGTGTATTATCCCATTGAGAAACGGAGAATTTCATTCTCCAGTTAGATGGAGCTCCTCCGCATTTTGCCATATTCGTGCAGGATCACCTAAACCAATCATTTCCTAAGCGATGGGTCGGACAAGGAGGGTGGATAGCCTGGCCTCCACGCTCTCCAGATCTTACCCCTATGGATTTTTATTTGTGGGGTTATGTGAAGCAATAAGTGTTCTCTGTCCAAATAATAAATTTGGACCATTTGAAAGAACGAATCGCTGAAGCTGTTTCATCTATCACACCGGATGTTCTCAGTCGTTTATGGCAAGAGCTTGAATATCGTCTTGATGTCTGCAGGGCAACTAAAGGAGCACATATCGAAATCTACTGAACAGGAAAGATTCTTGGAGAGTTTCTCTTTATTTTGAAGTTTATTTCATGTCTCTATTGTGCTTTGTTCCAAAACTATGACTGTTTGTTACCCCACCATTATTTTACGGACAGTGTATTATAAATGAACAGAACACCCGTGACTCCGATATGCTTTTTGACCTAGTAGTAAACCATAATAAAGTAACGTTTTATATACAATAGATGGCCACACTATTTGCCATAGTGTTTTAAACCCCCTCCACACTTTCCAAGCTGACAGTAATACCCACGCACACATAGAAATCCACGACGGTCAAGGTGGAGATGGCGCAGCCACAGCTCAAGGTGGACAACAATGTAAAGCTACAAGAGATGCTTTGGTCATTATACACAGTGCTGCATCACAAGAATACCTCTGCCTCGAATAGAACAATAACACAACCCAGGGCATATGGATGACTCGATGGGATAATACACCAGTTCGTGTGCAACACAAACTGTAAAGTGTGTTATTACAAAAGTGTGGTTTATAAACATGGCTTAAAGGAGCAGGACACCATCTTTATACACAGTGTTTTGTGACAACACATTGTTGCATAAATTATGTGGATTTTATGGACTGATTTAATATGCCACGCCACTGATGATGACCTCATGAGGTTGAAACATGTCTGGTACAATGTGTTTTAAGGTGTAAACAGTTGGTTTGTATACGTGCTTTTATATGTAGAAAGAACATTTGATACTACTCCTTCTAGTCTGATGCATTCTTTCATCACATTACCTCATTAATTTTTACTTTATGTCATACAGGGTGTGTTGCTATCTGTACCTGAGGCTATGGAGGACTTGATTTCCATGAAGAGGCTCTGGGTACATGAAATCTTGCGAGTGTACTATGACAAACTGGTTGGTGACAGTGATCGCAGTTGGTTGTTTGATCAGCTCAACATAGTGATAAAGAACAGACTGGAAGAGGACATGAATGAGATGTTCTTGCAACTCAGAACAGATAATGAGAAGGTAATTTGTAAGATGGCTGTCTTCTGGGTTGTTATACCGTGTAGTCTGGTAGAAGTTTACCGACGTTTCAGAGGTCCTTGCTGCCTTCATCATCAGGACGATGAGTAAGGTGGCTGATATTTAAAAACATAATCTGTATTCTTGTAGTTGTAAGAATGTTTCTTATCTGTGTCATTATGTATTTATGGTTGATAACTGAATGGGTTTCAGTAATGAATTCCAAACTGTTCGTATGAGTTCCAAAGATATAATTATATAATGACATATAACTTATTAACACTCTGAATTAAATTACCTGTAATTATAGGTTGCTGCAGATTAGTTTCTTTCTACAGCTAAATTTCTAATTGGAACCCCTGCACCTGTCTTTAAATGCACCATTTCAGATTTGAGCTGAAATTATGTGTGGATACAAGATATGTATTAAAATAATAAATCTGAAAGTAAAATAGTGAAATGGTAGACCCTACACTTATTATGTGATTGCAGGTGTCTGGCATTACTCAAATTATTCATCTTTATTTCATTAATATCAGACTCAACACAATTGACTTCAATTCTTTTCTTTGTCTTTCACCTATATGTACTGTCCAAAATCATTATGTGATCACCATTTACTTCCATGGTTTCTGGATTGGGTTCTGTTAATAATATTAAAATAACAAATAAAATATAAACTAGATTCAAAATAGCTGTGTAAGGAATCTTGTCTTCTCCAACAAATACCGTCAAATTTGAAATGTATTTAAATAATAAATTCTATTATTGAGATTTCAATTGTTTATGAGCTGTTAATGACATCTGTCTTTCAGGTTGGTGAAGAAAATATGAGAAAACTAATCTACTGTGATTTTGCTAATCCTAAGGCTGATTCAAGGAATTATATTGAGGTTCTAGACTTAAGTCACCTGCGTTCTGTGTGTGAGGGCTATCTGAATGAGTTCAATAATATGTCCAGGAAGCCCATGAATCTTGTGTTTTTCAGGTATATGTTCTCTATAGCAGTACTTTTAAACTGAGGGTCTGTAAGTTTAGCCGAGCAGTATATGAGTTGAGCAGAGTCTTCTCTTTTGTTTTTGATGCTGTATTTCTCAAAATTGTAAGCTGTTTTCATCACATTCTTTACTTCCACATTGTTTATATTTTAGTCAGTCTATATTATGTTTAATCAAGGTGTGTGAGATAATTTTGGGGAGGTGGTCCACAGTCCCAGGAAGATTAAGAATAGGGGTCCGCTGTTCAGTGAAAGTAGAGAAACACTTTCCTGTAGGCTAAGGCTTGAAAGTAATTGGCATTTGTAATCATTAACTTTGAAGACAATGTGGTTTGGTGATTAGTACTCCTACTCAAGTACAATTCATGGTCTGGAAATGAGTCACTGTGATGGGGAATTTTTGTGGTTTACATAAGTACCTTGAAATTAGCTATGGCTATTTCATTCCACATTATTTCCAGTTCATCATTCACATTTATGTTATTTCATTCTGCATTACCTATGCAATGAAAGTATCTCAGGAATTAATCACTCAATCACTTCCTTGCTTCTCTATCAAACTCCATCATAAATGTTTCTCTGTACTGGAAACACAGATTTTACTATTTCTGTTGAAATGTGCACATTATAAAAACTACTAGATGTGGCTCTAAACCTTTTAAAAGGATGATTTTTGTGGACAGTAACATCCCGAGGGTATTGTATTGATCATCAAGTATTGTATCACACCTGAAATAAGCATAGTCTTACATTATTTTTGTTTTAAGTTATGCAATTGAGCATCTATCCCGGATCTGCCGGATTCTGAAGCAGCCTCAGAGCCATGGCCTGTTAATTGGGGTTGGGGGTTCAGGACGACAGTCTCTCACTCGCCTTGCAGCACACATATCTGAGTATGAGCTGTTTCAGGTGAGCAGTAAATAAATTTGGCTTGTATAAGAATATTTATTATTTTATAACTCACTTCGTGTCTGCCACGGTGGTCTAGCGGTTAGAACGCTGGCCTTGTGATCCTGGGGTCTCGGGTTCGATTCCTGGCGGTGCCCGAATTTATAACTTGTGTTGGGCAAGGCCGTGGTCTAGGCAACACGGAGTTTTCCTCCGTGGCATCCCAACAATTACTCCATTCACACACAGAAGAAGGCAATGGCAAACCACTTCTGGATCATCTGCCAAGAACGTATATGAACAGGTCCCAGTCCGAGAAGAGAAAATGATGGAAGGATCCTGTTCATATGGACCTGTCATCAGACAGAACACTAAATAATAATAATAATAACTCACTTCGTAGCAAGTAAATAAAATTGACATGTGGATTGATTTCCCAAGTCAAGATTTTATGTAGCTACTGAATGACATCTGATTTATAATCTGAAATCTCCCAAATACACTTCTTTTCTCTTGTTAGTGGAAAAAGGCTTTTAAATGGAGTTTATGGTTGAAAAAGCTTGTAATCCATGTATTACTGTAGTCCACGGTCCATCATGATTTGTACAGTTGGCTGTGCTCCTCTCTTACTGTCCCTATGGTGTGAAATTGGCAAGAATAGCAAGCAGCATATTGTCATAACCTTGTATGTCAATTGGGGCTTCACTAGGCTGATTTTAGAGTAAGAAAGTTAATCTTACGAGGTGAGATCGGAAAGTTTCAAGACTATGTCAATAGAGGGCGAACCGGATGTAGTACGAGTTTCTGCCGCTAGGGGGTGCGGCCTACATTCATAGTGAATCAGTGTGCCAGCCGGCATCATCGAATTAGCATTTGTTTCTTAGTTACGGGCGTTTTGGTAGTGCATTACACCGACCCTCCTGCGATTTCGGAATGGCGTGTGCATCAAATTTTGCCAAAGACTCGCCAAAACGGCTACGGAAACCTATGAAATGCTAAAGCAAGCATTTGGGGAGTCCGCAATGGGTCGTGCACAAACGTTTGTGTGGCATTCACGTTTTAAAAATGGCCGAACCTCTGTCGATGATGACGAGCGTTCTGGACGACCATCTTCGAGCACAGCGCCCGAAAATGTTACGAAGATTCGGCAGGCCATTCACGAAGATCGACGTCGTACCATCAACGACTTGTGCGACATTGTTGGGATAGGCTATGGGACCTGTCAGCTGATTCTAAAGGAAGAACTCCACATGCGACTCATCATGACAACGCGCCAGCGCACACCGCCCTCAAAGTTCGGCAGTTTTTGGCCTCAAACACCATGGCCGTCATCCCGCACCCTCCTTATTCGCCGGATTTAGCTCCGTGTGACTTCTTCCTCTTCCCAAAGATGAAAATTCAGCTAAAGGGAAGGATATTTGAGATGATAGAAGAGATTCAGGCAGAATCGCAGATGGTGCTTGACAGGCTGACAAAGAAAGATTTCCAGGGATGCTTCCAGGCTTGGTAGCGGCACTGGGATCGTTGTGTTCACTCCCAGGGGAACTACTTCGAGGGTGATGGATGAATTTAATACCTGAGATAAGTGTACGGGTTTTTATAGGCGGAGTCTTGAAACTTTCCAATTGCACCTCGTAGCTATAATTAATTCAGTTTAATATTGTAAGTTGTTATATTAACTAAAATTGACTTTTGTTTGCTATGAAACCACCCATCATGACTGAGTTTTCTGTGGTTTTCTTCACCCCCTCTAGCAGCATGTCTGAACAATAAGTTCCTAAATTTTACACCTTATCACTCTTCATTATTTCTTGCTCTGTAATATCTGCAGTTGGAACATCATTATTAAATAACACTAATTGGTCAGTCATGTAGTAGCAATATGATGTGTGACAGCTGAGTGTACTCTGCAGGTAGAGGTTTCCAAGCAGTACGGTGTGAAAGAGTGGCATGACAATTTGAAGAGCATCTTGCAACGTATGAGTTCTACAGAGCAACATGCAGTGTTTCTCTTCACTGATTCACAGGTAATTAATATAATAATTAAGATAGTTAACACATCAGTTTTAATTTGGTAACATAGCACATTCCTGTAGCTATCATACTGTATGGTACTATGTTGCTCTGTATTTGATATGAATGGAATATTTAAACTAGCAGTGCCATGCTTTCAAACTTGCTTCTTTTACTTTATTTGGAAATATGGGCTCATGGTATCGTCCTATCTGTGCATCCATCTGTCTGTGTATCTGTCCCCTCACCAAATAATTTGTCAAGTTTATAAATGTTTATAGTACTTGGCACATATAAAGAGTATATAAATTGTCTTTACTTTACTTGTGAACAAAACCTTTAAGAAAGGGCATAGACACACTCTTTTAGTGTCATCTGCAAGAGAAACTCTCTATTCATGTAAGTCTGTTCAGCTGCTAATGACAAAATAACATTTGTTTGTATTGTTGTAACTTACATGTGTTATGTATTATAGCAACAACTGGTATGGCATGTTTACTGTTTGACAGATCAAAGAGGAAATGTTTTTGGAGGACATCATTAACTTATTGAAATCTGGTGAAGTTCCAAACATTTTTGGACCAGAAGAGAAAGGAGACATATGTGAAAAGATGAGACAGTTTGACAAACAGCGAGATAAATCAATTCAAGTAAGATTTCTCATTAACTGATTTCATATAAATGATTTCAAACAAACTGTGGAAGTTCATATTGGTTCCACATTTCACTACATGTCTTGACTATTCAATGGCAAACTCAATTCTCATTTATGTATTATGAATGCATTGATGCATCAGCTTAATTTAATTATTATGACTTTAATATGATTTAGACCATGTGTAAGGATCTACCTGTCACCTGTATATCTCATGTCTAAAACTAGTAAAAGAACTTTCAATAAACCCGATGTTCGCAGTCTGTGCTTAAGGTTGTCATGCATGTTTAATTTTGTAATAAAATCTTCTCAGGCAACAAGCCACGTCAAAATGAAATGTAGTTCAACATTTCAGAGACAGTACATGGCCACACCATCCCTTTGTGCATAGAATTTCCCTTCGAAGAGAAAATAGGTTGAAGTCAGCACTTACCAGAACAAATCTATCATCTTCCTTTCAAAATGTTGCTTTAGTAGCTGTAGCATTGACAAGGACTATTTTGAATAAGGAAACCACATCAACACTCACCAGTATATCGGTCTCCTGTAGACAGCTCATTACAAATTGTTTCTACAAAAGACGCTGTGTTTTCTCTCTCTCTTTTTGAAAGGAATTTCTATGAAGAGACGGACGGATGGGTTCATCGCTTGCCCCCGGTAATAGCAAATTTCTACATCTAACTTTATGAAGAAACAGCACTAAGAATTGTGAAGTGTAAGCCGACCCATTGGTTCAGATATGTGGATGATACCTTTGTGATATAGCCACATGGAGAAGACAAACTTCAGAAATTCCTGCTATTTCTTAATAGTATCCACCAAAACATTGTCACTCTCTCTGGACTAGTGGTTAGCATGCTTGCCAATGGGCCCAAGGTTCGTGGGTTCAATCTAGATGAGGAGAGGAAGTAAAGCTGGTGGCCCCATGTCATAGATTTACGGCTTGTAAAAGAACCTTACGAGCATGATACGAGGTGTTTCGTAAGCAAAATTCTCACCCAAGTCTCCTGATTAACTGCTAGATGGCTTTGGCAGTCAAATCAGGATTGAGTAGACATTGTGCAAAGTCAGTGGGCTGGTCACTCACTAGTCATAAATGCACATTTCAAGACCAAGAAACCTCCGAAAAGAGAAGCGGCAAAAACATGCAACTGGGTTGTAGAGCCAAGAAACAACAACAACCGAAACAGTACATTTACCATGGACACTGAGAACAATAGCTCATTACCTTTTCTAGATGTGTTGATAAACAGATGATTGGATGGAACACTGGGTCACAAAGTGTATAGAAAACCAGCCCATACAGACCTGTACCTACATGTCACCTCAGAACATCACCCAGCACAAAAGAGAACAGTCCTAAACACAGTGACTGTCCAGGGCATCATCTGTGATCTGGGCAGCCTTGAAGGGTAGATACAACATCTGAATAAAACGTTCCAAGAGGATGGTTACATTGCAATGGAGAAAGTACAAGACTCCAGACAATAAACCAACTAGCACAGCTATCATACCATACATGCAGACAGTCTCAGGAAGGATCAATTGACCTCTTGCCAGGTACAACGTTAGGACCATTCATCAAGACCAATAGGATTCAACATCTCTTGTCCATGATGCGGGACGTAGAGGACTGAAATGAGTTTAAGTGACATGGTCAAAGAACATAGAACTAGAGAGTGGGCACTATTAGGAAGGACAAGGTTAAGCGACATGAAAACAGGTTAATAAAAAGAGGCTGGAGATGACGGGAGCTGATTGGCTGGCAGCAACGTCTAGAAGCTGCAAGTGTCTTCTCATTGCGACTAACACGCCTTGGTAAATTGGTAACAGGCAAATCCACGAGGGTCACTGTAAAAGACGGCCAAGTCGGCACAACGAGTGGGCTGATCATTCAGCTACCCTGACTCGGTATTTATATGCTTTTCCAAAACTGCAAGGCAGATGCCAGGGTATCATTCAAAAGGTGCACGGCCCACGATCTCCAAATCACGGAGGCCTTCAGCTGAAGTGATCTCCCCCCCCCCCCCCCCCCAAATCCAAGATGCAGATGCCTTCACCCCCTCTGGGTTCAAATCCCAGAGAACCATCAAACCAAAATTGCACAAAGGACAAGTTGCCTGATGGTATAAACTCTCATCAGCAACAACAGACCCCTAATTTGAATAATCAAGGTTTCCACTGAGACAAAACCCCTGTTAGCATAAGCAAATTCCTGTTTTAGTCCATCAGATAGAGGTAGTCTCTGTCAAGTCTAGTATGTTTAATTTTGTTTTTCTTATCTCCCAATATAACCTCTACTTTAAGAGCTTAAACCATACTTTACAAGTTTTTCAAAAACACCTCACCATAACAAAGTTCTTATGTAACATAAACTATATGTACATTTACATTTATTACTTCACACATTTTTTAATATGGTATTTGTTTAAAAAAATACAGGTAAAACTAATTTTTGTCTCTGCGTAATTATATACATATTTGTAGTGTAATTAACTTTGCGACATTATATTTATTTCTGCAATAAATTAATGTCAAAACCAAAGATGCGTGCAGAAGTGTGAAAAATACATTTAGATTATGTAAGATTTGAAGCATGCACAGTGACTGAATATAGTTAAGTTTTTGTGACAGTCAGTTATGTGAGTATGGAGTTACAATTTGTTTTCTGAAAATGTCTGTGGCAGTGTCTGCCATGGTGATTGAGACAGACAGTCTCAGTAACAATGGAATGTAACTTTGTACTTACACAGCTGATTGCACTAGAAGACTTTATGAGGATATGTAGAAAATTATCACTCTTGTCATGGTCTTGTTTGGTATTAGTCATACTTCCTTTTATCTTTATGCACTGTTTTTTGCTGTTCTATGCAGATAGGTTTAGAAAAATTAATATTATGTTTTATCTAACTCCATGTATTTTTCTCAAGTCCCTGTTCTACCATTGTCATGTTCTTCCTTTACTATCGGAGACCATGTTTCTCACTCATATAAAACAAGCAAATATTTAACTGCTTTATTATGTTGCTGCTTTTCTTGGTACAAGCATGAGAATTTTATTGCATTTTTTGCTGTTATGTTTATAGACAGATGGGAGTCTTGATGCCCTGTTCAACCTGTTTGTGTCTATAGTAAGGGATCAGCTGCACATTGTGCTGGCTATTAGTCCCATTGGGGATGGTTTTCGGAATCGCATCCGCAAGTTCCCTGCCATTGTCAACTGTTGTACCATAGATTGGTTTCAGGTCAGTAGAGAGTTTATTATATTCTTAAAGAGTGATGTTTTGCCTTTTGGTTTCTTTGATACAGAGAGTGTAAGATTTGAGGTTTTCACAGCGGTGAGTATGAAGATTTCTGTCTTCTGGGTTGTTGCGCTGTGTAGTCTGGTTGACCAGACTACACAGCGCAACAACCCAGAAGACAGAAATCTTCATATAGAGAGTGGCTTGTAAGTCACTTTACTGAGACATTTTCCATATGTCAGTTTCATTTTAAGTTTAGTACTTCCATGTGATAAATGATAATTTTTGTTTATAAATGTTTTATTTTTTTCAATGACATGGTGGATACATTCTTGGTAAAGTGACTTACAAGGCATACTGCATTTTCAGCACTGACACCCACGAAGTGTATCTTATCTGCAGATACAAAAGGAATAGTAATGACACTGTTTCAACAAGTGGTTTTGAACAAAATCAGTAGGCTTCTTGCCAAACACATCAATAGCATCCACATGCCGGTGAAGAAAAATGTTCATATACTAAGACCTATAAAAGAAAAACTGTCTGAAAGTTATGGGTATAATATACCATGTGCCCTATGATTGTGGCATGGTTTGTGTGGTACAGACAGGCAGTAAAGAACATGTGAGATACATATACTTAATGTCAGCCAGCCTGAGAAGTCTGCTGTGCCAGAGCATAACTATGAAACAGGGCATGTCAGTTTTAGCAGCAACTCCATCTAGGATAAGGCAACTGGATATATGGGCTTTGTAATACTGCAGAATATTAATATCAGACTTTCCTACAGTCTTCAACAGGGATTGAATCTTCATTCTCAGTCAGTCCTGGTATCTGGTGCTCTTCATTATCTTGTGCTCAGATCTGAAGACATGCTCTGGACAGGTATATATATGGGGTGGTCTAGATACACAGGTACATCAGAAACCCTGATGATGGTGTTGGAGATGGTCACTAAAATTTTGATACCTTGCACTAGATATTTACATAATTTAATAGATGTAAATGTAGGGGAATGCTTGGATGAAAAACAGCTTTTTTAGAGGAGAGTACCATAGTGCGTCCATCTCCAGCCATGAAGATGGAAGCATTATATTCCTCGAAAATGTTGATACATCAAGTCCTACAAATCCACATGGAATTGCAACCCAGAAGACCTACCTCATCAAGGATTAATTCTGTTCATATGGGTGACATGAAGATGGTTTTTATGATATACTATTTAGCTGCCTAGAACATGTCAAGCTGAAATTAGTGCAGACTTTGTGAAGTTACATCTAATGGTCTGAAATATTTTCAGGCTTGGCCTAATGATGCTCTGCTGGCTGTGTCTAATCACTTTCTCGCAGATGTGGAGTTGACAGAGAAGGAGCATGATGCATGCATCAGGATGTGTCAAGAGTTCCACATGTCCACCCAGAATTTATCCGTGGAGTTCTTCAAGAGACTGGGTCGGCACAATTATGTGACAGCCACCTCATACCTTGAGCTTATCAACACGTTCAAGGAACTTCTGAGCAAGAAAAGAGGGTGAGATATTTCAAATTTATTTAATTTCTTTGTTATTTGTTTATGATACAACTCCTAAAGTGGTTAATACAAGCGTTCTCAACCCATGGCCCACAGACTGCATGCAGCCCTCATTAATTTCTCTAATAGGCCTACTATATCAACCTGTATAATGCACAATATTTCCCTGATATCAGAGAACAGGTTTTATTAATGCAGCAACAGTTGTAAGCAACTGTGTAGATTAATGAAGAACATAAAATCAATAACTAGAATGCATCACATTAACAACAATTTTATTCACTTAATTTGAGTCTCTTTCCAAATATAAGTTTTGATTGAGTTTGGAATACCAAAGTAACTTCTTAGGTTAATTAAGAATTGTATGGATAGGGTATCATGTAGAGTTCATATAGGTAACCTTCTGTCGGATCCTTTCCCAGTGCACAATGGCTTAAAACACGGAGATGCTTTATCTCAAGTGCTTTTTAATTTTTCTCTGGAATGTCATCAGGAAGGGCTTGAATTGAATTTTTTGCACCACATACCTGCCTATGCTGATAGTGACAATTTGCTGGGGGATGGTGTGGGTACCAAAACCAAGAATCCAGAAACTCTCCTACAGGCTAGCAAGGAAATAGGCCTAGGAGTAAATGTAGACAAAACTTAATACATGGGCATTATGTGGGATCAACATCAGCAACAATGGCAGAACATAATTATAAGTAACACTTCATTTAAAAATGTTTCAAAATTTAAGTACAATAACAAATAGAAATGGGGTCCGTGATGAAATTAAGAGTAGTATACATTTGGAGAACGATTGTTTGTATTCAATTTTAAAACTGTTATCATCCCATTTACTGTCCAAAGCACTGAAGTTCAGAATATACAAAACAAGTCTGCCAGTTGTCTTGTGTGGTTGTGAAACATGGTCTCTTACTTTAAAGGAAGAATGTATATTACAAGTGTTTGAAAACAGGGTTTTCAGGAGGATATGTGGTTACGAGGATATGAAATAAGTGGGAAATTTAGAATATTACATAACAAGGAGCTGCGTGAATTGTATGGGTCACCCACCATAGTGAGGATAGTGAAATATATGAGGCTCCAATGGGCATGTGGCATACATGGGGGAGACAAGGGGTGCATACAGGATTTTGATAGGGAATCCTTCTGGAAAACAACCACTGGGAAGACCAAGAAGATGGGAGGATAACATCAAGATGGATCTTAGGAAGCTGGGCTGTGAGGATGGCAAATGGATGGAATTGGCTCAGGATCGTGGCCAGCGGTGGGCTTTGGTATTGTCAATGTTGAATTGCGGGTTCTGCTACCAGGGAGTGAGTTAGTTAACAAATACTATAAGTTAGTGTGAGAAAGATCACCATTTATCTCACTGATAAACACTTAAAAAGATGCAAGTGAATCACTGTAGCAAAAGTTAAACTGATATTAAAACACTACTTAAATGAAGGTAGTATCAGATATCTTAATAATGATTAATTTTGTTAAAGACGATTATTAAGTGAATCTGCTTATAATGGCAAGTTTATAACACTTTTTATAAATTGTCATGAAGTCTCTATGGGCCAAATTGCACTCTGAGAGTTAAGCCTGGTAAAAAAACTGGTCCTTGGTCTGGAAGAGGTTGAAAACCCATAACATAAACATTATAGTTATTGTATGAGATTTCTCTAAAAGGTTTCACCACAGAAAATATAGATCCATGGCCTTAATTATAGTTCTTATCCAGGTTTATAAATTTTACAAAGATAATTTTTATGTATATTCAATGAACCATGTTACTATTGTTTATATGTGATGTCAATAATTTGTTTTTGAAGTAAATGAACATTAGGACAATTGGATTATGGAAAATGTAAAAGAAAAAACTTGGAAAATAGATAGACTCCTTTCTGGAGTTACACAAATTTTTTGAATGATGTATCTTTGTTTTTGATTGATAAATATGGTAAAGTTTGATTTGAGCATGAGCTAAAAGTATAGTCCCACATAACTTGTAGTGTTCGCACCCCATATAAAATTTTAATTGAAATGAGCCTCCCCATTATATGTTCATCTCATACACTTTGTGTTGCTCTGAGACAGGGAAGTGCTAATGGCAAAGTCTCACTATGAAGTTGGGATAGAGAAGCTGGATCGTGCAGCGGGTGAAGTCTCATTAATGCAGGAAGAACAGGTGGCACTGCAGCCCAAGTTGGTTGTAGCAGCTGGTGAGGTGCAAGAGCTGGTAGCCCAAGTGGAAAAGGATTCTGCAGATGTGGCAGGGGTGACTTGCAATTTACAAATATTTGAAGTTTTATGAAGTCTTTATGTATATAGAAATTCCTTATGCAAGTTTTTTAAATAAAAATTAGATTGCACTGGTTCAAGATATGGTCCAGTGGTTAGCAGTTGTAATAAAGGTAATGATGTTCTGGGTACCCATTAGAGGTGAGAAATGAATCAAATTTAACATACTTGGAGCTCAGAGATCATTGCAGGGCAAGACACAGACAGTGTCCAGGAACCTAACTTCACAAAAGGCAAAGCCAGACACATGGCAACCTGCCAAGGTTCATGGAGCTTCATGGGAAAGGTAAAGAAAAACCACTTATATGCCAAATAGGGCATGACTTACTAAAACCTAGCTACCTCATAGATTAATTTCTTAAACCTTATTGTTCAGTTTCGCTTCAGTGTTTTGTAGACAAAGACTGCATTTAACAATGCACAGTTTAGAAGATTCAGTGTCTACTCATTGTGTTGGGGAAAATGAACATGGAATTTATGATGCCAGCTGGATAATAATCTCTTACATTGTATTTTCTGATTTTTCCCATGAAAATTATTAATCATAAATGCTTTTTAACTTCTCTCTCCCCAAGCGCCTACATGGTATACAGTCAGACAGCTTGTGGTTTCATGGAAACTACCTTCACTTAATTTTTTGTTATGTTCACATCACATGTTGTCATTTTTATCCTCAGCATGGTTACTGGTGTCTGATTCATTACTTTCATTCTCACACATACAGTTTCACTGTCACTAATAAAACATAAAGAATTAAGCCATTATTAGTAATATGACCTAGTTGTGGAGAAGTCAGTGTCTTAAAGTTTTGTTCCATACTTCTTATCATCAGCCACATCAGAATAATTATCTGTTTACAACTCAGACAAAATACCATCTTCTGTAACTGTACTGTACAAATCCTTGATTGTTACGTATGAAAGTTATAAATGAAACAAAAGAACAAATGTGAATCAGAGGTTGTATTGTTTTGAATCTTTATGGTGTGGGGTCTGGAAGGGTTATGTTCATTTTTGGAGACATAAACATCTGCTTGAAACTCCTAATAATTTTGAAGTGATAAGGTAGCCATACACATATGGACATTGAATTACATAATCTGTCAGCAGTGATAGAAATCATGGTTTTTTTATGAATTGATGATAAAGTAATAAAAATAATTTTATTAATGAGTCTAAATGAACTTCTGCGCAATATTTAGAGCCCCTTGTTAGATTATGATGAAACTATCTATAGCACTTATGTGATTACTATACATAAATTTCATTCATATTAATTATTTTTCTTAAAATTCATTTTAATACATATATGAGCCAATTTCACCAAGTATTCACCAGGCAAAAGTGTTTTGCGGAGACATTGTAGGAACACATTCGTAAAACAGACATGTTTGACATGTTACATAAAATATTGTGATGTCGACGCCTGTCATCTGACGACTATTACTGTGGGCACTATGTCAGCCCTGATTTATTGGGAATAAATCAGTTTACAGAGTCTACACATACAGGCAACTCTTCAAATACAGTTTCTCGATCTCTGTCTCTACACTTGACTCAACACACATACTCTTCAGATCACACGCACTGTCCTTTGAGCCAATCCGGTCCCCAAGTTTGGCACTCTTCACACACACAGCCCTCGGACTGTAGCACCCCACTGGACACATGCTGGCTCCTCAGCCACCATGGTCCACAAGCCCAGTCATGGAATATTCCAGATCAAGGATCTAGCAGATTCACTTACTGGAAGGTTCTGGTAAGGAGGGGAATGTACTGTCTGGAACATTCCGCGGCGTCCACACCTACAGTCCACGTCCACTAGCCATGGAGGGGAGTTAGGTTACCCCTCCCCTCCAGTGCAAGCCTTCAGCTCTTACAGTACCATGTCACAATATTTGCATTGAGCTCACTAGTGAAATTTACCATTATAACAACAATACTAATTGTATGCCATTGACAGTGATGTTGAAACTCAGGTGTTATGCATAAATCAACTACATCTTTTCAATGTCACTCTCAAGGGTGCATTGCACATTCTTGTATCTTCATGTTGTAATGCAGGTGGAAGAAGTGGTGATGGCATATGAGGAGGTGGTGAATCAGCAAGCAGCTCATGCTGAAGAAATAATGGATGGGTGTAATGCTGATCTTAATAAGGCAAGGCCAATGCTGAACACAGCTATAGCTGCCCTCAGCACGATCACTCCTAATGATATAAATATTGTTAAAACTATGAAGAGTCCTCCAAAAGGAGTCAAACTGGTCATGGAGGCTGTTTGTATTCTCAAGGTCAGTTAAAAGTGCTTTGCAATATCAATACTGAATATAGCATACCATCATTAGTGATGTTTTTCTGAACTTGATCCATTGTTCAATCACTTTGTTTATGTAGATGGGGCTAATTACAATCACTGGATTCAACAGAATAGGTGTTATGACCTGAAGATAAGAGCTGAGTGGCGTTGTTTTTAGTGTACCAGATGTTGGCTCAAGTATAGAGACATAGCAGTCCTGAAGATTTATAGAGTGTTATGAGATAAACTTCTTCAGTACAGCTCAGAAATAATGAACTTTTTGAGCTATTCAATATAATTAAGAACATCTGTATATCATGCATCTTGGCATTTGATGTGGTCTCTCTGCTTTGTGCATTTAGGATGTGAAACCTGACCGAATCCCAGATCCAAGAGGTTCTGGAAGGATGCTGGAGGATTACTGGGCTTCTTCCAAGCGAATGCTAGGAGATACAAAGTTCCTGGATTCCCTAATTGAATATGACAAAGACAATATCCCACCAGCCATCATGAAGATTTCAGAGCAGATACTTCCTGATGAAAACTTTGATCCTGAGAAAGTTAAATCTGCATCCACAGCTGCTGAAGGTATTTAATTTTATGGGGCCAGTTGCATTCATTATCGTTGTAAGTGAGTGTCTCCAGTTTTGCTATTTTTTCTTTCTTCTGTCTTTTCACAATTTTTTCATCTTGTACCTGTTGTCAAACAGTTTGTGTTTTATCTGTATTCTGTTTTGATTGACCACTTTACTTCATTCTTCATCTTTCAGCAATTTGTATTAACTCTATTTTCATGTTCAAGCTTGCTATTCCATCTTTGTCCATTTTTGCAATATTTATTTTAAAGATCTTATGCCAGACATATCACTTACTGTGTTATCTGTCATTTAGCATCTTCTGATTATTCCAATTATGCATTTGAACAGCCTGAAGTCTGCTAAATTACTATTGGTTCAGGTCCATATTTGTGCCTTCACACAGCATCCGTCTTCAGGCTGTTCCTATTCATTCTATGTATCCCCCTGTACCTGGTTACTCAATCACATTATTTGTCTCATATTTCCATGACAAAAGCTGCCTTTGATATTTTGTCATAGTTACTCTAATTTCAGTTTCTTTAGATTTTCTTCAAAAATTCTGTTTTAGTCCTTCCTCTTGCTGCCTCATTCAATATTCTGTCAAATGTATGAATGAGAAACAACTGAAATAAGTAGGAAGTAAGAGGACTGTATTTAACATCACCAACAATATCTCTTTAATCTTGCATATCCCCACGGAAGTCTATAACGTGAACAAGTTATTTATAAAACAACTTTCTGTTGCTACTATTTACTTAAATTGTGTTACTTTATAGCTATCATTTCATGTCTTCTGTTTGAATTATCTTTACAGTTCTATACAAATCTTCCCAAAGATATCTTCTGCTTTTCTTTACTGGATGTGTATGATCTTGATGGTTATACAGTAAATTTCACCTGTTAATGTCTGAGTAACTATCTTTTGCACTCATGTACATTAGCAAAACAGTAATCATGATTCTAAATGTAAGATTTCATGAACCATGAAGACAAGTAAAAGATAAAGGTAGTTCCATTATAAATCTTGACAAAATAATCACATACCGTAGTCTTTAGTTTATAACAGCATTATGAAGTAATGGAACTAATAGGCAGTTCATCTCAGGTTCTGCAGACAGTGAACCTTAATGATAGTGACAGAATGTTTAATCATTTTAGGTCTTTGCAAGTGGGTGATAGCCTTATCAGAGTATGACAAAGTAGCTAAAATTGTAGCACCCAAGAAACAGGTGCATGCCAAGGTTGAAGCCGATCTTGCAGTTGCTCTGACAGCATTGGAATTGAAGAGAGCCCAGTTACGTGAAATGCAGGATAAACTTTCTCAACTAGAAGTGGTATTGAGCCAAAATAAGCAACGCTATGCCATGCTGCATGTAGAAGTGGAGCTTTGCAACATGAAACTGAAGCGGGCTGAAGATCTGATTGGAGGGCTTGGAGGAGAGAGGACTCGCTGGTCTGCTACAGCAAAGGCACTCGGTAAAAAATACGAAACCCTGACAGGTGAGAAGCCATTGTTGTATCATGAGTGACTAATTGCTACTCCCTGGCAATTATAGACAGAAAGTCTCAACTTAAACTCAGCTAATGTGGCATTCATATGATTTGAACTTATCCTGTCTTCGGCTTATATGACATGCTTCAATCTTGGGAAGTCCATGCTGGTGAGGTTCATCAGCTGTGTATATTCTATTTCTATATTGTACTTACAAAAATGCATATGACTTGATTGTGAGGGATGTATTGTACAGTACTGTAATTGGATATGATATTAACATTGTTAATTAAAACCTGCTTGAATTAAACATAAAGTAAAGTTCATTGATCTAAATATTTTCATAATTACAAATCAAACAAAAAAAGGGAATGCATTATTGCTGTTGTTTTTCACCTTCACCTTAGAATGTGCTGCTAAGATAGCAAAGGAAAATCTAAGGGACAGATAATGAAAAACTTTATCTACTGTTGTTAGCTGATTGTGTTCATTTTTGTTAGACACAAGGCTGAGAATATAGGCTAAATCTCATTAAACAGTGCATCATTAGTATATAGTTTAACAGTATTTAAACAATAATATAATATATGTGTGTAATGTATATAAAATGCCTTTTTTTAACAAGGACACAGGTTGAGTTTTAAATATAAAAATAATTGTTTTATTGTATTGGCTAGGTGATGTGCTGATTGCTTCTGGTGTGGTGGCATACCTAGGAGCCTTCACACTACAGTTCCGTGAGCAGCAGATAGTCTCCTGGGAGAAGCACTTAACTGATCTTCAGATCACATGCTCAAAAGACTTCATGCTGGCTGCAGTATTGGGGGAAGATGTAGAAATTATACAGTGGAACATCTATGGATTACCGAGTGATACGTTTGCAGTGGATAATGGAATCATAATCAAGTATGAGTAATTTTCCTGGGCCCCAAATATTTTTCATTATGATACTATTGGTGATAATCTTTTAACATTTTTGGTCTATATCCACCAGTGAAAGTGAAGGTGAAGGGACTCACCTGTGAGGTGGGAGAAATTGTGGGATAGAGATCTGTCTAATTTTAATGATGATATAGTAATAAAGGTGATAGGTGGAAGAGAGGACTTTTAGCTTATCATGGATTCTGAACTATGGTAGTAGTGTAGTGTTCCTCATATTTCCAAAGTCTTGACTTTGTCAGAGGTGAAAGATGTAAAGGCTTTATCTCAAGCTCATTTCTTTGGCACACTGCCCCTAGACTACCAGGTCCCTTGTTTTTTAGCCTGCTTTCCTTAGTTTATAAAGAAATGTTATATTATGGTATCATGACCTTGTGTGCATGTATCTGTCCTGCATTAATAACTTTTGAAGTAATTCACAGGTTTTAATTAAACTTGGCATCATCACAAATATCATACCACTGGCCTTTCTGCCCTTTTTACTTCTATGTCCTGCACTGAATAACACCAACATGGTGTATTTCAAGCTGAAAGTGGCATTACTACTGCTTAAAGCGGATGTACTATTTAATGTAGATGTACAAACATATTTAAGTTGTAACTTCTGTTATGTTCTTTGTAGGATGTGAAACAACATGGCATTTGCATGAAATCTGTATTTAAGTTCATGTTTGGTGATGGTAATGAATGAACTATTGGAACTAGACATTTGAAATTATTTATGGAGATACATTGTAAACCTATATCCATATTCTGAATTTTATTAAAATAGTCCTTTCTTAATGAAAATTGCACACTAATATTATCACTAATTTGTGAAATTATTATTTTGTTCTCTTGGTAACCTCATCATATATACTGGAGCATGTTAAGAAAAGTAAGCATTATAGGTTCTAACCAGAACTTCATACGGAATATGAAGGTTTATTACCATTTTCACAAAAGGCCATCAAAGGTCAAATAAATTCACTTTATATTGTGACATAGGGACGCACTATATGTCAACCCTGATTTATTTACGATAATAAATCAGTTTACAGAGTCTACACTTGCAGGCAACTCTCTACTACTATAGTTTCTGGGTCTCTCTCTGCATTTGACACACACACACACACACACGCACTTCTCACACACACTGTCTGTCATGCTGATCTGGTCCCCGAGCTTGGCTCTCTTCACACACACACAATGTCAGCCCGTAGCACCCCACTGGACACACACTGGCTCCTCAGCCACCACGGTCCACAAACTCGGTGCTCCTCACATGTATCCGATCCTCACTCCTCGCTCAGCACCACACCAGACTGCTCGATGGCTCCACACTCTCTTCACACAATCTGCACTCTTCCTGTAGAGACCTCACACATGACTCTCGCTACTACTATGCCATCCACTATCGACTATCGTCTCTCAACTCTCTCTTATCAACTCCTCGCACTCAGGCAGGCGACCTATTATATCCACCAGCCCAGTCGCCAAAGGTTCCATACCAGGAAATCTGGAAGATTTGTTTACTCAAAGACTCTAGTAAGTAGGAGAATGTGCCATGTGGAACATTCGGCAGTGGCCACACCTACAGTCCGCATCCACTAGCTAGGGAGGGGATTAGGCAGCTCTCCCCTCCAGTGCGAGCCTTCGGCTCTTGCAGCACCACATCACAATATTTTCACACCCTATTTCCCTAATATCCATTCTAATTCAATTAAATCTTTTCAGTCAATCAGCTGTATAAGTATAGAGTTACAATCCAATGTTTCATAGACTGTCTCTATCAGCTGATTACCCAGGAATAGTTCAGTTCAAGTTCAAATTCTTATCCATTTTTAAATTACACAGTTACTTAAGACTAGTTCTCCAAAGCTGTGACTTTCATTTTGGTTATGTGATTAAAATGTTGTATGCATGTGTCATCTCTGTCATATATACTATGTGGCCTGCCCATTTCATCCTTCTAATAATATTTGGTGAAAAGCAGAATTTGTGAAGCTCCACATTTCACAGTTTTCTCCAGCCTCTCACTTCTTCCTGTCTGTTAGGTCCAAACATTCTCCTCAGCAATCTCATCTCAAACACATTTAATCAGTGTATATTCTTCTCTTAGGTGAGAAACTCATACAAATCAATAGGCAGGATTAAAGTTTTGTACACTTTAATCTTTAAATTTCAGGTAAGAGGTTGGAAGATAAAATATTCTGAACTGAATTGTGTCAAGTGTTCTCTGAATGTAATTATCTCTTAATTTCTTCATGAATGTAATTTTAATTTGTTACTGTCAGTCCCAAATTGTGCATTGTACTGCTGGCAGATGTGTAGCATCCAAGCACATTTTAATGATATTGACATTATACAGTGAGACTTTAGGTGATGTCTATCCATTACTTTGTCTTCTGCACAGGGATACCTATTCACTCCATTATTGTGTGAATATTTTACCAGATAGTGACACCTTTGGATTTTATTCATCCTGAGGGTGTGTTTTGAGTGTCATGCTGATTGTTTCAAAGCCTGTGATTGTGACATCTATTCACAAACTGTTCCAGAAATTCTCATCGATATCCACTGATGATTGATCCTCAAGGTCAAGCTAACAAGTGGGTGAAGAACATGGAGAAGTCCAACAATCTGAGTGTTATCCGCCTTACTAGCCCTGACTATGCCCGTGTGCTGGAGAATGGAGTGCAATTTGGAATGCCTGTATGCCTAAAATAAGTCACATTTTTATGATTCTGTTTGAAATGTAACTGGCACTTATGTTATTCACATGGAGGTAATCATATGTGCTTTTGCAGATAATTGACTAACTAAAACCATCACTCACTCACAGTCTGATAATATAATCTGAAGGTTAAACATTGTGAATATGGAAGCTCATCATTTGACATAATTTTGATGAGCCAGTTCAGTTCACATAACTTTGTGAGTAGCATAATATCAACTGTAGGGACTTTAGCTGATTAGGAAGCTTTAATTAACCACACCTACCATTAAGAGTGTTGGTAAGTGAGTATGTACTGAACAGGGAAAAAGGAATATGCATTAATATAAACCCATAGTCTTGGAAATGTACAGAAATATTGTACGTGTATCATTTAAATGCAAATTAAGGAAACATGTATATTTCATCTTTCATTACTATCATCATCATCATCACCACATTATTTCACCACGTTTCATTATTTTCTTTTTCTTGTTATTAGTTTCTTATTTACATCTTTTTTCTCTTTGTGGCGCTACAGTTTAATTTGAGCCTTACACTTCTCAACCACATCTATACACATCGTTTCTGCTTCCAGTTACTAACACCTAGTTCTCTGAATATTTTCCACTTGCCTTTGGTCACTTTTCTGTCATTTATATACTTGCAAAATTTACGAGGGGCAGTCAAAAAGTTCCCGGAATTGTGGTATAGCACTGTAATGGTAGGACATATGGCAATGCTTACCTAATCACCTTCAAAGTAGGTCCCTTGCACACACACACACACACTTGCTCCATCGATCCTGCCATTGTTGGAAGCACCGGCGGAGGGCTTCGTTTGGAATCTTCCTGAGTTTGGCCGTCACATTCTATTTGATGTCCTCCATGATTATGAAACACGTCTCCTTGAAGCCCATTTTCAGAGTAGGGAAGAGCCAGAAGTCACTCGGAGCGAGATCCTGAGAGTATGGTGGTTGGGTGATGACGGGAATGCTTTTCTCGGCGAGGAATTGCTGCACAACTAGCGATGTGTCGAATGCGACAGCCAAACTCCTGAAGATTCCAAATGAAGCCTTCCGCCGGTGCTTCCAACAATGGCAGGATTGATGGAGCAAGTGTGTGTGTGCGCAAGGGTCCTACTTTGAAGGTGATTAGGTAAGCGTTGCCATATGTCCTACCATTACAGTGCTATACCACAATTCCGGGAACTTTTTGACTGCCCTACGTAAGTGAAGTGTTGCCAAAGATAAACAGAACTTCTGTTAAGGAACATACTGCAACGTTATAATTTTCATTTGTTATACTGGGAAATATAACTTGAAAAAGGTGAAGTACTGTTGTAAGATTTGAGGTTTTCACAGCGGTGAGTATGGAGATTTCTGTCTTCTGGATTGTTGCGCTGTGTTGTCTGGTCGATATTAACCAACGTTGGTTAATATTGACCAGACTACACAGCGCAACAACCCAGAAGACAGAAATCTCTTGAAGTACTGTTACTTAAATTATGGAAAGTCTTACTTATACTTTGTTTCAAAATTAATAATTGAGGATGTTACGTTGGTACATCTGCCCAATTTACATTGTATTTAATTGAAAGGTGAATGAAACACTGCTACAGTAAAGAATAGTTCATCAAGTTTTCTGCATTGTTATTTCATTATTTGTTCTATCAATATTGCAAATTTTAACATTTCCAAATAACCCTGGAATTTTATGCAATATTATTAAACTTTTATGGTGAGACATTTAATCACCAGGCTATAACATGATGCAGGAGCAATATTTAAGGGTATTTAAATTTTACTCAAGCAAGGGTAAAATTTACATGCATTTTTAATTTAAATAACTACCATGCTTTTTTCAGTTGAAACAAAATTTGGACATTACCACAGAAACATTTCTCTGTGTGTTAAGCCTAGAAACACTCATCCATATACAGAAAACATAGCAGTTCTGACAACACTATACATTATTCTTTTTCTCATTGTGCTTGCTGCAGACATCACACCATCTTGAGTATTATATGATTTTATAAACCTCACAAAACCTGGAGAATTGTAAGAATTATCCATTCATTATGGCTTTTATAAGACAGTGGATCAGAGAACTTCAGAACTACTGCTATTGTTTTAGGCATGTGTTCTGAAATGAGGGTGATTCCAAAAGAGTCTTGTTTCCAGTACACTATGAAAATCCACAGCTAGCAAGAACTTGACTTACAGATTTTGAATGCATTTATTCCAAACTGTGGTGATTTTAGAGGTATTTGACATCTGAAGTTTTCATGGTCTTCGCGGTTTTGGTGTCATGTTGACTGGTTGGTAGATACAAACTTTTGGAGAAATTTGCTGTCTGTATCTTCAGGGCTGAAGTAATGATGCTGGGAAGTGCAGGGATTATACAGGATGGCAGGAAAGGAATACTAAGGAATAGGCCAATCAGGACTCCCTCTCATTACCAGCGTCACTTCAGCTCTGAAGATGGAGAGAGTATGTTTCTCTGAAATGTTGGCATCTATCAATTCAAAGGTATTATTTCAAAGATAGGTGGCTCTTCAACAAGGTCAATTGATATGTCTTGTTGGGGGTCTGGAAATTTGAATGTGTGTGATTGACAATGAAATTTTTTTAATCTGTTCAAGTAAATAACAGAACCAAAAATGGCTACCAACTCATCATGTGAGAAATACATGCTTAATTTAAGCAAAAATCGTGCATTGTTCACAAGGGCCAAACACAACTTTTCTAAATTACATTTACTAAAGAAGTCATGTAAAACTATGTAAAATAAATCAGTTTTTATATCCAGTGACAGCCATTGATCTCTGTATTAACTAACTAACTAGATGGCTTACCGAACCCGAAGGTTCATCACCCAATTAACCAAAGCCCTCCACCGGACCCTGTCCTGGGCCAACAAAATCCAGTCTCCTTCAACTCCTATCTCCCATAGATCTCGCCTGACATTATCCTCCCATCTACGTCTAGATCTCCCCAGCAGCCTCTTCCCCTCAGGTTTCCCAACCAGTACCCGGTGCACACCTCTTGTCCCTTCCATGCGCGCTACATGCCCTGCCCAGATCTCTGTATTATCTGTATGAAATGAAATCATTTACCCTAATGGATAACAGTACTTTGGCTTGCCGTCTGGAGTGCATCTGTTTGGGATTTATGAATACTATTGTGACAGCAGATGCTGTCTAGTACATAACATTGATAAAGGACAAGGTTTGTTATATACTCATTGAAAGAAAAAGGAGGAAAAATTACTATTTTATATCTGAAACTCATGTTAATAAATAATGATCATAACACTGCATGATGTGAGTATGCCCACATTCTGTGGCATGTGATGTAAAGTTAGCAAACATATGTGATGCTCCACACTTAAGGATTAACAAGAGTGTCTTCTAACTAGGTTCTACTAGAAAACATTGGAGAGGAATTGGATGTCATGTTGGAGCCACTGTTGCAAAAGCAGACATTCAAACAAGGTGGATCCTTGTGTATCAAGCTGGGGGACTCCACTGTAGAGTACAACTTGAACTTCAGGTGTGTGAAAGAGCAATTTAAAATATGTCACTGTTTCATAAACCATTATCTCTATATACTTTACAGGAAACACATATCAGATATTCAGCATCTGCTCTAAAGGTTATCTGTAAGCTCTGCCTAAGAAGTAAAAACTAAAAAGAAAACTTTTTTGCCTTGTTATGTCACCAGACCTTATGAATACTGTGTAGACATGGTTGAATTTTAGATGGAATAGCCTGTATAACTTAATCCTTTGTAATTTTGCAATAAGATGAACAAAAACAAAGAAATAAGCAAACTTGTACCATCTCTGCAAGCTTTACAACAGCCCACATCTATTGAGGCACTGACCAGGGAGCCTAAAAGACCCAGGTCTAAGGCCAGTACTCTAGTTGAAAAGGTCAGCCCTCCCCAAAGACCCAGGGACTCTGAAACCTGGGACATGCAAAGTGGCCTTATTAAGGCCACCAGTAAAAAGTAATTTAACACAGTGCTTCCATTGAGATCCTGTTACTTAGGATACTGTACTTCATGGATGTATGGGCTGATAGTGTATGAAGTAAATGGAGATACACAAAAGTTCAAGAATGGTCACAGTGCAGGGGTTGGCACCCACCCCATTTATGATAATAAAAATTGACAGTGGAACCATGGTTCTGGAGAATCTTGACATAAATACGTCTTTGAATTTAAATTATATTTAGGCAATAAATACAATGAAAGGAAGTTTAAATATTAGCTTTATTCTAAATATTCCCTTTATACATGCTTTACAATTGAGTAAATAGTTTGATTAAGACATTGCTTATTTAATGTAAATTAGTTATGCTTAAGATGGGTTTGTGGTAGCTGAAATATGATATAAAATTTGTACACTTTAGAGTATCAACATATCGTGCAAACACCATATCTATACAAGATTTTGATCTAGTAGCACTACATTGAGGATTTGACATCAACATTAAGCCAAACGTTTCTTCCATAAATGTGACAAAGCTTTGATTTTCCTTCTTCTTTAAATCAATGTTAAAATCTCCTGCCAATATTATGGGCATTGTATAACGACCTTCTGTGGTCATAATTGAAAACCTCTGTAAATTTGGGAGGAAACGTTCCCAAATGACCCAAAACAATTCTCTTGCAATCATCAATAGGTGTGTTGTTAGAAATATACAGAGTAACAATTACAACTTTTTCACCATTGACCATACACTGTGCCGCACAAATATCACCTCTCTTTTCAGCTGCAGCTATTCTGTAATCTGCTCCAACCTCCTCAGGTAACTTCATCAACAGATGTGGGGTAGCCATGGTAGTTGCTCCATGTTTCTCGTACATAGCCACTCCGCCTGCTCTTTTCGTCACGCATAAATTGTGTGATGCATTTATAACCTTCCAAATTTACAGTTTCATTGTTGTGCATCCACATTTCAGTGAGCGCCAGGATATCGGTATCAGTTATCACTGCATCCATTGCTATGTCGGGAGGCGGGCGCTTAACGCGCCAGATGCATTGAAAATTGTACACATTGGTTCATTAAAATTACAATAAATGTCTACTCTTACCATTCCTGAGGAATGAACGTTTAAAGGTGACTCGGCGCTGGATCTTACACATCTTCGTAACTAACGCTGTTTTTCCTGAATGACCCTTCCGTATAGACGTATTTACGTCAAAAGAAGACAAGCCTAATTCTCTTACACGAGTTCACGAATGCAGATGAAAACATTAAATGTGATGAACAATAATAATAAATAGGAATCCCTTACTCAAACTTTGTTCAATTGTAAGAGACCATGATGTCCACTGGCAGTGATCAATTTAATCAAAACAAAAATGGAGAGAGTGGAGGGCAGTATCACAGATTTCTTAATTATTCTTATATAAGATAAGTACTTGTGATATTCTAAAACATTTTTAATAGCACAATATTATCTACTTTACGACACACTTCTTTTACAAGCGATTCACAGCAAAGCTCTTTCCGCAATAACGAAAACGGTAATGAAACACAACAATGCCGAATAAACAGATGACATAACAATTTACAGATTGTTGGTATGGATCTTAAACATCTTCCTAACGCTTTTTTGCCGAATGACCCTTCCATATAGACGTATTTACGTCAAAAAATTAAGCTGTACAGAAAATAGTAATGAAGGGAATATAATCACCATAGACAACTTATACTGGAAGGAGAAAAGGATTTCTGTAATGGACTTCAGTTATGTAAGGTGTATTCTAGCTGTTATATTTCAAACAGTAAAATAATTGGGTGTCCAGTGTTCATTCCCAGTTAACTGAAAACTTTTTTTTTCCCCCCACTCTACCCAGAACGTCCCTTGACCTCCCAGCCTTCCATATAATACATAAAGGAGCTCCTTTTTGTGGGCATAAAGATGATGAATCATGAAGCTAAATTTTATCAAAATTATCTACATGTTTTCATGTCATGGAACAACTTTAAGTCTGATTTTGTTATTTTTTAATTTATATATATAAATTTTAAACTGGCCTTTTCCTTGGTACCATAATGTTCATTTAAAGAATTGAATTCTAAATTAAAGTTTTGATATTTTTAATTCAAGGATGTACATCACAACAAAGTTACACAATCCACACTATCAACCTGAGGTATTAGTGAAAGTAACCCTGTTGAACTTCATGGTAACACCTGTTGGGTTGGAGGACCAGCTGCTGGGCATTACTGTTGCTAAGGAGCAATCTGACCTGGAGGCAGAGAAGAACCAGCTTATTATACAGAGAGCTAAGAATAAGAGGTAGGCTGGCAGGATAGCTATCTAAATTATTACAGCTACAAGCAATGCAGTGATAAGAATATGGAACCAACATCTTGGATATCTTCAAATGGTATGACCAGACAAAATGTGGAAGTGGATACCAACAGAGTGACAAAAACATGGCATATTAATTTGTTGTTGATAGAGATAATCAGTGGCGAAGGTATTGTACAGCATAGATGGATATTATTTTTTATAATTAAGTAAATATGCACCATATTGAATTATACTATTATATTTCAAATAAAAGTTATAGATGGTAGTTGAGGTTCTCACAGCTATTAAGTTGGCCATCTTCTGGGTTATAGTGTCATGTAGAAATCTACCAACATTTTAGAGGTCCTTGCTGCCTTTATCATCAGGGTAATGAGTAAGTCACACGCATGCCAGACTACATGGCGCTACAACCCTGAAGTTATAGATCTCAATAATACTAATATTTTATGTTATGTACAGATCTTTTGTCTGATAAGCTGTTTTAGAGAAAACATTGGTTTCAATAAAGTAAATGTGAGTCAAAGTGAATTTGGTATAGACTGCTAGTATCAGATTTATTGATAACCTTTAAGTGGTTTGGCAAACTGATAAAATAATGCCATGTTCTACTTATTATTCCATTATACAGAAATTGTATAACACATACTAGTGTTTTATCCATGGATTGATTGTCATAGTTACTCAATTTTCTTAACAGTTGTTTTCATTTTGGGATTTATTTTAGAATGCTGAAGGAGATAGAAGACAAGATACTAGAAGTTTTGTCTGCATCAGAGGGCAACATCTTGGAGGATGAGACAGCTGTTAATGTGCTCAGTTCCTCAAAGTCACTGGCCAATGAAATCCAGGACAAACAGTCTGTGGCTGAGGAGACTGAGAAATCTGTCGACAAGGCTCGGCTTGTGTACAGACCCATTGCCAATTACTCTTCTGTCCTCTACTATACCATTGGTATGTTTCGATGTGGTGTTTATAGACAGGTAGTACGTAACATGAGTTTCAAAAGTATTCCACTGGAAAAATAAACAAGAACTACCAGAATGTTAGACAAGACATACAAGTAAAAACACTACAAGAAGATATGGTCAAATTAAGGAGGCTGAGATTATTATCATAACCCTGTACATTGGAAATTTAAATAATTTAATTGTTCAAACATTTGTCCAATGCCTGCACCTTCTGTTGTATGTCATGCCTTGTCTATTTGCTGCAGCTGACCTGGCCAACATCAACCCTATGTACCAGTATTCTCTGATATGGTTTGTGAGCCTCTTCAAGGCTGCAATTGACAACACAGAGAAGGTGGAAGATGTTGAACAACACATCACAGTCCTCACTAAATGCTTCACATACTCATTATACGTTAATGTCTGCAGGGGCTTGTTTGAGAAGGTAAGTCCATAGTCACTCAGTATGAACATTTGCATATCACATACATTCTGTCTTTATCTATAATAACTTATTGAAGGTTCATAATGTGAACAGTAGCCCAAAACCTTGTCAGTCTGTACAGTAAGTTTCACAATATATGATTTACATTTTCACCTATTTTCCAGATTTTCAGAATATGGTTGAACTTATAATAATGGCATTTAGAGATATATCACTCAGTTGTAGCACCTTATTTAAGTTATGTTGCTGTTAGAATTGTTACAAAATGACGGACAGATAGACATACAAAGAAATTAATTTAATTTGTTATGTTTACCCGATCAAAATCCAAAACGAATCTGTCAAGAAGGCAAGAAAATGTGCTCTTTTCTGGCTTCAAACAATACTTTCTCTTACTGCTACATGATCTATAAACAAAAAAATATAACCTACAGTACCAACCTAATGTGAAAACTAGCCCTTACTGAGCTCCTGTACATGTGGCGACAATAAAAGACCATGTGGCCTGTCACAAGAGTGCTGGGTGTACATATGGTCTGCTTATTCATTCTGTGTATGTTCTACACATCTCCTTTCTATTTACAATGGTCATGCATTATTTTGTCCAGATGATATTCTGTTTCTACATGTCATGTTATTTTGACATCATGTATTTTTTCTAGTTTTTACAGAGTGCCAGTGAAAGTAATACAGAGATAAATTTTGAAAATGTAACAAGCCATATGGTGTCTTGCACAGAATGTTCTTTTAGTGATATATAAAATGTAATTATTTGATATTGTTATTATAAAAAGTAATGTTGCCTCTGTTCTTAAGCATTCTAACATAAAGTATTATAGCTTCTTAATCTCAGTAATAGATGGAGGTGAGTGGTTCACTTCATGCTGCAGTCACTTCACCACTGTACTTCCAGTACATTTTGGGTAAGAGGCTGGGAAGGCTTCAGAGCTGGTCTGGGCACAAAAATGAAGAGAAAAGTCCTTCATGTAACCAGAAAATTTCATGGAACACAGTCCTTCATGAGAAACTGATAGTCACACAGTTAATCAAAAACTTAATCTTTTATGAAGCCTGAAGGTTTTCTACTGTTTCCATGTTGTAATTATTATTATTATTATTATGATCAATTGTTTAATTGGTCCACAAGCAGCCAAAAACTTCAGGCGTGTTGCCGTCATAACTCGGATGCTTGCAGCCCAGGTGAAACTGTAGCCACAGCTTGAACCACGAGATGGGCGGCTACAGTGAGTTGGGCTCGTGTGCACGTAGTAGTCGGAGCGACCCAAGAAGCACAGCCTTTTGCATCCAGCTGAGTAATGTTTCAGCATTACGCTGGCATGCCGGAATAAGCTTAATGTTGGCCAGCAGTGACGACTTGACTCCTCCAAGAACTCTGATTATAAGGACGATTAGTCTGACAGTGAATCCTGGGTACAGCTGTCTTAGCTCAAACACAAGGTCTTGATACTTGGTCCGTTTTTCAGCCTCCTTCACAATTATTATTATTATTATTATTATTGTTGTTGTTGTTGTTGTTGTTGCTCTGTCAGGACAAGCTGTTCTTCTCCTTTATACTGACTGTGAACCTCTTGAGGAACAAGAATCAGTTGGACGTTCGAGAATGGATGTTCCTCTTGACAGGGGGGATTGGTTTGGGCAATCCATATGCAAAACCTGTTGCCTGGTTGCCACAGAAGAACTGGGATGGTTGGTGCCAGCTTGATGATCTGAATAATTTCAAGGTGTGTTCTGACATTGATAACAGCTGGTTTCAGTCCCCAGCTGGGCTTATGGGATAGTTCCCTCTCCTGCTTGCTTTTCAGAAAGTTTAAAATAATCCAGGTAGCATGCTATGCTCTCTGTAAGAAATACTCTACTATTCACTGGTGACTGGTAAAATGTTTCATATATTTTTATAGCAAAAGATGGCAGAGTATATGCAGTTTGTCACTGGTAATATAGATGGGTTAGGAAAAAAAAGTTTTTCATTACCTACAGACCATAAAGTCCCATTTATTTCCAGGGTATTCGTGTTCACATGGAGAAGAATCAAGACAAATGGAAGGCAGTGTTTGATGATGCAGAACCCCAAAATGCCAAGTTTCCTGCTCCTTGGCCTGAGAAACTATCGGAGTTTGAAAACATGCTTGTTCTCCGATGTATACGACCTGACAAACTTGTTACAGCTGTTCAGAACTTTGTGCAACGTATGAACACTTTACTTTCTGAGTTATCACTATTGAATGGATTAATAATGATTGAGTGAGGGTCAAACAGGGTTACAGCTGCTTTGTTGAAGTTGTATTTTTAATTTAATGCATTCTTATATTTAGTGAACTGTGACTATTTCCTTTTTGAATATCCCACTAAAATAATATAAATACTAATTGACTGATTTTTGTGAAGCTCAGCACAAACAACATGCCATTTGAGACATCTTATTGATACTTTTAAATCTCAACATTAACAGCATCAACATTATGGCTCTGTGAACTGCTCAGGTGGGATTAATACTAGTGCCATTGAGTGTGGAGTCATAAAATTTTGTATGACTTTAGATCTTTGGGAAGAATGCGTCTCAGCATAGTAGATAATACTACAGTGACTGCATTAAATATTTTTGTTTGTTGAATCAATAGAACTTGAAATATAAAGATTGACATGCTTTAAGCACATCTACAAATGTTGTATGAAACATTTGTATCTTGTTTCTGCTATACTTTGATTATTCTGAAATTATAAATCCAGGAGAAGTTCATAATAGAACACAAAGTTTCAGATTGAAAATGTTAGTTCTGTGGAATAAATAATGAGAAATTGAAACTTCTCTGAATCCGTAGATTTTAAACATTTGGAACTATGAAATGCACCATGTTAATTGTTAGTGTTTTTAATATAGTTCTTTTCAGTTAAATAGAACCAGTGTTTTCTGTTAAATTTCCATTTTTTTGTGCTCTAATCACTCTTCTTCTTTTTTAAATGAAGAAAAATATTATTTCTTAATCCTTATTAAATTTTCATCACAATAATCATTATTATCACTGTCTTTATCATCATCCTTCCTAGTTTAGACCTGTTTGGCCTGTTATGGTTGTTACATCACATTGTTGGTACACAGAGCCTGTTCAGAGGTTTGTAGGCATCAAGCCTACTATTGGACTTGTTTCTTGTTGGCTGGCAGCCATCTGGTTAGGATTTATTATTGCGTTCAAGGTATGTTTTCTTATTGGAAACAAGTCTAAAAGACCAAGCCACATTTATAGGTTGGAAATGTGGGCCACACTTTAAAATGAGAAATAAAAATTTTACACGTGTAAATATAACTTTCCTTCACTTCTTTATCACAGAACAAGAATAAAAAAATCTATTTTAATTGAGGGCTGCAAAAAGAATTCAGAAGTTTGTATGTGGCCCTTAACATGCTTATTGGTGAAAGTAGATAAAAATGCTCAGAGATAGAATGGTCTGTGTTCGATTTCCAAACATAATTATAAAATATCAGTCCAGAGGTAAAAGATGTCTACAGAAGACAGCTAAAAGGAAGGGATAATTATGTTTTATTATGCATGTTACATGCAAACTGAGTAGAGTACTGGGAAGGAGATAGTGTTAATTGTTTCTGATGATGATAGATTGTATTCTCTGTGCTATCAACTGTAGACAACTTGGGGAAGGAATATGTGGAGCCACCTACATTTGACCTGACTTCATCCTTCAGTGACTCAAATTGTTGTGTGCCACTCATCTTCTTCTTGACCCCCGGAGCTGATCCCACAGCTATACTCCTCAAGTTTGCAGATGATCAGGTGTGTTTGTGAACAAACTTAATAATTATTCATAAAAGAAGACATGTCCCTTAGCTTTGCTGCTTCTTTTAAAATAACTGATAGAACTTTGTAAGCCTTATTGTAATCTGAGCTTCATCATATCACCTGATGAAATCTTCAGTTTTGTTGCCTAAATTTAAATATAAATTCTATTAATGAAAAAGCTTTGTTTGTCTTTAATTTGTGTGCTTTGTTATTTCTAGGGCTTTGGAGCAAATCGTTTATATATTCTTTGCTTGGGTCAAGGGCAGGGCCCCATTGCCATAAAATTGGTAGAGGAAGGCATCCATAATGGGACATGGGTCATACTTCAAAACTGTCATTTGGCAGAGAGCTTCATGCCAACCCTTGAAAAGGTGAGGTCACACCTCCAGTTGGAGGGACATCAAAAGGCAGATAAAATTATGCCTACAGAAATTAATATTTCAAGCTCATTAGAACTACCAAGTTTCCTGATTTTTCTGGGCATATTCTGCGTTTCTTCCTGGGCTCAGAAAAACGTTATGCAGATATACAAACAGACATTATCGTGTTACATTTTGAATGCAGAGTTTACAGTTAAACCCTCATTCTACTCTTAAAAATGCTAAAGGTAATTATGTTACATTTCTGACAGATTGTAGTCTGAAAAAGATAATTTGTTGCAGTAGGAACCTTAAGTTATGTATTAAGAATTTGTGTCGTTCTTGCAGTGTTTTCATGCTGTAAGCTTTCTTTTATTCATCTTACACATGCTGTATTATCACTCTGATGACAATAAATACAGTGAAATATGTCTTCCTCAACCTTCCTCTTGAAATCAGTCACAAAACTGCATCCTTGCATGCATAGTAATTATCTAAATGGTATATAAGACCATAAATAGTGAAATGAAATTTAGAGTATGCAATGAGGTTAGTAATACTGGTGTTGAATTAAATGAGGGACTACTTGCAGATGGTGATGCCAGTCTGGATGAAAATAACTGTAGTGGTTGTGGTAGTAGTAGTAGTTATTAGTGGTAATAGCATTGAAGAGAATGTTTTAATTACTAACAGAAGACAATCAATTTATAAACAATGTGCTTGAAGAAGAATTAGATTTTAGTAATAATTATAACAAGCTGGTGATATAATTAAACACTGCTGAATGATTCCTTAAAATTCCTCTATAGTGCAGTCTCTAAATTGTTCAGGTATGTAGATTACTTAAGGAGTTTTGATTTACTGTGAAAAGTTGTTCTTAAGAAGTTTCTGGGAGATACAGGTAGAATGCTAACTAAGTTTTCAGTCATCAAAGTAATTAATTCTGTGCAGATTTGTGAGAGCTTCACACCTGAGACAACACATCCTGACTTCCGCTTGTGGCTCACATCATACCCAGTTGCACATTTCCCTGTGCAGGTGCTGCAGAATGGGATCAAGATGACTAATGAACCCCCAAAGGGACTTAGGGCCAACATCATCAGGTAACATTAGGACAAGTCTTCCTCCCATGAACTATTTAAAGTAACCTTTCTGTATGCATAATGATAGTAGATGAATTTTATTAATGCTGCTCAGAAGGGGAAGTTAATAAAAATATAAACAAAATTTTGGTGAGGAAACCTTTTGCTAAGTGGCTGCTTGTGAGACCAACAAATGTCTAGCTCCAGTGGTTTATTAGTTGTCGACATCAGAACAAATGCTAATATAGATTTTATACATTCATCATTTTGTTCTCTTACATTCTACAATAAGTTACCTTAACAAAAGTTGTATATTCTTCAAATGTCAGTTACCATACATCATTTCAGGACTCTGTTTTAAGTGGCACAAGTGTTGCTCTCATCTCATAAGTTAATGCATCCACTATGTTGGTTTAGCTGATTATGGGAAATTAGAAGTTTAATTTTGGGTTAGCTTTTAGTGGCATAACTTTTATAACAAATTTAATAAAAACCATCCAGCAATTCTTGAGTTGAAACATGCAGAGAGACAGACAGACACAGTCAGCCCTATATGCATTCATTTTGTAAAAATCATGCAGTGAACTTAAAATAATTAAGGAATATAGTAAATAGAAAGCAAATCAGGAGTTTATACTTTAAAATTATATGGCGCAAGTAAAACATAAGTATAAATATAAATGTTAAAACAGAATGAGAAATTCAATTGTTATTAATATTTTCCTTGGTTACACAGGTCATATCTCTGTGACCCAATCAATGATTCTGAGTTCATTGAGAGTTGTAAGCAGTTGGATAACTTTAAGAGGCTGCTGTATGGACTATGCTTCTTCCATGCACTGGTTCAGGAACGACGCACATTTGGGCCTCTGGGTTGGAACATTCCATACGAGTTCAATGAGATAGATTTATGCATCAGTGTTACACAGTTACGAATGTTTCTTGATGAATATGAGGTATGGACCAAGTGACTTAATTTCCAACATAATTGAATCTGGATATACACCTGTGCTCTTTTTGTGATGTGGCACACACACACACACACACACACACTCTCTCTCTCTGTCTCTCTCTCTCCCCCTCCCCCTCACTCTTTATTACATTCCATGGATCCATAAGACAGTCAGATGACAATAGGATGTGGGAAAAGTCATAATAATAATAATACAATACATATTATAAAGTACAATTCATACTATTATATAAATTTCACATAATACAATCAAAGGATTCTATATAAATTTAAGGATAAATCTTATTATTCCATTTAAATTCTTTGAATCCTGATGCTATCAGACCAGTTAATTTAACAATATATCTTACTCTGTGTTATGATATATGTAGTGTAATTTGCTTTGCAATAATAAATTTGTATCCTCAGTAAATTAACATCAAAGCCAAAAACTGCAAATAAACATTTGGAAGATACTTGTAGTTCACTTGAGCTGCATTCTTTTACTGCCAATTTTTATGTATCCTGAAATGCAGGATATTCAATATGAAGCACTGAAATATCTCACTGGGGAATGTAACTATGGTGGACGAGTGACCGATGAATGGGACCGCCGCACACTAAACACTATCCTGGCAAAGTTCTACTGTCCTGATCTTGTGGAAGAAGACACTTACTACTTTTCTCCATTTGGTATGTTTAAGGCATTCAAATTAGGTTTGTAAACAAGGGCTGTTTCAGTTTGATATAAGCTTGAGGTGAGAATTAGGAAACATTCTGGGTATCAAGACAAGAGAGAGAATTTTCTCTCTTAGACCAATTTTTTCACTGTAATCACAGTTTATAACACTAACTACTTCTTTTTACATTGCACTGAAGTGTACTACATATCAATATCAGATCCTTTCAAGAGAAAAATTTCCATAATTAGTTGTATCTAGGGCTTGTGAATATGAAAATCTTAGACACCAGTGTCAAGCCCTTTCTCACATCTCACTGCATTTAAATATTTGCCACAGAAGCTGGTTAACAACATGTATTTTTATTGTGCTATGTAATAACATATACCAGTTTTGTGATAGTTGACTATTTTCTTATGAATTTATTTATGGCAGAAAAAAAATTTTAACCACAGGTAGCCCTCAATTTGCGCCGATTCAGAATAACGCTGATTTTGAAACCAGCAAGTCAAAAAGTGAAAAAAAAATATTTCACTATTATTTATGACGTTTTACAATGAATCTCATACTGATTTTATACTAAATCGTAATTCTTACATAGCTGATTTTGAATAAAAATTATAAATACAGTCATCTATGCAATTACGTGTTTCGTTAACTCGAATTTGCTCCAATGAGATTGATAAACCAGTAAAAGCTGTTTGTGAAATGCAAACTTTTGCATATGCGAGTTTGTTCTCATGCAGTTTCATTCCTGGCGCTTTAAACTTTCAAAGGACTAATTTAATCCCAGCGGAGGGACCGGGGTAATTTCTACTACGCGATTTTCTATAGGTCGGCGTCTTACATGAATGCAACTATTGCATAACAGCAGGGATGACTGTACACTTCAATCACATATAAGAATCGCAGTCAATTGCGGGAACCAACAATTTGCCGATTGTATGTGTATAAAATATATTTTTTAAATTCCCTTTATTTTATTTACGTTATTTCAGAGCTTTAAATGTAATGTCATTATATTACTCATCAATGTTTGTGTGCTGGGAACGCATGTCATTGACTTCCTATTGATTTACATTATAAAAGAGTTTCAATTTATGCTGGTGCGTCCAGGAACGCATCCTCGTCGTAAATCAAGGGCTACCTGTATAGGGTTAAATATGTTGTAAAAATGTATATATTCAATCTTTTACACTTATGTGTACCAGAATTTCAAGACAGTGGAACCCTGTACTTGCATTGCTTTGGGATTGATGAAAATGGTGATGGACTGGGAAAAATGTTGTACTATCTGAGCATGTGTCTTATGGGACTAAGGAGAAAAATAAAAATTTCATAGGATAGCCAGTCTCTGAAAATAGATGCAAAGTTGGGTTTTCCTAATACAAAACAAAAGTACTAACCACTGGTGGATTGTTTAATTTGCATATCAATTTTTAGTGTAAGTTAATTACATCAAATTTAATTTGCATTAAGCTATTAATTTAGCAGCTGAAGGGTGACAACGGAATTTGGACTTGGTGTTTTCTGTTCATTGGGTTCTGAAGTTTCTTTCTCCAGAGGTAGAGTGGCTGGAATGTGAAAATTCTTCACCTCCATCTGGTATCTAAGTCATGAATGTTTGGAGTGTTACTTTCACCCTCCATGCACCTTCTTGGTGTGATAGTTATTCACAAGGAAACTTTATTGTTTTACTTTTGTTGGCAGCACTGATGGGCCAATATAAATTAAAGTTTGATATGCTAGACAGTGTTTAGTGTAGGTTAACTATGCAAAATTTCATCAGAATCAGGCAAATAGTTTAAAAACTGAAAAGTGTGGCAGCAGTTCTGTTCTTCATCTGCTGGAAACATCAATAAATTACTGTTTCCTGGGATATTGTACCATGTAGTCTGGCAAACTTTAGCTGGAATATAGAGTAAATCATTGCAGAAGACTTAATACTTACTCCTGTGAGAATCTGAAATCGCACCATTAGTAGATCATTTTGGTTCAAGATCAAATTTGTTTTTCAAGTTAATATACATCTTCTTTACCAGATGTTATAACAATTCCTACAGTAAGATATGAGTTATTTCAATGAAACAGATAGACGGATATTCCAAGGATCAAGGAATTATTAGGGTGTGATTTGTTTGATGTAGATATCTACTATGCTCCAAAGGGAAAAGAGAATGATCTGTTTGTGAATTACACGAGCCAACTGCCCCTCATCACTCACCCTGAGGTATTTGGCCTGCACGAGAATGCTGATATTAAGAAGAACCAGCAAGAGACTGAGCAGCTACTGAACAACATACTGCTGACACAGGTAGCTGTGATAATCTCTTATTTAAAATGAACACACACACACACAGTGATTCTTTACATGTTTTGACAGTAGTTGACTCATTACATTACATTTGTATTCTATATTTCCTATTGTCTGAGGTACATATAATGCAAATGAAGATGACTGTTTCTTGGTATGTTGAAGTAGAAGTTCACTAATGTTTCAGAAGTACTGGTTGTCTACATTATCAACACCCTGAAATATCAATAAACATTTACCAGACTACATGGTTAAATGTCCCAGTAAATAGTCATCTTCATACAAACTGCTGTGAGAACCTGAAATCTCATAGAATGAGTTGATTCTACTCTGTGTCATCCACATAGTTGATGTGTTAGGTTAATGCATTCTTCATTTGTTTTCATTGCTGCTCAGGATAGAACTGTAAGTACATGTGGCAGATGTCTTTTGCTTCTCAATGGATAATTTGCAACTTTGAGGTACATAATCCTAGTATTGACAGACACCCCTTAGACAATTTTGCCTATACCTTGTTCTTCTGCTTCTCCTACTACCCCTCTTTATAGATTTTTTTTTCAGGTTTATGTGTTCACCAGTTTGAATTCCCAGCAAGTATCCATTACAAACATTTTCTTTCCACCACTGTATGAACTACTCGTATTCCATTTGGTGTCCATACATTAAATATCTTGATCACTCATTTTTTTTACATGTCCATGCCACCAAAATATCTGCTTTTCTGGCTTCTTGCACAATGTGTTATATTTTTTCTATTCTTTTTCTATTTCTATTCACATGTGTTTTTATCTGTTCCAAAGTTTCATTTCTGCAGACTTATCTGAGCATATGCCATATAAATTAGGATAACTTAAGATACTTTGGCTTTTGTTTATTTAATTACAGTATATTATGTCAACTACAGTTGTTATGTATTGTCCAGAACTGTAGTGTATTTAATAACAGTGACTTGGCAAGGCAGTGGGTGCAGATGTCACGGCCTGGTATACTAGGGGAACTGGGGGAAATTACAGCATATAAGTAATGTGAACTTTGAACTGGAGAGCTCCTAATAATAAAGAATGGCAATTATTCCATTGTGGCATTCAGCTGCATGCAAATCATTTACATTATGGGAAAACTCTTTCAAGTAGACAGATCCAATTGATTGGCAATCCATTGGCTGAAGTCACATGACATTTCATTTCTACAGTAGAATGAAGTCCATTGGTCACAATGGCTAGTATCTAGGATAAATACGTGAGGTGCTATTGTATTGGTCAATGTAGTGACTGAATTTCTTAAACCTGTCTTGAGTCTGCTCTGAAAAATTGAATGCTTCTCAAAAACTTTATCCATTCCACACTGAATGCTTCCCATTCTGATATTTATTTAAAGACTTTTTTCTGTTCATGTATTTCCATGACTATGTATAGTTTATATTATCAAAAAAGTTTGGAAATGTACACAAAACATAACAATACTGGCAAATCCAGAATTTGGCTTTTTGACATTTGTGAATGGCACCACTGATGTCATATTGTCTGAGATCAATGACCAGTACATGAGCAGGGTGTGTGATACCTATCTGATTAGGTGACACATCATGACAGAGGATCCCTTCATGATCATACAACAGGCTAAGAGCTCCCCATGTGGGGGATTCACTGCCCAGAAGCTCATACAAAGTCTTCATGTAATGTGCCTGTTGTTTTGTTTGATTTCAACAGAACTTTGAATGTGTTGACATTTTAGTAAAACTTCCCAAGTGCCAAATTTCATAAGAACCTATTTAGCTGTTTTTGTTATTATACATGGACAGTCATACAGAGATCCTGAAGCTAATAGATACATATTTGCAGCTGTTAGTTATGAATGGGCTTAAATTTCATGAATAGTTGGTTACAGTTGATGAGATATGGTAGGACATATTTCTTTCATGGACCTTCTCAATCATCAAATAAATCCAGGTATGAAGGGTCAGTACTTTAAGTATGCTGTCTCTTGTGCAGTATTACAAATGTTTGAGTGCAAATAATCAGGAATAACTCTGTGACAGGCAACAGTTTTCATTTCATCCATATGGGACTCAAGTATTATCTTCACTACAGTCAAAATTTGTGGTAAAGAACTTTACTGTAATGCACACATCTTCATATTGGTTAACAGTTCTTTAATATCTGTTTTTATGTCATTATAGTGTCTGTTTTTGATTGTAGGCATTTAATGATGTACCTTATTGATCTATAATGCTGCATCCTTAGGATATAGTGTTACAGGTAAGCAAGAATTGTTTTAGCATTTTATATTTTTGTGGATGTCCTTACTTCCTCGTGAGACTAGTATTCATCTTTATCATCTGCATTGCAGCTTGTGCACAATCCACTTGATTATGCATCACACAGGCATACCATTAAACAATTAAACCAGGAGTTAAATTTTGGCTGGCAGCCTCATAGTGTGGGGTTTTAAATCCACTGTTCCCTTATAATGAAGGTTGATTTAAAAGTACTTTTAACCATCCATCTTTTATTAAACAATTTTGATCATGCTTGGTAAATAATTTTGTGCTGCCTCCTTAGGTCTTTCCTGTAGTGGACTATCTCATGACTTTCACATTCTTGAACTTTTAGCTCGTATTTAAACTATAACTGTATTTTTATACTCTAATTTTAAAAATTAGCAGCATGAATGTTGGAATTAACTTGAAATTAAACACATTATTGCAGTGAACTATTCTTGACACCCTAATCTTTAAGCACCCTACATATTTTTTAATGAAATCCTAATGCAAAACTTGTCATAGCAGCACTATATGCAGAATCTAATATTTATAGATTATCACTGTTGACTTGTCACCCTCGGTGGTCTAGTGGTAGCATAGCATGCTTGTCACTGGACCCAAGGTTTGTGGGTTCAAACCCGGCCAAGGTCAATAATAGTCCATAGCATGACTTCCTTCAGAGGGGAAGTAAAGCTTGCAGTCCCATGTCATAGCTTTACGGCAGGTAAAATAACCTTACAAGCATGAATGATATGTATCATAAGCAAGATTCAGCGGCCATTTCTCTCTCACCCATGTCTTTGGTAGAGAAGTCCCTACCAAATGTCTAAAAAAAATATAGATGATAAACCTCTGAAAGGAGGCCCCTATGCTCTATGAAGAAGATAAAAGGGTATAAGAAAACTATTTGACTTAATGGTACTTACAGCATACACTGTAAATGTTATGTTCACTGAACCCAATTTCTGGCATATTACATAAAACAACATAATTATACTGATATCTTGGTCTGAGCTTTGAAGGTATGTATCACCTTGATGCAGTATTAACTTCATACTTTATTTTCCTAGTGAATGTAAATGACTTGTTGCGTGAGTTGTCTATGTGTACAATTTTGAACTACATATAGAAGTATGTTTCCATTAATTATATGAGGGACTATATAGTTAACATCAGTATTGGTGCAATGTTTTAAATCAAAATATCTGTGAAGACCTGAACAATGTCTTATTTTCTACAGTGCATGGAAGTGTTGTTGGATCTGTTGTGTTATTCATGAATCCTTGGCATTACAATGACTAAATTTACTACAGAGGTATCATTATTTCATACTAAAGTTGAGAGTAGGAAGCATTAAAAATTACAGGTTTTAAATGTTAGTAAAATGTAGGGTTTTGTTTGTTTTACAGATGTTCTTTAACCTGTAATATACAACATTTATGCTTTCTTCCTCACAGAAATGAAAATATGATTTAACAAAATACAGAATGACTCATGGGATAGTCATGTCTGTGGCCTGCTATCAACAGAGCCCTTCATACATGAATTTTGAGTGCTTTTTTCATACTCTGTTTAAAATGATACTTTCAGACCATTTCATCCAGTCATTTACTTGAAAGCCTAAATCCATTTTTATATTTATTTTGTTATATATTGATCTCATTATTTGCAACAAACCAGAAGTTTAATTTGTGTACCATATAGGGCTTACATATCAAAACTTTGTGAAAACAGAAAATATTTACCTGGGAAATGTTATCTCTCTCATAATCTGAGAGATTTTTCTATGTTCAGTTTTAGCCCTTCAATTAAATACAGTTCTTCTGCTATATGCACATCAGCTGCTAATGTTGTATGCAGGGACTTGAACATATTCAAAACAAAAATTGTTACACTTCATCACATTCTATAATAGTCTAATTTACTTAATTTATTTAAATTATTATTACAAATATACTTATGTATTTAGTAGCAATTTTCTTTGTGTATTTGCATCCTCTGCACTAGTGTATTTTTATATTCTGTTTGTTATTACCTTTCTGTATTTATTATTGTTTCCTGTGATCATCTCTTGTGCTGTAACTGTAATTGGCCTTCTGGATGTTGATACAGCACACTAATAATAAATAATTGACTTGAAGGTCATCTAGCATGCACTCAGATTTTGTCTGTGAAGGTCAGAATGTAGAGGTCTTGTAATGCTTATATCTTAATTGCATCCTGCTTGTGTTCCTCAATTTTTACAATACTTTTATTTTCCGTCGTTTCACAAGCTTATTGTTAAAATCACATAAAATTTCACATAAAATTGTTACATTTTTAAAATTGACGACATGTTTCGATATACAATTCTATCATCGTCAGGTCTATCAAAATTAAAATTAAAATCTGGTGTATCTGTTGCTCTGCTTATATTGATTTTGTTTTTACCCGTTTTTGATTTTATTACATCTCCAGGCTTCTTCCATTTAATTTTGGAGACTGCGCCTGGGTGCCTATATCTGTAAAATCAATTTTAATTTTCATATCGTGATTCTGGCTACCGACATAGGAAATGGAATAATTTTACTCTAATTTTATATTTATTTTAAGGAATTACTCAAATATATCGTATTACAAGCAAAAGAAATGCAATCACAAAATATAAAGTATTATAACATACCGGGTTGTGTGTGATGTGCGTGTCCGTTGTTATTGAATGGCAGACAGCAACTGAGTTGTGAGTATCGTGTGTGGCTATATATAGGTGAAAGTTGTTTAGGGGGTTGGGTCAATGGACAGTCCATTGACCCAACCCCCTAAACAACTTTCACCTATATATAGCCACACACGATACTCACAACTCAGTTGCTGTCTGCCATTCAATAACAACGGACACGCACATCACACACAACCCGGTATGTTATAATACTTTATATTTTGTGATTGCATTTCTTTTGCTTGTAATACGATATATTTGAGTAATTCCTTAAAATAAATATAAAATTAGAGTAAAATTATTCCATTTCCTATGTCGGTAGCCAGAATCACGATATGAAAATTAAAATTGATTTTACAGATATAGGCACCCAGGCGCAGTCTCCAAAATTAAATGGAAGAAGCCTGGAGATGTAATAAAATCAAAAACGGGTAAAAACAAAATCAATATAAGCAGAGCAACAGATACACCAGATTTTAATTTTAATTTTGATAGACCTGACGATGATAGAATTGTATATCGAAACATGTCGTCAATTTTAAAAATGTAACAATTTTATGTGAAATTTTATGTGATTTTAACAATAAGCTTGTGAAACGACGGAAAATAAAAGTATTGTATTGAGGTCTTGTAATGTTGATCTTAGTGTTGTTCACAAATGTACATGTTTTATTAATGATTTCTTTTTGGTCAGGATGCACTTTTAGCAGAGAGCTCAGCAAAGTCTCCAGATGAAGTAGTGCTGGAAGTGTCAGCTGATATATTGAATAAGCTTCCCAGGAACTTTGACCTGAATCTGGCTGTGGAAAAGTATCCTACACAGTACAATCAATCCATGAACACTGTGCTGGTCCAAGAGATGGGACGATACAATGTCTTATTGACATGTATTGAAAATAGTCTCATCAACATTCAGAAGGCTGTCAAGGGTATATATAACTATATGAGTTGTAACAAATAACAAGACTGTTTTTGTGAAAAGAAACACTGTATGTTACTACTGCACAGACAATATGCTGAAAATAATTTTTCAATAATCTGTTACATACTCTTATCACATTGCTTTCATTATCATTAAGTAATTTAAAATAAGACCCATTCAAAAAAAAAAATTTAGTTTCATAAACATGGAAAAGTCACATAAAGCTAAATCAAACAAGTACAGTTGATGAGCAAGTAAAGGGTGTCTATATTAGTATTATACTAATTTAAATGTAACATGTTTAATTTTGATTGGTAGTAAGTTTAATCATTATCTAGGACCCATTCATGTTTATATTGTTTTAAAACATGTTTAGTATTATGTTTGGTTTTGTAATGCACCAAGTTATAATAACAAAACATTCATTATTTAACATTGATTTTTCTAATGTCATACACAATTCCATTTAATAATCTTCTGGCTCAGTTAACTATTATTATATGGGAAGAGGGTATTTAAACACCCATTTTTGTGGGGCTGACAGCTTATTTTGAGTATAAATTGTATTACTGTAGTACTGAGAAAATGTTTCTATCCATGAAACTATTAGTGCTATAATTAAAGGCATTGAAAGAAAATATGTTGCCCAGTTTTACAATGTTATATTTTAATGGTACAGAGTTTTTTTTCTTCAAAACAGGTTATAGATTCCTGAATTAAATTAAAAACAGAATATATAAATATAGATTGCTCATATTTTATTACATGTTGTTCTTTTCACATTGAAACAGAAAATTGTTTTAGAAGTTTATTTTTATATTGAAAATACAAAACCACAGGTCTATACACAAATTCACTTTGCACTCTCTTCTTCTTTATTGAACAAACACAGCACTGCAGCTTGCCAGTATCCAGTGTGCTAGGTGCAAGATAAGTCAGTGGATTGGCTTGTGGGGTTGGGGTGGTTTGAGGTTGAGAATCCTTTCTTTCTATTCATTCATTTCCAACAAATTTTGAAGTTTAGTCAAAGAGAATTTTTGATGGTCTGTTTAGCAACTTGACTACAAGAAGATGTTAGAATGATATAACTATTTAATATTGTTAAATCTAGCAGGATAAAAAGTAATTGCTATGCCCACTTCCACATTCTCTGACTAATTGAATAGCTATTAGCTATTCTGTATTCTTTGTCAACCTAGCTCATGTGCTGACACTAGTTTTCAGCAGTGGCAGGGTTATGAGCTCTCCCACATTCATCATAGAAGTTTCTTTCTGCTGTTGGTTTATGCTCATTTGTCAGTATGCACACATCTCACTTGTCTTTCCAAATCATTGCTGTCAAGATACCTCTAACTCTAGCATGTGTGTCATCCCATTTACATTTTAGCATCTTATTATGAAAGTCCTCAGGCATTCCTGTATGATTCTGTTTGACAATTGCACAACAGTTGATAATTCTCATAAGTATAACCAGTTATGTTGCAAAGTTTGTGAATTTTTCTGCCAAAGCGTTTGTTCTTTTTAAGAATGTATTGCTTCAAAATAACTTTCCCTTTGAACTGCACAATGATTTCATCTACAGCTAAATGTTTAAATGGATTATAAAATTTAGCATAGGTGTCATACAGTTTATTGAAGAGTGATCTTATTCTCCAAATTCTGCCATCGAATTCTGGTGAGGATCAACCTTTTATTGGAGGTCCCATTAGATCAGCGTTTCTCAACATTTTTTACCCTTGCAGAACCCTTGAAATAATAATCATGTCTCAGGGAACCCCTACATAAAAATTATTATATATCATTATTAATATCTTTCTTTCTCTTCTATAAACCTAAAGTTCATAAGGAAAACATAATATATTTTTTCTGATAGCTGGTTTAAGCAAAAAATAACTTACGTGTTTCTCGAGTTTATTGGGGAAAAAAAACTGAAATCAAACTGCCTGTTCAAGAGACCTTATACAGAGGTTTTCATTCACACAAAAAATTAACCCCCATATCTGTAAACACAAAAAATAACATAACCAATATCGTATATAACACATATAAACAGAACGAAAACAGATAATAACTACTACAATAACTAAATCGTTTATTGACAATGTTGAAAAAGCATAAGATAAATCAAGGTAAAATGCCATATGAACAAATATATGTTAAAGGAAATGTTATTTTTGAAGCCAATTTAGATAATAAAATTTACTTTTCTATTGTGAAACCTGTGCTTGTCTTTTGGTACACAAATACTTAATTCAGGGTCGAACTTTAGATAAACACACATGGATTTCATCTTCAGCTGAAAGGAGATGATTTCTGTCTTTGTTCTTGATACTTGTTAAATAAGAAAAAGCTTGCTCACACATGTAAGAGGTTGAAAACTGCAGCAATATATTTATTGCTTTCCTATGAATGGCAGGATACTCTTCTTTCACAGAAATCCAGAACTTGTCCAGGGATAGGTCAGTAAATCTCATCTTGAGTGTATGATCAGATTGCAGCCCGCAAAGTTCTTCCTCTTCTCTTAAAGTCAAGTTTTCAAGATGAACAGAAGATTCAGAGTGTGGATCCCTCACCCAATCATACACTTGTGTTGAAAGGGAAGGATAATAATGTTTGATTTTGATCAACAGTTCTTCCAGGTGGGTTTCAATAAGACTTGAAATTTGCTAATATCCTTCTTTACTTTTAAGCCCCACCAGTAACTGAAACATCTCAAGATTCCCTTTTGCAACATGATTTATTCAAAGATTCAGTCTTCTTTTAAATCCAAGAATCTTGTCACTTGAAGTCAATATATTTTCTCCAGGGCCTTGCAGTGACTTGCTCAGCTGATTCATGTGATGAAAAATGTCTGCCAAGTAGGCTAGCCTCTGCAACCATTTTTCGTCATCAATGCACTTGGCAAAATCTTGCTTATTGCTTTCTTGAAAGTATTACTGCAGTTCATCTTTTAGCTCAAACACCCTATTTAGAACTCTTCCTCTACTCAGCCACCAGATTTCTGTATGTAGCAAGAGATTTATGTGCTCTTTGTCCAGGTTTTCACACAGCTTTTTAAACATTCTGGAGTGAACTGGTCTTTGTTTAATAAAGTTAACCATTTTTGTAGCATCATCAAAAACTTTTTTCAATTCATCTCCAAGAGATTTTGAAATCAGCAACTCTCTGTGAAGAAAGCAGTGTGTTGAGACAACATCAGCATTTTCTTGTTTTACGTGAGAAACATAACCTCTTATGGAGCCAACCATGGATGGGGCACCATCAGTACAGATGCCAACATAGATAGTTCTATTAGGAGGGACCTTTTGTTTCCAGATATGAGGACAAAATATTAAATATATCTATTCCTTTGTTTGTCTCAGGCAATTCTTTGAAACAGAAAAAGTTTTCTTGAATTTCACCCTCATTGACAAATCTTACAAAAGCTACAATGTGACATTTATTGGTAAGATATGTTGATCCATCAACCTGGATAGAAAAACTGCTATTTTTCAGTTTATCACGCAAAACCTCTTCAGCGTCATGTGACATGTCATCGATACATCGACTTATTGATAAGAAACTTTCATTGTAAAGACGAACCTTTCTTGTGCCTGTTTTTGCACTAGTGCAGTGAAATTTGTCAGGAGATAGCAATTCTTCATCACTTGCCTCTTCAGAATTGTCTGGATGTTTCCCCTTCAAAAATCGCCACATTTCACGGTCAGACATTTCTGTAATATAAAATAAAATATATAAAAAAGAAGATAAATAACTTGACAGTCATTCATAAGATAGTGTAATTGCGTCATATTGTTTATTTTATTATTTTCAATTTAATGACAAATACTGGCAACAAAATACTGGACTACCTATGGGTGCCCCCACGTCTAGCATATTATCTGAAATATTCCTCCAATACTTAGAACATAATAATATAATAAACATTTTAAATAAAAACCATATCCAATACTATAGCAGATACGTAGATGACATATTAATAATTTACAATACGGAAAAGACAAATATTCAACAAGTACTTAACGAATTTAACAACATAAATCAAAATATTCAATTTACAATAGAACTTGAACAAAACAATACAATAAACTACCTAGATTTAACTATAATTAGAAAAACAAAAAGATTTGAATTCAAAATTTATAGAAAACCAACTACAACAAGCACCATAATACATGCCTCTTCTTGCCACCCCTTCGAACATAAACAAATGTCCATAAATTACTTACTAAACAGAAAAAACCTATATCCAATATCTACAAAAAACAAACAAATAGAATTAAACATCATCCAACAAATTCTCAATGAAAACGGATATAATAATCACAAAATAAATATAAAACCTAATAAAACAACAAAACCTAACGAAAATGAAAACATACAAGATAAATGGGCCACTTTTACATACATAGGTAAGGAAACCAAATTCATAACAAAACTATTTAAAGAAAACAAAATAAAAATCGCTTTCAAAACAAAAAACACAATAAAAAACCTCCTCAAACAAAAACCACCAATAAACATAAACAATCAATATAACTTACCGGGTATATACAAATTAAAATGTAAAGACTGTCCATTAACATATATAGGACAAACTGGCCGCACTTTCACACATAGATACAAAGAACATATTGCAGCCATAAGACACAATAAAGACAGTTCTGCATACGCAAAACATATTCTAAATACAGGACATGCATATAATACAATAAACGAAACAATGGACATATTAAAAATAGTACAAAACAAAAAACATAGGAATACAATAGAAAAATATTACATACAACAAACATATAAACAAAACATTTGTCTAAATGACAATAACATATTCCTTAATAACCCCATCTTCAATGCACTACAGATCATTAACCCCAACCCCGACAGCCACCTTTCACTTACTCCTTCCACAAGCAACCACAGTCAGTATTGACCCACACCTATACGATGACAGTCGTACTTCTGGACATATCGGAACATACAATCAATCCTACATCTAAGGTATGTTTTATTTGTTTTTATTTATATCTTACTGCTACTTTTATCTATAATTTATATATTTTGCATTTTATTCTCTAAATTCTTTTATAAATTCTTTCAAATTCTTTAGTGTTTCTTTCAATCTTCTACTTACAGACCGATATGTACATCTGATTAAATTTAAGAAAAGACAACACCTCGCCCAAATTCGAAAAACAAATGGCATAAAACATCACCAAATGGAATAATATTTGAGTTTTAAGTTCGAAAATCTTATACACCTGAAGATGGTTTTATAAAAACTGAAACATGTTGTGTAAAGGATGTTCCAAAGTGTAAATCGATCAATCGATATGGAACGTCAATAATATTTTATTATCTTAATTATAAGAAATTTTAAATATTGTGATAAGACGGATGAAAATAAATAATTGATAAATAACTTGATAAATAAAACTTAAACAAATAAAACTGAAGCAAATAAAGGCAAACAGAAGAAATAACTTTGGAAGACAGAGAGAGAGAAAACACACACACAAACTTCTCATAAATTAACAAAATAATCAAAAACATACTTAAATTTTTAAAATTCATGTGAGCAGATAACATCCCTAAAGGACGGGTAAAATATACTAAATAATGTGGGTGAATGAGGGACTGTACCTGCATGCCAGGAAGCACAAACAGGACTGATTAAGACCATGCATGCGTCCTGTACTCAAGTGAGTCACTCGATGATATGTGAATCCGCCATGTACAGCTCCTGTACAGTGTACAGTGTACACTGACCACTACAGGCGGTTTCATATTGGCGCTGTATAGACGTCGCTAAATATATTTCTTATGATTATTATACTTCTAAATGATATAACAGGTTGAAGACTTTATTATAATACCCAAGAATATGTCGTACGTGTATAGTAAAATTACGAATATGAAATTAAACACAAAAATGACTCAAAAATACATTTACATATGATTAGCCTATTCATCACTATTTCTCGCGGAACCCAAGGGTTCCGGGGAACCCCGGTTGAGAAATGCTGCATTAGATTGAAGATACAAGAGGCACTTTATTTGAATGAGGATTTCATCATCTGCCATCTTTTTTCACTTCTTCATTGACACAATCCAGCTGTTGGTGGTAGAGACTAATAAATACTATAACTAGTATTTAGACACACTTGATAATGACAGATAATCTAGACTTCTTGATATGACTGTATAGGAGATGTATAAATATTTGGCACTTACCATACGAATGGGGCATAATAAGTAGGATGGACTGATAGATTACTGGTCCACTTTTGAACAGCTCTATATGCTGTTTTACAGTAAAATGATGAAACAGATTACTACAATTTTGCATCAACCAGACAAGGCTGTCAAGAACTATGGAACTATGGATTTCATGGTCTTGATCAACTTCCAGTCTCATTATTACTATAGCCTACTACCATATTGTTTTCATCAAGCTCACTTTCACTATCAGATGAGATTGCTTCTTCAGAATCAGAATCAAAAATTAGCTCCTCTTCAATTTCTGTTCTGTTCCTCAAAATTTGTACCATTATGACAAGAAGAAAATTATATTTTGTTGAGAGATGTAGTTTTACACTAGTTCTCACTAGCATATCAAGAATACATATGTCATTCTGGGTCTACCAACCTTAGAATTCATCTCATTACAACTGGCAAAGTACAAATGCATGTTGTAGGAAAGATTTTGTATTCAGTATTTCTAATAGTAATCTGGTCTACTAATATGTTCTCTCCAAACTCACACACTATCTCATCTGCTGCTGACAAACTACAATACTTATTTTGGCATATTTTTAGCATTCCTTGAGGCTTACATTCAGAAGTTGCTTACAAAACCTTGAATACATGATAATGTCATGACCATGTGACTGAAAATTGACAAATTCTTGGTAAAAAATATATATATAAAATAGCTGTCCCAATATACGCTGTGTAGGCACTTGGGGGGAGAGGAGATATAGCTCCTACTCATTCTTAACCTCGGCACTAGGTGGAGGTGAGTGGTTAGCGTCAAGCCCCAGCCATGCTTTACCCCTGGGAAAGGACCCCAGTACCCATTGAATAGGAGGCTGGGTGGGCCCCAGAACTGGTCTGGACACAGAGGCTACAGGAAAAATCCTCTGCCCCCATCGGGGATCAAACCCTGAATGTCCAGTCCATAGCTAGTCACTATACTGACTGAGCTATGCCGTCTCATATATATATATATTTGGTATTCAGCAAATATTAAGCCAGACTTTGTGGTCAGGTGGTTAGCATTCCATATTTGTAACTGAGAAGTCCCAGGTTTGAATTTTTATCTAGGAACTGGCTATCCCAACCCATACTATTTCTTGATTTTCTTTATTTTTACCAGATCATGACTAATTGTTTTTTGGTCTTTCAAATCCATAATTTACTATCTTCTTACCATATGATGATACATAATTTACACAGTTAAAATGAATTCTTAAATAACCCAACAATCATGCAAGGCAGATATGAAAAGAATTGACATATGATTCATAAGTATTATATTCTTACTTCTAGACCACCAAGTGTTCTTATTCTTTGATGTGAAATGATTTAAATTTTTGACCAGGATATGTGATGATATCATCAGAGCTGGAAGAAGTGATGACAAGCATCCTGACTGGGAGGATCCCATCCATGTGGATGCAGCAGTCATATCCATCTTTGAAACCACTTGGCAGCTACATTACTGATTTCCTGGCTCGACTTGACTTCCTCCAGGTGTGTTGAAATAAAACTGTGGATTTTCTTCGTGTTTTGCCAACAGAATATCTTTCACTTATCTAAAATTAAAGGTTTTATCTATATGTTGGATTGTGATTAATTAATGAGCTGATCTTAAATTCTTTTCAGTAGAAAATTGATTGATGTTATGTTCTAACGTAAAGTTGATTTGTGTCAGGATTTACCTGCAAAAATTGTCCATTTATGTTGAATTAAGACTTTCATTAAAATGTTGGACTGAGATTAATTCATTAGCTGATTATTTAATATCCATTAAATGACAAATGGATTGATACTACTGGCTGCACTTTATACCCAGGGATAGCACCTCTGGTACCCATTGTAGGCCCTAGAACTGGTCTGGATGCAGAGGTTAGAAGAAAATCTGTTTGTCCATGTTGGGGATTGAAGTCTGGTTGTCCATTCCATAGTCAGGCAATATACTGTCTCCAGGTTAATTTCGGAGATAGGGACTAGCTCTCTTGATTGGACCCAACAGAGTAGGTTTTACCTGAAGACGGAGATAGACTCCAATCTCCAGAACATCATGTTTTATTAGCTTTATTTAGTCTTGAACAGTCCAAAAAACAGTTTGCTTCTACTCCAGCTTATTTAATTATGCAAAAAATATGTATATATTAATTTAGTTTAATAAAATTAAGTAATGGAATAGATTTAGAAAGCAGAGAGAGAGAGAGTGAGAGAGAGTGTGCATGTTGATGGTGACAGCTGGTGGGAGGTGGGAAGAATGTTAGGGGAGGTAGCTGTTAGGTAGACTGTTGGGAAACATTTTTGTCTGTTCTTTCATTAACTAAGGTACAGCTCATCTGAACTGAGATTAAAACTGGGTACAACAAGTAATACAAGTTAAAGTATCATGAATACACCAACCTGATCAATAGAATGAAGGGTAATGAGTGAGGTCTTAACTTGTTTACATATTAAAGAATTACTCTATATTTAGTGAACATAAATATGTGTAAAAATTTATAGAGATGTTTGTGCTTACTTCTTACAGAAATGGTTTGTAGATGGGCCCCCACCAACATTTTGGCTGCCTGGGTTTTTCTTCACACAAGCCTTCCTCACAGCAGCACAGATTAATTCAGCTCGGAAATATAAAATCCCAATTGATATGCTTGCATTTGATTTTGAGGTGAGAATAATTTTAATTGTTGTGTAACTCTTTTCTGAGAATCACTTTAGTACTTTCAATGAAGCTAGTCATTATGGAAACTACTATTCCTGAGTTCCCTTCATCTTGTTTTGAAGAATTCATGAATTTTAAGATAATGATGTTCCTACTTGGCAAATGACCTGGATAATTAGTAGCCAAAAGAAATGTTGGTCTGTTGATAAATTATTTGTATTTGAAGTCTGTAAGAATTCATTTATCAGAACTCTTTTTATATGTTCTCCATGCAGAAAGCATAAAATTCATAACTGGAACGCTGGTTCTGACCATGTTTCATCTCTGAAATTACGTAGAAAGTTTCAGTTGAATTTGATACTGAAATTGTCACTGAAAGTTTTCAGGTAAATTTAGTTTTGATGTATTCCGTTCAATTATTCCTGCATATTACTTGAAGTTAAAACTGACCTTTGTGAGTTTTTTTAAATTATGTATTATATAGAAAATTAAGAACTAAGTACATGAAGTAGAGTCCTTGAGAAGCTGATAGTCACTCATGTAGTCAGGAAATTATCAGCCGTTTATGAAACATGGATGTTCATTATCATGTTTACAAGAACCTGCTACTGGACTCTATTGTGTGTCAGTTGAATCTAGTCCATATCCTCACAACCTGTTTCTTTAATATAATCCTTCCATTTTTGCCTAGGTGTCTTCCATGCTTCATTTCCTGTGAATTTAATTTTCCCTTTATTAATCAGTATCATATTTTGTGATGAGTACAAATGACTTTATACTGATTTATGTTGGATTTTGAAGATTTTCATTATGCAATTTCTGCAGCCTTTTGTTATTCATCTCTCAAAGAACCAAATATACTCTTTGGTGCCTTGTTATACTGTTCCCTTGTTAATGTGACAGACCAAGTTTTACACACATATAAAACAACAGCAGAATTGTAGTTTTGTACTGTAATTGTTATGCTTTTGGATAGGAGATGGGAATGCAAAAGGTCCTGAACTGAATTGTAGTAAGCATTATATATATACTCTGTATATATGTATATTGTGTGTGTGTGCATGTGTGTATAGTCACTATAAGTCTATCAATTTAACGCCATAATTGTCAGTACTTTAAAACAATATACTATAATATCACTACCTCAAGTTACATACCCATATAAAACAACAGGTAAAATTATAATTTTATGTAAATTAGCCACAAGAGACTGATACATAACATGTGCATCCAATTGATCAAAAGATTTTATTTGCTACATTTTCTGATGTGGTACATTATTTAACAAGAAAAGTAAAACAAGTACAAGTAATAACAAAAAAAAGTAGTGTGATTAGCTTTGCACCTGGGGGTTTTTAGTCTTCAACCAGTCAAGTTATATTGATAATAAATGAACATTAGTGGCAATGAGGTATGGAAAATACCAGGCAGGTTACTTGTAAAATATTTATACTTAACTGTAGTAAATCTTTTGGCACTTACTAGAATAATACCGCGCAGCAGCCAAGCACAGCCTATGTGGAGAACTAAAATGTGACCATACTTTGCTTGTCCCATTCGTAGAGATGATTGTCACTTCCTTGACTGGGCAGGTTGTGAGAGTTATAGCCTTGTGCTTGCAGGTGATGAAGGAATGTGACTACAAAACACCTCCAGAAGATGGGGTATACATATATGGTTTATTCCTAGATGGAGCTCGTTGGAATCATGAAGCATTCATTCTTGATGAGTCACTGCCCAGAGTGTTATTTAGTTCTGCACCTGTTGTGAGTATCCTACTCTTGAATGTTCTCTAGTAGATCAGGTGTAACTTAACTCAGTGAACGTTGTAAACGTAACTTAAAACATTATGTACTCATCAACATACTTTTGTCATTTTGTTTCAGATATGGCTGAAACCAATGAAGCAGTCAGATATTGTACAGCAACAAACATACATATGTCCTGTGTACAAGACGTCTGAAAGACGAGATGAGCTTTCTGCAATAGGCCATTCAACCAACTTTGTTGTTGCCATATCATTGCCAACAGTGAAGCCGGCTAACCACTGGATTATGCGCGGGGTGGCCATGCTTTGCCAGCTGTCAGAGTAGTAACAATATCTCTAGTCTCTGAGTTTGCTATGAGTTTTGAATTACTTATAATAATATAATTTGTGTTAATTGATGTGTTATATTATTCTGTGCAATGGTTCTGTTTCCTTCTTTATAATTTTTAAGGTTGTTTTTGTCTTTGTTATACACGTAATTTATTATGCTGTCAAATATTCAGAATCTCCTGTTTGCTCTGTATATATATATATATATATAGTTGAAACATATATGTTGGATATTTTTAGAGTTTAGTTGAGTTTAGAACATAAAATAAGCAAACAAACAAACTATTAACACTATAAAAAAGACACTAGTGCCAAACACGTTTCAACCTCAAGAGGTCATCATCAGTGGCAACAGGAAATTAATTCATTTAATCAAAATGGTTTAGAAAACAAATCATGAAGTAGAATATTTTACAAAAGCATATCAAGCAACACTACACTAGCTGTTGGTTTCACAGGAGTTGAACTGTGCACTTAGCTATTGATCCAATGGTCCGGTGGCCATAACTGGTCTGCGGCGAGCCATGGTTGCGTCGTCCATACCTGTGAACTCCAATGAAGCATTGGAGTTCACAGGTAATAGTTTGTTTGTTTGCTTATTTTAAGTTCTGATACACTACACAGTATGCAAAGTTTTAAGATTAGTTGAGTTTAGATATCACAACATTCTGTATCCTGTTCCTTACTGTGGTGTAATAAATCTGACTAAATTTTAGGTTGTATTTGACAAAAATACTCACTCTTTATTTCTCTAGTTTTTGCTGCTGGAGCTGGCATGTTACACTCAGCCACTTAAAAAAAAGACAACTCTTCCAGCAGCCATTATATGGGTAGGGGGAGTATCATAACTGCCTGCTTTTACTAACTCCATGTTTCAGCCCAAAATATATTTTTCATCCCTCTATTTTCCCATGGGTACATCCAAACATGAATTTCATTAAGACAATAAAACACATTCTTCAAGTGAAATATGAAGCAGCAGTGCAGAAGTAGCTACTTGACATGCATTTGAAAGTTAAAATTTATTAAAACTGAAACAATTTGGGATGCATATCATGTGTAATTTGAGAACTGAGTTGAGACACACTGAAACATTGAACAGGCTGCTAATTTTACATACTTGTCCTAGAGTATAATTTTTTCAAATAACCTGTAAGAATTCTTGTAATTTCATGTGCTGCACAGTTAATACAGAGTGTGCTGTGAGTATGTTTTATTAACACAGATCAGTAATTCATTATTTTCATTTGAAACTGCCTAATGCTCTGGTAGTATGACAAAAAATTGTTACTATCCATTCTAAAATGTTCTTTTATTCTACGCCAGGCATAAGCCTCTCAGTCATTAGTCTATTTCTGGCAGCCCAATACAGATTTGAATCGGTGATAAAACCAGTAAAATTTTCCGCAGTATTAATGTCTATGACATCACTAAGACCTGGGCACATAGTGAGGTGGGTTCCAATCATATCCAAAAGTCCACATAGTGGACAAGTGGATGAGTCCAAATCAATATCAGGCTGCAAAAGGTGACAAGTCAGTCGTTTAACTAAAGCAGGGGGCACCATGAGTAGGCGACTAACTTCACTCCCCATTCTAAAATGTAATATTGGCTTCTTTGCAGTGATTTTAGGTATTTAGTACTGTGTTTGGATATTAACCGAAAAGAGTCTTAAATCCTGTCCCAATATGCACAGGAATCTTACCAATACTTTCTTTATACTTAACCCAGTGTGCAGTGAGTTACACAAGATCCTTGTTACCTATAGAATGAGGTGCGATCCATGTGTAGTATGGCTGAATGTAGGATATGTCAGCAGTCAAAATGCACACAATCTTTAGGTTCACATTCCTCTCCTACTTAAATGGTTCAGGAATGTGTGCCCCTATTAAGTTATACCCTGGCATTCGCCTTACAACTAAGGAAAAGCACGGAAAACCTCAGTCAGGGTAGCCCTTCAAGTCTGGAAAATGAACCGCCTCTTTATGTGAACGGACGATGGTAATGGTTAAGTTAGTTGTTACCTACTAAGTCCTTGTAAGTGGCTGTTACCTCAAATTGATACCGGCTGCTACCGCCAGATAGTTCTGTAGTAATATTATCTGCGACGAAAGTGACGTCAACGCCGCTTACGTTGCCAACATAAGATTGTGTTATTTAGTTTGGATGAATGTATAGTCCCTGTAACTACTACTAAGTGGAGCATAGGGCCTCCTTTCGGAGGTTTCATAGTCTTTAATCTAGTTTGGTGTCGGTATTAATCTATGATACAGATGATTGTAAACTGTGTGGATGGCTATAGTTAAATTTGACTGAAAAATATCAATTATTTGTTCAAAATATGAGTGAAATAGAAAAATCTTCATTTCTATTTATCGGTTGATCGATACGAATCATGTACACTGCATGCTGATTACTAGACGTGTACAGTCTCTACGGTAAACTTCATCTGACTGTAATATTGAAAATGAGACAGACGAGCACAACTAGAGATCATTCTGTTTCAATTTAGATTTCAGGTTCTTAAGTTTACTGACGTTTCAAAGGTGCTTGCTGCCTTCATCTTCAGGGCGATCAAAAAAGCCGCACGCGCCCTTATGATGGAGGCAGCTAAAACCAGGCACCTCTGAAATGTCTTCCAGACAACGTGGCACAATCACCCAGAGGACGGCCGCCTGCGTTATGCTTCAGAGTTTGTATGTTGGTATAATTTGTGGTTTGTATAATCTGTGGTGTCAGCTTAGGTGTGAACTTTGCTCTGCCAATGATTTGCGAGTAGTTCTTCCATTTGTTTATTTAAAGATGTTTAGTCAGTTGAAGACGTAACAACTTTTTAGCTTAATACTCGAAGAAAAACATAATTTGTTGCACATTTCTTCCTATTAAATACATGGAGTGGTCTGAAGATTTAGTTCTTAAGTTTATAGAAGCGTATAGGGATCGTCCTGTTCTATGGGATGTTAGACACAAGTTTTTCAAAATTAAAACTAAGAGAAACGATGCGTGGGAGGAGTTAGCCACATTATTTAACACAAACAGGTATGCAGCAAAAAAGAAAATTAATTCGCTTCTTGCTTCGTTTAGGAGGGAGCGCCGTAAATCAATATGTCAAACATCTGTGACTGGTACAAATGAAGTGTGTCAGTCCAAATGGTTTGCCTTCAAGAGCCTGCTGTTTCTGATTGACAGGAATAAACCAAGACAGACGCAGTGCACTGATGAGGTGAGGTCACAACAGATGTATCAGAATTAACATTGTAAATGTTCCTCTTATATTGAATTATTATGTTTTGAAGAAACTTGTTCTCACTCAGTAGTCCATGTTAAGTGGGGTCTTGTTGCCTGCTGGAAAGACAAATAGTCATACTGATCACCTTTTGGTAGGTAGAAGACAACAAGCATATTTGATGTCTAGTCTTTTAGAGGTGCCAGCTTGACTATTGTTTCCTTGTGGATTGGAAACTTCGGGTGAGGCTACCAGTAAGTAAACATACTTCAAGAGTTTTATATGCAGTAGTTAAGGAACAGCATCAGGTCAAAGTATCATACAGATTTTCAACTTTGGAATTCATCCACACATATTTATCATCAAAGTGGCTCACTAAATGAATCTTATGAAACTGAAATATAGTCATGTTCATATTAAGATCATTATTAGATGTCACTAACACTTTATTGAAATGTATGATTACAAATCACTTAATAACTAACTAGATGGCTAACCGAACCAGAAGGTTCGTCACTGAATTAACCAAAGCCCTGCACCGGACCCTGTCCTGGGCCAACAAATTCCAGTCTCCTTCAACTACTATCTCCCATAGATCCTGCCTGAAATTATCCTCCTGTCTACTTCTAGGTCTCCCCAGTGGTCTCAGGCTTCCCAAAAAACACCTGGTGCACACCTCTTGTCCCATCCATGCGCGCTGCTTGCCCCGCCCATCTCATTCTTCTGGACTTATTCACCCTGGCAATACTGGGGGAGGAGTACAAAGTTTGTCATAATGTAATTTTCTCCACACCCCATTATCTTCTCTCCTAGGCCCAAATATCCTCCTCAACACCCTATTCTCAAATACCTGCAATATATATAAAAACAACTGTGTAATTTACTGGACAATTGGCATTACTAGACACCCTTTTCCCCTCGATTAGTCCATTAAATTAAGGGTTGCTGTTGACTGTAGGGCATAAAAACTGCAATTTGTACAGAATTTATACCTTTAATTATTTATGTTAGTAACATTCAGAATGTGTGTATTTATCTTTTGTTTTGAAATATAATTTTGTTTCAGATAGTTGAACAAGATGACTTTGAAGAATCTAGAGCTACAGTGGACATGGAAAATGAGGCATCTTCAACTAATGATGTGGAAAAAGAGTGTGTTGGTCATGCTGAAGAACATACATCAGATCAGCCATATACTCAAGAGAGGCAGTGTAAACGTAAAGAATCCTTGTCACACATGAAAATTGTCCTGCCAAATAAGAAGAAACGAATCGTAGAAGATCCTAGAGTTACGGAAGCATACAGAATATTAAAAGAAGTTTCGAAAAGAAATGAAAAGAGAGATCATTGCATTGTTTATGGTGAACATATTGCTCATAAATTAAGAGGTTATGATAGTCGTACGTGTGCAATTGTTCAGTACCATATCAACAACGTTCTCTTTGAAGCAGACATGGGCAAATATTCCAATGGCAATCTAGATAACCAGCAACCAGTGCATTGGGAATCAGGTTCTTGGAATAATGGCCAATGTGGGTCATCTCTTCCAAATGTCACTTCAGCATCTTCATCACCACAATCTCAGGTTGTGTACACTCCAGAACATTAATCTATCTCCCCTTTATTGTTATATTCTTTGCCATTTGTCAGTGAGTGAAAGAAATGCAAGCCATATATAGGCATATAATACCCTCAAGCATTTACCCAGTAGTAGTAATTGTATTTATCAACAGTTTCAGTATAACTGATTGTGGATACTTTTATTCAAAATTTGTACTTAGTTTATTTTAAATTTTTGGCTTTACTCGCTACTTTTGTACATATTTCAGTATATATTTTGTAAGAACAACAAGAATATAATGTGTTAACATTATTATTGCTGTGATTCAGTGAGACTGTCTCAGTGGAATTTGCTAATGGGCTCAGATGATATATGAGTGGAGGGGGGGATCTGTACCATTGCTATTTTGTCAATTACAAATTCAACTAGACTGGCTTGGATGTGAACCCAGACCACTATGATGAGAAGCCAGTAACTAGTTACGTATAGCATGGCTTTTTTTTTAATTGGCACACTTTGAGCCTAGAGATAATTTAACCTTTTCAGCCTTGTGTCATATCATAAGTGCAGTCCAATTTGACTTGCATCATTATAGCACGCAGCTAAAACTGTTAACCATAGAATTAAACTCCAACTGGAATTTCCCAACCTTTTACTGTACAATAAATATTGAATATCCCTTAACCATATAATGAAGCAGCAGCAGCAGACATTCAAATGTCAGAAAAAAATATTATTAATAGTTTATCATGTATAAAGTAAAGCTTTTGCAGCGACCAAAGTTGATGAGAGACTCGGGCAACAAGCCGCGTCAAGTGGCTGAATGGTTCCACCAACGTTCCCATCGGCAAGCGTGCTACATAGGACCAGTTTCGTTTTGCAGCTGCTCTGAGGATGAGAGCAGAGATGTCTCTTGCAACATTAGTGGAAGAAATGGTTCATTCACCATTCAGCCATCTGATGCAGCTTGCTGCCCAAGAGTCTTTCATCAATTAGTTTTATCAATTTTCTGTATTTAAATATTTATTAACTGGTAAATAGAATTCAAGTTTGTGCAAGATCCCCCCCCCCCCCCCACTGTCATTTATGTGTTAAAACCATGATGTTTTGGAAATGGCTTCTAGTTCTGTCTTCATGTGGCCAGGTAAGATAAAGTCCATATTCTGTTCCTTGGCAGATGGGAATTTGTTCTTGTCTCTTGAATCACATGCAGACAGTTGTGTAGTGATCAACTGGATGTGATACAACATTATTACATTGCTGAAAAATGAGAGACCTCTACAGATGAGAGCTGCTACTAGGAGCTTTGACCTTGTGAACAGTAAGAAGTTTATGTTGATAATGCAGTTAATTTTTTCAGCAGTGTTTTTAAATTGGAACAATGGAAAATGGGACAGCAGTTTTTCTTGTATGTCTGCAATTACTCTTCAGAATTTCCAAGTGATTGATCAGGCTAGTGTATGAAGCACCTTTCTCCAAAAACAACAGTGTTATGTCTTCCGTCATGTTTGTGTCTTCTTTAATTCTTTGCTGAATGAGATGTAGATGTTTGTTGAAATTTCATGCTCACATTCCACAAAAATTCTTAAACTGCCATAACCTTTCCATTCTTAAATTTGTTAATAAATTAATTATAATATAAGTTTGCCTTTCTTGAAGCACTGCAGTTTATCATCATCTTTCTTCCCTTCCTTCCTTCTCCTCCATGAAATTGTGAAGGGTGATAAATGGAACACTTTTGATTAAAATGTCATTTGAATAAACCATTGTACTGCTAGAACTGCTGGAACATGCTATTGTCAGTATATTGTAACAAATAAAAAGTGACATTCAGGTTCTCAAGGTGGTGAGCATGAAGATGGCTGTCTTCTGGTTGTTGCATAGTGTAGTCTTGTAGAAGTTCACTGATGATTGAGTAAAGTTTACTCATCACCATGATGATGGAGGCATCAAGCACCTCAGAAACCCAAAAGCCAGCCATCTACATAAACAGTGACGGAACAAAATCCTAATGATAAAAATAAAGAAGCAAGCAAACTCCACTTCGCACCAAATGAATATTTGCTATTGCAGTATAAACCTGTCTTAATTGGCAAGATTCTTGCAGCACAATGTGGATATAATGAAGATGGAGCCAGACATGCTGTCATCACAGTGGGAAACCCAGCTTCCAGCTTCATTCACTCTTGTTGCTGTCAAGTGTGAAGTTGAGGTGAGTTGGAGATATACTGTGTATCAATGATTGGTGTCAGTCTTAGCACTGGGTTCTGAAATGTTTTGTGTTTGAAGGCATTTGAGAACAGTGCCTGTTATACTGGCTCATTAAGTGAATTATACAGGTTCATTTCACCAGGTGGATTAATTTGATGTGAGGAATGTGTAGGCAATTGGATAATTTTAATGACAGTAAGATCTATTACCCATTACTTTCTGAGTCACTTTTACAATCCCTTTGGCCATTTATATTCTATATTAACCATTTCTGTGTAACAAACATAAATGTGTTTATTTGTTTGTGTATGCATGTGTTATTTCGGTAATTTGCTGATCACAGTCGCCACATGGTCAGCGTTGTCAGTGTTAGCTGCTTGGATACTGGGATCATGGTTCACATCTTACTCAGAGCATGGATGTTTGTCCTTGTCTTTCTATGTAGTGCTGCTGTGTGTAGGTTAAGGCCTTGTGATGGGCTGATTTCCCATCCAAGGAGTCCTACTAGTGACAATAAACATGGTTTCAGAACCTCAACATCAGAGGCAGTCTAGGTTATCCAAAAACTGTAGAGTGACATTGAAAGAAAAGAAGGAAGGAAAAGTTTGGCAGCTTATAATTTTCATTGATTAAAACCACATATCAAGAAATGGCAGAAGAATTTTCACAGATACCAATTATTAAAGTTGTTGAAACCAAAGCAGAAGTTCATTGAATTGAAATGATTATCCCTATAAAGCCTACTGATAGCTGTATGTTACATTTGCTTCAATAATCAGTAATTTCATTTTACCCACAGAGTATATTTAGAGATTTCATGTGAACAATGATTGTTTCCTTACACAGGATTACCCACTTGTCTTTGTAGAGGAAAAGCATTGTGTTCTCTTTGTGGTACAGATTGTAATTTTAAGTGGTATTTAGATGATCTTTAGCATCGAAGGGGTAAAACAATAGCGATGCAGTGTTTTGTTTGTATATTGGTTTGTTTAACAATGCTCTGTCAGTGAATGTAATTGGAAGTAGCAAGATAATGAGGAATGTTGAGTTACAAAAGGATGGGAAAGTGACCACTGTCTAATGTAAAGTTCTGTCCCAGCATTTGCCTTTAGGAACTGTGGAAAATACTAAAGAACTGCAGTCAGGATAAAGGGTCTTTGGTTTTCATAACCAAGAATTAGGAATATTCTAAAATTGGAATACTACCCACTACATTACAGCTCCCAATGAATAGGTTTTGTTGCTGTAGTGATTTGATGTTTAAAGCATAACAGTGAATGGAGTGCAGTAGTCACATTGCATTATTCCACCAGTATTTACTGTGTTGTCTACATCAGTGGTATTCAACCTGGGGTACGCGAAGACAACTTAGGTGATACGTGAGATTTAAAACAAAATTATTTTATGATAAACACTGAATAATCAGTACTGTAATTTATTCAATTTATTTTAGATGTACATTATATACTATGTATAACTTGAATTATACACCAACAACTTTTGGGGTACAAAGTTGAAGAGAAATTATATCTGGGGGTAACGCGAACAAAAAAGGTTGAATACCACTGGTCTACATCAATCAGTCACAGTTTACATGTTGCTGAAGTTTTGCTGTGAAAAGTATTGAGGTAAAGATGGGTGTTTTTATTGTCACGAGGGTTGAATCAGGATTGAGATGATATTTTTTCTCTGAGGAACGGAGAAAAACCACAGAACACTTAACTCTCACATCAGCCAGCTCTCTTGTAGTTTCATTGAGATATTTATGAATGAATTCTGCACAGAATAACATAATGCTTTGTTGATACTTAAAAACTTGAATAAAACAAGAAAGGTAAACAATTAATATACAACCTATGAATATAAAACCTTATTTTTAAACTTTATTGTTTTAGATTGTGCAGTGTGTTAATGTTCAGGTTCTTAAAACTGGCTTATAGTGTTGTAATTTGTAACATAAATGTGTTTAATGAGAACTAAAGACAAAAATATTTCTTCTCTGTTTAGGATGAAGCTAAGGATTTTATGGCTGTTAAAACAGGGGTGAAAGATGAAGTAACAACAGGAGAACATGAGGCAAAAATTGAGGATTGTAATGGGTGAGTTTTAAGTTTGGACTAATTAGTAGGCCTGCAGTGAAACAGTACACTGATTCAGGTGTCTGTGGCAGAAATTATGCTTCTTCAGTAGTGAATGTACAGTCAGGCAATGAAACATTTCTAGTAGAATTGCTGTTGAAAAAATGTATTTGTCAAATTGCGCAAAAGTAGTTATCACAGCTGAAATGTGTGTAGATGCATGGCTTGATAGAAAGTGTTGACAAAGACAAATGAAAGGAAACTAATAAAGATGTAAATGCATTATGTTATAAGGAAAAAAAAGATGAACTTGGTTATTAACGTAATTTGTGTTATAAGATTCTAATGTGTGATAATATGAGATAACTTGAAGAATATAAGCAAGTTTTCCACTGAGCATGGTGCTCTTATAGTGTTGAATGACCTGTGTAGCTATGCTTTCTTACATGTTCTAGTTAAAATATTGTATACATATTTTATTGAAACACATGGTTTTTATTTGAGTATAGCTGGAAGGGTGCGAAATGAGAAATAACTAATTTTTACACCATATAGTTTAAAAATCTTCATGGATGTACCAAGACTAGTTCAGATGGGGAAATATTTTGGCCTCCAGCAACGAGAAACTAGCTGAAATTATGGTACAGTGAGACTGATAATGTTTGTGTTTTTGTGAGGTTCCCATTGGAAATGTTGCCATACATATTTCCAACATGTATATTGTATAGTAAAGGAAGTGATTATAGTGTATTGATAGCTTTATAAGTGAACAGTAGATTTGATAACTTTATCAAAGGAAGATATATGTAATTTGACTCAGACTGGATTGACTGAAGATTATTAAATTATTAGTTGTGTTTTATGGTAATAATACAGACAACATTCATAATTTGTATTCATTATTAGAGTGATCAAATCAAGGAAGCACATATAGCAGACATTGATGGGATGAAAAATGTGTGTAAATTTTTAGAAAATGCAAAGGGAAGAGAGCATTTTATAGACCAAAACATAAATTGGATGGTTCTTCTTCTATGGCTCTCCAGTCTGTATTCGGTCCATGGCCTCTTCAATTCTCCCCTTCCATTCGGTTCTATCCTCAGCTGCCTTCTTCCAATTTCTAATCCTCAGGAGCAGTGTGGCATCCATTTGAACTGCATCCTCCCATCTGTTCCTGGGTCTTCCAACTGGTCTTCTTCCTCCAACACTTCCTTTGATTACCATCTTTGGAATTTGGATTTTGTCCATCCGAATCAGGTGACCTGCCCATTGTAGTCTCTTGATTTTCATAAATTGTGAAATGGTATGTCTTTATATAATTTATAGATTTCCTGATTAGGTTTTATCCTCCATTCACCTGCTTCTTGTGTTGGGCCGAAAATTTTCCTCAGGATTTTCCGTTCAAACAGATCCACTTTATCTGCTGCATTCTGATTGAGTACCCATATTTCACTCCCGTATGTCATTATGCTATGGATGAGAGTTTTATATAATGTGATTTTTACTTTCTTATTTATTCCACGGAATTTTATCAGTGGTCATATCGAGAAATATGCTTTATTGGCTGCTTGAATTCTGCTTTGTATTTCTACCATTTCCTCATTCTCATTTGTTATGCATACTCCCAGGTATGTGAATCATTGCATCACTTCTATTTCATGTTCCTTGATCTTTATATGATGGTCTAATGATCTTCTCCTTCTTGTTCGTATTAAGGCTTTTGTTTTCCTTGTGTTAATTTGTAATCTAACTTCTTTCCCTTTCTCACCTAGCACTTCAACTACTTCTTTGACTGATCTTAATGATCTTCCCAAAATATTTATGTCACCCGCATACCCTGCTATTTGTACCATTTTATATTCCAAAGTGTGTTTGATGTCTACTGCTAGTTTTCTGATTACGTGCTCAGGGCAATTGGATGGTTAGGGGATGACATTGAATTGGATCTTTAAGAAATAGTGTACAAGAGCTTGGACTGAATTGAAATGTCTGGAGATGCTTGTGACCTGATTCTGTAAAAGGTTGTGTGTTGACTGACTGAGTGACTATCAGCTTCTCAAGGACTCTTGTTATGTGGAGTTAATAGGTTATGACTTTTTATAAATTAGGTGGAGGTAAGTATTCATCAGAAAGTCGTAAATCACGAAATGGTTCTGTGAAGCATTGTTAGTAGAAACTACTATTATGATAAAATTATGTGTTCTGGTTGGAGGTCTGGACTCTTGCATTAAGAATGGGAGAAAATATGATTTTATGGATGCTTTGGATTCTGCTTTGCTGTCATTTTGCATATAGTTGCTTGTAACTGAGGAATGGCTCAATTTATATATTCTATTCATAGATGCTTTTATCACTCTGTGTTTTATAATTATGTTCAGAAAACACATTTTTTTTATAAATTGTGATATAGCAATGATTGCTTTGTTTTTCAGTAGCCTTGATTTGATGTTCATGTTGTATTATGTCTAGCTTTTGTGCACCACATAATTGAGTATTGTGAAATTGAATTAGATTGGGTGATAGTTTTATTAGTGATATCTATTGGAGAGATTGTTATCATAGCCAGTTGATAAGAATTCTGAATTTTATTTGCAATACTGTTTATATAATAAACTCATTTATTTTTTCTTGGTATGGCATATGTCATACTACTGCCTGAAACCTCATGAATTCATGTGTCTTTGGAAAGTATTGGTTGAACTACAAAGACACATAGTGATTATGAGAAAGACTGGAAAGGTATATGCATTTCAACGGAGTCTACATATTTTTCATATATATTATTTTTGTATTTTTAGATGCAAATCTGTTCCTTTATTTCATTAATTTTATCCATCTTTTGCAGGAATTCACAGCATACAGCTATGTACAAGTCTGTTGACAAAGGTTAGTGAAGTACAATGAGGACCTAGTCCATGGTTCCTCCAGGGCTGTTGAGAAGGTGTGACAAGAACCCTGAAAATGAACAGGACCAAATGTGAGATGGAACAGCAGGTTAGGAAAAATGTGATATACAGTGAATCCTCGATGCATCGTTTTCGGCGGGGGTGGGAAATAAAAACGATGAATGCGGGAAAACGATAGATGCGGGAAAGCATTAAAAATTTAAAAAAAACAATGTTTCTCTTTCAAAGTTACTTCTTTTTACCAAAAAAGTCTTTAATGGACAACTGGTTTGTCGAAACTTTACGTTTTAGACCAAACAGAGCACTTTCCACGTTCAAAATGTTTTCCTCGTCACGTTCACTAATATTAAGCGCATAAAAGAACGACTTCACTTTCGCCAATGCAGCGTGTGCTTCGGCAAAACTTCGCAAAGCTTCGGGCTCGCATTCGTCGTCTTCCTCTTCCTCACCACTCCCACCCTCTTCGTGAACAATAACAGGAAGAATGGAAATACTATTACTGCCGAACTCAACGAAACATAGCTGTAGAAGACCCTGAACCGCTGGAAACGAGATGAACCAGAAGAATGAAAAGTGCCGCCAGCCTTTCCTTTGTACTTGTAATAAAAGCATTTGTGAAGAAATTCACACTGCACATGCCATCTGGCATCGCTGGAACGAAATGAGTGCACCCTAATTAAAATCGTAAAATTTCTGACAATGAGCACCACCATTCACTCCAACTATCACCCCTGCACCGCTGACCCTCATTCCAAAAGAATGTGCTGGTTGGGCGACATAACAGGTCACGGCTACTGCGTATTCCAAAAACATTGTGCGTCTTTCGGTATTAATTTATCTCAAAACCCAGCATTTTAAATTCTCAGAAACGATCATTGCGGGAAAATTGTGGGCCGGGACTAAGATTTTTGAACGATCGATGCGATAAAACGATAGTTCGAGGAACGATAGAAGCGGGAAAATGTAACATTATTTTATATGGGATGTATTCGGGACCGAACAAAACGGACGATGCATCCGGGAAAACGATAGTTCCGGGAACGATGGATAGAGGTTTCACTGTAGATAGATTTGGTTGGTAGACGTCCACATGGGAGAAGAATATCAGATACATTGTATAAAAAAAACAATATCATGATTATGGAAGGTACAGATCTTAAGAGTGAATATGCAGACAATTTTGCCATCACTGGTGCAATTTGCAAAGTTCAAATCCTGTCCTAATGTCTCTTGTTCATGAAAGTTCTATTGTTCTGATTATTTCCATTCATTTGGCTTGGATTGTAGAATCTTACAGTTTATCTTGCTTTAATACAATAATTTTGAACATTTTTCATCAAATCATGGTTTATGCTGCTTCATTTCATAATTGTCTAGACTCTCTTTGGTTGAAATTTTATACTTTTTAAAACCCTATTATATGGATAACATTGTCATTTTTTAAGGTTGTTCCATAGAATTATTTCAAGTCTGATGCCTTGTGTAACATTTTATAGTGTGCTGTTTTTTTACAGCAATAGGTTGTTATTCCTCTGCCGAACTGTTCGCTGGAGGACAACCATTTGTTGGATGTTCACAATTGATTATAAAATATGTTCATAGTACCCTCCATATCTGGAGGCCTTCTCCTCCATCTGCAACCTGTGGATGCTGTGTCATGGTGACAAAGGGCCCAGTTAATGTCATGATGTGATTGGTTAGTCAATTCTAAAAAATAAAGGATTAAGATGTAAGTTTAGATAAAATAAGAACTTATTTTTGCTTTTGTGATATTCTGAAAGTGGATAGAAATTTAATATTTCATTGGAAGTAAATATATACTGTGATGTCATCATCTACTGACTGAGTTCTACATCATTGAAGGCACCATTACTCACCTGAATGCCAGTTGCATAAAGTACAAATCATTGTAATTAAGTTTCCTAGAGGATATACACTTATGCGTTCAATTTTACATAATACTTTACGGCTGATGTACAATACAAAATTAATATTGTGTGCTTATGACTGGGAAATTCAGTGTTTAAGGACATAGTATGTTAAATGAAATTCATTTTTTTTACAGAAGTGTATACTGAAGGAGCAGCCTTAATTAATATTTTCAATGTTTGAGTTTAGAATACTGGTTCAGTTAAGCTGATCCAGTCTAACAAAATTTACTTGACAAGAAACTTTGGGGTTGAAAATCAAACCTGGAATGAAACTGTTGGGGAGTGTGATCTTTTTGTGCTTTAACCAGTCTAAAAGTGAGTTGTTCTCACTGAGTACACTCTTGTGTTTTGCTGTGACTTCTTCATTCCATTTCTCTACTGATCTGGCATTTGTAAAACATCCTTCTCTGGCCTCTTGATGTTTTGTAATCTGAACAGTTTGTTGCTATGGTTTAAGAATCCCTTCTTATTGGGAGGAAGAGTTTTACCTTTCCCTCATAAGGAACTTGCTGAACAGTTTCAGACTTGAATGTTTTCTCTGTCTTTATAATGTACAGGTTTATTTTTGTCAGATTTTGATATCTATATTCAATATTGGGCAACTTATGGTACTTCTATCATTAGATTAGTTCACAGTGGATCCTCAGTTTAGTATTTTAACCATTATTGTATGGGACTAGGGGATTTAAGCCCATGTGTTGTGGGGCTGCTGGCCAGACTAATTGTGGGAATAATGGTTTAGCAGTATGATAGTATGATGCACAGCCAGCTGGACTGCTTGTAAGCCATGATGCACTGTTGATAACTGTTGAAGTGCAAAGATTATGTAGGGTGGTTTTAATTGGAAATATGATTATGATGATATGGTTAGCAGAATGTGGTAAAAGTGAAGTTAGTCACTCTTGTCTCTCTTAAGATGACGTCTTAGTGTCCCCATGTGGAAACTGAGTGAAGCACAAAGGGCTCAGTCATGGTAGGCAGAAAGTACTTTCCAAGTAAAAGTCGGACGTGTTACAGCAGTGCTAAGAGGCACAGGCTGTCGGCAAGGAGCTGTCAGGAAGTCTGTCTCCGGCATTGCAGCTATGAGGATAATTAGATTTCCATGTTTATTCATTTTATCAGTTGGAAGATTTAAAGGCTTCTCAGAAGGTCAACTGATAGAACAAATGTGCTGGCTATTGCCTGAATTCTTTTTGACATGCAAACGATTTTTGAAATGAATACATTCCAGTTGTTGTGGTTTGTTGGTTATTATATTTATTATCACTGATATACAACATTTTTGTTTCCTAATGTATGACACGTGATTTCAATGTTATTTTATTGCTGATAAAAAATTTAAAAACAGAATTTTGCTATCCACAGATTTTTAAAAATATCCATAAAACGGTTTTTAATTATGGTTTCAGCTAGTGTTTAAAGAATTGTGTTGTTCATTCCTGTTTCTATCTTTTAGCTTAACTGAATGACATTAAAAAAATATAACATATAATTTCAAACTTATACGAGGTCTGTCCAAAAAGTATCCGACTATATTTTTTTCCACGGTAAGTAATGGCAAAAGGGTGGGGAAACTGAGCGTAGTGGTAGAAGGGACTTTCATGTGTACGCATGATTTTTTGCTTCCTCGCAGTACCGCTGGATGCGTCTGTCGCTGCCAGATAGCGAAGTGGTGTAACACGTGTTCGTCGCATTCTTGTTTCGCTCAAGATGACGGAACGCTTGGAGTAGCGATACTACATCAAGTTTTGTCAGAAACTTTGGGATACCCAAGCGGAAACAATCCGCAAAATTCAGCAGGCTTTCGGCGATGATGCAATGGGGGTCACTCAAATTAAAGAGTGGTTCAACCGCTTTAAAGATGGCCGCATGTCTGCGGACAGTGACCAGCGATCCGGGAGACCGTCAACGAGCCGAAATGCTGATGTCATTGACAAAGTGCGGACATTGATCATGGAGGACCGTCGTTTGACCGTCCGGGAAATTGCTGATGAGGTTGGGATCAGCAGAGGTTCTGCAAACACGATTTTAACTGAGGATTTGGTCATGCGAAGAGTGGCTGCAAAATTTGTGCCCAAACTGCTTTCGCCGGAGCAGCAACAACTCTGCCTTGAGGTAGCGCAGGACATGCTGGAGTGCGCCAACAGGGATCCTGAGTTCCTGAAGACTGTGATCACTGGTGACGAGTTGGGGGTGTACGGATATGACCCGGAAACCAAGGTCCAGTTATCACAATGGAAGCATCCAACATCCCCGAGGCCCAAAAAAGCATGACAGGTTCAGAGCAATATGAAGGTGATATTGACTGTTTTTTTCGTTTACCGGGGTGTTGTGCATCATGAGTACGCACCACTAGGCCAAACTGTCAATAAGAAGTATTACCAAGAAGTCCTCCATCATCTTTGTGATGCAGTTCGGAGCAAGAGACCGGAGCTGTGGGACGCACGCAACTGGCAGCTGCATCATGACAATGCCCCCAGCTCATTCATCACACCTGATCCAGGGTTTCCTGGCCAAGCACGGCATTCCGCAGATTCGCCATTCTCCCTACTCACCTGACATGGCTCCTTGTGATTTCTGGCTGTTCCCGAGAATGAAGACACCGCTAAAAGGCTCCCGTTTTGACAGCCGCGAGGACATCATACAGAATGCGACGGCGCAGCTGCACACCGTTCCAAAATAAGCCTTCCAGAATTGCTTCCAGCGATGGAGGGAACGCTGGGCTAAGTGTGTGAGTCACAAGGGGCCTACTTTGAAGGGGATTAGGTATTGTAACCCCCAGATACAGAACTTTGTTTTTCTGACCCAAGGTCGGATACTTTTTGGACAGACCTTGTATGTTCTATCTGCAAGTGAGGGTTTGCACGACTTACAAAAACATGAAAAACCTGTTTGACAAAATTAACTACAACAAGCACTGTTGGAAAGTATGTGGTGACTTGGGAATTATAGCAATCTTGTTAGCCATGCAGGTTAGGATATACAAAGTGTTGCTGCTTCATATGCAAATGGATAGCCAAGCCATGGACAAGCACTGCTGGTGAAACATTGGAAAAAAAGTCAGAAACTGACCCTAGGTGAAAGAAATGTTGTTCACAGTCCCATAGTTGATGCTGCGAAAGTATTTTTACTGCCACTCTGTATGAAACTTGGTTTAGTAAAAAAAAATTGTCAAAGCTATGAAGCAGAAATTTCCCTCTTGAGTGAGGCAAAGATAAAAAAGGAAGGATTATTGTTGGCCCACAAATAAGGAAAATTACAACAGATAAAACTTTTCATTCTATATTTTGAATGAAGTTGAACTAGCAACTTGGACAGCATTTAAAGATGTTTGCAGCAATTTCTTAGGAAACAATAAAGCAGACAACTACCAGGAAATCGTGGAAAGACTCCTTCAGTCATGTGAAGCAATGGGATGCAACATGTCACAAAAGATTCACTTCTTACACTCACGTTTGGATTGCTTCCCACAAAATCTTGGTGCAGTTAGTGACGAACATGGAGAGCATTTTTACCAAGACATTTCATGGGAAGTGGAGTGTTAACATGCTGTCAGATTAATGCTCGAGTATTATCACGGATGTGCTTGAGACTAATTACAAATGGAAGTCATCAGCAAAAAAATGTTAAAATAAGTACATATTTATTATAATGTAATTTTGGATTCATGTATGAATAAAAATTGTGTATTTCGAATTACGTATATCTCTTTTAACTAAGGGCGATAGAAATATTCTGAAGATATATCTGTAAACAGCATAAAAAATAGTCCAGGAAGACATGTCTTACATAAGAAAACAATTTTAAAAAATTGTATATCAGTGTTATGTAAAGTAGCATGAAAAATTGTTGAGGTAAGTTCTGTTCATAGGTTTGTTTACACCTGCAATATTATCTGCCGTTTTGGTGAGTTATGTGCTCTAAGGAAACATATGAGCCCAAAGCAGCATTTGCTAAAGTAACAATTATTCATTCTATCAAAATGTTTAGCATTTTGTGGTGTGTAGTACTTTATTATATGCTAAACAGTTTCTTATAAAATTATTGAAGTTTGCCTTCTTTGTATCATTTTTGGAAGTTAGGTATCACAAACCATGGAGTCTCTGTCATTTTCCTGCTTTATTTGATAACACAGAGGAATACAAGTAAGATTCTCATGCAGTGTAACTAGTTTGTTAATTTTTCGGTACACGCAGAACATCAAGAAAACATTTCAGTCATAACCTGCACATTTTAGGGCACATTGACACTTGAAAATTTTTGTCTGGGGAGTTAAGAACACTAGTATGAATCCTTTAAACATTTACCCTTTTCACTTGTATGTGCAGTGGTGAGAATTCTCTCTGGTATAATGACAGCCATTCACCTCAAGATTAGAGCAAAACCAACTCCAGAAGATAGACCTTTGTCATTGTCCAGTATAATCTTGTTGGTGCATTGCCACTTGGCTTTTTAGAATCAAGACAAAATTGATTTTTTGATTGTCCATATATGCTTCTTCTTTTCCTGCATTACTCACAGAATGAGTAGTTGTTTTCAGTTAATGGATTTTAATTTGTGGATTATAATTTTGTATCCCCTTTATGTGAAGCAAAGTTTTGTGGGACACTTCTCTAATGGGTAGTCAGTTATATAATTATAAATGTATTATTTTTATTATGGTGCAAGGTAGAAATCTCGCCTGATTACAGTATCAATACCAGATTTAGCTGGTGGAACCTAAGGGGAAGGGATTGTGATCCCCCCCCCCAAAGTATTCGCCATGGGGTACCTCCCTATAAATAAATAAATTATGCACAGAATGTGATCTCGTGTATATCAATTGTCTTGTGCATCAACACCAATAGAAATAAAATATTTATATCTTAATTGCGTCATGTTTGTGTTATATCAATACATATTTATTTTTCCAGTCTATACACAAAACTTGTTTTAAAATAATGTTAAAATTATTTATAACATTTACAATATAAATTGCATTAAGTTATATTTTATGGCGCTTTTCTGTGTCGTATAATATTACATCTATCACAGCGCTTTTTTATCGTCTGTGGATATCAGACGTCCGACACATCACAATACAACCTGGTATGTTTTATTACCTTTCATTACGTTCTATTATATTTGTATTACGTTTAAAACTTACATCCTTACACTCTTTGAATTGTTATTATATTTCCTATGTCAAAATCCATAATCACGACTTGAAAAAATTAATTTCACAGATAATGAACATCAAAATGCATACTCCAAATCAAGATGAAGACTGAAAATTAAAAATCAATAAACGCAATGCACAAATGTACAATAGTTTTTAAAAATATATGAATTGATAAGCCTGATGATGATGTGGTAAACATCGAAACATGTCGTCGAAATCAAAAGCGCTGTGATAGATGTAATATTATACGACACAGAAAAGCGCCATAAAATATAACATAATGCAATTTATATTGTAAATGTTATAAATAATTTTAACAACATTATTTAAAAACAAGTTTTGTGTATAGACTGGAAAAATAAATATATGTATAGAAATAAAATAACATTGTAAAATTTATGTAATGTACAAGTAAACATACAGATGCAAGGTTGATTGTCGGCATATAACGGAAAGGCAGGCATTTCTTGTTGGTGTTAATACTACAAGAAGGGTAACGGTTTTCGAAATCGGATGTTTGTCTTTTCTCTTAAGTCATACTTTATTTCTGCCGTTAGCTCTGGTAAAATAAATTTGGTTCTGCAATAAGTACGTGAAGACGAATTTAATATGAAAATAGCAAAGAATGCATTTGAAAAGTATGTCCTCCATTAACATACCTCTCCAGCTTTGTCGGTGGCGAGAAAAAAGACGAGTTACGTATTCTACATGCGAATCGTCACGTCAGATTCCTTTAAACGGGCGCAGAAATTATTAAAGGGAAACGTGAGCCATCCTGAGGCGTTGTAAGAACCACGTACATCATATAGCACTATTATTCCGTTCCGCCGGGAATCATGCATGGTTGCGTGTCTTCGCCACGCTTCCACGGAAAAACAGCCCTACCCGCGTGATCGCTTTATGTTAGTTGGCACTAATACATTTTCAAGTAATCAAATGCAATTTATGTCTATACAGACTTGAAAATTTGTACTACAACTACGTCGTCAATGGTTCTGCAGACGGCGCCAGATTAAAGTTGAGCTTCCTCCATAAAATGTTTTCATGGTCACAAGAGTAACAGAATTGTTTCTGTTTACAACCTATAATGAATGTACAGTGTGTTTTGCGAACCCTTGGAGTTGTTATTGGTGCATTTAACGACGGTACTTATTATTCTAATTGATGAATTGGAAAGACTATAGAATGAACTGGTCGTAGCTTACTTTTCCGTGCTATTCCAGTATTTGCCTGGAAGGACTGGCAGAAATAATTGAAACCCATAATCAGGGTAAGTGGTGAACGAGCAGAGATTCGAAGCATAGACCTGATATGAAGAAGTCTTGCACACCGTGAGAACCATTTTCCGGGCATTAAAACTATTTCAGTGTGACTACCCGAAAGAACCGTGACGGCGTTTGTTTCGAGTAACATTTACGTATGTTACTTATTAGGTAAAGTGAAAGAAAGTTGCTGGGGGCAAGATCATTTTTGTGGAAGGGCCTGTCTAGTAGAGTCACAGGTGTTAAATAAGGAATCCTGATGTTTGGACTAGGTGAAGGAGGCTATTACTTGCGGGTGGCGAAGCCACTCGGCATTTACGATCATTCTGAGACCTGGATGAACTAACATGAGATGGTTTAGACTCGGGTGTTTAATCCGGAAAAGGCCCGGAGGGGGGACAAAGCTAGAGGGAACAAGCAATAACAGTTTCAACAGCAAGAATTATGAGACCGATAGGAATAAAAATAACAACAGGAATATTATGGGCAATTAAAGGATCAATGTCTCCATGGTTATCTGACTCATAGGAAAGGCGACAGAAATGGAAGGGCCCATGGGGTGTTCTGCGCTCACGGTAGAACGTGTAGAACGCCCGATAAAGGACATGAATTGTAATTCAAAACAATGGGGCAAGTGCAGCTGCACATGCGCCATTGTTTTTAATCCTAGTGTAGGTTCATATTTTTAAAACAATACCACAAGGACTGATTCTGTAAATAAATTTTTTATCGGAGAATCATAAAAGTCTAAGTTTCAAATTTCTTGGGAAACAGATTTTGAGAACTGCTCCTGACGATTTTATCCTGGATGGCTGTCTTGTGGATTGTAGCACCATATAGTCTAGTAGATTTTTACCAGCGTTTCAGAGGTCTTTTTTGCCTCTATCATCAGATCGATGAGTAATGAGACAGCAAGACTACACGGCGCTACAACCCAGAAAGGAGCCATATTAGTACTTACCGTCCTGAGAACCTCAAATCCTACAGAATTTATCCTGGACTGCGGGCCAAATTTAAGAACAGAAAAAAGAATCAGATCTTAAATAACGGAGAGTAGGGGAGGTGGCTGTCGTCATGTAGGTTTTTAAGAACCAAATTAAACAATCGCCTTCAACTCCTATCTCCCACAGATCCCGCTTGATATTATTCTCCCATCTATGTCTAGATCTCCCTAGCGGTCTCTTACCTTCAGGCTTCCCAACCAATACCCGGTGCACACCTCTCGCCCCATCCATGTATGCCACATTCCCGCCTATCTCATTCTTCTTGACTTAATCATCCTGACAATACTGGGGGAGGAGTACAGATTTTTAAGCTCTTCATTATGCAGTTTTCTCCAGACCCCATCGTCTTCTCTCCTAGGCCCACATATCCTCCTCAACACCCTATTCTCAAACACCTGCAATCTGTGTTCCTCCTTCAGAGTGAGATACCATTTTTTGCACCCATACAAAACAACAGGCAAAATTATTGTTTTGTATATTTTAATCTTTAGGTTCTTAGAAATCAGACGAGAAGGCAAAATATTTTGAATTGAAAAGTAGCTAGCATTTCCAGAATTGTTTCCTGATTTTATCGGGAATATCATTTTGATTGATAGCTCAGTCAGTTTTGTGACTAAGTACGGGCTGGACGACCGGGGTTCGATTCCGACAGGGTTAGAGGACTTTTCCTCTAGTCTGTGCGTCCAGAACGGCTCTGGGGCTCACCCAGCCTCCTCAACAATGGGTACCAGGGTCCTTTCCCGGGGTAAAGCGCGGCCGGGGCGTGATGCTGACCATTCACCCCATCTAGTGCCGAGGTCAAGAATGAGTAGGAGCTATACCTCCTCTGCCCCCCCCCCCCCCAAGCGTCCTTCATGTTACGTTTTATTATTTGAAGACTAAACGCCTGCATGGACATGTTCAGGCAACGCCTAATACAGGACTGTCGGAGAAGTTGCCGCAGCAGCGCGGGGATCGTGAATCTATGTTCACCCTGGTTAAACTCGTACGACGGACGGACGGACGGACGAAAATTACCCACCACCTGGTACGGAATGTTTAATGGCAGGATAGTTTTTAAATTTCGTAAACAAATTTTCTATTATTATAATTCCAACACAAAGGACACTAATGGATCTATTCGGAGCCTGTTAAATGGGTTCCATTCGTCTACAAGACGTATTCTCAAGGCGTTAAAGAAGTCGATGTTGATCTGGGTTGTAGCGCCATGTGAACATGTGTTTATAAATTAGGATTTTATACTTGAAGATGGAGGCAGTATGTTCGAAAAGCAGGAGTCTACCTACAAGCTCGCGTGGTATTACCATCCAGAAGACCAACATCAACTCATTATTTTTCTCCACGATGTTACTTCGTCTCTCGTAAGTTATGTTTTTAACACTTCTCAAAAACACTCAATCCGTGTTCTCTCAGAGCGAGAGACCTGGTTTCACACCCAAGCGAGCCAATTTATTTCTAGAGATGGACATCGTACACAAATGACCATCAAAAGAATAACCATACTGCCTCCATGATCACCCTGATCTACCAGACCATGCCGTGTAATATCCCTCAAGATAGCCATCTTAAAAATGCAATTTGAGAAGCAACTTGCAGCGTGGATTGCCCATACGTCATTTTAAAGAAGTTCTTTAACCGATTTTGCAAACTAGATACATACTAACTGACACACATGACCTTACCATTATGAGTTTATTTAATAACACTGATGCAAGTAATGCATAATGGGACATGCCATATGTCCTCGAGTCTCGAAGGCTTTGTCCACGTACACTTAATGTTCATCTTTGAAAGTGCCTTAACACAGGAAACTTAATATGTTCATATATTTTAGACCAGCAGCGTTTCTTTTGTTCTAATTATGACCAGTCTCAAGTTCCATGAATCGTGTGTGGAACGATCTCGGCTAACCCGTGTACCAGGGTTCTTAGAACTCGCAACCCAAAGAGCGCAAGGGAAACCTGTCTATACCGCCTCAAGCGTCGGTAAGTTTAATTTACAGACAACAAACAAAGAACAAAGAGACATTAGAATTGTATCGGTTCAGAAAGAAGACAGGCATATACACGCAAAGGGCATTTGTAAATTCAAATAAGATTCTGTAACATATTAGCGCAATGATGTCTTTTCGGAAAATCAGCTGTGTAAGACTGGACTTGCATGCTTATTATTGTGGGTCCCAAATCCATTTTTGTACTGTTGCTAATTTCAGGTTACAATTATAAAAAGTTTCAGACCCACAGCACCGCATGCATGTCTATGTTTGTATGTCTTTGCGTTTGCTACCTAAAAATGTAAGATTAAAACATACATGGACCTAATTATACGTTTGTTTTGTAGCGTGTAATACCTGGCCTCTTACGTTAAGGGAAGAACTCAGATGAGAGGGTTTGAGAACATATACCTAAAACGGATGTTGGAAAAAATTGCATATGAGGGACTCCATAATTTGTAGTGTTCACAAAATTGGGATGACGAAATAAAGGAGAATGAGATGGGCGTGGCATGTAGCGTGCATAGGGGAGAAATAAGGAGCTGCAAAATTTTGGCTGGAAAGACTGAAGGGAACAGACAAGGACCTAGGCATTGATGGGAAGATATTTAAACGGATCTTAGAATAAATAGGATTGTAAGTTATGGATTTGATTCATGTGGCTCAGGATAGGTACAGGTACCGGATATTAGCACAGAAATCATAAATAGCCCATAAATTGTAAGAAGTGACATGTATTAAATGGCATAGTAATAGCACAGATATTTTGAAAGAATATTATTAATGTGGATGTAATTCAGCTAGTAAATAGTAAAAATATTGGCACTTATTATCCTAAATGACAGTAGGCTGTTAGTCGTCTGGTTCTTAGTAAGTCACTTCACTGTCGTCGGTAGATGTCGTCGTAGTAAAAATATTAGCTTCTAATATCAATTTAGGTAAGAGTTTTTTTAACAAAATTTCTTGCGCTTTCCTGATTTTCCTACTTTTTACTAGCCTAAGAACAATATGTGGCCTGCGTATATGAAGTTCTTCGTCACATACACTGGTCTACTTACGCTTTTACAAACACCTTAAATTTATCTTTTTTCAAAATACGTTCTTCGTAACGTAGCCTACAAAGAATATGAAAAAATGCTCGTTTTGTAACACTTAATAGGCTTATTTAATTTTCTATCTATAGGAGACTATAAGACATTCCGAAATACTCAGAAACATTCAGTAAATATTCTAGTATTGTTCTCATAACGTCTATATTAATATTAAATTCCGACACTTTAAAATAATGTATTACTTATTGTTTTATCAAGACCTTATCAGTGATTTTGATTTTGTTGATATATTCATTATCTACAGTTATCTGCCATTGTTTATACAGGATTATAAGAGATTTTTCGCCTGATTATGTTTTGCATTTATGTTATCATCTATTATATTACTGTCATCGGTATTTACAAGTACCTGACTTCGGCAAACTAGCGGTGGCTTGAAAGATTGTACTCTTTACCAAATATTACTAGAGTGACAAAATCAAGGAGTATGAGATGGATGGGGCATGTAGAAAACATAAGAAAGCTGATAAATGCATACAAGATTTTATTCGTGAAACCTGGATAGGTGGATGACATATTTTTTAAAACCTATATGCAGATGTAAGGGTAATATAAAAAGGATCATGAAAGAGTGGTGTGTGAGGGTGTGAAGTATAATCACCTGGCTAGAGACACGTAGCAGAATCTTGTGAGCCAGGTAATAAATATTTCTTCTTCTGAAATCATGTCAAAAGACATTCGAAGCCTTCTGTTAGATACGCTATTTTTGTTCACATGCCAGGTCACTCAGTTGCCACAGTATCTTATAATTTTGTCGTGTCGATAATCCAGAGATGAAAATCTGTGTTTTTAACCCAGTATTGGGGCGTGACTTTTCGTGTTACCCAATTCCCATGATGGGGGGGGGGTAAAATTTTGATAATTGAGTATATACATCCTAGAAGACAGCTATGACAATTTTAGCTAATTTAATGCTTAAAGTTAACGAATGGAATATTAAGGAATATGACCGTCTTCTCGTAGGTTGCGCCGTGTAGTCTGGCCAGATGATGGAGGCAGCAAGCACCTCTGAAACGTCGAAAAACTTCTACCAGATTACAGGGCACAACATCCCAGAGGCAGTTTGCATTTTCGCGACAGCGAGGACCTGAAATATCACCTACAAAAGAGGAAGGAAATGTAAACAAAGAAAAATTTTTGCTTACCTTCTTTATTACACCTTATTCTTTAGTTCCATGCGACGATAATTTTTCAGAGAAAATATCTACAAAGGAATCATGGAAGTTCGGACTGTTGTCTAAGACTTGAAGTTCAAATTTGTACCAAGAAAATGACGTAACATATTCTTTGATTGTTTGACCACTTTTGTGAGAAAAAGGGTTGGTCTGCCTACTTCACTGATTTTTCTTCTTCTTAGAAGCAAAATTGCTACAAGAAAATTACTGTTTTAACAAGTTCCCTACAATACAGTGACACTAACTTCATCTTCCGTGATGCACAATAAGAAGTCGCAACACGGTACACGCGTACAACGAAGGTTGCGTAATTAAAATCGCGAGAAATGTGATGCAACGCACTACGAGAAAAGCCAGCACGCAAGCAAGTAACGTGTTAGCAGTCGACGTCTGGCTAACGTCTCAGACCGGAAGGTTACGCAGCCCCTTCGTCCCGCAACTATACATTGTATCGTGCCTCTTCTAAATGCTCCTACGCCTACAACAGGTCCATGTTAAGCCAGGACTAGGTGGTTGACTGTGAATCGCTTGCCGGAGATGTTAAGATGCATTTTATCTGATCGGTTCTTTGTGTTCCAGTGTATTGAGTACCACGAAAATAGAAAAGAAGACTTTTTCGTTTCTCAAAGTGTTAATCAGGATAACACGGCTAACATGAGCGATGTTTTCCTGCTTTATCCTATCCCGCTGCAATGGCCAATCTTAAGGTGTACGAAATATGTGTTTCAAGTACTTATCTAAGACCTGTAACTTTCCATTTTGAAGTGCAAGGCCCAAGGCTGGATATCCTAAAATAGTTTCCTAGACGATCTAAAGGCGTTCATTAAGCAGAATAGCCCGCATGTACAGGGCATTCCAATTTACTAATTCTCCGAGTTCAAGTAACAGCACTGAAGAAGCTAGAATTAAATGAAGGCGAGACGTAATAACACACGATGCAATTATACCGAAGTAAATATTACTGTTCATGGAAGACCGAAACGTGATTTTGCAATTTTGTATTCTTGTTTCCAGCAGGTGGAATTTTTATTTTACCAAGAATGTATGTAAATAATTTTCTACCTACGTCTGTCAATAATCACAGATTACGTACAATTTTTTATATAAACAACATATTTCTTTTACTGTTTAAGTTGCTAATAGACCTCGCTTTTGGATCATCAGTTGCAACTACAATCCAAAGAAGAACTCTGTGAAGTGACCTTCAGGACACACAACGTGCTTAAGGGATCGGAGAAAGTAAGAGAAAAGAAACAAAAGATTCCGAGAAAAGTATGTAAAGTGCATTGTGAGGGATTTTTGGAATCAAATCCCACAACCCTTATTTTGTGAAATTCCCTGGCAGCTTGCATGATGAGTTGCGGCTAATCCATCATTACTGTCTCTTTGTTGGAAGTCCGTGCTTATCTTACGCCCGCACAGGCTCGAAGTCCCCTCTTGTCATTTGGGTCCAGTTTAAGGCGCTGATACTTAACGGCCTGGAGACCCAGCATAAACTGCCATTTCGTTGTGGAGTTTGAAGCGGGAAACACCCACTAGAAGCTGTCATGACAGCCAAGAGGAGAGCACAGGTAAGTCAAGCTACTGTCTGCTGTTTAATGAGGCGTAACGAGTGCTTGCCGCATGGGAATATTTTGCAGGTCGTTCCCATTTCCTCAAGGAGAATATCAGTTTTAAGATAGTGCTTGTTTATATTCACAGACTGTTTAAGTTATGAATTGATAATCATCGGTTTAAGGAATCTCAAAGGATTCAATTTATTATGGAAAATGCATAATTCATTTTACATAAAATAAATGTATATATTAATATCCAATTAGAAAAAAAAATATTGTCCTTGAAAATATTAGGATCGGAATTCTTTTAACCAAACTTTCTTTCCTGTTCCCTCAAAGATGGAGGCGTTTCTGAAGGCATGTGTAGTAGTGCTAACCTGCATGGGGATTGATGCCAGACCTCCGGTGAACAGAGCCAAAGGAGCGTTTGGACTTGAAGAGGTTATCTCGGGGGAGCTAAGTAGCTTCGGGTTCTCGGGTACTTGGATATCAGGTGAGTGTATCTGTTGGAGAAGCCCAGTCCACTGGCAACTAAAGCCACTGGCTGTCCAAACAAAACCTGGCAAGTAAAGGAATAAAAGTGGACACATCTACCGTGGGATCTTATAACATTAGGCAATTTAGTCTTATCTCACGACATACGCTACTGGAAGATGTCCGTTTATAAAAACACAATCGTATCAAACACGAACTTGAGGCTGAACTCTGGGTTTGCTAGGTTACGGATAATTCGAAATATAGGCTTTAAAGCGACAGTCATATTTCGATTGTAATTTTTGGACTGTCACTCCTTTATTCTGGCACAGACAAATTAACAGTATTATTAAAAAAATTCTGACGATTGCATAGTTGTTATTTTCAATATCCCTGCTGAAGAAATACTTCAATAAAAGTTCAATATTTTTAATGATGTTCTACCAGACATAAATCGTGTAGGAACATTACATTTATTTACTTGCAATATGTTTGTTATTCAATACAATCAACGAACTACAATCTCTCCCAATTTAGGACCTTTTAAACTTCGGATCAATTGTTCTTCTGTTAATAAATTATACAAAATAGGTCTATAAATCAATACAAGACAGCAGATCAATGATTTGGTTACTGTTGGTTTCGAAATGTAAATTTTTCACGTTCTGTGCAAATGAAAGGTCTTTCAGATAATATTTGTAGTCGTAAAATACATACATATATATATATATATATATATATATATTGTTGGCTTAATGTGTGAGGTAATTAACGTAAAATAAGTAGACTTCTATTTCTAAGTTGTGCTTTCGGCATAATTATTTTGTGTTTGTTCTTTCTGAAGAAATTAATTTTCGGTCTGCGACCTGCTACAGAAATCGATGTCGGGTAGCAAAATAAATTTATCCAGTATACGAAAAGTATGTTTTACTATTAAGTGACAACATTAAGAAATAGGAGCCCCACTGGTTTGAGATGTTGTCACGCGCTCCCCGATTTTGGAAGTGAGTTTTCGAATTTTTCAGAACAGAACCTTCATGGAGCCTGCGGAGTAATATAATCATGAACAAGATATTTCGTGCGACAATAGAAAAACTTAGTTGAGTATGAGCCGACCAACAAAATTCGAACAGCACTTATTACAACTGTTGTCTCTCTAAGATACGTATGGAACGGAAGTAAACATAAGGACAGTTGTCATTCTTAGGTCACAATGACAGGATGGCGCTTTGATGTGATCGTACATGAACTCAGTGGGTTACTCTGACAGCATGAAGGATCTCTACCAACATGAACCCAATAAGATATCGCTACCTTGCCAGTGTTTGTTGATGTCTGTTCTATACAGATCTATAGCACGTAGCATAAAAACCAATCACTATCATAATGACAAAAACAATTGAACTGTATCAATGTACGCGTACTGATTTCCTAAGGTACCCAATTTTAACCACGTCTGTTTACCGGCATACTAATTGAGATGTATCGCAAGTTTCAGCTGTCTCAGCACCCAAGTACCTCAGAATATATTCAGGTTGTTTCATTCCGTATCAATCTTATATATTCTCTGAAATTAATGTAATTTCTAATATGACGTTATGTAACCTACGTATTTGATGAAGTTCTGTTAAATAAATCACAAACGAGCGTTCCATACAAGAAATACCAATTTTTTGTATCAAAGAAAATCACGAATAAGTGAGAATTTGGAAGGGAACTATCCTGCCATATTTCAACGTATTCGAACATTACTTTAAGATAGACCTACCAAGGAATACCCACGAAAAAGATCAGTGAGGATGTGAGATATCAGGTTCTCACGGCGACGAGTAGATGCCTGTTTTATTGGTTGTTGCACCGCATAGCCTGGCGGAATTTTACCGACGTTTCAGCAGTGTTTGCTGTCTCCATTACCAGGCTATCTTCATCGGTCAGGGTTGATATTGGCCGAGTGAGATTTAAAGCCTCTGATTTGTATAATGATCAAACCGGCCGAAATTAGAAACCTATTATATCAATCTAGGTAAATGCTGGAGCCATACCTGAAACTAGGGTATTGTCGCTTCCATCAGTAATGTTTTCATACCATGCCATTCCTGATACGACACTATATTTCAACACAACTAACAAAGTGTTATATAAGCAATTAACCAACTAACCAAAACAGCAGACATGGTAGCATGTTGAGCATGTGAGAATTTAACTGAAGCAGAATAAAACAGTCTGTTGTAAACAAACTTTTTACACACTCGGTGGCCAATACCTCACGTGCTGAAACTGAAACTGATTCCTGTCTGTACTGTGAACTTGTAAAAACCACTTTCCAACAATCAGATACATAAAATGCCTGTCATTTTACAGAACACGCGACCTTATTACCAACACGATTGGGGATTACATGTTTACATTCCGCGCGCGGCGACTTCTTGAACCCGCTTCTTTCTGTCGGGCAGTACAGCGTAACGGAGCATCAAAACGGAAAGAAAATCTGGCTTCAACCAACTAACAACACAAGACAATAAACGTTTAGTTTGCGGTGTATCACTTTTAGTGATAAACCGAGAAACTGTATCGCTACAGAGACCCTAATGAGTCCTATAATTATACCTATTGCTAATAGTCGTTATGGGAAGAAAGCCACACAACCGCCGGCTCTCTGCAATCTTAATCGCTGGGGCACTGTATTCATGGGTTCGAATCCCGCTCAAGGAATTAATGCTTGTCCTCGTCGTTCTGTTATACTGCCCTGTGTAGGCAGAGAGCTTGCGACGGGCTAATCACTCATCCACAGAGCCCTATCAGTTGTCTAAATAGTTGAAACATCCCAGCAGCAAGCACATCTGAAACGTCCATGAACATGTCAGTCTACACGGCGCATCTCAAAAACAAGCCATTTTCATACTTGCTGCCTTAAAAGCTGAAATATTATTTTAGTACAAAATACAGTGTAGGTGTCAGATTCCACAAGCACGGCTGTCACAGAAAATAGCTGTATTTCATCTTTTTTTAAGTATCAATCGGTGGCTCTAAAGCTGCTTCAAGATTCGGAATTTATTGATCTTTCCGTCTGTCTGCTCTTAGGCTTACGGCATTCTAGGGCTCAAAAATAGTTAACAAGTCCACACGCCGTTCAAACTCGGAGGATAAATATCGGCACAAATATTTTATGTCTGTATAATTTAAATATGATATCTGTACTATTAACTAACTTCTGTAACAGTAGAATTTGTAGATACCTATTGTGTTCATTTCTTAAGAAGTCTGCTATGAGTTAAATCTATACCAATGTGTAATAAAGAAGGCATTCGGATTCAACGTATACAAGAGAGTTAAGTACATTTTCCATCGTGTTAATAGCTCACTTTGCAGCATCAGATGCATATTGCACCGTAAATCAAATAACAATTCCCAGATAAATGTAATAAATGTTCTACGTTCTAGGCTGCACGAATCGGATACTTATAAGTTCATGGCTTAAAGTTGAAATCATATTCTGTGTTAATTCTGCTTGGTCGTTTTACGAACAAACTTTTGCATCATTTGATCTAGATTTGGTTAAACGAGGCTTTATCGACATGTTCTGGAGTCGCGACTTACCTGTGTACATACATAATTCTAGACATTGTCTCTTGTTCGAAGGAGCCCCTACGGTTCCGCTTGGAGTGAGACAGTCAGACCCTGCTGTACTCCTCCTTCCGAATGCCTTACCTTCTCTTCAACTTACCTTTACCGAAAAGACGAGCGGGCATTACCTGGGAATCTTCGTAGCCGTAAATTTATATTTGTTCCCCTCACCCTGTTGAATATTTGATCTGTCTTCCAGGAAAGCAGTTCCTTTACACGGACCGAAACACAGGGAACGTCCTACAGTATGACTTGCCCACGCTTTCTTCGTCGGTTTTAGTGGAGAGTCGAGTCTTGGTGAGTATAAGGTATTTGTTATACAGCAAAGTGACCAGATTAGATCAAAGTCACATTATGATGCAATTTGTATTCAGTTCGCGAGAGAACACTTTGTATAGCGTAATTATTCGGCGTTTTGTGTTGTTCGATCAACAGCTTGACAATGGACGATAAATAACTCACCCCAAGATGACTGTCTTCTAGGTTGTTGAACCGTGTAGTCTGGTAGAAATTTACAGACGTTTCAGATGCATTTGACGACTCCAACATCAAGGTGATAGGTGGAGGCAGCAAGCACCTCTGAAACGTCCATAAATTTCTACCAGACCACACGGTTCAATAATCCAGAAGACAGCCATCTTCTACTCGCCGCCGTGAGGATCGGAAATTTCATTCAACTGACCACAAATTAGAAACTCCGGGTCCATGGAGTAGCCTTCAATGGCCAACTAAAGAGGAGCTGGTCAAGACATTCCCTTCTTAGTGGAAATCAAATGTTCAGTCTACTTCACATCTTCAAATGCTACTTCTAACGTAGTTTATTTTTATATATCCATAAATTAGGTTTAAGTCACAGCTCTGCATCCAGCCAGTAAAAAGTATTTTCTACATGTTCACTGGATGCATTGGTATTCTGTCTAAAGACGTCATATCAACAGGTATCTAGTTAGTGTCGAATGAGACATTTCTCAACCGAGAATCTTAAGGTTATACCTAAGGGTTTCCGCAAGTTGAGTAGATTTTACTGTTTATTTTTGTGAAGTTTCTATAAATTTTATTGTTTCACGACCATAATTATATATCTCCATGACCAAAGTAAGTCTGTATTACAACTAAGTCACAATATCATAATTTTTGATGCTGCTTTGCTACATATTCACAGAATGGAAGTAAGTGAAAGACGGAAAGTATTAAGCTTTTCTCATCACATTTTTACTTCAAAATTAGAGCAAAAGCATGAGTAATAATAATGATAATTTCATAAAATAAAATTATATAATACATGTAACATGCATTACAAACAAAATGTGTTCCGGAAATTGCCGCTGCCCTATGTACCTTAGGGACAAGGTCTGTCTCGGGTACATGGAAGTAAATACCACATAAAGTGGTGAATAGATGGGATAATAATAATAGCAATATTACATCCTTTATCTATATTGATCCATTCAGTCAAAATGTTCGAGGTAATTTTTCTGGGAGGAAGGGGATCTGCGGTATCACGGAGGTTTATGAACACTGGAATAAAGGCAAAGATGACCACGAAAGACCAATAGGAAATTCCATACAGCTAGGCGTCTGGGGCTGACGAATTCCACGAAGCTTTCAGTGTTAATAAATGGTCCTATGACGAGCGTTCAAAACGGAACACTGGCCGCAAGATATCCCCTTCTCGGTGGCGCTATTAACACAGTACATTATTAATTAATATTCCAAAGAACAAAATAATGTTGCCGTTCTCAGTACACTGACACATATATTGCCCAACTGTGTGCTTCAGTCCACTGATTGACAGCCATATTCATCTAAATGCCTGTCGCGCATCCAACCACAGACCTTGTAGTTGTCACACAGTCATTTGTTCTCACGAATGGAATGATGTACCGAAGCGGCGCGCTTTCAGGGAAATGGCAGAGTAATTTCTTTTGGAACGTTGTGCATGCGTTATACGTTTCCCTTTTACGGTTTATGAAGTTAAGTTAGATTATTACTTAATGCTTTCTCTTTTAATTCCCCCTTTGACTCCTGAATTCACTTAACCGCATAGGCAAATTTCAGTTTTCTCCTAAATGACTTACAGGAATGATTACATCGGAAAACTCCTCAAGAACTGCTCTTCTGAGTAGGGACGCCAAACTGAAAATAAAATAAATGCCACTGCAGGTAAACGTTATCAACAATGCAGATATTTACCGTACATGCACTACAAAATTATTTTATATTTCGTTAGCTCACATCGTAAGAAGTCTCGAAGTAAAGTGAAGACATCTTAGTAAGGTCTGTATTTTACATGATGCAGACCTATTGCCTTAGTATGTAGGGGCAGATGGCTGGTACACGTAGCCTGAAGGGAAGGCACCACTAGGGGGACTTAGGCGTAGATTAGGGATGATATTAAAATGGATTCTAAAGAAGTATAGTTTGAGGATGTAAAATGAATTTATCTGACATTTATCTGTAAATGGGGATTATTTCTTTAATCAGCCATTGGCCAGTTGTTCTTCGTAGTGGCGAAGTGTTATTTTCTTTGGGGCATTAATTAATTCTTATATATTACTTTGACGAACTTCGGCTTTAAAGGGCTCGTTACAAATTTTGAATAAACCTTACAGAACGTTGCGTCTATCCTAGTTGCCTGAAACTTCATTCATTCGGTTTCAAGGGATTAATAACATGTAGTGGTATAAGCCCACAAGAAGATAAAACTTGAGGAATGAATGACACGTTCTACATCACATCACACGTTGGCTTTATAACTGAGTGCAAAACGGCATTAACCTGGCCTACCTCTGCTAATAGCTTCGGAGAGTAGTGTAGGTGTTAGCCTGCCAGCGTTTAACACCTTAATCACAAGAGCCCCGAGCTTCGGAATGTTTTCATGGAAGCAAATTTGCAAGATGCGGAATGCAATCGATCATGATGGGTTTATGAAGAGGTTGGCCTCGTGTATCATTCACGAGGCCGGGCTGCGACAGCTGGCTCTCACATCGGCGCCATCAGTATGTCTCACCTCAACAGGATGAGTGATGCGGGATATTCTATTCACTTATTCAAATCTACAAGACATCAGTTGTTACGTGAATGTACCATAGATACCGTTTGACCCTAACCTGAACCGCTTCAATTCTCTTGAATAATTAATTCCACAACACCAAACGTCGTAGTCGAGTATTCGTGAGGTCCCGGGTTGCAATCGGCTAACGTGGTTTTCCTCAGTCCCTCCAGGCAAATTGTCTTAAATTAGGCCACAATCGCTTCCTTCCATGTCCTTTCCAATTCATTATTCACTATCATCCTGTCATTCCTCGCTATATAGTCCGAGCTACTCAAAAGCTTCGCTAAATAAACTACAAATAAATAAACACTGAAAATAATTATTACTTCATCTACGGATTTTGTAAACCAAAATTGATAAAGCCAAGAAGCTTTACAAACCAAAGCAAATTATAACATTAGTGTATCAAACCGAATTTATCACAGATAATACCCTGACCTTTTTTTTTTACTTTTAGTGTAATTTATTAATTCTCCATTGTGCAGTGTCTTTGTAAGAAGATTATATTTCTTCAGCTTATAGCCAAAGATTCATTGCCATGCTTACAGAAGCTCAGAATTGGGCTCTCATCAGTCAGTTATATACCCGCCCCATCCTCCCATTACATTGCTTTAAAACTAGTTTTAATATTATCCTTCCATCTATGTGTAGGTCTCCCACGTAGTCTGCCTCACGATTTCAATCATGCATATCGCATTTGTTAAAAGTTATATAAATTTCGTTGAATTAATCATCCTAATAAGATAAATACTATCAAAACTATAAACAAAATTGAACCTCCTCATTATGTGATTAACTCCAACATACTGTTGCTTTCTCCTTATTATATCCAAATTTTCAAAATTTGTTTTTAAACACCCCAAATTTCGTACCCATAAAAACTAAAATTATAGCCTAATTACCGCTGAAATCTTAACGTCGTATTTCTGTATTAATAGAAATATATGTATTCGTAAAACATTTTTTTTATGTTTCGTTATTTATATCAAAATTATTCAAATCAAAGTTTTACTTATTAATGAGATCTATATTTTACATTTTTTCCCAATATTCTGTACGTTGAGCCGTCAAAAAAATACAAGTTCGATTTAGCTTCAAAAACGTGGAATTATATTGAACCGATACAGGACGAAATTAAATGTATAAGACAAATTTTACTTTTCACCCCCTACACCGAACCTCATCCAAATCTGTTCAATGATTTCGAAGATATAACTTTCATACTAACACTGCTTCTTCCTTACGCGTTCAGTTATTTATTTGTTTACCAAACATAAATATGTAGTGCATAACACAGATCCTTAATTGTGTACATTTTTGTTGATTTCAAAAGAGAGGCTAAGGTTGGCTTATCGTAGTTAGAGTTAAAGCTACTTTAATCTATGCCGTAAATCATGTGTTGACAGCTGAATGTCTTTCGCATTTGCTATCATTCCAAACAATTGCGTGATTTCTACAAGACATAAAAGCAGTGCATTGCGATTACAGATCAAATCATGGGATTCTGTAAATCTAACTTAGCGTCTGTGAGATTAGAATGGAGACAACTGTGTCATTCCACAACCCAAGACAAAGCATGGCAATGTAAATTAAATATGTCCCATTTCACTTTGGGTGTTCCTTGACCTAATGCGACGGCTTGTGTATTGCATCATATTTAGTCAGCTTCGCCAATAGAATGTTGAGATAGTACTCTACAGTTCTTATGAATAAACACCAGCATAACGAAGGTTACTTTATTCTTCTATTATTATTACTACTACTACTACTACTGCTGCTGCTGATAGGCCTCCTACTGCTATTATTACACCTAAGGTAGACGTGAAATTGAATCTCTGTTTAAAATCACGCCATGAAGTACGAAGCGAGGGTAGAAATATGGCTCCACTGAATAGGTTACTGGATGGGCTCCAGAATCAATCTGGGAATGTTATCGAAGAGATAAATCTTTATCCTGATAGGGAATTAAATACAGGTTTATCAGACAGTAGCTAACAACTTTGCCGACTGATATCTCGCGGTTTACATATTATTCTGACCCGAAGGTTATACCATGGTTGCTTATTTCCACATCTTTTCCAATCTGCATTCTCTATCATAATGCCACAGTCGATACAGCGTCATGCGAGAATGGTCCCAGCAAATTATTATCTTAAACCCGTTGCATGGTAACGTTATATTAATATGTTTTTATTTTGGTAATAATTTAAAACAAAACACCTGGCATCAAAATCAGATATTTTTCATGACATGAGATTATTTTTGTTTTGTTGTATGCAGGAGGAGTACCGGGCCACGAGCTACGAACTTTCGGCTGATGGACTTTACCTTCTGATTGGTTATGACCTGCAAGCGGTTTGTATTATGACTATACGTACACATTGTGATCACAAGAGTCTGATATTTGTCGCCTCAACTGACTAATCTACTGCCCTCTGTTGTCTGTTGCTAGGGTTTCCGACATTCAACTGTCTCCAGGTTCGTTATCTACGATCTCAATGACAGGTGCGTGTAGCCGCTGTGTAGCGTGTACAAGTCAAGTTAATCATACTAACAGGCTAAGAATACGGAATACTTTATACATGTATCCAAATATTACACAGATGTATGCATGTATGCAGTAAGGTCCAAGTCGTAGTTTTAATATTAAAATTGTTAGTGTCCTTCACAATTTTCATTTAAAAGTAAATTCTAGTGACCAGAAGAATCAGTAGATAAATTTCGGATTTATAATAGATACAAAGAACTAAGAGAATGTGAACAAAACTCATAAGTTGCTTTTGAAGTGACTATGTCTATTTAACCCTTTGAAACCAAAACTCATCTAAATAGTATTTAGTGATTTAAGTCCGTAACGCGAAGAAAACACCACACTTCACCATTACACAGACCGATTTATTAATACTGTTTATGAAAATAACCTCTGTTTATAGTGAGAATCATACGATTCCCATAAATTAAAAATGTTGTTACTAATTGTTTTTGCAGGAGAGACATATAGTTACCACTGGGCTTTAAAGGGTTAATAATTTTAAGTGTATCAAAAGGGAATAACACAATTTACAGTTATAGTAAGCCTGCACAGTTACAAGGAAATACATGGAAATTTGTGGTGGAGATATCGATTATGGTTTTTTGTGTTGTGAAGTCGATTAGTCTTGCAGGTGATTCACATGGTACTACGAGAACCAGTTATGTTATCATATAGACCAGGAGTTAATCCACCACATTCAGATATAATCAGTGAGATCTATGTAATTCATTAAAAGACTTGTCAGTTTATACAAATATACCTAATCAGTTATCAGTGATAAAACAAACTTGTTCCACTTCAAACCAACCTATCTATTAGTAGCTTAACCCATTAATGGGCCATTGCCGCCTCCTTTCGGAGGTTTCTTAGTCTTTGAAGCGTGCATTTATGCGTAGTGAGTGACAAGCCCACTGACTGCACAATTTCTACTCTATCCTGATTTCTCTGCAAGAGCCATCTAGCAGTGAAGTAGTGAATCAGGAGAGACTTGGGTGAGAAATTGCCGCTGAATTTTTCTCTCGTATCATGCTCGCAAGGATCTTTTACATGCCGTAAATCTACGACATGGATCCGCCGGCTTTACTTTCCCTCCGAAGGAAGATGTGCTATGGATTTTTATCACTCTTAAAAATCCATCGACCTCGGCCGGGATCGAACCCGCGAACCTTGGGTCCAGTAGCGAGCACGCTAACTCAAAGCAACCTATAAAATTTAAATACGAAACTGAGGCAAATGTGGGCATAATTAAGGTCAAGAAATCAGACTTTTAATCGAGTTAATAGAATGCACATAAGACCAAGTTCTTTAGATATTTCCAGTTCTAATGGAATACACAACGATTTAATTTCGCTTGTCTACAATGAAAAACAGATTCATCTGTTGTTATACTCATATTACCCTTGGCTACAGGGGTTATTTATTCAAAAAGCGTCTATTAAACAAGCAATTATAAATATATTGTGTTTCTTGTGGTGTGCTCAGGACATACTTTCCAGTGGCTAATGGCGCCCACCTGCAGTTAGTACGCCTTGCTCCGACTGGCAGCGCGCTAGTGTATGTTTTGGACAACGACATATATTACCGAGCGTCGGGAAGAGCGGATACCGTGGAGCAGCGAGTCACATTCACCGGTGTTCCAGGCGTCTTCTATAACGGCGTACCTGACTGGGTGTATGAAGGTGATTTCTTCATAAGGCTCCCGTAAACTTTACCAAAACTGCCCGCTTCGAATTCGGGCGATTGCGGATTTAATTACTTACTAGGACGTAGCCTGTTCCAAGTTCGTACAACTTCTTATGGACCGCCGGGACTTTCAATTCCTCCTAGTATAAAATTATCAGTTTGGAATCCTAGTCTTCTGTCCTGGCGGGACTGCTGGTTGCCTATTCGCTATACACAAATTTATTTCGACTGACGTTTTGTTATGAAACAAGAAATTAGCGTCGTAATTGTTTACAAGACACCATGGTAGTTTGTTTTAAAATCATTACACATTCATCATTAAAAAACGTTATTCGATTTGGCGATAAGTGAACAATGTTGTTGATAAATCGTCGTAAAATAAGGTAAGTAAAAGTCATTATCATGGTTATTGTGTGGTTTGGTTAGTAATCCTCGTATCCGGATTCGAATCTCGGCCAATGGTCCTAATTAAGTTTGTCATGGCTTTAGAAAGTCCCTGTAGACCAGGGGTCGGTAACTTTTTTATTTCCGGGGACCGTTATGGCTTTTTATATCTCTGTCGAGGGTCGAAGAAAAAATTTGTATTTCTTCAACTTAAAGAGTGTAGCTGATATTCACTTGAAAACGGTTAAATGCTGTATCTCGCCATACAACTGAGTTTCCTGTAACGACGTTAGCAGCGTTCAAACTGTTTTGATTTCAAGTAAATGCTAATTTGATAAAACTTCAACAATTTCCATTGTTTTGTTAAATGCCATATAGTTTGACGAACGGAAATGTACCTTGGCACAATAACACGATTTTAACGATATACGCCTATTTTTACAAAGTTGGTTCATTAAAATATAGTTTTTGCGAGTGTCCTCGCTTTTGCTTAGTTAATACATACATTCTATACTTATATCAGTGTTCCTCAGGAGCAGAATTTTTTTTCCCTTCTTGCATTGTCAAACTCCCAGATCATGTGACATACCCCATAAAAAAGATGTAGCCCTCTGAAAGCAGGTTGCCAACCCTATTCTAGACGGTCATCTCTTTCACGAGTCATGCGTAGTAGTCATCTTGTAATTTGACATGGCGGCCTGCAGGCCGGGTGCTGCTCACAGCGGTCGTCATCTGAACACAATGAGCACGTAATAAGTTTTGTGTCTCTTCCAGAGGAGGTCCTGGGTTCGGGCTCGGCGCTGTGGTTTTCAACGGACAGCACGTTGCTTGCATTCGCTACGTTCAACGACTTGGACGTAAAGACTGCCTCGTACTTCCACTATGGGCAGCCTGGTACCCTCGAATCACAGTACTCAGACACCATTAAAATAAGGTACCCCAAGGTGAGCAACATCGCACGTCTACTGTCACGAATTGTGCCCGAAATAAAACGAAATACGTAACTGATCTCGTTTTTGTTAACCCCTGCAGGAAGTAGCCCAATAGTGGCTTAACATTTTCATGTCCACTTGTTATAAAGTTAGGATGGAATTTTTTTACTGTGAAATGTCCAAGGCAGGAAATATTTGGTGTGATGTAGGATTTAGAACTTGCCTTATGTTTATTCGGTAGAAAATCGGTACAGAACAGTTCCTATAATATGCACGTAACAACAGCTATGTAGGATGAATAATTAATGCCTTAAAATTTAATTGTCATGCAGTCCAGTGCAATGTAATAGTTACTTGTGCCGATCTTCTTTCAAGAGCTTGATATGGAAATGCTGCCCCACTACAGCGTATGCTGTGCAAAGGCCTCTGAAAGCTCGGTAAATGTCTATTAGACTACACGGCGCTACAATCCAGAACACAGCCATCTTCAGACTCTCCGCCATGAATACCTCAGATCCTGTAAAGAGAAAATAGGTCCACGACGAAATTAAAAGTAGAATAAATTTGGGAAACGCTTGTCTTTATTCAATTCAAAAACTAAAGATCAAAATATATAAAACAATAATTCTGCCTGTTGTATTTTATGGTTGTGGAATATAGTCTCTTACTTTGAAGAAAGAACGTAAATTACAATTGTTTTTGTTTGAAAACAAGGCGCTCAGGAAGATATTTCGACCCAGGAAGAATGAAATAATTGCGGAGTTTATAATATTACATAACGAGGGGAGCTGCGGGAATCGTGCAGGTCACCTAGCATAGTGAGAGGATAGTGAGATATAGGAGGCTCCTTTGAGGTGGACATGTAGCACGCATGTGGGGGAAGACAACCGTTGCATACAGAATTTTGGTATGAAATCCTTCTGAAAAATAGCCATTGGACAGATCGAGAAGGAGATGGGAGGATGACATCAAGATGGATCTTGGGAAAGTGGGCTGTGAGGATGGCAAATGAATGGATTTAGCTCAGAATCGTGGCCGGTGTCGGGCTTTGGTGTTGTCGATGTTGGACCTGCGGATCCCGCTACCAGGGAGTTGTTAGTTAGTTAGTGGATAACGGCTATTGGCATAGTCTAAACCAAGAATCTTTGTAGTTCAATACTAGGATCACGGATTTGAATCCTACTTGAAACATGCGTCTTTCTGTTGTGTGTGTAATGTGTAAATAGGGGCCTTGTGTCGGGTCAGGCCTCTGATGAAGTAAATATACCAAACGTCCTAAAAGGAGTCTAGGATAACTCACAGAAAAATTATCCCCGTAAGTAAGAAAGGTATCATAAGTCTCTTACAGGCTACTGTCACTAGTAATTTGTTTGCTTCGATACTTATGAAGCTCTGGCATCTGCTGAATCGACAGTGGTCTTGGGAGTGCAAATTACGAACTAGTAGGAGTCCAACTAAGCAGTTTTGGTTGGGTGTGAGGAAATGCATCTGGAAGACAGGACTCAGGATAACCACGAAAAAGTTTAAATGAAATACGTACGAGGTGCGATCGGAAAGTTTCTAGACTGTTCCTATAAAAACCCGTACACTTATCTCAGGTATTAAATTCATCCATCACCCTCGAAGTAGTTCCCCTGGGAGTGAACACAACGATCCCAGCACCGCTGCCAAGCCTGGAAGCATCCCTGGAAATCTTTCTTTGTCAGCCTGTCAAGCACCATCTGCTATTCTGCCTGAATCTCTTCTATCGTCTCAAATCTCCTTCCCTTTAGCTGAATTTTCATCTTTGGGAAGAGGAAGAAGTCACACGGCGAATAAGGAGGGTGCGGGATGACGGCCATGGTGTTTGAGGCCAAAAACTGGCGAACTTTGAGGGCGGTGTGCGCTGGCGCGTTGTCATGATGCGTCGCATGTGGAGTTCTTCCTTTAGAATCATCTGACAGGTCCCATAGCCTATCCCAACAATGTCGCACAAGTCGTTGATGGTACGACGTCGATCTTCGTGAATGGCCTGCCGAATCTTCGTAATATTTTCGGGCGTTGTACTCGAAGATGGTCGTCCAGAACGCTCGTCATCATCGACAGAGGTTCGGCCATTTTTAAACGTGAATGCCACACAAAAGTTTATGCACGACCCATTGCGGACTCCCCAAATGCTTGCTTTAGCATTTCATAGGTTTCCGTAGCCGTTTTGGCGAGTCTTTGGCAAAATTTGATGCACACGCCATTCCGAAATCGCAGGATGGTCGGTGTAATGCACTACCAAACCGCCCGTAACTAAGAAACAAATGCTAATTCGATGATGCCGGCTGCCACACTGATTTACTATGAATGTAGGCCGCACCCCCTAAAGTCAGAAGCTCGTACTACATCCGGTTCGCCCGCTATTGACACAGTCTTGAAACTTTCCGATCGCACCTCGTACTTATAAATTAACTACATTGGAACGGATCCCAGTGGCTCGAAACGACTAAGCATGGAGTTTATCCTGAGCAACGCTTGAATCTCATTCGTGTCACAACTTATCGCCTCAAGAGCAACCTTGTTGTTCATCAAAGTTTCACGAGAGGTACATTTACCCCGCGTGTTCAAGCATTACTCCACGTAGTACAGAAGACGCAGTGGTATATGGTCCACGCATTTAATACGTCGGTTCTAATGGAAGTCAATTGTCAGTTTTACACTCCAGCCGACATCAACCCAGTGGAGAATTCCCCACTGCAGCCATTGGATAACAAAATGAGAGGCCTCCAAAGTTAACGAGGGCACAATTGTTACAAGAAAACAATACACTGCTCTTGCCAGGAACAGAAATCCGGTCGTCCAACTTGTAGAAAGTATCTTTACCCACTGATATGTTCTGGCTTGTATGCTTCAGTAATTAACCTTTTAAATCTATGAAGTAACTATATATACCCATTGCTTTATCAGTGTATACTTTTATATTTTACCCACAGAGCATATTGATGGTTTATGATTCTCGGAATAAATAGCTATTATTTCCTTAACAGCGTTGACCAGTTGATCTTTGTAATGGGCACGTCCTGTGTTTTCTTCGTGGTAGGAACTGAATCTTTAATACTATTTATATGAGTTTCGGCATCAATTATGGCTATGAAACGAATAATAAATTTGCTAGGTCGCCCTTTACTTTCCGTTTAAATAAAGCCATCTCACACGAATTAGTACGGTTTGAAAATGTCTGCTGGTTGTAAGAATATTCTTGGTCTTTGGTGGTAGCGCTAGTGTAGCTGTCATATGTCTGTGTTGCAGCCTGGTACAACGAATCCACAAGTCACGTTGCATGTGGTGGACCTCACAAACCTGTCGTCCGGCTTTGTAAATCTGCTGGCCCCCGTCGACGTAGTGACTTGGTGAGTATTTTACAGTTAGTTCCAGTAGTTTTTCTCTCTTTGTTCATTTAATGTTTATTCTGTTTTTCCTTTTCTTCCTTCCCTCTTTCCTTATATTTCCTTCCGTTTTCCTGCCTGTCTTTTAATCTTTATTTTGTAAATTCTTCTTTATGGTTTCTCGTTTTCTTTCTTCTTTATTTCTTTCACATAGTCCGATTTTAGAATATTTTTCCTACGTTAAGTGACTGAAACTTCTAGCATATTTTCGAATATACATACAAACAATTACACCCATGTACATTTATATTTACTTTCCAATTTACGAACATTATTTTCGCTACAACGAAGAACCAATTTATTTCCTGTAAGTGATTATTTATGAGTATTATACGTACAGTGGCAGTGGTGAACAGCGGCCAGTCGTCTATTTTCAGGGATCACATTCTGTACACAGTCGAATGGGTAGATGACAAGCAAGTGTCGGTCATTTGGACAAACCGAGTACAGAACCTGGGACTGCTGCAGATCTGCGTCGCGAGGACTGGCAACTGTCAGGCTGTGAGTACCGGTCTTCGCCTTGCCTTCCCTGTTACCTGACCTCTGTCTGTGCATGTCATACATTAGGAAATTTAGAGGTCATGTATTGCCGACTGAACGAAGTTTACAACACTACAGCAAATACGCTGTGGCCAAATGCACTTATATTAGGCTGTCCATTTACTTTCGTTTCCATACTTGATGGCCAATGTCTCAGTGGATAACTTAAGATCTGCCATCTTGTTACATTTGCCCAAAATAGTTTTAAATAGACATTAAAGTACAGGCCTGTAACTGCATAGTGCGAGACATTCTTTTAAAACCTGAGAGTCAAACTGACGAGAAATCATTCGAAGTTGATTGTCTTCCTGGGATGTTGCTCTGAGTACGGGACTACATGGCGCAACTTCCCAGAAGTCGCCGCCGCGAGAACGTAAAATTTCATGAGAAAATATTCACCTGTTATGGAACTTGAAGGTTCATTACCATGTTCACAAGAGTCTGGCAACTGTCATTATCCTGATCCATTTCAATTATAGCATTACCCTCTCGTATAAGATGTTTTATTTCCCCGAAATACAGTTTCAAAATATATTTTCATCTACGAGGTTTATGTCTGTCAAGTGATTTCTTACATTCGGATTTACAGACCAAAATTTTGCAAGCGTTTCTCATGTCTCCCACACGTATTAAACGTTTCGCCCATCTCATACTCCTTTTCCTTTTGATCAACAAAAAATTAGGCGGAGACTACGAATTATGAAGCTCCTCATGATGTAACTTTTAGAACCAACATTTTCTTCAGCATTCTTTTGTCTTCCCCTCTAACCTCACTATATCGTCTTTACTCATTTATATATTTTTTGTGTGTTTATAAGCTGTTTTCAACAGGCAAGCGGTATTATTTCCCAAAAGCCATTCAACTTAAAAACATTGGCAAATAACGTTTCTAATTAATGTATTTATATCTGCCGATACATACTTGTATTTGCTGATATGTTTCATATTTTACACATGTTACATATTTAATTAAATGCCGCATAAGTATGTATAAAGTAACACTCCGTCAATAACACGATTTATGACTGAGTATGAATCTTAGTATGTTTACTGTTTATTATGCGTTCTTTGCACGAAGTGTACAGCGAGAACGCAGTATGGGATGGTCGTATTTGTCTTTCCGTCCATCTGCCACCTTGAGAACCACTCGACAGATTTCGATTAAATTTAATATGGAGGGTGTGCTATTCTGCAAGACCCCAAAATCGTATTTTTTTTAAATTTCCTACCTGTGGTGGTAAACAAATTGACGGACGAGGGGGAAGTCGTGAGATAGACATTAAGGTGCTGCGATCTGGTGGCCAAAGTGGGAACTGTCGAACAAGGCTGATTTAATACCTCTAAACCAGCAGTATTCAACCTTTTTTGTTCGCGTACCCCCAGATATAATTTCTCTTCAACTTTGTACCCCCAGAGTTGTTGGTGCATAATTCAAGTTATACATAGTATATAATCTACATCTAAAATAAATTAAATAAATTACATTACTGATTATTCAGTGTTTATCATAAAATAATATATATATTTTTAAATTTCACGTACCCCGTAAGATGTCTTCGCGTACCCCCGGGGGTACGCGTACCCCAGGTTGAATACCACTGCTCTAAACACACGTTGCGCCGGCCGCAGTAGCCACGCGGTCTGAGGCATGGACCTCGAGCGCCTGGTTGCTGCGACCGTGGGTTCGAGTCCCACTCAAGGCATGGATGTTTGTCCGCGTATTTCTGTGATTGTATAGGTAGAGGCCTTGAGTCGGGCTGATGTATGGGGCGGAAATATGGGGATTAGAGGAGGGATGGAAAGAAGTTGATGTAATCCACGGGAGATTTTGTAAGAAGGTCCTAGGGATACCAAGGGTCGGAGCAAATGGGGTAGCCGAAGTGGAACTGGGGAGAGACAGCAGGAGGAGCAAGGTTTTAGGGTTGGTCACAAAATTTTGGTTAAGGATTTTGCAAATGGACAGGGATGATTTAGTAAGGAGATGCTACGACTGGCAGGTACTGAACTTGAAAATTGGGGGATGGGCTAAGGGGGTAAAAGAGGAATTAGATAAATTAGGGTTGGGGTATATTTGGCAGGATCCGCAAGGAAGAAGTGTGGGCAGGACGTGGGAAATTTTAAAGGAAAGGTGCAACGCCATAGAACGACAGAACGTTTTTGCTAAAATTAGAGAAAAGAGATCTCTGGCGTTGTACGGGGAGATGAAATCAGGGTGGAGTAGACAGGGCTGCATTGGTTGCTGTACGAGGGTGGAGAGAGAGGGATGGGCATGGTTCAGAGCGGGTATTTGGAAGCTGAGAGGGATGAGGGGGGGCATGGATGGGAAAATATGCCCTTTATGTGGGGCGACAGAAAGCGAGATTCACATACTATTAAAGTGTACGGAAACCGGGAGGTGGAGGGAACAGCTCCTGAGGAACAAGTGGTTCACCGTTGGCGAAGAGTTGGCCTTCAAGAAAATTTTAAGCACTACGAATGACACGGAGGTCAGGGATGTAGGGAAATTTCTGTACAAAGTAAGATGTAAAAGACAGGTCAAAATTAGGAATTTAGAACTGCCACTGGGGTAGAAGGCACGAGAACAATACGGAAGAGTTATGTAAATAGTATTAGGGATTAAGGAATAGTCATGTAGAGTAGCATTAGTGAATAGTTGTAGTAAGCAGTAGTGCGAATAGTGCTACGTATGTAAGGACTGTGGCCGTGAAAACCTGGTGTTAGGCGGCCACAGATCTCTGTATATAGTCTAAACCAAATATATTGTATTGTATTGTATTGAGTCGGGCTGATCATTCATCCAAGGAGTCCTACCGCCGTCCAAACAGATTAATTGAATAAAAACCTTGACACCTAGGGGTAAAAGAGCAAGGAGAAGAAGAAGAAACACGCGTTGCAAAGAACACATGAGTATATTAAGTGTGTTTCAGTACGGAATACAGTTCCCAAACTTTTTAATTCTGTCAACAGCGGATTTATGTCTGCAATAGATCAAACTCAAGGCGAAGCAGTCAAGAACGCATTTGGTGAAAATGTAGACGTCCTTCGAACCTTCGAACGGCCTGTCGAGTAACACGTGTTGTCGGAGTTCAAAAGTTTATTTAAAGTTACAGCTCCGTCAGAATCACATGTGTAATGTGTCTTCAGGTGTATCAACTATCGGAAACTGCAGGATGGCTGGAAGTAGTACCTCCCACTTTCGATGCAACAGGCTCACGACTAGTCACAGTGTTGCCACAGGATCAAGGTGACGGATACGGTAACTACGCACAAGTTACACTGCTTTCTCGAGGTGCAACGCTACGAGAAACTATGGCGACAGAGACTCCGCTAACTTCCGGACGATCGGTCGTGACGTACATATATGGATGGGATAGAATCAACGACATCATGTGAGTACGAGCGCAGGAATGGCTGATAAAAGCGTTAGTGTTTTAAAATAGTGAATTAGAATTTTATTTAAGGTGTGTATAAAATGGAATGGATTCGATTGGTTTATAGAGTATATACACAAAATATATTTAGAGTTGACTGGGGAATGAATAGTTGTGCTGAAATGTATGCTTTTAGTTAATATGCCCAGTCTCAGTAGGCCCACTTAAATTGATTTGCAATGATTACACACACACACACACACACACACATATATATATATATATATATATATATATATATCACTGCATAAAACATATGCACACCGCATAAGCTATACATTGTGCTAGGAGCTATTAATTTTATTTGAAACGCAGCTAAAGTTGCTACAAGAATAAGTTACATTTGATAATATTAAGAACGGTACAACGGCTTTTATTTTTCTAGTCATTTTCTTCGTGTGCTTAAATGAAGCCTGTAGCAAAATTCATATAAGTAAATATTTATCTGACTTATTTTCCATCAAGAACTGTCTGAAACAAGGAGATGCTTTGTCTCCCTTGCTCTTTAACTTTGCGCTAGAATATGCTATCAGGAAGGTCCAAGATAGGCAGGAGGGTTTGCCGTTGAATGGGACACATCAGCTATTGGCATATGCTGATGATGTTAATTTATTGGGGGACGATATGAATACAATAAAGAGGAACGCAGAAGTTTTACTAGAGGCTAGTAGACAGATGGGGCTAGAAGTAAATTAAAAAAAAACTAAGTACATGTTTGTATCTCGTCGTCAGCAGACAGGCGATCTTAGGGTGGCTAACAAATCCTTTGAATGTGTGACAAAATTCAAATATCTAGGAACAACAATAACAAATCAAAATGATACTCATGAGGAAGTTAGGAAGAGATTAAATTCTGGAAATGCTTGCTACTTCTCAGTTCAAAATATTTTGTCTTCCCGTCTGATTTCTAAGAACCTGAAAATTAAAGTATACAAAGCAATAATTCTGTCTGTTGTTTTGTATGGGTGCGAAACATGGTCTCTCATTCAGAGGAAGGAACACAGATTGCAGGTGTTTGAGAACAGGGTGTTGAGGAGGATAGTTGGGCCTAGGAGAGAAGACGATGGGGCGTGGAGAAAACTGCATAATGACGAGCTTAAAAATCTGTACTCCTCCCCCAGTATTGTCAGGGTGATTAAATCGAGAAGAATGAGATGGGTGGAGCATGTGGCGCGCATGGATGGGACAAGAGGTGTGCACCAAGTATTGGTCAGGAAGCCTGAGGGGAAGAGACCGCTGGGGAGACCTAGACGTAGATGGGAGGATAATCTCAGGCGGGATCTATGGGAGACAGGAGTTGAAGGCGACTGGTTTGTGTTGGCCCAGGGCGAGGGACAGGTGGAGGGCTTTGGTTAATTCGGTGATGAACCTTCGGATTCCGTAAGCCATCTAGTTTGTTCGTTAGTTAGTCATTTCTTCGTATATTTCCGATCTTTTTTCCCTTAATTCTACTTACCTTTCTCCCCGTTTTGACTCTTTGTTTACACACAGCTACTACCAATCGACACCTGTCAACGAGCCATCACAGCGCCACGTGTATTCGGTGGCAGCTGATGGAAGCAGCGCTCCGTACTGCTTGTCATGCAAAGTACATACTCTGGAAGGCCGCGCCTGCCTGTACGCCTCTGCTTCATTTAGTGCAGACTTCAGTCACTTGGCGCTGACGTGCTCTGGCCCAGACCCACCTCACGTGTTCTTGTACAGGTCAGACAGTGATTCCCCGCTTGCAATTTGGGAAATTAACGAGGATCTGAGACAGAAAATCGAAGGTCGAGACCTACCGCAGATACAGAACACCGAAATAAACGTGCCCGGCGGATTCCAGGCAAAGGCACGCCTCTGGCTACCACCTGGAGCAGACACCAGCGGTCGGACGAAATATCCGATGCTGGTCTACGTGTGAGTATAACAACAGTCCGACATGTCACAGCGATAAAACTGATAATGAGCATAGCATTTTGTCACCGATATTTTGACGCAAATTATCTTACGATCTATGTTTGGCTTGTACACTCTCAATGGTCGAAGAGACAAAAAAATACAAGTACAGTATCGCAGCGTTTCATACCACATTTACTGCCATCCTACGCAGTGCTGATGCCCTGTGACTGCCATTTTTCAGTGCGAGTTTGGGTGTGTTAAACACGAGTAGTAAAAAACTGAATATTTTGGAAACTGTCTGAAAGCATAACATGAAATTTTCATGTTACCGTTAATGCTACTTTAGGGTGTGATGTATTACATAACTATTCGCCTTCACGGAACACGAAATTGTTCTGAGCGAGAATTTCGCTTGTAAGCACGTAAATCGATAACATTATAACTTCCTTTATCATGTGCGGAAGTGTATTTGAGTGACATCTTTAGGAGATACGAACAACTACGCAGGATGTGCTTCGCGCTGACGACGCGTTTAGCAGTAATAGTTTTTGTTTCGTGAGAGCTTCCACCACAATATTTATGTAGCGTTTTGTTGCAAGTTCAACAGGAATTATGAATTTGAAATTAAATGGCCTGTCTTGAGATAATATTTCACTATTTGCCTGTTTGGAACAATAGAATCAGTTTCTTTCTCTGTTTTTCAAGTGGCTACTTTCCAAGAAGATTTCTTGCCAAATTTCTGTGTCAGTTACATAAACACTACAGAAAACACTCTACAGCAAACGTTCTTCAGTGAGCAGATGATGTCGGTCAAGACATTGTATGTTTTCGTGTACTAATTTTTAATTATCGTGTTCGTGAAAGCCCTTTATTGAAATGCACCCTGAACCGCTTTAAGAAATTTAACACTTATACATGTTATTTCTGTAAGATCCATTGTAATATAACCATTCCATGTACATCTCACTCTTGGTTTCGTTACCGTAACAACTCAAATAGTCCTCCCCGTTTCTGATAAGGTTGCCATCAGTTAGCCTTCCCCCAGTAACTGACGTTTGTTACAGTTACGGGGGTCCGAACTCAGTGCAGATATCCGACGCCTTCACGCTGGGCTGGGGCGCATACCTGACCACAAACCGCAGCGTCATATATGCTCTGATCGACGGCAGGGGTTCTGGATTGAAGGGTGACGAAATGAGGTTCAGCGTTTACCGGCGTCTGGGCACAGTTGAAATATACGACCAGATCTTAGCCACTGCGTGAGTACAATAGATACTAATTTCATGGAACAGAATCATTCTTGAGAAACTAATAGTTTCTAAGCTAATGAACAAATTCCCCACGTTATATGGAACCAGAGGGTAGTTTATCGCGTTCACAAGGACCCTGTCTTTGAGCCCGTTTAATCCAGTCCACGTCCTTACACGTAAGACCCATTTAAAAAATCTCCCACCTATGGCCAGGTTCCCCGTTAGAAGATTTCTTTATTTGTCTGTCAGTTAAAAAGCTGGTTAATGAGTTGGTTGGTTAGTATAAGTTATTTATAGTAGTCGATATCAAATATCATTCTTCTTCAAGGCCTTGAAAGGGATTTACTACAGTTTTACAAATCTATTTAAATAGCCAATCTGTTTTGTTGGAACACAATGAAAGCAGTGTCCCACGAAACAGACTTTCAGTCAATGTTCTCATATTGCAGAATGCTACAAGACATGTTTCCGTACATAGACAAGACCCGTACTGCCATCTGGGGCTGGAGCTACGGCGGTTACGCTACGGCCATGGCGTTGGCACGCGATACAGTGGGCGTGTTCAAGTGCGGTGCTTCTGTAGCGCCTGTTACCAGCTGGATCTACTACGGTAAGTGAATACTTTGCAACCTGTGGCAGACGCCCGTAAAGACGTTCATGCGTTATCGCTTCCCTTCCCATGCCTGGGATGTCTGGGCACCAACGAAGCTCGGAGATATCTTGCGACAAGTAAACATGAAAGCAATCGCTGCACGTAAAACTAATATAAATTAAATTAAATCTGATTTACAATAGACAGGTTCTATTTCAACCACAGGATTACAAAACATTGGGTTTCAGACTCAATTTACACTGAGCGATACATGGGGCTGCCCACGCCAGAGGACAACCTGGAAGGCTACAACAACAGTGACGTCACGAGGCTAGTAGAGGGCTTTAGGGGAAAGCAGTTCTATTTGCTGCATGGTAACGCGGACGACAACGTTCACTATCTGCAGGCAATGGTACTCAGCAGGGCGCTGGAACTTTCTAATATACTCTTCAGGCAACAAGTAAGTACGCGTACGAAAAATAGTTTCTGAACAATTCCGATGCTATTAGTGTACTAGCAGAGTGCCCGTAGTGTTACTGTGGGAAAATTCGACAAATGGCAGATAATATCATTTATTATTAGTCTCTCTCGCGTCTGAATGTTTGTCGTAGGCCTGATAATATGTATTCGATACTTATCGTTTTTCATAGAAATAAAATTAGTACCTCCAAGTCCAAGAACATTTGTCTTTACAGTATCATCTGCAGTAAGTAGTTTCAAAGATTTTGGGCATGGTTTAACCAAATCCTTCAACATGAATATAAACAAAGGTTGAGCCCTATCTTTTCAAGTTTGCTGCGCCCTAAATTGAATTTTGTAATGTGTTATGTTTCGGCATACTGGGAAATTGAAATATTTTTGCGGTAGATTCTTAATAGGAGAAATAAGTAAATAGTACACTTGCGTGCACTGATGTTCCAACGAACATCTATAAAGTGTTGACGACACGAAAATATCAAAACTATCCTTCAATTTATGCGCCTAAAAGAAGAGATTATGGCCATCCATGAAAGCTGGAAAGCGTAAGCCTGAAATGAAGAATGGAGCATTTAAAACATCGAATTCGGGAAATGGAAGTAATTTTGGAATACATTACCTTTTTCTGTTAACTAGGACTGCTGATTGTGATACTCACGTGTCACGCAGAGTAATGTCAATAAAGTGCACCAGTGGTGCGCCCTACCGACAAATTGAAAATAACCAGAATCGAATCAAGTCTGTGGCCGCATTCAGTTGTTTCAATTACTCAGCAAATGCAGTAAACGATAGGAATCAGCAGCAAGTAGCTGGCAATTCAAATACCACCGAAATTACCAAACCTTACAGTAATTTCTGGCAAATTAGGTTACGATCTATTGTATAATCTTAAAACCTTGCATACCATGTAGTGTATTGATATTTAAATCATGCATACAAATAAAAATGTTTACACATTAAATAACACTTTGTCCAAAACGCGTTTCGATCTCAAGAGATCATCATCAGTGGCAAAACTTTAATTTATTAGTCTGTCTATTAAAAGTGCTCATTGCTTTATAACAAACCATCGTTTCATGAATTATACGATTTTAACAGAAAGACTAATGAATTAAAGTTTTGCCACTGATGATGACCTCTTGAGGTCGAAATGTATTTGGCACAAGGTATTACTTAATGTGTAAACAGTTTTGTTTGTGTGCATGATTTTATATAAATCTATTATATGCTTTGGTGCCATACGTAATTTTGTGATTCTTCCCTGGCCACAAGCAATGATTTTTGGACGATGAGGACAACAAAACACGGTTATATTAATTTATTATTCTTTTCCAATAATACTGAATGATGTGTATTGCTAATATTGTTGCCTTGCTATTCAGTTATTTGACGAAAGCATACTAGTTTTTGAGGTTATGTAACGTCTAATCAGAAGCTGAGGTGTGCTTTTGAATGAAGAATAAGAACGGATAAAGGTAGGAGTTTTGTCGTAGTTTCTCCTCCGATGCTACATAAACTACAAAGTTCTAGTAGATGGATGCAGAAAGAAATGGTTGTCAGTTGTTTTCATTTACTGCCCTCGAATTTTCCTGTCAGGACTAAAGAAAGCCTGTGCTAGTGCTCTTAAGACGTCACCCTATTTCATAATTGTTTATGGAGGTGTGTTAGGAAAGTTGCGTAAAATTGGTAAATTGGTTCTTTACGGCGACATTGCCAATGTAATAACTATTTTCATAACGCTTATAGAGATGATTTCTGTTGTACATAGCAATGTGTCCGCATAACACCGTGAATTTGGGGTCCACAGCAATCATACATATATTTTTATTAAAGCTACTCTGATAATATTTTAAACATCTGCTTAAAATTGTAATTTTAACTCCCCCCCGCAAACCCAGTTTTCTCGACTTCTAATTATGATTTACTAATTTTTTCTCCCGTTTACATAACATTTTTACATATATTTTCCTACATATTTAAGTCCTTCCCATTGTTACAAGTTGTTACGCGCTATTAAAGTAAATATTCCTTTGTACTAAACTGTTTACTACACAACATTTTTTTCGCCCCTTCTCCATTTCAGACATTTTAATAATACACGTATCTCATCTTTTTCCTCCCTACATGTGGAGTATCTTTCTTTCTCAAATTCTCTCTCCACCCCTCAACTTTCAATTCCAGTCCCAAACCATTTCTCGTATTTCTTGTACAGCTGTCCGTGTTTATGCTTCCTCACCCCATCCAGTGTAACTTTAGCGTAAAAATGCATTGTTCTGGTAACAAAGAAAATTTTACTGAGCTTTAATCTGTGGGAAAAACGACTATCATATTTTCACGTCTTACTCACTTGCTTCTAACTCTGAACAAATCGTCACTCATATTTTAACATGTGTTTTGTTACTGAAGTTCTAAGGTTTGTAACAATCATCTCTTAACGAAAGTTTATCAACTTCTAACATCATATGTTTGTTATCCGACTTGTAGTTTATTGTGCCGTAACATAATACGAACAGTGTCCGCCTCATAACATGAAGGACAGAGACATAGTTCAGTTGCTCTCTTATAATAGTTCAGTTTTCATCCACCAGACGCCACATTGGGACATCTTTATTTTCGTTACAGAATTTGACATTTTATCAAAAAATGTTTACGGAAAGCTTTGCTGATATGACTGAGCAACTATTAGTTTCCCTAAAAAGGACATAGCTCCATGCAGTTTGATACACATCTATTATTCTCTGCCCCCCCCCCCCCCACCCTGCTGCTTCCACTAGCATCCAGGAAGCTGTGTCCAGATACCGTCTTATAGCCGTCGACTCGGCATCGATTGCATTCATAACACGTGTTCGCGCGAGACAGCCTTTAATTTCTCCCTCTTCTTTCGTGTTCTTGCTCTCTCCTTTTCACTACTACGTTCTTTCACTTTCTCATCCGTGGACTGCAGACGCGCTGCTGTACAGTCCTCTTCGGTTTCAAGGGTACCGAGGCTGTTCTTGTAACAGAACGCTCTAGGCTGTTTTCAGGATGTATCCATCTGAATCTCAGAAATATTACCGGCTAGTCTAAGTAATTTTGTGCTTTCATTCACGTGTAGGTGAATGCTGGGACAATCTCTTTAAATTGGTCACGACCGCTTAATTCCAAAATCCCAAACATTCTCGCTACGATTATTTCATTCGACACAAAGTATCAGCAGTTGATAGAGAATATTCTAATAATTGATCGTTGCAAAGAACACAGTGTTAAGTGTGCCTGGCGTATTCGGGAGGACACATCAAATAGAAGAATATTAATCTTCAAGTCTGTAGATTCAAGCGAGTAATCCCAACCCTACGGGTTAAAAGTCATTGATGTCATAATACGACGTTTCTATATGAAGCAGGTTGGCCAAGTGACCCAAATGTGAATAAGAAAGTTTCTCGGTTATAATCACACAATCTCCCTGTTATTATAAAGTTTACGTGGGTCTTCTCGAACAATCTAGATATATAATGTACATGGTGCCTTGTAACAGGCCACGACAGATTCGTGTACAGTCATTAGCTTACCCAAAAGGATCATCCCGTCGCCTTACTGGACGTTAGATAATTTCTGCTCGCACTTCCCCTTATTTTATACTTATGCTACGTAAAACAACATTTATGCTGGATTGTTTGCCTGCTCTTCTCGCTTGCATATGCTGAATCGTTTTTCTAGACTTCGTGTATGCTGCGTTTTATGCAAGAACCTAATCTGTTTTGCATATGCCAAATTGCTTGCCTGCACCTTCCCTATTTTTAAGCTGAACTATTTGCATGTACTTTCCTGTATTGTTTGCCGGCACTTTCCCTCATTTGTTTCTTATATCGAATCATGCGCCTGCGCAGAGCTACCCGGACGAGAATCACAGTCTGCGCAGCGTGCTGCGCCATGTGTACGGCTCCATGGACCAGTTCTGGGCCCAGTGCTTCGACCTGGACAAGTGGTGACGTCACTGAACCACCTCATAGCGACATTTGTGTCCACAGTTGATTGAGAATACATGTCCACCACTTTAAGTTCCTCGTCATGCAGCCGTAAGAGTCAACCACGTAGACGGCTGTTGAATAAGTTTTAATTTTGTAAGATTGAATTTTGAGACGATATTTGTGCAGTTTTGTGTCTTGCAAAACGAAAAGCTGTTCAGTCACATTTTCCTGTGCATGGTCATAATATTTCAAACGTAATTAAGATGTGCCCTTATCCGTTACTGTTAAAGACGTTTATCTCTGAAGTTCCTAAAATGCGGTTGCATTCATGCGACAAATGAACAGTTTTAATGAGACTGTAGTATCCGTTACTAAGTTGCATGCTTGAAGGTTGCATCAAAATCGTTAAACGTTGGATCCTGAACTTCGGAGCTCAGGCGAAAGAAGGCATATCAGAAGTAGCAGCGTAACAAAGCTCTGGAGGATAATACTGCTCCCGTCTTCAGAATTTTTCTTAGGCTTTAGATACTGTGTTCCTGATTTTTCTTTGTTAAGCTGAAAAAAGAGTGCTTTACCTGAAAATGGATCCAGTGTGTTCATCCGATCCAATGAAAACCACCTACAAGACTACAGAGCATCATAATATATAAGGCTACTATCCCACTCGTTTGATGTTCCCATAGCATTAAAACTTTTAAAGCGTCACCTTTCATTCGCGTTTGACGTAACAGTGAAACAGTTTCATGTTGTGGCTGAAGGCTCCTATTGATCAGTATGAATTTTTCCATCCTTGTAACCTACTGTCGAAATCTTGGCGTGAAACATTTAACATTTGAAGATCAAACTTTCTGACATTGCCTCAGGATTGGCGGTGTAAGAAGTAGCGCAAATTAATTTTTTTAAATTTTCAAACAGTTTATAATAATACGTTCTTTGAATCATGCTTGTCATGATCTCATCCAGACGGTGTTGCAGGGTTCCTAGAACTCCCATCAACCTTCTCTTTCAGAAATATTCACATCACGCCTTTGTAATAACGAAGATAATTTATTGACAATAAATGAAGGTCAGGTAGAAAATATTGTACTGTTTTTAATAATTATGTATCACAGTGTTAATTTTATATGAACAGTTCAGAATAATTATGGTAATGATATGCAATAAAATGTTTTAAACGAAACTTGTTCAGTTTTTGGCGTTTTTATAAGTGCATGCCTGTATTCGCATAATTTCCAGTGACCCGATTCCATTACTAAAATTGTTTAACACAGATTCTGTCCACGGACACAAATTACTGAATTTAGACTTTTCAGACTACCGGCCAAGCAGGATTTACGGTCAGTTAGTAACGCTCAATAGACTGTGAATCTAATAATGCAGTTGAATAGCAATAATATAGCAACTGATAAAATATTTACACTGTTTTGTCTACAGATAAATCATGTGATCTGTTCACACGAGCCCTTCTAAGTGCACGCTTGTGGATTAAGCGCTGCTTCTCTGCTGCCTGAATACGGCAGAATCACAGTTATTTAACGACTCTGTATCACTTGTCAAGATAATGATGAATGAAGAATGCATTGTGTGAGATTTCAGATTTTCATAGTATCAAGAGGAATGTTTTCTACGATATTGTGCCGTGTAGTCCGATCGATGTTCGCTGGCGTTTCAGAGGTGCTTGCTGCCTCCATTATCAGGGCGCCCTGATGATGGATACTGGAAGTACCTCTGAAACTTCGGTTAACTTCTGTCAGACATGACGCATCGTTCCAGAAAGCAGTCATCTTAGAATAATCTATTGTATAGTGACTAGCTACGGGCTGGACGACAGGGGTTCGATCCCCGACGGGGGCAGAGGATTTTTTTCTCTAGCCTCTGCGTCCAGACCGGCTCTGGGGCCCACCCAGCCTCCTCTACAATGGGTACCGGGGTCCTTTGCCGGGGGTAAAGCCGGCCGGGGCGTGATGCTGACCACTCACCCCATCTAGTGCCCAGGTCAAGGAAGAGAGGAGCTATACCTCCACTCACCCCAAACGCCTACATGGCACATAGCGGGACAAACTTTACTTACTTTATATGTGATCATGATTTATACTTAGCATAATACCCAAGAATTAACTCGGAGGAACTAAGGAAACACTAAAACATCACTTGTGGTAGCATCTTTTCAGATTCAGAGAATCGCTTCTTTTGGAAGGGTTCATTTTGAATAATATAACTAATGATGCTGGAAATTTGTGAAACTGGAAAACCTGCACTAGAGAGTTTTGTCGAAATATTATAATTACCAGAGATGGCGGGCAGCAAATGAAGGAAACAAGAAAGAAAGAAATACATAAGAAGCCATCGAAAGACTAAGCGAAACTGATCCAAAAAATTTCAATTATGAAATGGCGCTCAGAACATTTAAATGAAAAGTTTCTTTCCGGATCTGAAATGGTCGAGCTTTTCCATTTCCAGAAACATTTCTTTCTGTGACAATGATAAGCTGTCAGCGTCCAGCCAACAGCGAGGGCTTCACACCGCCCCTCCGATCAGCTCAGTAGAAGCGCCTCATTTTCATTCGGATGTAAGGTACACGGCTCTGTACATAAAAGAGCAGTCCAGTAGTACAAAAACTTCGCAGATGCCGTAGCCTTTCAGCCTCCATATTTTACCCTGCCCGAGATCACTCACATTCTACACATTAACAGTGGGTGGTGTCAGCTATAGGCTCCAGCGGATTTGCCCTGACTTCATAACTTTTGCTGCCTTTATACTGTACAAATTGCGTCAGAATGTTTTACTTGTGTTATAATGCTTATGTCAAAAGTCGCTGACTTAATGTTTGTTTGTATTGAAGATTTTTGCAGACGGTAGATCAATTTGAATACGCCATTGAACAGCAAGTAGTCATACGCACATGATGTCGTTGTCATTCGTGTTTGATACACTGACGAATCGCTGTTTCAAGTATCAGAAGACTTGAAGATCGTTAACGAAGAGACTGTTTTGGCCAGTGTAACAGAGTTAACTTCACCACGTGTGAATTCGCCCGGACAGTGCTTTGTCCTTCACGCTACAAGCTGAAAAACTGTTTTATTTCCCGCTGCATTACTATTAGTTTTGTCAAAACTTTCTTGGAGATCAGCTTGGAGTTCTCGTATGAACTTCTTAGTGATGCTCAGTGATAGCATTTGCTCATGACTACTCGCTGTTCAGTGCTGTGTCTACTTCGATCTGCCATTTTAAAAAAAAATCATAGATCACACTTTTGACATAATCATCGTACTAGGTGTATCGATTTTGATGCCCCAGAAATACTTCTGGACGTGGTGACAAAGTTAACATTTGCTGCCTCAGTTATTTCACTGAGATAATCTGGCTCATACACAGGCCCCTGTCATTAAAGGTACGAATTTTACAAGAGAAACGAGGTTTCTTTCATAGACACAGTAGTTTCGTATTTTTTGTACATTTAAATATTTAAGTTTTAAGTTTGAACACGTGAAGATGATATCTACATTTAGTGCGGTCTAACAAATGAGCGATTTATAGTCCATGAGTCAAAACATCAAGTTGGAGACGGCCCTTTGCTGGCTTCTGGCGACTGCTTATTCGCAGCTACCATCGGCATCTGGAAGATGGAAAAAATTGCGTACTGATGAAATTTAATATTTATTCTCGTCACGTAGACTGCTGTGATTTGATGATGATGATGATAATAATAATAATAATAATCAGTGATGTAACAGCCCTCTGAAAGCCAAAGCCGACTAGTTGGCTGTGATTTAGGGTGTTGAAATCAAGGACGAGACGAGCTAGTTATGTGCGTATAACATGTGTGGTAAGAAAATAAGCACTTAAAAAGTGGGCAGAAAAGCATAACTGCAGAGGCTACTTTGGAGATCTACGCGTAGATTAACTTAAAATATTAGAATGGATCTTGGAGTAATGTAGCATGAAAGGGTGGAATGTATTTAAGTCCTCAGGATTTAGTACAATGATGAAGTTCTGTGTACACGGTAATGAACCAACGGGGCCCATACAAGCGTTAAGTTTTTTGACAAGATTAATAATTATAACTTATTTCAGTAAATTATCCGACTCTGCTGCAGGAAGTAAGTTTTGGCCTGTGTGCACATTCTCTTATCGTTGCCTTGTATGCAGCTGCCACTGTACTAAACAATAACCCAGTTTAAATTAAATTTGCACAAACAGACGTCATCTGATCTGCAGAACTGAGGAGTTCCAACAAAATACGACCATGTGCAACAGATAAATGGAATCTGACAGCCAGACTGTTGTAACTTCCACATCTCAGCCCGCAGGAATTTCATATTTAAGACCAACTTTGCGCTGCACGGGACAGTACGATAAAATGGATGTTCGTAGCCATTTTGAAGGTTATGCAATTTTTCAGACACACACCAAGCGCACACAAGTGTTCAATAAAACTTGCTCCGTTACGTCTCTTCTGTCTTCCAGTTTTAATTGTCGTTCACCCAGATAAGCATCAAAAGGCTGTGCATTAATAAAGAACAAGTTTCAGTTTACGATGTTGTCGATGTTTCCACCTCTCGCACCAATCTGCGAGGTACAGTAAATGCATGTGCAACTTCATGAATATATTTTGACGTAAATACGTCTATATTTTAGGGTCAGTGTCATTCGGCAAAAATGTGTTACGAAAAAGTGTTACGAAAAGTGTTACGAAAAAGTGTTACGAAAAAGGGAAACGAACAAGTGTAACTTCATTGTTATGTTACCTAGGAAACGTCAAATTTCATTGTTATGTTTCCTGGGAAACGTCATCTGTTTATCAACAAATAAACAACCACACCTTGGAAACCACAATACATTAGATTACCTTACTTTACCTTATCTTACATTACATTCAGCTACCACAGACCCATTTTAAGCGTAACTAATTGAAGTTGAATAATCAATGTCTTAATCAAAATTAGCTCAAATATAAAGCATGTATAAAGGAAATATTTAAAATAAAGCAAATATATAAACTTCCTTTCCGTATAGACGTATTTACGTCAAATTCTCCGGAACCGTGGTTCCACTATCACTTTTTTGTGTTATCAACGTTCGGTTGATGTCGCCGAATTTTTATGGCAACTAATTTTCGTGGTTATTTTTGTTTTCTCTTGTGTCCAAGTAAGAGCCGGGATACCTCAGTCAATATAGTAACTAGCTACGAGCTGGAAGACTGGGGTTCGAACACCGACGGGTGCAAAGGATATTTCCTCTAGCTTCTGCGTCCAGGCCGGCTCTGGGGCCCACCCAGCCTCCTATCCAATGGGTACCGGGATCCGTTCCCTGGGGTAAAGCGCGGCCGGGGTGTGATGCTGACCACTCACCCCATCTAGTGCCGAGGTCAAGAATGAGTAGACCTTATACCTTCTCTCCCTCCAAACGACCAATATGACGTGCAGCAGGACTGCTTTGCTTTGTGTTCAAGTAATTTAATGCCTGTTCTGACATCCACTTCTTCTTAACGACGTCCCCTTATACTTATTCTGCCTTTCCCCGTTAGCAAGTTTATAATTTCATGGCTTTCTCTGGCATTTGTTTTCTTTTTGTGTAGCACGCCTAATCTCTTTCAAAATATAAGCCCCACCTGTCTCCCGTATTGCAAAGTAGTTGCTAGGATACCAGATAAGGTATTGTGGCAAGAGATGTCGATATACGCTGCTGTTTCGGCGCTAGGTAACCATATACGAAGATGACCATCTTCTGGGCTGTTGTGCCGTGTTGTCTGGTAGAAGTTTATCAGAAGTCCTTGCTCATCACCATGATGATGGAGGCAGCAAGAGCCTGTGAAACGTCGGTAAAGTTCTACCAAATTAAACGGCGCAACAACCCAGAAGACAGCCATCTTGATACTCACGGCCATGAAAACCTTAAATCCTACGTAACAATTTACGGCATAATACATAAATGATATACTGTGAGATTTTTTCACACCGCCCCAGAAACGACTTCCGCTAAGTAAAATGTGTGATTTTAAGCTACTGAAGGGGCCAACAGAAATGCATTTCAAGCATCCGTTGTAAGCGTGATAGTTTCTGTTTTGACATAAAGATGAAAACAATGTTTCACACGGGCTTACAACTCAGATGAGTGGATGAAGTGCTTCCATAACCGGCTCAGGCGAAGGCTATCTTTGCTGTTCATGTTGTCAGGGTGTAGTTAAATCTCAGTGGTCTTTGTCATCATCCGGTACATGTAACTGGACGTGGTCGGGAGAGGATTGTGGTTTTCTGCACTTCAGTATTGTGGCCCAGGTTAATGCTGTTAGATTCCCCTGTTGGGGTGACCCATAATCAAACTGATCACGTTCTAATCGATCGAAGGAGAAAATCAAACATCGTAGAAATGCTATCTTCTGGGGGTGCAGACTGTGCTACTGACAATTACTTAGTGATAGAAAAATTGAGGACAAGCCTCTCGGTCAGGAAACAGGCAGGACAGTAGAGGATTGAGAAATTCATTGTTAAAAAACTGAGCGATGTAGACACTAAGCAAGAGTATCAGGTAAACATTTCGAATAAGTTTGCAGTCCTAGAAAACGTTGAAGAGAATGCAGAGGATAGGGAAGTAGACGTCACTAAGACCTGGGAAAATATACGGATAACATGAAAATTTCAGCGGAGGGGATTGTAGGGTATCATAACATTTCGCGAATTAAAGCATGATTTGATAAAGGCTGCTCTATCTTGGTGAGACGGAGAAAGCAGGTTAGATTGCAGTGGCTGCAGGTCCGTACTAGAACAGACAGGGAATGTGATGTATGAAGTGGAGCTTTCGCGGCGACTGAAGTTGATAAAAGACTCACGGGCTACAAGCCGCGTCAGGTGGTTGAACGGTGAACAAACCAGATCATCTGCCAACGTTTCCTTTCAGCCGGCGCGCAAGAATGGAATGGACTGGTTACCCAGCAGCCCTGAGGATGAGTACAGAGACTGTTCTCGAAACGTTGGCAGAAGATATGGTTTATTCACCGTTCATTTACCAGACGCTGCTTGTAGCCCGAGAGTCTTTCACCAGGGTAAGCTATGTCAGTGTAAGGCACGAAGTCAGCAGTACTTTGAGGAAAAAAAGAGGGAGTATCTCAAAAATCAAATAGGAGAGCTGGAAACTAACTGTAAAAATAAAAACATCAGAGGGTTTTACAGGGTCATAAGTGAATTTAAGAAGAGGTACAAACCTAGTACATGTTAGTATCTCGTTGTCAGCAGACAGGCGGGCAGAATTGTCTTAGGGTGGTTAATTAATCCTTTGAAGGTGTTACAAAGTTCAAATATTTGGGAACAACAATAACAAATCAAAATGATACTCATGAGGAGTTAGGCGGAGACTAAATTCCGGAAATGCTTGCTACTTCTCAGTTAAAAATATTTTGTCTTCCCATCTGATTTCTAAGAACCTGAAAATTAAAGTATACAAAACAATAATCTTGCCTGTTGTTTTGTATGGGTGCGAAACATGGTCTCTCACTCAGTGGGAGGAACACAGATTGCAGGTGTTTGAGAATAGGGTGTTGAGGAGGATATTTGGGCCTAGGAGAGAAGACGATGGGGCATGGAGAAAACTGCACAATGATGAGCTTAAAAATCTGTACTGCTCCCCCAGTATTGTCAGGGTGATTAAATCGAGAAGAATGAGATGGGCGGGGCATGTAGCGCGCATGGATGGAACAAGAGGTGTGCACCGGGTATTGGTTGGGAAGCCTGAAGGGAAGAGACCGCTGGGGAGACCTAGACGTAGATGGGAGGATAAAGTCAGGGGGGATCTATGGGAGATAGGAGTTGAAGGAGACTGGATTTTGCTGGCCCAGGGCGAGGGACAGGTGGAGGGCTTTGGTTAATTCGGTGATGAACCTCCGGTTTCGATAAGCCATCTAGTTAGTTAGTACAAACCTAGGACACATATGATAAAGAACGAGAATGGGGATCTGCTAACAGACTCATATGGCATCGTAGACTGATGGAAATATCACTATTATTATTATAAGTTACTAAACGTTCACGTAGCTGATAAATTTTATGAGGCCGAAGTGCATACAGCAGAGCCCTTCGTCCTGGAACCAAGTCCTAATGAAGTTTAAATTGCCATTGGGAAATTGAAACGTTTTAAATCTCCAGGTTTCGGCTAAAATTCAGCGGAATTAATCCATACAGATGGTAAGACAGTTCACTCAGAGATACATAAACTTATAGTCTCGATTTGGAACCATAACGATGGAAAAAATGAACTGTTGTTCCTATCCATAAAACTGGTGACAACACTGAGTGCAGTAACTTTCGAGGTATCTCTCTTTTGTCAACGTCATACAAAATTTAATCGAATATTCTTCTTTCGCGGTTACCGCCATTTATGAATGAAACCGTCGGGGACAATCAATGCGTATTTCGCCGTAATAGGTCTACAATTGGGACAGCGCTAATTGTTGCGAAAATGAAATCACCAAGTACTCGCAGTTTGGCTTTTTCAAACCTCGTTGGTTGGTTGACACGTTTAAAATTAGCGCTCGAATGAGAATGTTGAGAATTAGCAGCGCGATGTTAAAGTTAGGTTAGTTTATGTTATGTTCGGTTAGGAATAATTTCGGTTAGGTATAGGTTAGGGATATTTTGGGTAAGGTTAGGCTAATTTAGTTTTGATTCCGTTAGTTTATGTTAGGTTGGTTTTCTTTGGATTTTGTTTGTTTAGGTTGTTAGGTTGGATTAGGTTTGGTTATGCAGGGTTAGGATATATTAGATTAACGACGAAAGAGCTGGACGTCCGACAGACCAAAATGTGGAAAAAGTGCGGAAACAGACCCTCGTCGCCGTGAAAACCTTAAAACTAAAAACAAAACGATAATATTCACAAATCTTAGTCGCTATGATTTGTAGGTATGGCGGGTAGTGTTAGAGATATTTTTCTTCCTGAAAGACCTATGACAACGGTATATTTTCCTTGGTTTCTTACGGCAATTTCACATTTATTTTGTATAGAATTTATTGATCTGTGTGGCATGTACCTTAGCCTAAAACGCGAATATTAAACATTTTGACAACCATATTAAACATTATTCTCCAATATTCATGCTACACATTCCTCCGTAATAATTTTACAGAATTTTGTTTTCGTGACAGCTGAATAATTTTTCTTTTATTGCACAAATATTTGCCTAGCTTAAAAATATTATTTTGTGTTATTTTTTATGTTTTTCTGTATTTTAAATTAAACTTTGGGCAAGTGTTGAGTAATTTCATGTAATTACTTGGCACTCTTCTATGCATAATAGTTATTACTTACTACCATTTCCATTAATTCGTGTTCGTTCTTGGAATATGTAGCGATGGTATTTTTAAACTTCATTAAAACACCAAGACTAAGAGATCGTCAATGATGCTTATTACAAGTTATAAGAAAATTGGTCCAATAATTTATAAACTATTGATGTTTGTAGTTGAAACAAGAGACGAAGTGAAGTATAGGTAAACGCGGATGAACAGACATAGCTCGGTAATCGGATCACGAAAGCTAAAATTTTCTCGCAGGTTTGGCACTCCGTGTAGAATTCGCTATTGAAGGAAGAGACAGTAAAAACGGGAAAAAGTAAACCACAAAAACATGGAAGAATACGTTATTTGTCGCATATTGTTACACTCATGTTAACTAACTTCATGACGCTGGGTTTTCTTAAAATGCTGATACTCAGATGGTCAAGAAATTCTGTGCTTTTACGGAACACGAAAATGTTTCACAGTGTTCCCGTTATTGGACTGTATATTGACCTTGTTGAATCCAGTCCACCTATAAACTATTTTTGAGATAAATGTTTGACACTATTCTCTCATGTATGTACATCTACCTCTCGGAAACGGATCTTTCTTCAAATATTTGACTGCAATACTGACGCATTTATTACCTCACACAAGTTTTATATTTTCTACCCATCTCCTCCTCCTCTGTATATTTATTGTAACGATATTTAGTGAATAGCAGAACTTATGAAGCTTCTCACTGTGATTTCTCTCCATTTTCTTTTTATTTCCCCTATCCCCTTGGAACTTTGTTCCTAAATTCGACCGATCTAATAGTATTGTTCTTCTATGACTGAATTAGAAGTGTTTTATTAGCTAGTCGGTCGCGGTATTTGATCAGGGAGTCTCCTGACGACGAGCTAATATTAAACGCAGCAGGAAAGCATCGCGTGACCCATGAGGCTTATCTATGTGATGATGTCGGGTGTAGTGGTCATCAATTAACAACAAGGGTGGGTAGCTCGTATTGTATCCTACAACACCTTATCGGAATGATGGATGCCCTCCTTGAAAATGCTGTAGTGTATAGGAACATCCTCAAACTTTAATGTCATTATTGTAACTTTTGTTATAATGTTATTTATATTCTTATTACTAGACAGCCTGATGGTGCTCCAGACTGCAATGCGTCTTCTTTTAATTTCTTTGTTTTAATTAATTCTAACCAATAATAACTAGCTTGGGTAAAACGTTTGTTGGTGCATAATCTTTGATTAAATTTGTATTAGCATCTCATAAAAAATATTATGTGTAAACCATAGACCGCAGGAACATGGTGCTAAGTGATCACACCAAATAAATATTTGTACTTGTTACTTTTCTACAGAATATGCAAAACAGTTTCGTATCATTTGGAATGGAATTCTAAATTACGGGTGGGGGTGGGGGGGTAAATTTTATGAAAGCTCACAAATTTTCGGTTTGGCCAAGTAACTTTGGAAGTATTGTAATGAAAGAACTCATTTTATTATTAAGCTGAAAGCCTTTTAAGCCTCCTTTCATATGTGTGAACAGAATAGATTTTATAAAAACTACATTACACATCAAAGTGAAACATTATGGATCTCCTAATCTACACTTCACTAAAATCGCTGGGTCAATATGAAACAAGACCCATCCAAAATTTTGCTGAAATTGCGCATGATCGCGTCATCCTTCGACAGTCTGGGACTCCCGCCGTCAGCATAACCAATGAACCGAAATACTGCGGGGGGAATGATTGCTTATGAATAAAGATGGATCCTGTTTGGCGCAAGCTGGGGGCGGAAAATCTCCATTGTCCGTCTCCCGTATCGGTCAAAGCGACAACGAAGTTGGTTGTAAATCACTTAAGTCTTGAAGGACCTCAGAACACTGTCGTCTGTTACTCTTTATTTATATCTTATTTCCTTCCGTGCTTCGTGTCTTAGCATGCTTCCTTCTTTACATACAGCACATAAAAGTAAGGTATGAAAAGACAGTACGTTCTCTGGATTGTTGGATTTTTGGACCTTGCAAATCGACTGATGTTTTAAAACACACGTTTCCGAGAAGTGAGTTTATCCTTGTCTTTAGGTTTAATGTTGGGGGTACTTAACCTGCGAGATGCGTTAGAATGAGCTAATCACAATCACTGAGCCAATATTTTCAGCTTGTTTAAATTGTCATTTTTTTTATCGTTGACCGCTTAAATGATTTGCAACCAACTTCGTTGACTCTTGTGTTTTTTTACAACATCAGACGATCTGCAAGGTACAAAATGCCAACAATCTATATTGTATTACGCCATCGTCAGAACCATTCAAAATTGATAATATATTACGTTCGTCCGCTTATTTCACTTCAGTATTTAGCAAACGGAATTCCATTAAATTTGGTGTTAATGGTATATACTGACAACGTTTGAGCTAATTTAATTAATTTCGAAAATTCATCGGTTTAGTAAGTTCATAACCTTTGCTGTACATAAAGCCAAAACTAAGTTTTATTAATTTTAGGTATTACAAATAACCCGTGTTAGGTCCATAAAATTGCCACACCATGAAATATAGCTATTACTATTGAAAATATTACTTTTATTTGGAACAATTCTGGATGCAAACGAACGAATTTTGAAATACGAGAAAAATGTTCATTGATTTTGCGCAGTGTGAATAGTCTTATAACAACAGAACTGCAGAACATTTAACAGAATAAAATAATGTAATTTATTTGTGTTTGTTGAAGACAATATGTAGTTAGATTGGAGAATGTGATAGCATTCTGATGACTCAGTTATGGAAATAGACTTAGAATTGTTATCTAAAATTGAACGAAGTTTTATTTAACTGTAGAGAGAATGAGAATACAATGCTGTAACACACCAGTCATAGGCTTCAAGAGAGTCAACAAAATTCAGTTACGAGAAACGTATTGTACATCATTCTGATAAACTTCGACATATCCCCAAAAATAGTCTAATTAGAATTATGTTTTTAGAAAACATGTAAAAACTTGATGGATGCACTTCCTGCTGTAAATGGCACGAAATAAGGAGATATTTTATGATCATTCGTTGTCAACTTTGCTTTAGCATACCCAATTAGGAAGGGCCAAGAAAAAAGGAGTAATTGGAATTGAGTGTATCACATCATCTTCTGGTCTATTCTCATTATGCTAATTTATTGAACGAAAATAAATATAACGTAGAAAAACACAGTTACTGTATTAGATGCTAGCAAGGAAATAAAAACTTTGCATTGATTAATATTCCTGTACACACTGTGTCTGTAATTAACGACTCATTAGCATAAAAAGTACGTGTTTTTTACTCCGTCTATCGCAACTGTATCAGCAGGCATCACTCTGACCCACTTCCATCTTTCTGTCATCATAAAGCGCCTACTTGCATGCAACCCGCTAAGAAACAAACGATAAGCCTCTAGCGCTTCAAAGACACGAAGCCACGTTTTAAGAGCATCAGATACTTCATCCTAATATCTACACAACTGACCGCCTTGCCCCACAGAAAGGGTAAATATCTATCATGTTAATGACCGCTGATCGATTCTCACTAGAGTGACATACTGAACTTCAGCTGATGGCTGCCATGTTCAAAGACTGGGAACGGGTTCACTTATCTGTTTAAGAACAGTCTTGATTGTATACGACAGTTTACCTCAGTTATTTATCCAATATTGGCACTGTGTCATATATATAACATGAAGGACGCTTTTTCTATGGTGGCCATAATCATGTTTTAAGAAGAACGCCCTCTCAAATTCAAAGTATTTAACAGTAAATTAACATCGGTTTCGATATATCTTCTGTTTGTTCGTCTTGTAACTATACAACGAATGTGCGTACTTGCTGCTTTATGCGTTGTCACCATTGATTACGTTTTAATACAAGCTGAAGATTCAAATCAGCCAATAAACTGCCAAAGCTTGTCACAGAATACAGTGAATGAGTAAAATTAGGAGCAGATATTCCAAGTCGGTCTCCGAGTTAAAATAGATAATTATTTTATTAGCAATTTACGAGATGAAGGATTTTATGCGCAGTTAGCAGTTTCTGCCTATTTCATTTAAGGTATTTCTGAGATATGAAATGGCAAAAAGTATAATACTTCTGACGTAAGCATATACAGGTATAATTTAGGGGGAGTTAATGTTGAAACGTCTTTGAATTGAAGTTTCTCTAGAGTTGTCATATTACCGAAAGCCACAGTGTAAAAAAGTGAAAATATGTTAGAAGCATCCAATTGGGAGTAGTGGTTGCTTAGATTCGTCTGATACCTAATTCGGATGTTTATTTCTGGCGATAGTGTGATTCCTTGGAAAGATCTGTTTTTCTTTCTCCGTTCCCGGGAAAAGCTGCAACGTTGCCAGAAATTCCAGCATCTCCCTCAACTGTTTCTGAACAGTAAGATAGAAGTTAATATTTGTATTCTCTTTCTCTCTTATGGTTTTGAAGATACGTTATTCTGAATGTACAGAATGACCCAAAAAGTTGTATACACGTCATAATACGGTGGTTGCTTGTCAGTCAGTTGCTCACCGCTGTCAGCTGTGTCAGAAGGCTAACGATGGTTATTTTGAACACACTAAATTAGTTAATTCATTTCGTACCAGTGCTGACGTATGTAATGGTTTAGTTTATTAACAACACTTAATTTCATTCACTGCATGTGTGCATACATTTGTGGACGCTCTGTATTTTAGAGGTGCCCTGTTGTAAATGTAAACATTTTTAAAAAGTCTTCTCTGTTTTATATATATATATGAAACGAGTGAAGAAATATGAACATTTTCGTTCTCTTCCAATTTTCTGCCTGGTTTAAGATCCTGAAAATAGAAATACGTCTCATGTACAGAGTGGACACAAAGAACTTTACACTTTCAAAATATTACAGAAAAAAAATTCGACGGACTTATAAACTTTACACACCCACATCAGTCGATAGACAAACACCCATAGATTTGTTTCAAATTAACCGGGCGATTGTTGCGTGCCTCCGCTAGATGTGACTAGTTTTACAAATGGCTACCCCACAGCAGATTAGAAGGTGCTTTCTGCATATAGCGAAAAAAAGTCTGTAACAGCTGCGTAACGTGAATTTCGCACACAATGTCACACGAAACCATCCAGATGAATATCCACTTACGCCCAAATCTCAGACAGAATTGAGGCTGGGAATAAGAACTGTCATTGCTTCCAACGCTGGGGACACTCTGCACAAGGTTTGAGATTTGGGATTTATTTTCTGTATCATTTTGAGAGTATAAAGTTCTTTTATACTCACCCGGTATTCTGGAGCGTCACGGAACGTGAAAATGTATTTACTTGTTCAGGAAAACACTGGTAAAAACAAACTTTCTTGCATCTTGTTGTATTTTCTTCAAACTGCCGTGAAACACATCTTCCATAACAACGTCCAGAAAGTTAATCTGAGACTGGAACCCATGTTTATCGGAAATTTAAATCTGTTGATTGTGATTTTCTGGTTTATGAACCGTGTAGTTCCTCTCAAATATTACTGTCTATGTTATCGAATTATAATGAATATGCCAAAAGAAAATTCTGAATTTTGAAAACGTGGTTATCGCAAAAGTCAGAATAGGACATGGGACTTTTCAAATCCCGCTATTATTATTTTCGGAATTTCATATGTGAAGTAGGGCCTGGCAACTCAGTAAAGAATTCAGCATAGGAAGATAACAGTCTTCTGAGATGTCGCGCCATTAAATCTGGTAGAAATTTGCCGTTTCAGAGGTATTGCTGCCTCCATCGTCATGTTATTTAATTTTCAACGCAAACATTAATTTAAAAAAATTTCTGCGTCATTTTTAATAAAGTTTGTTTTATTACTTTTCTGTGACGTGAACATGACAGTCACGCGTGGTTATCGCGGAAGCAAACAAAGCCCCTGTATTTTCGTCGTCACAACCCGCTTATCAAAGCAGTCACAGATGTTGCCGCACGATCACGGCGAACCATTAAACGATCGGTTCACATATCTGATTAACATAAAGCATAAACCGGAAAGAAGGGTCAATCTCAAATAGATTTAAGTTCATTGCAATTTTAATACCTTACTGTCTTCGATGATTGTTTAACGTGCATTTTTAACGCTGCAGAGCTGTCGCGATACATACGCAGTGTAAATTGGCATGCTTCCTACTTTGTTAATTATACATCAAACAGAAAAATTTTAAAGAAAAGTTATATATGCGAGAAGTAGGAATTTTAATGTGTCTTTTCGGACAAAAATTAAATTTTCATCAGTCTTAGTGCTGACCTTCAATAACGAATTTTATCAAAATCCGGCGAATAGTTTTGGACATCAATCATGTGGTAGGACACAGGCACACACAGTCTCGCCTTTATACGTCCACTTCATATACTTTGCGAATAGAACGCGCAATAATATAACATGTTGACAACTGATTTGTATGTTATTTAACTCTACAGTATCAACTACACAAGTTAAGCAAAGTCGAAGTGATACGAGAGGCATAATAACGGGATGTTTGGCAAAAATTCCAAGGATTGGTGCGGGCGTATTTTCAGCAGCTTAACAAATTCTCTGTATCTATTATATCTGTCTAAGTCTTCCTTGAAGTATTTCCGACCAAACTTGTGTACACATTTTTCAATTCTCACATATGTGCTACATATTACGCCAGTTCTTAACCATAACAATATCAGACGAAGAGTACAAATTATGAAACTCTTCAATTAATCCTTTTGTTTTTCATTATTTAGTTAATTCTTCTTGGTTAGGTATAAACATTCCTCTCCGTACGTGTCCTCAGGCATTCTCAATTTATGCCCATCCATGTGTAACGTTACCTTTATCTGACAGGTAGCAAAACCAAGGGACTAAAAACAGCAACAATAATACCACAATAATAACACGCTGTTAACAAGAAATGCAAATGAGATGGATGTATAAGTTATCTTACGAGAGGACAATGCAATCCCCGCTTAGCAAACACTGTTTCCTGTTTTATCTTCTCACCTAAATGTACCATCCTAAAGACATCCCAAAACAAAGCAGTAAAGAGAAAACTTGGTTAAAACTAGTGTTCGCTACGCGGCGCTGGAGTCGTAGTGGCGTCATTTTGAGCTGCTGTTGTTGCAGTGGTGAGTTGCCATTCGGCGTGCAGGGATGCACGGTCTCTGCACAAATCGCGGGAGTAGACAAGTGTCAGAGGATGTGTGAGTGAGAGAGTAGCATCAGCCGCATCTAGGAGACTAGGTAAGAAGTAGCTGCCCGCTTGGAAAATAGCGCTATTAATGATAGAAAGTGACAACCAGTTTTATGATTGAATTTGTGGTTTACATAGAATGTGAATTTGAAAGCGATGTGGAGTTAGGGGGCAATGTGAATAGTAAAAGCAAAAAGATTGTTTCAACGACTGTATAAATTGCTGTAGAAAGTGTTTAGTTTTTAAGGTTGCATAAACGGTTCTTTGACTACCAGTTATAAGATTTTAAACGTGATAATATGATTTATTTAGATAAAAGACACAGCCTATATAATGTTTGTTTACAGAAAGATGTTACAATATCGGAAAATGCCAACTTCTTGCTGCAAATGTAAACGAATATGTTTCTATGACACCACTACAAATCATAATAACAGATGCTATAGATGCGCAAATGTAATAAATGCCGCATGCAAACACGAGTATTCATATCCTGTTAGCGCGTGTATGATAGATTCCAGCTAGGCCTTTACGCTTTCAACACAGGTAATTAGCACAAAATCCGGTCCCCGGCTGAATGACCTCCTGCACACGATACTGACACACCTCCCGGGCTGAGACAGTTGAACAACGCTGCCCCTTGCAACCGGTTACAAGGGACTTGGAAAATGCGACAAACCTATGACAATAACGTATGATTTATACATGAAATATTTCTTGGGTTCGGTTCCTAAGTGAAAGATGATTAGCGTATTTAAATACATGACATTTACATAGGGCCTAATAAGATAGGAAAATTGTCATGGATTTTGAATATTTAATATACTGTTTCTCTTATCTGTTGAGAAATTGAGAAGAAAACGGAAAACTTCAGTCATGGAAGCCAATAACCAGTCTGAGATTCGAACAAGTATCATCTCGAATACAACTAACAGTGTTGCCACTACAACACCCTACTTTGTAGTCAGCTGTTTTTAACATATTTCTGCGTTTTTAACATACTGTTACATAGTTTACCTGGGAAGGCTGTAGATGCAAGTGGTCATTTCTTTATTTATTTAAACTCCTATCCCAAAATTAATCTCGAGGTAGTGAAAAAATAACGAAAAAATCATACAGCTGAGATTAGAATTCGCGACCTTCCCGAACGCAGAACGGGAAACTATTCAGAATATTTACATGTTAAAACGTGTAGTAATTCTCTCTCTATGAAATACAAAGTTTCAGAATAGCAAATGTTATGGAGATGTAAATTAACTACCACCAGCTCAATGAACCTCTTGTGACATGGAGTTAAAACATTCTTCCGTCCATCGTTGGCTTCAAATGACTAGCATAAATCGAAAAAGAAAAAATACACAATTGTTGGCCCTCTTTCAAGTGTTGGTTTACTTGACAGAGTTCGTATTGCTAAAAAACAGACGATATTATTGATATTATTTTCGACATTCTGGCTTTAGAGGCAAATGATCTTTGGCCTAAACCCAGATTTTGTAAGTTACTTAAAAAATAGGAGATAAATATAACAAGAATATTCAACGCCATATTCCGGGAGAAATGTCGAAATATTTACGTTGACACATCCAATAGCATTTGCAATAATTCATATTTAGAAAACAATGATACTTATGCACTGATATATTCTGTATTTAAGAAGATCAATGCAAGAAACATGTCCCGCAATCTTTCTACAGTTAATACGTAAAGCGTGCGTGGTATTACAATAATATAAAATGGACTTTGATTTTTCCATGGAACTATAATAACAGGAATACTTGTTTAAATAAAATCAGTATGAAAAGGTTTTAGAATAATGTTTATTTTAGCTAAATATCTCAAAGAAACCCTATAATCGACGGATTAATGTCTGCAAAAATAACCATGAATACCCCATAAAATATTTTTACTGGATGTCGTAAAATAAACTAAATCACTGAACATCCTACAATGAAAGCTTCAGTTAGTTCAAAGTGAACGTGTCCAAACATCACAGATTGCGTGGGAGTAAAAGTGACTCATTCTTGACACTAGACGGAGGTGAGAAGTCAGATTTACTTACCGGATGCTTTACTTCATAGAAAACTTTCACATATGAGTATAAATCAGTTATGGCGAAAACAAAAGAAATATGCCTCTACTGGGAATTCATAACCCGATTCTCAAGCTCATATCCAGTCACTCCCTGACTGTTTTTAAGATCTTTCTTAAAGTGTACCAAAGATAGCTGTGCCAATCATTAACATTTCGTGACTGGTGTTCAGTGGTCCCTGTTCCCAGAGATAGGACGTCCAACGAAGGTTTTCTGTGATTTTTCTGAGTCCCTCAAGGCAAATATATGAATAGGTTACAACCGAAAATGTTCCACCCAATTTATAGTTTATAATCATTCTGCCATTCTATCCTACACAACTCATTAGGTTGGTATACAGTATTTAAAATAAAGTGAGAAAGAAACAAACATATAGAGTAACTGTACACGACTATACTTCAGTACTTGATTTTTCAGTGACTGGTTCTCGTTATTGTATATTTTGGAACAGTACATCAGTGAGGTATTTAAAACTGTGTGGCACAACGGAAAATCATTTTTGTAAACCCCCAGTAGAGCTTCCCAACCCGGGGATCAACGGATCCCTGGAGTCTGCAAATGTGCCTAAGAGTTCGCGACTTGACAAGAATACAATTTTCAATTGCTGTATTTCTGCAAGTTTTGACGTAAACACGTCTATATTTTAGGGTCAGAGTCATTCGGCAAAAAGTGGAACGAAAAAGTGAAACGAAAAAGTGTAACTGCGTTGTTATGTTACCTAGCAAACATCAATTGTTTACTCGGCATTATTGTTACCAAGGAAACGTCATCTGTTTACTTAGCATTGTTGTTACCTATAAAACATTTCATTACATTACCTTACCTTACATTACATTACATTATCTTACCTTACCTTACCTTACATTGCATTACCCTACATTACATTACATTACATTACCTTACATTACCTTACCTTACCTTACATTTCATTACATTACATTACTTTACATTACATTCAGCTACCACAGACCCATCTTAAGGGTAACTAATTCAAGTTAAATGAGCAAAGTCTTAATCAAACTTTACTCAATTGTAAAGCATGTATAAAGGAAATATTTAGAATAAAGCCAATATATAAACTTCCTTTCCGTATAGACGTACTTACGTCTAATTCTCCGGAACCGTGGTTCCACTATCACTTTTTTATAAGTTTTTCCATAACATTTTGCTTCCAATTCTATATTATATTTAATCAAAATGTATGATATAATTTTGGGTTGGGGGGGGGGGGGGGGTTCCGCAGTATCAGAAAGTTTGAAGAACACTGTTATACAGCACTGCGATCGTCCCTTGATTTTACTGCAAGACCTGTGGATACAATGCTACTGGCTTTGAATTACTCACATGTTAAAGACGAACCTACAGACGTATTTGTAGAAGAAGAAAGTACAGGGAATGGTGAACAATATTTTTATATGCATTTTGTACAAAATAGGGGTTCCGATTAAACGACCTTCCAAATTCCTCAGCATCACAGAAGATGGTACAGGATTAGCTCCATGAGACGTGTATCAAGGTAGTTTATAAATGTGTCGGTATCAAATAGAATAAGAACATACAACACTTTTAGTGATGTTCTACTGAGATTCTCATTATATTAACATTTTAAAACCAACATTTATAATGGTTATTTAAACGTTTATGACAGTATTGTTAATCCATTATTTAATACATCCCTGGGCATTGTCGATTGTTGATATAAACGACGTTTCGGGTGTTTGTTGCATAGTATTTAAAATATTCGGAGTTTGATTACAACCACTGTCATTAATAATTATTATTAGTGGTAAGAAATCTATCAGTCACCTGAAGACGGGAATAGAGCCAATTCCCGAAATGTTGTATTAAGTGTACCACAGACGCTGGACGATGTACAACATAAATTCCTATAAACATTGAGAGTACATCGGTTTTTCATTGAGAATGCTCTCGGCGGGAAATAATAAAAACAACAAAGCTTTTTGTTGATCGTTTATTTAACGAAGGTTTTAATGGTCGAGTTTGTGTAGCGTTGAATGACAGTATGCTTAGTGAATGATAAATTGGAAATTATATAGAAGTAATGCTCTAATACGTTATTGTCTCAGCGTTTTCTTGGATAGACTTCCTAAAACCACGGAAACCTTCAGTCACCATAACAGGCCTCCGGATCTAGATTTTAGCTCGAGATTTGCCGAATACAAAGCAAAAATTCTAACGGACCTGCTGAGATGTTCGGTACTTAAGTGGTTAGTGAGTAACTATATTACAAGAGACGAAAAGTGAATAAAGCTACGTGATATGGTCAAATAGCGAACAAGAGATAAAGTGATCACGTGATAGTTCTAGAGCTCGAATTAGCCACATAGGAAGTGTTGATATGGACAAGTCAGTTGAAAATTTATTGATACATTGAGTGAGGATTCATAATTTAGATAAGTGACTGTGAGTAATTAAGTGACTTCATGAATGTGTCACTAAGTAGTAGACTGAATATGTGACTGTGAATAAATGTCTGATCAAGTGAGAGATTAATGAGTGATTTAATAAGTGTTGGGGTTAATGAGACGAATAATAGTGCTGTAAGTAAGTGATTAAGTGATTTAGTATGTGCGTTAATGAATACGTGATACTGAAAGTTGTTAAGTGATCGAGTTAATAAAGACAAATCATTAAAGGTGGCGTGTGAGTAACTAAGACGGAGATATAGTGTTTTCACGAGGTACTTAACTCGATTTGAACCTCAATATTGCAAGGTAGAAGCGTGAATTGAGACAGCATTCCATGGAACTTTCCGTATATCTTAATCCAATGAGCTTAACCATCATTGTGCACAGTGCAGAACATGTCTGTTCGAGAAGAAACAATAACAAACGGGCATTCTTCATAGAAAACTTATTATTTTTAAAATTCTTACGGAGTAATTGGAGCAGAAGACATTAAAGGGCAGAAGATTGTTTACAAGGATTTTTTATCAGCAACATAGGTTATATAAAACCGATAGTGATGATCAATATTAATAAATTTTAAAGATGTGGAAAGAAAATACGAAGACATATTTTAACATAGACACTGTTCATTCGTCAGCATTACCTTCTGCAACCCTCATCTGTCTTATGGTGACAATTCTTAACACGAGAAAGTAAAGTTTAGAAGATTTACAATGTGAAAAATCCCGTAAAAACAACCTTAAGCATTTGATTAGAAGAAATATAAACATTTACAAGTAAGACAAATATATAATTTGTTCCATTCTCATAGATTATTTCCTACTGAAAGTCAATATGCTGCTTAGTTTCTGAGACAGAATGTCCATCAAATACTAGCCGCTCTTTAAATTAAGCACCTCTTCTTCAAGAACTACCCAGAGGTCTGAAACATAACAGTATCAGCGCCCACTAACCTCAGCACATAATAAGATCACATACACAGATACTTAAGGAAGTAAGTGTCACGGACAGACACGTCATTCAATCAGTCTTTTTGAAGTAAACTAAAACTGTGTAAATAATAGTATCATATTTCATTAACATGTGGTTTAATATAATGTACTTTAAAATGTATGATCATTCTACTTAACGCGATGTTAAAACCGCTCAGAAACACTCTTATATCACGCTCTTGACGCGGCAATACAGGGAACAGCTTGCTGCACCCACTCTCTGTCACGGTCCATTGTGTAGTTAATATTTATTACTATTCCAATCTCATTGTTTCGGAATTCAGTTATGCAAATACTCATCCATACATTACGCAGTTTTCCTATCGACTAAACCGCTAGACTTGCTTCAGATATATTTGTTGTGTTATACACATATTGCATTGGGACTTATGAGCAGTTCTGCTGTGTGTAAGATAATGCAATTAAAATTAATTTGTAGATGGATGTGTCCCACATAGACGAACGAAACATTATATAATTTAGGATTCAGTGAATCGAAGGTCAACTAAACTACAAGCAAAAGTCTTGAAAATAACAAAGAATTTAAAATTTTCTTACTTACGTAATTAGCTGCCGTTATTGGAATCATACCGTGGACTGAAACGCCAAATTAACACGCAAACGTTTAGTCGTGGACGTAGATATAATCATAAGATGTCAAACTGATTTATTTTGAAATATGAAAAGCAATAAATATATTAAGAAGGACTGAATAAGTGGGAATTAAAAGGGTACATTTCATAGAAAAATATGTCATTCAGGCTACGATTCGATCAGATAACAAAACCACGGTAACGGATTTTAAATATGTCAGTCTTGTTAACTGCGGCTTGAGAAACGGTGTTGCTTGACTTTTTAAATCTCTGAAACATTTAAAACAGTTATTTTACACACTTTGACAAACTTTTGGTTTGTATGACATGTGCCCTTTTTATTCCTAAGTGTTCATTTATATCAGAGGTATATCCATAAAGGGAAATAAACACTAAAATGTTAAAAATGAATACCAACTACATGTCTCACCTAGTATTTGTACTCAGAAAGTATTTTATGTTCGCTTAAGTTTATCTTAAAATAAGATGAACTGAAATTATTGAATTACGACACACATATTACATACTTATACCTACGTGTAGGCCCCATATTAGCATAATCTTTTATATGCACATTTAATAAACTTCTCCTAGCGACTGGAGATAGAAGAAACCGGGGATAAGAAAGGAGTCTATAGAACTGTCATACAAAAACATTAATAATGTTTTTGTGATATACACAGGTTGCGGCCACAAACCTTTGAAAACCTCAGGATCCATTATATCAGTGTGTGTCACTCTCTCTTAAGTTGAGAAATAATTATTTGAGCAATCTGTTAGTTAATCAAGTATTTCAAATTTTCCACCAAATATAAATCATAAAACTGTAGAGTCAGTCATTTCTTATACCAGTAAACCAAAAATAATTTATTCGTTCGGCCATGTAATATCTGTTTCCTTAATCAGTTTATCTTCCAAATATTTAATAAATCAAACCAGCCGTTAACCTCATAGTCGGTCAATAAGACATGAAATTTATCAATTACTTACACAGCCAAGACAGATTTCAGAGTATCGTCATTTCGGTTAATCAAATGGCCTACTTATTTTAATTAATCAGCACTAAACTTTAAAATCGGTAAGTTGGATTTTGTGGGTTTCCACTCGATACAATCCTTTACCAATAATTCAATCAACTGACCAATTCTCCGTCTTATCATTTAAACACATGTCCTGTTGATGAGCCAAAAAATCAAGTTGTAAAACATGCAGCCAGTCAGTTAATGATTGGTTATTCACTTAACCTTCGAAGTAACCAGACATTCAGTACGACAGTCAACGGTAATTTAGACCAACTGGTCACTTTCAATTTTATTGTTCGTTAATACGTCAATGAATTAATCAATCGATCCAACACATGTCTGCTAACCAGCTGCATGTCCAGAATAGGAAAAAAGTCGGGTCTCATAGGAATATGAATAACAATGGCCACCGCGGTCACCGGATCATACGTTTCTCGGTTTTGTCCTCTGGGGCCACCTGAAGTCTGTCGTTTATACCGACCGATGAAGAAATTTTCAGAAATTGCAAAACAAGATACAGTCTGAATGTGATAAAATCACTGTGAACATGTTGCGGCAGGTACAAACAGCTGTTATGTTCTGTGTCATTAAATGCCTCGGAGTTGGTGGACAGTAATTTAAATATTCACTTAAATAAAGATGATTTGACCGTAAACCCTATGGGGCGCGACTTTTGACCCATCTGTACAGTAGTCAGCCAGCGTTCCCCCATTCCATGAATATTCACTATGAGACGGATTTACAGTTCTATGAAAACACTGTTGTCATGGTTACCGTAGTTCCAGTGTGTGTAACGGAGAACTCGTATACAGTGTCGATAATGTAGCTCCCTGTGCCATTTTCTCTACTCACCAAATTTTAAATAAAATAAGAGTTTAAATTATAGAGACATTAGTAATGACGAAATATGGTTGTTATTCGCGTTATTAAATTCTTCTTAAATTTTACTGCCCAAAGGTAAATTTCCATGTGGATATGTAGGTTATTATGCGTTCTTAGCGCGTAGTGCATAGGGAGAACGCTTTATTGAATAATCGTGTCTGTCCATCCTTCCGCCCATCCGTCTGCCATTCGATTCAACTCGAGAACCACAGGACGGATTTGTATGAAATTTTATGCGGAGATTGTTATATTCTGCACGATCTCAAAATCGTACATTTGAATATCCTATGACCGATGATTACGAAATGACGGATGAGTAAACTCGTGAGGTAGACATTGAGGTGCTACGATCTGGTGGCCAAAGTAGGAAGTATTGAAAAAGGCGGATTTAATACGTCTAAATGCAGGTTGCAAAGAACACATGTTGATATTATGTATATTCCCGTACGGAAGACGCTTTCCAAAATGCAGTCACTGGTACATGTACTTGGGTCCCCATACCGGGGCTCGGGCTATACACTCTCGGGCGGGCCATATTGTGTGCCCACATCGGGCGAGAAATATTGTGGAGGCAGCTAAGTTGGCTTCAGGGTCGAGATAAGGTTTCTGCGCGGGAAGCATTAGTATGGGCCATTCGTTGTAAAGTTTTGAAAATTATATTATCTGACCATGTATTCTGGGTCTTTTGTCGCCACGGCTTTGCGCGTCCTCAGGTTGCAGATAGAGGAGACGGCCTCCGATATGGAGCGTAGCTGCGAATATGCTGAATAAGCAGTCGCGGACAGCCTACAAGGGGTGGCCCTTCAGCTTGGAGGTTGGACGTGGGCCTAACTCCTTCCCGTAAAAATAATGAATTGTTACGAAATGTTACACATGCCCTCAGAGTGGGATGGATTCTTTGGAACGATCTAAACGAAGGAAAATTGACATGAGATTTGCCACATGGAGTGTATGGAGTCTGTATAGATCAGGATCATTGGGAATAGTTGCAAGAGAATTAGGAAAGTGTACTTTGTGGTCTTAAATCATAATTTAAACTCAGTGGGAGTACATAAGGTAAGATGGGATACAGATAGCACTGCACCAGCAGGTGATTATACATTCTTCCATGGAAAGGGGAATGAGAATCATGAATTGGGGACAGGATTTTTTGTACATAAGAGGGTAGAGTTTGTTAGTGAAAGGATGTCGTATATAATTCTAAGAGGTCGTTGGTGTAATATTACTGTTCTGAATGTGCGTACCCCAAGGGAGGATAAAATTAAAGATGCAAAGGATAATTTCTATGAGGAAGTACAGCCTATACTCCATCAAAGTACCACGTGAATGTTTTGTTAGGAGATTTCAATTTTAAAGGAGTAAAAGAAGATATTTTCAAACCAACAGTTGGGAATGATAATGAAGTTAGAGTAGTTGCCACATTCAAAAATCTAATTGTCAAGAGTATAATGTTCCCACATCGTAGCATTCATAAATCCACTTGGACATCTCCTGATGGAAAGATACACAAACAGACTGACCACAGTTTGATAGATAGGAAACGGCATTCAAGTGTACTTGACGCCCGATCCTTCAGGGGAGCGAACTGTGATACCGATCGCTATATGGTGGTTGCAAAAGTTGGAGAGAGGCTGGCATTAAGTAAACGAGCAACGCAAACGAGAGCTTCAGTCCCAAGAAACTAAACGAGGAAGAAGGTAAAGACCAGTATCAGTTTAACATCTCAAAAAGGTACGCAGCTGTGGAGGCATAGGTGATGATGCGGATATCCATAAAGGTTGGGAAACCATTAGAGAGAACATCCTAATTTCAGCAAAGAAGAGTCTAGGTTGTTATTTTGGGAACTTCTTGAGTGGTTCAGCAACTGTTGGCTTCTCAGGAAGGACTCGGCTTCATGAAGTGAGTAATTACGTTATCTGAAGATAAACTCCAGTTTACAATAAGTATATCAATTTTTTGTGTTTATTTCTGATTGTTATTACTTACTGACGGCATTAATACGCCACGTATGAAAATGGTTCTCCACAAAATGCAGACATGCTATACGAGCTGCAGAAGCTTGTTCAGAGACGTTTGTATTAGCGTCGATCTAAAGGTAGTGCCATAGCAGTTGGTCGCAGACTTCTCAACATGGACACCCAGATTTGTGTCCAAGTCAATTCATGTGGGACTGGAACAGGTTTCGATCCTGTTCCTTCGGGTTTCCTCTGTCAACATAATTCCACTTTTGCTCCATATTCCCTGATGTATCTTTTGGTGAAGAGATAATGAAGCCGTTAGCGGCCTATTTCCATAGAGATATAGTCTCACCCCATTGAATCAATAATAATAAAAAGTTGGCATTTCAATATATTAAGGTACTTAGCAAGGAGCCCTGTTTTGGACTGAAACTACGACTGACAATATACCTAGGATGGACATATTTTGGTGGGGAAAACATCTGCAAAAAGTCCAATTGGAAGACGTAATTGAAGACAGGGAGACAGGGAGACTGTGAGGTGTAGCGGATAACACTAGTTCGAAATGTCCCGTAACGATCCTTACCACAGTGTTAGTTTTATGTAGTTAATATTTACTTATATAAACAAAGAAAACCCCTAAAATTTCTCTCAGTATTGCGGACAATCTACTTAATTTTTTAATCTAAAGTATCCAAAATACAGATCGTCTAATGTGGAATTTATGTTTGTCATTTTTATATTTAATAAATTAATATCTAACATTTTGATAACGAGTTACTAAACAGTAAGAGACCTAATCCAATTCCTTTCCAGAAAATATCTCCTCATCATTAAACTGAAGTGAAGATTATGATTATGCGAACTGTTAATGCTGATTGGGTGTTGAAGTTACAATTGGTCTTATGACCTTAATACAGATTTTCAGTTTGCTCTTTAATATATTTTTATATTTGATTTATCGAAAACTTCCCACGTACAATCTCGCTTGCCTTGTTGTAACTTGAAAACAAATAGTTACATTTCTGTTTATTTCGAGATCACTTAAATCGGTCTGACGCGGAACGCCATAAAGACTGTCCAATATTCCTTATTTAAACAAACAATCATGCCTGCACCTATCACTTCCCGTTGCATTATTTACACGGGGAATTCTGTACGCGTTTGAAGCTGATTGACATTGCGAGTTAAAAGAAGAATCCACGCAGACATACGACCGCTCATTCAAAAATTAACGTCGCCTTAATAATGGGACAAATAAAGGTTTTGTGATTTTTCGATAAGCTGTAAAATCACACTATGAAACTAACGTTGCAATCGAAGTAACCAGAATAGACCCGCCTCATCTTAGTTGGTGGTGAAAACATATAATTTCACTCACGACGTTCAAAATGTCTCTCACATAGTAGGTAAATTTTTTCCCCCTGTTTTCTGTACAAAAGGATTAAACTGATGGTCTGAATTTAGGTTTCATTAAAGACGAGGTGATTCAGCAATTTAAATAACTGACGTATCAACTGATCTTTTTGTATGGTAGGACTGGAAGATAACTGAAATTTATTGTTCAAGAATAAAAGAACAATGCCGATAACAATTTATTTTAAATTTAAATCGCAGCTTTCCTGTTACAAATAACTGCCACAGCTCAGTTCATAATAAATCCGTATTATTTTCCGTTATATGTCCTACGCTGTGGCATTCATGGTCTGAAATTAAAAGTGATGAAGGTGGAATGGCATTCAAAGGCATAATAGTCATATATAGTTTCAGTGGTTCACAGACTTCATGTTACTATAAGCGTATATTTAATTTAAAAGGAAAATATACTAAAATAAATTAATAACTTCCCATATGAATAAAACTTAGGTGAATACAATTATTGTTAAGAGGCTAATAGTCACTCAGAATGTCAATTAATACCTCCCCCTCCTATAGAACCCTAAGGTTCATTAGCATGTACAAAAGATGCCGCCACCGGTCCCTACCATGTACGACATGAATCTAGTCCGCACCATCATTTTTCATATCAATTTTAATATTATCCTTACATCTACTCGTAGATATTCCACATAGTTTCTTCACTATATGTCGCATGAGTGGCAAATTATGTGTATCTATATGCGGTGTGTTATCAAAGTGGCCACACCGGAGATCAAGGAGGAGGAGATGGAGGAGGTTAAAATTAGAATCAATATATTAGAAGTAGGTTGTAAGGCTGGGAACTGGGTGAATTTAGCTCAGGATCGCATCCAATCGCAGGCTTTAATGTTAGCAGTATCGTATTTGACAGAGAGAGTAGCGTTAGGAATAGACATAATAAAATTATATTTAAGTGTCAAAAACATAAAACATGTGACACTTGAGATTATCAGGACAGTGAGTATGAAGATGACTGTCTTATGGGACATTGTTACGTGTCGTGTGTTAGAAATTAACCTACGTTTCAGAGGTGCTTACTCCCTCCATCATCAGGACGGTAATTAAATGGCGCGATAAAGCGGGTGAAGAAACAGGAGATGGCCGGATAAGGCCGAAACTTGCCCCGCCAATTTTCGACCACTTCAAGCACTTATTCTATCGCGGCTTGCCTACCACCCTGATTATGGAGGCAGCGATAACCTCTGAAACGCAGATTTCTACGAGACTGCACGGATCAAGGTCTCAGAAGACAGTTATCTCTATCTATGACTCTGTATGATGTAATGTCGTTACTGTTGGTATAATTCTGAAGCTCTCAAATGACTGCGATGAAATTCCTGTTATTTTTGCAGCTGTGATAGTGCATTATTCAACTGCTTTTATGAATGCCAAGACGTCTAACCACGGTATGCTATATAAAAAAGGAATCGAATAAAATCTTTACTGTTCCGCAGTAAAATGCACGTTGGTTTGTACAGTTAGATGAGCGGACGGAAGACTGCAAGGATGTCCAAGGCTACCAACTTGGCAGAGGTTTTGGTACCTCAAATCCTTCACAGCTCACAACACTGAAGTGAGAACAGAAGATTTTCCTTAAACTGCATATAAAAACGTTGTAGATACTTTAAAGAAACTGTTGCAACTCACGCCTTTGATTCTAATTTACATAATACTGATGTGGCAAGGTTAAAGATTTAAAAAATTCAAAATTATAATTTTATATGTTGTTTTTTATGCTGTGAAACTCGGTGTGTCAGCATTATGTGAAGTATGCAGATTGTTAGTGTTTGGAATTCGGAAGTAACAAGAGGCTATAGAAAATCACATAACATAAAGCCATTACTAATGCGATCATATCATTGAAGGTTACACGAGCGGAGCGTGTATTCTATTTATCTATTTACATTTCATTTAACGACGCTTTTAGTAACTCAAATTATACGGCGTCAAATGGGAGGATGATTAGTGAGTAATGAATTCGAAAGGATGTGGAAGGAAGTGGTCATAGCCTAATTGAATGTACTACACCAGCATTCACGTGGATTGAGGAAAACCACAAAAAACCCCACTCATGATATAGGTCTGCGGCTTTGGATTTGAACCTGGCACCTCCCACATACAACGCAGGAATGCGGAACATGCAGCACGCAAACATAATTTTTTTCGAAAACCTCGTGGAAAGACACTGTTTCAAATACTTGATAGTAAATTCCATATAAGGAGAAGATTTTGGTGAATAGCCGAAGGATTAATTGCTTCACGGAATTTACATAGATCAATGGAATTAGCTGGAGGCTATTGAAATTTCTAGTGATCACGTTGTGTTACGCAACAAACAACCACAGTAATGACATTAAATAGGGGACAGATAAGCAATATGATCCAAATAAAGCGAAAATTTAAAATTGCACATTCATAGACACTACTGTCAGTATTCAGGAGTTCCTGGATTCAAGTATCGGCTGGTGAATCGAGTAACGCGTCTAATGCGTTCCACGTCACCTTTCTCATACCTGACAATAAGCTACGGTGGATATCTTTTACCCCCCTCAGAATTCGATACTCATGCTCACGATACTGTTCTAATAATCTACAAATATGATAGAGTGTTGTTGAATATTGCCCAGAAAAAGATAATACCTCTCGATTATGCGTTTATTTTATTTACCGTTTACAGAAAATTATAACAGGCTATGTACTAACATGGGATGACGTCCAGTGGAATGGTGTTCCTATCTAGTTTGATTTGCGAGGTTCAGTTAATGTATCGTTTGAAGATTTCTGTGTTCTGTGTTGTTGCGCTGTGTAGTCTGGTAGATGAATCGCCCTGATGATGGAGGCAGTATGACCTCTGAAACGTTGGTAAACATCGACCAGACTACACAGCGCAACGACCCAGAAGACGGAAATCTTCATACCCACTGATGTGAAAACCTCAAATCATACAATGTATCGTTTGTTTAGGTTTGTTTTTTAATCACGTACAGGCAAAAGGATTAACACGTTCATCTCAATTAACAAGGCGGAAGTTATTTTATTGCTAATCATAAAACTTGACCCTCAAATGGTAGAGAGAGAATTTGTTGTTTATGTCAGGGACACACAAACGTAAAGGTACTGTTACCATCGGCCTCGTAGCAAGGAAGCAATTAGTGCCGGTCGGGGCAGGTAAGGAGCTGCAGCAGCTGCAAGCTGCCCGCCCACTTCCAAATCTCTCCCCGGCCCCAGCAGCTCGGCGCCCGATCGATACCAACAACCCTCTCGTCGACTGCACCCCATTCATACGAATAAGATTACACCCTCCCCCACTCCACTGTATAATCGATTGTGAGGGAGAGACAATTACAACAAAACTATCGCGGCTAAATGCGGGGTAACTACCCTCTCTGAAAACATGTGATGCGGCGACTAACTAACCCCTCGTAAACTCCGAGACAGAAGGTACTTTGTACCGAGCTCCTAAACTTTATGTTGAATGGCTTCCATGAAACACTGACAGTTACTCAGCTCAGAAGGCATTTGGAGCCTATAAATTTTAATCTAACCCAGTTGTTAATTAACGCGTTCTCAAACGCTCATAATTGTACCCGATCCATAGTCAGATTATCCAATCCATATCTTAACGCCATGTTTATCAAATATCCATGTCATTTCTAGCCATCTATCTACACACATTTCTTCAAAGCGGTCCTTTCCTTGATGTTTTCTTATTAAATTTATGAATGAATTTATTGTTCTAAGTTTAAATCGTCCTATTCATTACTCTTGATCAGATTTAAATACTTCCCGTAGCGCTTTGTTTTCAAACACCCTCATTCTGTATGAGATCTGACACCATCATCATAATGATGATGGAGGCAGTAAACTCCTCTGAAACGTCGGTAAATATCTAATAAAGTTCATAGTACACATATTGGGGGCTCTATATATCTACTGGCTTTTCCATAATAATATACTTGTAAAAATATTTATATATTTTCTTCTAAAAGATTGATTTTTTCAACATTTTAGATGTAAAAATATTTAATAACTTTCTGGGTTTATGTGTCAGAAATATGGAAAAACAAGTCAGTGTCTTATTTTGGTATAAATTTAATACTTCTATTATACATAATAATGAGAAAAATATACCCTATGTCTATAAACAACCAAGTTTATGTATAATAGAAGAAAATAAATATGTTTACAAGTAAGTTACTACAACTGTAGAATTTGTAGTTATTTAGAAAAATGTTCTTCAATCTGCTAAAATTACACTGGGGATGAACACAGTCTCTGATAGTTTCAGAACCACATAAAACAACGTATAACATGGCAGTTTGATAGGTGAATAAATATTAATGTATTGAATTTTAACTGACATAATTACTACCACTTCAACTGTCTTTGTAATTACTGTCCACACGGTCCATGTACAAAAGACGACTCGATCCGAAGAACGAAATTCAATGACAGCGGTTCTAGACTTCACTACTGACAGGAGAGCGTGTCTCTGCGCTGGCATGAGAGTTCATCAGGAACCTAACCTGCACCTGGCCTCACTCTTCACAGATTTATGAGTCTTTGCTCTTTTATTAAGAACACTCTGAGCCAGGGAGACGTGAGGATATTTCATTTTTCTAAGTTGGAAATGTGTTATGTTCATCACAGAGCCCACATTTCTTAACGTAATGGAATAAAGCTGCAGTTTACCTGCACTAGAGTTCCGTATCCGCATTCATAACTTTAACAAAAGCTTATTATTGTGAGGTGGTGATAAGTGGAGGGTGTCTTAGTGACAAAATATCATGATACGTCCATTTTCAGCTTTGAAGATGGAGACAGTATATTCCTCCGAAACGTTGGTATGTACCCACAATTCCATGAGGCCCTACAACTCAGATCAACATAGATGGATTGTCGTATCAATAAAGACGGTATAAAAAGAGGTTATTTTTAAATGAAGAGGGACTTCAGTGGCATTGCTTTGTTTTTAGTGAAAAGAGTCTGTCTTAGAGCCACTAAGTATGTTGACGTTGTGTAAGAAACAAGCGAAAGCGACAACTCACTTTTCGGAAAAGACAAATACTGTAGTTGAGTTCTGCGTAAACGAATTTCAGTTATGTACATTTCTTTGCAATAACTAAACTTTTATCACCGAGACGATCGTAATTCGCTTTGTTTCTTTAGGCAAAATATACTTAAAAGTATTCGTTGTCGGGATTTTCCCGTCGTCTGTTCTTTAAAATCACGACGTTTCGGAGGCTGGTTCTGTCTCCGTCTTCAAGTGAGAGGCACCAACTTGGATGCCAAGATTTTTAGCAGGGATTTTATGTCAATTTTTTTGCGGTTTCAGAACTGGTCGCTTACAGAGCTGTATTAGCGGTCTTATATTTTTTATTTTTTCATTTAAGTATTATGATCTACTGACAGAACCCGTACTTGGGTGGATAAGTTGAAATAATTGCACGATTTATATTGTCATGACAGAGTAGGTACCTCTCACCAGAAGACGATGACAGAACCAGCCTCCGAAACGTCGTGATTTTGAAGAACAGACGATGGAAATAGTCCTGACAACGAATAATTTTAAGTGTAAACTACCGTTGTCAAAACCCTTTAGGATAAAAATATACTGTTGAACGTGAGTACCAATAACCATTTAATAACATTTAAAAGGAGTAAAATTTGTTTCTACTTTTTAATAAAAACAACAGTAATTTAAACCACGCTTAACTACACTTCCTACAAAACATGACAGAATTTTAAAGATGTTACCAGCTACTACAATATTAAGGGGAAAATCTGAAAGTGTTTTACAGCGAGATCTGAGTTTAATCGTCTGAAAACTTCTCCTAGAAGATGGACTAGAAGAGGCGGGTCCATCGCATGGTCTGCAAGATTTCCTAATTTACATCCTCCACAATGGTCACTTCTGTACACGATTTAAAGGAATACACAGTATATGCTCTGGATGTAGTTTATCATAAATGCGATTCAGTGCCTTCTGGATATTAAAATATCTGATAAACATACGGGGGACACTAAGGGGGCACAGATTGAAGTTGCTTAAGGTTTAAAAACTCTCAGATTTTATCTCTCATGTGAAGGAAACAGCTGCTTTATAGTTTGCAATAATTTTCACAATGAAATTTTTAAAACACAACCATTATTTTTGACATTCTGTATTATTTTCCTCCGACATTCACTGATGTTAAGTAACTTTACGTTTGCCACACATATTGGCCACTTGAATGGAGGCGAACGATACGGATGAGCACGATTCTGATTAGATCACATTTTAAATTCGACTCTCACTTAATATTCTTGCGTTCCTGCAAAAAACATTGTTACCTGAAAAGCTTCAATGGAGGAGACTAGCTGTCAGACAGATGAGATTTTGGAAGGATGATATTAAAATGAAATTGGAAAAATAAAACTTGAACTAGATTCAGGTGGCTCAGGATATTATGTAATGGCTGGCTTTTGTGAACACTGTAATGAATCTTTTCTGACCGTCCGAATTAACGATCATTTTTAATGTAAGACTGTACGACGTTAGTGAAGAATTTTTGGTATGAATATCATTTTAGTTCCTCTGTGTTTATTTTCTTTTCTTTGGCAAACCTGTTGGGGTGAAGTGGATTAAAGTGAACTGGTTAAATGACAATCTCGAACCTTGGGATTCCAACAGTGAAGATAACAACCAGAATACAGACTGTCGTCTAAAAGTGTAGTCCAGCCCGTTGTCATGGTATTCTTGAGACCCAACCGATAAACATCGTTTAATTGTCCGTCTAACCTGCAGCAGTTACTACAAAGCGTGTTGATAGTTTAATTCAATGAAAAGGAGGTCAGAGTGTTACACTATGTATTTCTGATCATCCATTCACCGAATTTCTAAGGTTCTCGGTTGTCAGAATGTAGTCGATCAAAACACATCAGGCCGCAGACATTATCATTCTGTTTCAACCAAACCTATACACAAAGCTACAACAAAGAATACTTTTAACATCTACAGGTCTCTTACTCAGATTATTAACGGAACATATGGCATCATGAATGTACAGAAGTGCTGTTTCACGAAAGACAGGAAGTTATCATTTTATAAAATTCAATGTTTCTTTTTTAACAAAGTTACGTTAAGTACTCAGAGGTGGAAGAATGGCATTATGATCGATCGTAGACAAGGTGTTAGGATGGAAGGTGGATAGAATTTGTCCAAGACCTTGTTCAGTTGTAGCGTTGGTTATTACTACCAAGGAGGTATTTGAGCGGTGCAATAATTCTTTGCGGAGATTCCAGACTCAGTCCCATGCGAATTTTAAAGTGGGCAAGGTGACAGTGTGATAGGATTTTCTATTAACACAATTTCTGAATGGATTAGAGAAAGGGGAAGAACGGGCTTCATGGTCCCCTAAATAATAATTTAATTCACGTTTAGTAAAATAGAGTCGGATTTGTCATCTTATGAAAAGATAATGCTGTGTTGTCATGTTTCCTCCCTGAATATTAGTGAATTGTGTGTTAAATATAATGTGAAACAAGACGAAAGGATAATTGAAAGACTTATAGAATGGAAAGAGCATTACAAGGTACAATGACGGAATGTACTGACATAAATCAGTTAAATCCGTATTGCAAGTGTTCAATTTCAGATTCAAAATAAGTTCCTGGGGAATAAATTTAGACTCCTTACTCCTTCACTTAACCTTCTGACTCAATTTAATCCACGACACGTTCCCACAACTTTTTTCCCTAAGATCCTTCCAATATTTTTATCTTAATAGCCTGACGCTAACAGAACGTGAAGTTATCGAACGTTAAGTGGTTAGTACTCCTGCTCCTATTCTGAAAATCCATGGTTCAAATCTAGATTTGGAGACCGGATATCCTAATTGAGGTTCCTAGTGGTTTTCCTGAGGCCCTCCAGGCAAATGCCAGGGTAATACTTTAAATTAAGCCACGATCGCTTCCTTACATACCTCTTTGAATTATTATTATTATTTCTATTTCTGCCTTTGAAGTATCAATGGCTATTCAGCGCCTTAAACCTTCCAAATGTGTTGGATTGGATGAAATTCCATCATTTATTATCAAAGGTTGCTCGGACATATCTATCCTTTACTAACACATATTTTTAATCTTAGTGTATCTTCTGCTACTTTTCCATTTTTGTTGAAGTAAATGGCTGATGTTCCTATATTTAAAAAAGGAGACAGTACCATTGTTAGTAATTACAGACCCATTTCAATTCTTAACAATTTTTTCAAAATATTTCAATTTGTTATTTATGACTATTTATCTTATTTTTTTAAACACAGACTTAATCCTGCCCAGCATGGGTTTAGAAAATTTAATTCTACTTCAACTAATTTGGTTACTTACTTAAACTCCATTACGCCCATTGTTAGCACACAAGGTCAAATTGATTCTATATACTTTGACGTTAGTAGTGCCTTTGACACGATCGCCATAACATTCTTCTTTACAAGCTATTTTGTTGATTGGTTTTGTAGTTATCTTACCAACAGACATTCCTTTGTACTCATATTGGGAAAGCTTTCGTTTCCTTATCTTCTTAAGTGTGGAGTGCCTCAATGTTCTACCTTAGGCCCCTTACTTTTTAACATATTTATTAATGATATTTGCGACTCTCTTCCCGATTCCAGTTATCTGTTGTTTGCTGACGATTTAAAGATATATCGTAATATTAGAAACGTTTTTGATTGTAAGTTGCTGCAGCATGATATTAATGCTGTGCAAAATTGGTGCCATAAAAATGGTATGAAGCTTAATTTAGGTAAATTCACAATTATATCTTTTACTCGTAAAACAAGCAGCACATATTTCAATTACAAATTATTTAGTTTATTGTTTGTTTCTTTGTTTGTTTGTTTTTTTAATGTTATTTTTAGTGCTTGGCTGTTATTGGCCTCTTTTGGCTTTTGCCAAGCACTCTAATAAATGAATTGAATTATTATTATTATTATTATACTCTGGTTTCCCTTCAATACGCATAAATCTTTCGCCTTTTACTAACGATTTCCGTGGAGGGAAACATATGATGAGTCTTTAAATACTTAAATTATTATTATTATTATATGTGGGGTTAGATGGAATTCCTTTGCTAATAATTAAGGGTTGTTCTGATATTTTTACTCCCTTATTAACCTATATTTTTAATTTAAGTCTAAATAGTGCCACCTTTCCGTCCCTGTGGAAACAAACTGCTGTTGTTCCCGTGTTTAAAAAAGGAAACAGTTCCACTGTTAGTAATTATAGACCCATTTCTATTCTTAATAACTTTTCTAAAATATTTGAATTTATTGTTTATGATCATTTGCAAATTTCTTTTAAGTACAGATTAAGTCCCACAAAGCATGGTTTTCGTAAATTTAATTCCACAGCAACAAATTTAGTTACTTACCTTAATTCCGTTTTACCTACAGTGTCTACTCAAGGACAAACAGATTCAGTATACTTTGATCTTACTAAAGCTTTTGACTTAGTTCCTCATTATATTCTTCTTGGTAAACTTAGAAACTTTGGACTATCACCCAGTTATGTTGATTGGTTCCATAGTTATCTTTCTGACAGACAATCCTTTGTTCGTGTATCTGGAACTCTTTCGTATCCTTATCGTGTTAAGTGTGGAGTGCCTCAGGGTTCCACCCTAGGCCCCTTACTTTTTAATATATTTATTAATGATATTTGCGACTCCATACATAACTCACAGTGCCTTTTATTTGCTGATGACTTAAAGATATATCGTAGTATTAGCGATGTTGATGACTGTAAACCGTTACAGGACGATATTTATTCAGTGCAAAATTGGTGTCTCGTGAATGGGATGCAACTTAATTTAAGTAAAACGACTGTTATATCGTTCACCCGAAAGACAAGCAGTATTTACTTTAGTTACAAATTGTGTAACAACCTGGTGGCACGTTCCCAATGTGTTAAAGATCTCGGTGTTCTATTGGACTGTAAGCTTTATTTTCACCAGCATATTAACTACATATTCTCACAAAGCCTAAAAATGCTTGGTTTGATTCGGTATATTACTTCTTCCTTCTCCACTATTGATAGCCTTTTGGTTTTATACAGTTCTTTAGTCCGTTCCAAAATTGAGTATGCATTCGTTGTTTGGAACTCTATTACTAATACTGGTTCCTTTAAATTGGAAAGGATTCAAAGGAAATTTGTAGCTCTAATGTTACACTAGATTCTTTAATGGCGTTTGTGCCTATAATTATGATGATATATTAGTTAGATTAAACTTCTTATCGTTACATTTAAGGAGGAGTTTTTGGATGCGCTTTTCCTCATCAATGTTTTTAAAAGCAAAATTATTTGCTCATCTGTTTTTGATACACTTAGTCTCTGCATACCCACTAGGTCTATCAGAGACTATTCTACATTTACTGTACAACGTAATTTCAAGGCCAGTCCCTTTGCCAGATGTGTTTCTGCTGCCAATGCAGTCTGCAGGAGCATCGACATCTTTAACAAAGATCGTGTTTTGCTTACTGATGTCAATCAGCTTTTTAAACAATAATCATTGTTCTTTTTTATTGTTTATTTAGTATAACATTTTATTTTGTATGTTGTTTGTCCAAATATGAACTGATTTTAATTTAATTATTATTTTACTTGTCCATAACAAGTAGCTCATTTACGTATTAATTATTTTGCAATAAATTATTATTGTACATTTATATATTCAGTTCATTGTTATTTGTTTTTGTGTTGTAATGTTTGTATTTGTTGTTAGTGCTTGGCTGTTATTGGCCTTTTTGGCTATTGTCAAGCACTTCAATAAATGAATAAATGAGATAAATGAAATTATTATTATTATTTAGACATCATTTCTTATATTTACTTGCTGTGCTAACTGCATCTTACTTTGTGATATTTAATTTTATAAGTTTCTTCTGCTTTTTATTGTTTAATGTTTTTATTTAGTATTATTGAATTGAATTAAATTACTTAGGTATCGTATTTAGCCCATTTACTTGTGAAATATTATTCAATATGGTACATTTATATATTTAGTTTCATTTGTTTCTTTGTTTTTGTGTTTGTAATGTTTTACTTTTATTATTATTGAAATGGAATTAATTATTTTTATATTTTATCCTGCACTCTGGTTTAGTGCTTGGCTGTTATTGGCCTTACTTGGCTGTTGTCAAGCACTTAAATAAATGAATTGAATTCAATTATTATTATTATTATTATTATTTGAATTGAATTGGATTGAATTATTATTCTCTTGTACTGTATCTATAATTGGCCTTCTGACAGTTGATACAGCACACTAATAATAAAGAATTGAATTGAATTATTCAATTTAAATTCTACTCTATACAGTATGGACTGCTGACACATCGTTAAATTCACTTTCAATAAAGATAAAAGAGGGACGTGAATTTCGGATGATTCCCAGATCAGCTGGGTTATTGAGTAACCGGGTTGAGGTCTGTTTTTTCTCCCAGACATAACAGGCTAATGCTTGCACTATGAAGTACACTGAAACAGACTACAACCGTTACCTATCACTTCTTTAAATTCGCCCTTTATAATTGTCCTCACATATTTTTTCAAAGCTACGTGATTTCTGTAGTTTATTTACTAGTTTTTGTTGTACAAGATTTCTCTACGTACTTTAGACAGACGTCAAAAAGTTAATATGACATCGCAAGCAATCTTAAAACTGACTTAACGTGAGCTATACTTAAAATGCAGATTTCCATAACAAGTCACAGAGTCCTTTGTGAAAAATTGGATACATTGTGAGAGATAAGATTGGTGTTAAAGGTTGAGTGACGTCTTTAACTATTTTAATACAAATTATACCTGTAAATTGTAGACTGTTTACTTTAACACGCAGTTTCTCAGTATTTAGCCTAAACAAATTATTCGTGGGTTTCGATTGTCTTTGAGAATAAACAGCAATTTTATCTCAAAACATCATCGAATTACTTTTTGATAAGAACTGAAAACCACATTAACTATTCCCGTGTACTTATACAACTGGATGCCAGACCTTGAAATTATATTAGTATTCAGCCTTTCGATGCTGGTATTACCATATCTTATTTCTAGCATTTTACATTATCTTGTTTTATCCTTGGTGACTCATAAATTATTAATTATTTAAATATCACAAGTATAGTTACTTTAACTGCTGACTGATGGCGGAACACGTTTATATCACTGGTATTCTGAAACAAACAAACAAACACACACACACACACACACACAAAAGATCTAATCTGAATATCCAGTGGTTTTAAATGAGAAATCTCGTAAAGAGCAAGAAAACTGTTGAGGAAATAACCTTACTATAAATATGCACCTTGCATCTTTTCAAAACCTCTCGTAGTTAAATTTTGAATTACGGGGCTAAATGTTCTGTGTCACTTTGCAAAAGCAATTTCATTCCCCGGGTTTTCAGGAATGGTCATGATGTGGTGGTATAACATAAGCCCCGGATTTGTAGCATATTACTGAGCTCGGAACTGGGGACTAAGCCCCCTCTATTAATTAATTCGCAACCATTTACCGCAAAAAATTAACACAGGATTATCTTCAGCAACTAGTGAGCATAATATCTGTGGCTTATAATCTCTTTTCTGTGAACTTAAGGTTAATATCACATTTAAAAAACTCATATTACTTCTTCAGACCTTTATCACCTGCCTTTAATGTCTTCTCCGTTCGTCTGTTATCCTCCAGCTTCAATTAAAGCCACAAATATGACACATCATTTAGCCGATTTTCATTAGTTTTTACAAGATCCAGTTATTAGTTCCTAGCGTAAGCCACATTAATCCAGTCGATATTTTCACGCCCTATATCTTATGATCTATTCTAATATTGTCCTCATACGCACGCTTACATCTTCTCTTGATACAAGTCTGAAACATACACAAAATTAGTAATACGGTTATTTTTTGTCCAGGTGGCTGCACGAATTTATGACAATAGTTTGCCATTAGGAAACTCTTGCAAGTTAGAGGACATTATTGTTAATACTTTCTCGCAAAATTATTTAAATATAAGTAAATATTTTGTTGTCTGCCTTAGAGAAACTTTTTGAATACTCTGTACTGGCGATGAATATAAAACTATGAAACTGGACATCGAGTCTCCTTTTACTGTCTGTTCTCGTTATTACCCTGTTCGCTATCCACTTACCACATTTTAGTAGACGAAGTTTCACGCAAACTGAACAGACCAGCAAAATGTATTTTTATGTAAAAACTTCGTATAAAGACGACACAGAAATGACGTATCAGGAGGACTAGAACCTAAGCTTGAAATGTCTTGGCGACCTGACAATACCATGAGCACTGTCGGTGGGATGTATTCATTTGTGGTGTAGCGAGCTGGTCGACTACAGGGTCGAAGTGACCCACACGTATCTGCCAGCGATACCTGGCAGCGCGCCCACCGGAGCAGCGGCGGCTCGTGATTGCAGTCCGGCAAGATTTCAAATGCTTCGAAGTCCGTAATAAAACTGACAATGAATTGGTTGAAATCAGTTCCTTTATTATACTGTTTTCCAACAGAAGTGAGTCTATAACAGGCTGACAACACTAAAGAAACTACACTGAGTATATAAAATCGATCTAAACGCTTTCACGTTTTGCTGAAAATGTCCAAAAACATGTATATGCAATTTGCAGAAATAACGAACCTAGCTGATAGACCGTATCTTAATGCACTGCTCATGTTGAAGGTAGAAAATTATCTTATTTGCCTTGTAGGCACATATTAATAAGAAAAAAGCCCCAAGATTTTGTCTGGAATCCGAAAATAAACTGTTGATAGCCAATATCAAAGACGATCTTCAATAATAAATTAAATGACTTTGCTAGTGGAGAACACTGAATTTTTTAGTCGATGGTAAGAGGCACTTCGGAGGGCGTAGGTATAGATGGGAAGGAAATATTGAAATTCTTTTTAAGACAGTAGGTATGAAGATAGCCACGGTGGTCTAGCGGTTAGAACACTGGCCTTGTAATCTTGGGGTCTCGGGTTCGATTCCCGGCGGTGCCCGAATTTATAACTTGTGTTGGGCAAGGCCGTGGTCTAGGCAACACGGAGTTTTCCTCCGGGGGGCTTCCCCGGTTTCTCCGTGGTATCCCAACAATTACTCCATTCACACACTGAAGAAGGCAATGGCAAACTACTTCTGGATCATCTGCCAAGAACGTATATGAACAGGTTCCAGTCCGAGAAAAGGATGGAAGGATCCTGTTCATATGGACCTGTCGTCAGACAGAACACTAAATAAAAATAAAGGTATGAAGATTTGGATTGGAGTTATTTGGATCACGACAAAATCAAAGTGGTGGGCTGTTTTAAACATAGTAATGAACTTTCTGGTTCCTTAAAATGTACGGAATTTCTAGAAATTCAGAGTAGCTGTCACCTTCTCAAGAAGGGCTTTGCTTTATTGAGTTAATAAAAAATCGATCTTGATAAAAGGGGTTCTATGACACAACTTAGGTACTCAGTAAAGTAGGCAGTTTGTAATCAGGTCAGTCATTCATTTAGCTCGCAGGCTGCTTGGACACTTACTTATGTAATATACCTCAGAAGTAGGAAATGCATGTAAAAGAATTCGTCCGTTTCGAGTTATTTGGGCCATGACTGTGTAAGCTTCGCCAGCGCAATTAGGCGCGTAATATGTCTGCTTAACTTTCATTAGATTTGCCGATAAATTTTCCGAGACCCAAGCGGCATAACGACTCGCAAATAAAACCAAAACGCTGCGACAGCGCGTGATACACATTCTTGAAAGTGTTCCAGCAGCGATCGTCAACTGTCCGAAAGCCTGGTCCTAAATTCGAGACGGGACAGGGGAACTATGGTTTCTTGGGATTCAATCCAACTACCGAGGAAACTCCGGCGTTTTAAATTATTTTCGAAGAAAGTTGAGTGTAAAACCGTGTTTCGATTTATAAACTCCATTTCCATCACTGACCATTTTATTTGCATTGCAATTACCTAGCTTACGTACGTAATCTTATGACTGCACACAGATCGTACTGTGTGTGTGTGTGTGTGTGTATGTGCACATATACGAGGTGCGATCGAAAGGTTTCCAGACTGCGCCTATAAAAACCCGTACACTTATCTCAGGTATTAAATTCATCCATCACCCTCGAAGTAGTTCCCCTGGGAGTGAACACAACGATCCCAGCGCCGCTGCCAAGCCTGGAAGCATCCCTGGAAATCTTTGTTTGTCAGCCTGTCAAGCACCATCTGCGATTCTGCCTGAATCTCTTCTATCGTCTCAAATCTCCTTCCCTTTAGCTGAATTTTCATCTTTGGGAAGAGGAAGAAGTCACACGGAGCTCAGAAAGGAAGTTGGGGTCGGTTCTTGCAAGATCTTTGAGCTCCTGACAAACGAGAAGTCGATTCTGCTTCTGGTCCTCAGACAGGATGAGTCGCATGTGGAGTTCTTCCTTTAGAATCAGCTGACAGGTCCCATAGCCTATCCCAACAATGTCGCACAAGTCGTTGATGGTACGACGTCGATCTTCGTGAATGGCCTGCCGAATCTTCGTAACATTTTCGGGCGTTGTGCTCGAAGATGGTCGTCCAGAACGCTCGTCATCATCGACAGAGGTTCGGCCATTTTTAAAACGTGAATGCCACACAAAAGTTTGTGCACGACCCATTGCGGACTCCCCAAATGCTTGCTTTAGCATTTCATAGGTTTCCGTAGCCATTTTGGCGAGTCTTTGGCAAAATTTGATGCACACGCCATTCCGAAATCGCAGGATGGTCGGTGTAATGCACTACCAAAACGGCCGTAACTAAGAAACAAATGCTAATTCGATGATGCCGGCTGGCACACTGATTCACTATAAATGTAGGCCGCACCCCCTAGCGGCAGAAGCTCGTACTACATCCGGTTCGCCCTCTATTGCCACAGTCTGGAAACGTTCCGATCGCACCTCATATATATATATATATATATATATATATATATATATATATATATATATATATATTCTAACAAATATCCAAATTTCCATCCAGGTATAAATCATATGGAGATCAGACCTAACGAACCAAATTTACGTTCAATCTTGAAGGCTTACTTTACAACATTTGAAATTTAATTGGGCTCAAAACCCCTGGAAAATTAATAAAAATCTCCACACAACTGAAATATCAGACTAAATCCGAAACAAGCAATTTTTGAATGATTTGACGTTTAGTTGTTTTGATTCCCAATATAAACTGTTCTAGTAGTGAAGATTTGTACCAGATTCCACTTCATCAACAAAAAGAAAGAAATCGTTAGCAAAGAGACAAACTTTTCAACGAAGTGTTGACTTACAGTGTACCACTTCAAGTATATTTTTGTCTCCGATTCATTTCTTGTTATTACAGTACAAACATGTTTGTTCCTACAGGGCAGACTAAATTAATCTTCAGAACAAAATGACGTTTGCTTCTACAGTACGTGGAACAATCTACTTAAGGGGCCTTAACGTATTTTCGTCATAAAATTGCTCTTACGGGATAATTTTTCGGCAGACACGGGATTTGATTTAGGCGCTAGTGAATGGTGAAGTCAGTATTTTGAAGTGGCTCCAGACTCGAGGCACTAAATCGATTGATTTCCGTGCACTGACTCGATTGATTGGAATTAGTTAAAATATTCGTATAGCTCATCTCTATTACAGACATTAAAATAAATGTATCGCTCATTGCTAGCACAATATTAGAGACTTGATTTTAAGAATCCAATTTGTTTACAATTCAGATGTATTGTTTATTCCAAAGCCACGCCAACAAAATGTTATGAGTGTGTTATTACGACAGAATCATTATAAACCGCAAGTTATTTGCGTTCAAGAACAATGAAGACATTATGCAGGCTGTGCCAAGCCACCAACATAACTACACACAGCCAAGTTCAGTTATCTGTGACCGTGTATGAAACAAACAAAATGTATTTCTGAGAATAAGCTTTGTCAGTACTTTTGACTGACATACAGACCCAAACATGAGAAGCAGGGGAATTACTGCCCTGAAATTGGTCTCTGTAGAGGAGGAAAATTTTATTATCTGCTGAAGCCAGATTAATGTACTGGTTTTGAAATATATCAGGCCTACACATACATGTGTCAACACAATACAAGTCCAAACTAAATGTGACGTATGCCCTTATTTCCGTGTGTGTGTGAATGAAGATATTAGATTATTTATGATGGATGTGATACGATTATATATTTAAAGAGAGAGGGTTCGGTTTCAGGAAAAACTATGTTACTTAGTAAAAATTGTTCTTATGTGTGTATTTCACTTACAGAATCATTTGAGACAATGTGATTCTTAATCGAATTTGCTTTTCAGGTTCATGAGTCATGGAAAAGAGGAGAGCATAGTTGAGATATGAGTTTTCCAGGGGGCTGCCTTCTGGATGGTCGTGCAATGTATTCTGGTAGAATTTTACGGAAGTTTTAGAGGGGCTTGTTTTCTCTATCATCAGGGTAATAAATTATTAAATTAAATTTAATCAGACTACACCACACAATAACCAACAAAAACCCACCAGATAACCATCTTCAAGGAAACAGTTGAGAGAATTGTATTAAAACCCATACGGTCTGCTCCTTCAGAGACTTAAACACAAAAATAAAAGATTTTATTACAGTGAGTGACATATTTTAACTATCAGAACATTCAAAGTATATCTCTGTAAGAAGGCTTCAAGAACATCACCATGGGAAGAAAGCTCGTTTCTCGTTACACAAACCATTACAAAGGGATTGCGAGTAAAGCCCTTTGAAATTACTGTACAGACCGCTTGACCAATGACGATACATTATCACCTGGACCCGTTGCTGAAGAGGATACTTGGCTGGGTGGTTATGCGGATTATAGAAGATCCAGTACAATCCAGGGATCAGAGCGGCCGATGTAATGGTCGCGCAACGTCATCTTGAAACAAAGTAGAAAGATGCACTACAGCAGAGCACAGATGCCCTCCAAATGCGTTAGATGTTAATTTATTGCAGAAACAAACATTTCGATTTGAATGTAATCACAAACTGCACACGATAGTCAACTATTTTTATAACCCATTTTATTAAATACACACCATACCAAAGAATTTAAATAACAATTTTTGTTCATTAAGTCACTCTAGTATCTGTGGCAACAATATTTTGTTATTATATGAAGAATATTAAAATTTCTTAGGTTACAATTGTGGTCTCTAGCAACATGATTCTGGTACCAAATTTGAAGTGGAATTATTAGCCGGTTTAAAAATGAGAGACGTACTGGTGGGTTATGCTATACGCTCGTCTTACCTTGTAAAATAACTATGAGAATGCCTGCATTGTTACAGCGCGAAAATTCGATAAACCCTTTCTTTTTTCACTCTTTACTGCCCGAACGTTCTTTAGCCCTGATTACTGCATACGCATCGTTGAATATCACAGAAAACAATTATCCTTAAACTCAATATCTTCACCGGCACTCTAAGCCAGGACAGTTAAAGGGTTTATGACTTTAATTCGTGTAATGTCTTCCCGAAAACGTGAAAATTTTAACTTAGTGCCGTTCTTCTATCGTGCTTAGTTTCCGAGCTACAGAAACCACCCTCACCGGGACTCGAACTCAGGACTCTAAGTGGAATTTTTATCTTCGTGTGATATCTTTCTTCTCTCAAGGAAAAGCATGCGAATTTTGGTGTGAATTGATTTATCCGTTCTCGAGATATAAATAGATATACATACTTACAGTAGAATTTGATGTTCTCACGAAAGTGAGTGAGAAATATAGACTACACGACACTACTACCCAGAAGGCAGCCATCTTCATACATACGAGGTTTCCAGACTGCGCATATAAAAACCCGTACACTTATCTCAGGTATTAAATTCATCCATCACCCTCGAAGTAGTTGCCCTGGGAGTGAACACAACGATCCCAGCGCCGCTGCCAAGCCTGGAAGCATCCCTGGAAATCTTTCTTTGTCAGCCTGTCAAGCACCATCTGCGATTCTGCCTGAATCTCTTCTATCGTCTCAAATCTCCTTCCCTTTAGCTAAATTTTCATCTTTGGGAAGAGGAAGAAGTCACACGGAGCTTAGAAAGGAAGTTGGGGTCGGTTCTTGCAAGATCTTTGAGCTCCTGACAAACGAGAAGTTGATTCTGCTTCTGGTCCTCAGACAGGATGAGTCGCATGTGGAGTTCTTCCTTTAGAATCAGCTGACAGGTCCCATAGCCTATCCCAACAATGTCGCACAAGTCGTTGATGGTACGACGTCGATCTTCGTGAATGGCCTGCCGAATCTTCGTAACATTTTCGGGCGTTGTGCTCGAAGATGGTCGTCCAGAACGCTCGTCATCATCGACAGAGGTTCGGCCATTTTTAAAACGTGAATGCCACACAAAAGTTTGTGCACGACCCATTGCGGACTCCCCAAATGCTTGCTTTAGCATTTCATAGGTTTCCGTAGCCGTTTTGGCGAGTCTTTGGCAAAATTTGATTTGTTCATGAAAATCCGCCATTCCGAAATCGCAGGAGGGTCGGTCTAATGCACTATCAAAACGCCGGTAACTAAGAAAC